>NC_137936.1:24820126-26020126 GCF_963969265.1 Rhamphochromis sp. 'chilingali' | reverse complement strand
TGTACCTCTGGTGCAAATTACTGACCTCTGTCATCATTTTAAGTGGGGGAACTTGCACAATCGGTGGCTGACTAAATACTTTTTTGCCCCACTGTATAATACTTACCACTATTTTAAAATAAGTTTCCATGTCCCCATCACCAGCCCAGAAAGAGAGAAATTTGAGAGTAATAAACAACCTTATAAGAACGAGTCAGTGGAGCTAATTTTAAAATTGTGTTGTTCAAATTGTTGTTCAAGACAATGACTAGTAGTAAGTACACTGTGGATATTAGCTATTTGTAGAGCCAAAAGGTTTAGCCAAAGTTTTATAATGGTATATAAAAATTGAAATAAGAACCTGGATTTAGTTTTATGGTGTGCATTCAGGTTGCCTACCAGCCCGACCTCAAGCTGAGAACGCCATCATCTACCTGCTCAATCGTGTCTATGCCCATCTGGACCAGTCGGCGAGCACAGTAAGAGTCATGTTTTTTGACTTTTCCAGTGCATTCAATACCATCAGGCCGACCTTCCATAGTGATAAGCTGATAGTGATGCAGGTAGATGCCTCTCTGACAGGAAGACCAAGATATGCGTCTTCAGCATTGTGTGTCTGACAAAAAGGGCCTGTATTTGTATAGCGCTTTACTAGTCCCTAAGGACCCCAAAGTGCTTTACACATCCAGTCATCCACCCATTCACACGGTAATCAGCAACCTCTTTCCCCTCTACACCTCAGACTTAAGCCACCGCACAGAGACCAGCCATCTTCATGTTTTCTGATGATTCTGTGGTGGTTGGATGCATCAGTGACGGTGATGAGACAAAGTACCAGGCTGTGGTTCTCTTTTGTCATGTGGTGCAGCTCAATATGACAAAGACCAAAGAACTGATTGTGGACTTTAGGAGGACCAGGAAACCTGTGACCCCTGTTTCAATCCAGGGGGTCGATACGGACATTGTGGAGGACCTTTAAGTTTACATTGATAATAAACTGGACTGAGTTAAAAAATACCACTGCACCTTAAGGTAGGAGAGGCGGATGTTATCCAAGATAAGGACAATGCTGCACAATACCTCCCACCCACTCCATGACGTGTTGGCCAGTCACAGGAACATGTTCAGTGAGAGACTGAGATTACCCAAACGCACCACTGAACGACACAGTTAATCATTCCTGCTTGTGGCCATCTCCCTGTACAAGTCCTTAATCTAATGCACAGTACACATTGCAATAGTTACATCCTGTGCACATCCTCTACAGTGAGAATAACAAATGACAAGTTTTACAGCTCAGAGTAAAATGTAAATCATACATATTAAATCTCTGTGATGTTCTGGATATGTATAATTTAGTAATTTGTATATATTAGAGCTATTTCTTATATTTTGTATAATTGTAATATATTGTATTATTCAATTTAGTTCAGTGCGTTACTGTTCTTATTGTCTTGAAGCCACTGTAACCATATAATTTCCTTAAGGATTAATAAAGTGTTCTGATTTTGATTCTGATACATTTAACAAAATTCATTCTGTTTTAAGATGTGTCACAGCGGACATGAAAAACATTTGCATTTGAGTGTTTACATTTGACCACAAGAGGGAAGAATTTGCTAGTCATGTAAACCTGTAAAATATCTGATAATAGTAAAACATCATGAAAGTAACATTTAGTAATTTTATGAGTAAAGAAAGTTAAACTTTGAGGGCATGTGAAAGAAGAGCTTAAAATTAAATGTGTTCATAGACTTAAACTTATAATTAAACAAAAGAACTAAAGAAGCTTAAAACACATTATTGTAATATTTCCATATCAGTTAATGTGGAAGCAGTAAACACTGGACCTTTAACAAAACACTACAGACACAGTGAAGTAAAACTGGGGAATTGTTTACTGTGTTTCCGTAATGCATGCATGAGTAAAACATGATTTGTGGTTAGTGTAATGGGATGAATTCTGCAACACAGAGCTAACCTTTACAAATGTGGGTAGTCTTTGCTCTGTTAAAGAAGACACAAACACAAACACACAAGACACAAAAAAAAAAAAAAAGAAGACACAAACATCATTTAGTTCCTTTAACTGTCCCAGAAGGTTTGTAATTTATTAAACTGTGGAGACTGCAGATTTAGGAGGTTGGGAAGATCTGGAAGCCAGTGAATATGGTGCTGGCGCTGGCCTGGCCTGTCAGGATGGTGTTTGTCTTGACTGTCTTCAGTGAGACCACGTCGCCAACTTCCAGCTCCAGAACTGCCGTGCCAGAGACGACCAGAAACCCATTATACTGGTCACACAATTCCATGTCACTTACACCATTTTTCTCCAACTTCAGGCACACCTAGAGGATCACAAGTCACACACAGAATTTTATTTATTATAAGATTGTAAACAAGCATTCCTTATATAAGAATTATTTCAAGAGGTGTGACTGCATTTTACATAAACTTTACAAAAGTTGTTTTTGTAAGAATCTAAATAATACAAAAACAAACAAAATTGTAAATAATAGAAATCATGGAAATCATCGCAACTTTATATTCTAAAAGATTTGTGTATTTTACATTTATTTTCCAACATAATGAGGAAATACAAAAATATAAAAGACAAGGATTGGCTTAAAGACTGGCAGAAATAAAGTAATGGAGAAAAAAAAATCATTTTTTTACAGGCTTTTTCCAAAAGGTTTAACAATCATTGCTAATAATGATTTTTACAATCAAACAATCAAACCTATCAAAATGTATGAAATTTGATCACTGGAGTTGTTGTAGTTTCCCCTCCCTGATAATGCATATTAATTTATAGTTTTCTGAATATTTCCCAATTTGGAATCAAAATCCAGAATGAAGTATTTTTTTGTTAATGTAGAAATATTTAATTTCAAGTAAGAATTCAAGAGATATTTAAATATATATATAAAAACTTTGATATCAATGTTCTCATTGTGGATACTGTTCCCTTTTACTATCAGGTGGAATTATTATGAGGCTTTTAATATTCATACTTTAAGTTGTAAGTACTGAGCTTGAAAGTTGAGTAGGAAACATGACAGCAGTTTAATCTATACAATATTGGAACACTAAAAAGGAGAAGGACAAACACGAACTTGGCAGAAACAGAAAATACAGAGTAGTTTTACAAGAATAAATTATTCATACTCACCTTATACTTTCCTGAGATGTGGTAACTGAAGAAATATATGCCTCTGTTGGTGCAGATGTACGTTGTATCATTTGTCAGTCTTTCTCCTCGAAACGGTTCATTCGCTTCAGCCAAAATTGGTCTGTGGGAGATTTACAGATCAACAACGATAGTTTGTTTTTCTGTTTTTTTAAGTTTTGAGTTGTGCTAGTTCTTACAAAACAAAGAGCTGTGGTTATTTTTTATTCATAGCAATGTGTGTATTAGAGATGTGCAAAGCAGCCGGTATTTGAATCTTTACTTGTATTTGTTGAGGAGGGAAAAGTATTTGTATTTGTATTCGAGTAATATTTTTTAAAAATGGGTAAAAATCCAGTTTTTTTGCGTTGCACTTTTAACAAACATTATAGTGTAAGTATTCTTTAATTATATCCATTATAATAATTATGGATATGCAATATTAGTTGATGTTTTCCCATAAATCCAGCAATGAACATGTAACAAGGAACGTCATTGAACGTCATTGCCAGATGGCTCAGCAGCAGCAACATTCTTCTATTCGGTTCCCCAAATCCATGTGGGGAGTTTCAGCTAAGTTAATGAGTGACAACTACACAAGCATTGTTTTAACCTTGTTTTAACCTTTTTAACCGAACGTTAACGTTACTCTGTCAACAGCCTATTGTCTAAATTACTGAGCTAACAGAGCTATGTAAAGACAAAGGAACACCAGAGCACCCAACTGCAGACGTCAATGATGCAGCGCAATGGCATAATCTCCCGATCTTCGCAAAAGTTATAAACTGGAACCCAGTTCAGGTACAAAAATATCAATTCAGCAAACATTGTGAAGCAGTTCACTCTTTTTTCGAGCCTTTTCTGTTGCTGTGTGGAGCAGTGCGTGTCAGTCACCTCTTTCACATGTCACTCACTCATCTAGTCATGTTCTGCGGTCTCATAAGGAAACTCAGGTTTTTAATAGATAATAATATAATTTAATATAATAAAGTTTTTCTTATTCCCGAACACAAATATTTTTTTTAAATATTTGTTCAAAATAAATATTTGTAAAAAACACGTTATTTGTGCCTTTCCGAATACCATATTCGGGTTCGGCTCCCCCTCCAGTGTGTATTACTCTAATTAAAACCACATTTTAATAGAGTAACATCTTGTTGGGTTGAAAAAGTTTAAAAAACACTATTTGAAACAATAACCACCTCAGGATGATGTTTAATGAGGTCATAAATCGAAGGAGCTGAGTGTCGTTTTTCTATTAATCAGATTTTTTGGACCAGTCACCCCCTGTTGGCCAGTAGAAAGAATGCAAGTTTAAGCAGTGGCTGCATTTTTCAGACCTGGAAGCTATTGCCATCTTTCATATACAGTCTATGGTTCAACTAAGATTACACAGTGTTGATGAATCTGTTACTTACTGTTCATGTTTTTAAACAAAAATCTAAAACTTGTTATGTGTGGAGACTTTACTATATGCCGCTATTTTAGTCAGTGTTTTTTAAATAGAATAACTAAGTTAATCAGGTGCTCAGTGGTCACTTTATCTGTCATCCAATCAAACAGTTTTTCCCTTTTTGTTTCCTTACCACTAGCTTTGGGTAGTTTCTATATTTACCTAGCAATTCTGAAATAAAATATCACTCTTTTTTCATTCTGAAGATTCAAAACTTTCAGCACACTGACCCATTGAAGATGATGGGAGTATCTACTACTGATGATGTCGTAGATTTCAAGGAGAAATAGGATTGTTGTTGGCCAAAGGGGCTTCCCTTCGGCCCGCGTAGACCTGGTAACCCCCTACTGCCTGGTTGGCCTGGGTCCCCTTTCAGTCCAGGTCGCCCTGGAGGACCAATTGGACCAGGTTCTCCTTTCTGACCCCTGATGGTATGATCTGCCTCACCTGCTCATGCAAATAAACAGTTATTACACAGCATAAAAATATCAGTGGAAATTGAAACTGAAGTACAAGATAATCAGTTATCTTTTGGCCAGCTTGGCAAATGCACCAATGAAGTGTTTTTAAATCTGTTAATGAAGAAGTCCTCTGACTAAATAGATGTTTTAGTAATAGGAACGAAAACCTGCACTCCATATAGTGTACAGTTAATATTGAGTATTTATTCTCTTCATGTGCAGTCTGCGCTCACCGGGGTCTCCCTTCTCTCCTTTAGCACCATCATTGCCGTTGGGCCCATGAGTGCCTGGTATCCCAGGAATCCCAGGGATTCCCCCATTGCAGGACTGCATGTCAGCTGGGGTGATGTGAACCAGAAACAGCAACACTGCAGTACTGCAGCTCAGCCACTGGAGGGCCTGATCACACAGATATGAGTTACCTTTCAAAAAAATAGACCCTCATATAAAAAAACAAATAAACCAAAACATAAAAATAAAATAAAATAAAGCTTTCAGAAGAATTTCCATCTAAGTGGAGTGACAAGCTACAAACTGAAGATATAACTTTTTAAAGATTGTATTGAATCCTTACAAAAATAATAAATTAAAATACAAAAAATACAGGAAAATGTTTAGGATAAGTACATTTGAGTCTTTAAAAAGAAATCTGTAAAAGACAAGAACTCTAAAACATTTAACTACACTTAAAAAGTGAAAGATAATTGACACCATTGAATCCAACATGAACAACCATTCAGCAAGAAATGTGAGGAAACCCAACACTTCTGTACAAGTCTGTACAGTTTTGTCTGGCTAGCTTTTTAGTATCTGTAAAAATCATCTCACCATTTGCAGGTAATAAAGTGTTTCCTGCTGCAGCGGAGCGATAAGCTGATGGGGAGCGGAGATGAAGACTTTTCGTTGTGCTTCACTGTGACTGCCACAGCTCAATCGGGCGAAAAAAGAGGAAGTGAAACTTAAGAGAGCAAGAAGAAAAACTATTGGTGTCACTATTAATCCTTTCTGTGGTACAACACTAATTCTTCACTCTGTAGGGACTTACAGGGACAAATCCAATCTGTGGCCCCCCTATTGGGTTTTGAAGATACTGCAGCAGGTCTTTAATAGGCCGTTTAGGTTACCAGAGAAATATGGTCTGGTCTGATTATTTGGGCTTTCTCTTTATTGCTGTAGGCTCTTAACCTTGCAATGAAAATTGCCTTGAGATGATGATGTTGTTGTGATTTGGTGGTGTGTGAAAAAAAGTGAATAGAATAGCTGGGGTACCTGGAGAGAACCCATGCAGAAATGGGGGAGCATGCAAACTACACTGGAGTCCACAGACCTCAAGATTAAAACCTACGACTGTCTTCCTGTGAAGTAAAATTACTAACCACTGCATCTCTAGATATACTTATTCAAAATGAAACACCCAATAATCACAAAAAATGAATGAAATAAATGTTACATCTAATTTGACATTGGTTATGAACAATACCAAGGAGGAAGCGCTGAAGTGTTAAACTGAGCAGAGATTTATTGTTTTTGCATCATGAACATCCAGAAATGATTTGCCTTTCAACTATATATATGATTGTACATACTCTTAACTGCATGTTTGGAAATGCTACACTGATTTTACAGTTTAAAAAAAAAAGATTGTGAGGCCCTGTCTCTGCTACATCTAAAAATATAACGTAAGTTATTCAGTTTTATTTTTTATTCAACACTGGTTTAAGACTATTTTTTTTTTATCTTGGAGGAATATAAACCAACATCATCACATCAGATATCATTTTACAACCCATGCGAAACTGATTGGATCCATGAAGCAAAAATACATTTTTATAGGGAAATAACTGTTTTTTTTGTTTTTTGTTTTTAAAGAGGTGGCAACTTTAAAGCTGAAATACATGATACAAAACATTTTGGCCCCTTCTTCATAACAACTGGGGGTGGGGGAAAATTTCTTAGAACTCATCCACCAGGATAACTCAGTTTGGATGATGTTTATTGACAAATGTCCTGACAAAGACAGCTGTAGTTGATCAGTGTCTTTGTGTTTTTATGTTTTTAAGTCCAAATTTAATCAATAAAGAACTTTTGAATTAAATGGCTCAAATATATATTGTTATTAAAATATTGTGAAGTGAAAATATAGCAAAACAAAATGGAAATTACATCCATCAGTCTCATTTACATTCTACCAGTAATTTCCAGCATGTTATATATTTCAATTTATCTACTTTTTCCTGTTTGTTCTGTTCTCATTTGATTCTTTATGATTATTGCATTTAGTCAGTTTTACCCAAGAAAGTAATTTTTTTCTGAAACCTTCTAAGGAAGTGAAACTGTTTCAGATAAGGTCAGAGAAGTCTCCACCAAATGAAGAATTGATGATGAAGCATCACTGAGGGCATCTGATTAAAAAAAATCTTTCCTCTAAATTAACATTTTGTTCTGTTTTTCTATCAACTTCTTTTTTATTGTCAGAAAAACACAGTGTTTCCAGGCAGTGTGCGGCTGAACTCCTAACCTCATTCTGGATGTTGGTATCTGTTCCACAAAATATTTGATTTGCTCCACATTATGTAGCTGGTGTTTATTTTTAATAATGGCATCCTGTTAATTTGCTAGTTTGGCATTTTCTCTTCTCATATCCTCTTTTCATTTCTTGCATTTTAGATCGCAGCAGCAAATCATCCACGAAGTGGTAGGATGTAATCACAGAGCAGTGTCAGCAGATGCTGAGACATGTAGTGTCCAGGTCGCCAACTCCATTGCTAAAGACCTTGAAACTTCAGTTGGCCTTGAGATTAGCTCCATTCCCTGAAGCACAGAGAAGTTCATGAAATTAGTTTCCATGACCAGCAGTTCCAGGCAAGTCTTACCTCACCAAGAGTAATGCAAAACACCAGATGCAGTGGTGTAAAGTACACCTCTACTGGAGTCTAGAGCAGTGACGATGTATTTTTTGGAGTGGCGAATCACGCTTCTCCGTCTGGTAATCCGATGGACGAGTCTGGGTTTGGCAGTTGCCAGGAGACCTTTTCTGCATTGTGCCACGTTTGGTGGAGGGGGGGATTATGGTGTGAGCATGTTTTTCCCAGAGGCGCTACAGTGCTCAGCCCCTTAGCTCCAGTGAAAAGAACTCATGTTGCTTCAACATACATATCAGCATACTACATTTTGGACAATTTCATGCTCCCAGCTTTGCGGGAACAGTTTGAGGATGATCCCGTCCTGTTCCAACGTAACTGCACATAAGTGCATATAGTTAGGCCCATAAAGGCATTGATGAGCAGGTCTGGTGTGGAAGAAATTAACTGGCCTACACTGAATCCTGACCTTAACCTGATTGAACACCTTTAGGATGAATTAGAGCGGAGACTATCAGGCCTTCTCATCCAACATCAGTCTAACCTCACGAATGCACTTCTGGAAGAATGATCAATAATTCCATAAAAACAGCTGTAAACTTGGAAAGCCTTCCCAGAAGATCTGCAGCTGTTATAGGTGCAAAAGCTCAGATGACGTCATATTAGACCCAGCTGATTAAAAATGGGATTTCACTGACATTCATATGTGTGTGAAGGCAGACGAGTGAATGCTTTTGACAATGTAATGTATGTGTGCACTCATGGTCACTAACTATGGTGCGATAAGTCATTCATAGCTGGATGTAAACAAACACCTCCACATTCATTCACTTCATACTGGGGAAACTAAGTCCCTGACTGTCTTCCTTTCATCAGCAACCGAAGCAAATCCCCTATTTCTGCTCTGGTCATGCAGTTGAGAGTGTGGAGGATAGATATTGTTACCTTAATGCACCACAATCATCTAAACCTATTCCACAGGTTTTATTGAACATCACATAGTACCTGTCATCATCCTGGGTCTCCAACTCAGTATTTTAAGTTTTTTTTTGTATTTGATTTTTTGTGTTTAAGTTTGTTTTTTGGTAATATTAGTATGTTGTTGTTTTCCCAGGTCATGTATCATATCCTCTGTTTGTCGTCTGTTCATATCCTAGTTTGTTCTCTTTTTGTGATCCATTTCTGTATCTCCAGTCATGTCCCTGTGTCTCGCTGGTCTCCCTGTGTTCTGCTTTGTTTGTTCTGTCAACTTCTTATGTCTTAGTCCTGGTCACTACGTCTTCTCGTGTGCGTTCACTTTTACTTCCTCTGTCTCATTGGTTAGATTCTGTCCAGTTGTTTTCCCAGGTGTGTCCACTCTGCCCTAATCCCCTCCTGTGTCTGTCTCCCTCTATTCTTTGTCGTATTCTCCCTCATGATGTATGTAGTCTCTGACAATCAATTTTACTGCTAGTTTGTTCAAATGCGACTTTCTTTTACTGATTTTGTTCTCTTTGCTGTGTGTGTGTGTGTGTGTGTGTGTGTGTGTGTGTGTGTGTGTGTGTGTGTGTGTGTGTGTGTGTGTGTGTGTGTGTGTGTGTGTGTGTGTGTGTGTGTGTGTGTGTGTGTGTGTGATCATTGAAAGTGTGGTCATTTTTGAAGTGAACAGAAAAGGAAAATATATAATAAATGGAGACATTAATTCAAAGAATCACAACAACACAAAGGCTTGGTTGATGCTCAGCTCTTTATTTAGTTTGTTTGTTTAAACTATGTGACAGCGAGGCACGGAGCTGATGGGACATTCTGTGCTTAAATGTGAACTCGAGATAATGATGGAAATTAGAAAAATCAAACTGTGTTTGGAAATGCATTTAAAAATCACACCCATTAATATCAACTGAGTCTGCAGAAAGTCTGAGTATGAAACCAACTTTATTAAACTGAACAAGAGAAACTTCAAATTTTAGACAGAACCATCGACAGTCAGTTACAGACACAAAGATCTTCTCCATTTGAAGTGTCAGCTTTTCAACTGATAGGAACTCAGAGCTGATTCAGCAGAAAGAGAATAAAATGGTGCATGTTGGCCGCTGAATAAAAATGAAAATGAAAAATAAACATTCTGTGCCTTTTACAAAGGTAAATGATCATTGTGAAGAAACAGTAAGAAAATGTTTTCATGTTGTTTCAGTCATTCAGCTGTCAAACTGTTTTCGGTTTCCTGTCCTGGGGGTGGTCAGTGAGAGTGAAGCAAGAAGCCAGAGAAGATGCTGTATCCGTTTCGTGTTCCTCTCATCGCTCTGTAGTCTTTAGTCTCCAACCAAACCTCTTGATCTTTTGACACGTACACCGCCAGGCCACCAGAAGTCACCTAGGATCAGCGGAGTTCAAAAATTAAATGGAGGATATATCTATTTCAGAGGTTAATACACTCTGACCCAATAATAGGAATTGTTATCGTCTGATGCTTGTACCTGTCTCCCTCCCTGCCGATGATCGCAGAACGATGCCAGCAGCATGTTGTCACGCTTCAGCAACACACACAGTTTTTCATCTAACGAGGCATGGTACACAAAGTAGTACGTTCCTGGGACCCGACACCTACATGCGACACAACAACACAATGAAGATGATTCTATACAAGTGGATTTGTTTCTTATGTCTTATGTCATATTGGGCAGAATTACTTTGTTCAAAACAGCGGAGTTATCAAAATGTTATTCACAGTTAACTCTGGAATATTTGGTAACAAGGAAATTTCAGGACTGGACTTCCACCGGTGGTATGCCCTCAGTTCAGTGATGTGGATGGATGAGTGATTTTTTTTTTGCAATGTAGTGTGTCTCAGCAACTACAAGGTGAGACCATAAAGTTTCAAGCCTTTTGACGCCTGTTTCAATTCAGTTCCTTTGCTTCTGCACATTTGGACAGCTTTCTAGAGCAATCAGTAGAAGACCCAATCTAACCTCAAAGCCTTTGTTGTTAAACTCTTAACCTCCTCTGGTAATTCTTTGTTTTTACATTCATCAGGTCCCAATATGCCCCAAATATCAAAGAGAAATTAAAAATGCATGCCATGGAAGAGCTGGGGTCTTAGGAGGTTAAGATTTTTGGCAAGAGGAAGTCACAGAGTGCTAAATCTGGGGAATCGAGTGGATGGGAAAGACGCAAAGACTGGATGCAAAGACTCTTGGTGTAACTCATGAAGCAAGAAGAACGTGGAGCTTGATGATTGGAATTAACTGTGCATGAGTGTTTTGATGTATGCAGGTTTATACACCGCTCTGCTTTTAATCATTACTTATTATTAATCTCTGGCTGTCTTCCACATTTTGTCTTTTGTCCTGTTTTCCTCCCCTCACCCCAAACTGGTCATAGCAGATGCGTGCCCCTGCCTGAGCCTTGTTTTGCTGAGAGCCTCTTCCTGTTAAAAGGGAGTTTTTCCTTCACTCTGTCGCCAAGTGCAAGTTTTTTCTCTGTATTACTTTATGGTTTTTAACTTACAATATAAAGTACCTTGAGGCAACAGTTTTTGTGATTCGGTGCTATTTAAATAAAATAGCAGACATGCTCATGTGCAGTCCTCCAAAATCCTAATTATGATGGTGTGGTAGTGTTGTCTCTGATTGTTATAGTATGAGTGCTTGAACTCTATGATCATTGTGAAATGTATTATTATGAAAGTTTGAGCAGGAATCATTGTTGCCATCACGTTTCACTGCCGAATGAGTCTTTACAATTTTAAAACTAACATTAATCATTCAACATTAAAGTGGCAAACACACCTACAGTGATCGGTCTGGCCTGAAAGAAAAATGTCTCACCTGAAGCGTCCTGTGTTTATGTTGTAGTCATCGTTGATGTTGGTGATTGCATCTGTGAACTTAATGACGCTGGCTTTATCTGGGTATTGGTTTGTCGCTCTGGCCACACTGAAGGCCGCCTGCTGCTGGACTACAACAGCCCTGCAGCAACAGAGAGTATTTTTTTAATAGAAAAGGGTGCCATTTTTTTAAAGCAGCTAATTAATGCAGAACAACTGCAGTGGACTGTTTTTTTGTTTTGTTTTTAACAGTGAACATAATGCTCTCATCTTGAATCCTCCCTTTGCAATACTTGCCTTCCTATGATGCATGATTCTGCTTCTTCATTCACCTCTTTTTACTCTCATCATGTTTATACATCACTCTGCATTTAATCATTACTTATTATAATAATAATAATAATAATAATAATAATAATAATAATAATAATAATAATAATAATAATAATAATAATAATGTATAATTTATTGATCCCCGTGGAGAAATTATTAATCTCTGGCTGTCTTCCACACTTTCCACTTGTCCTGTCTTCCTTCCCTCCCTCACCTCCCAAATGCCACGACCCTCATTTGGCTGTCCCTCCCTGAGTCTGGAGGTTTCTTCCAGTTAAAGGGGAGTTTTTCCTTCCTACTGTTGTCAAGGGCTTACTCATAAGGGGTTGTTTGATTTTGGGGGGGACTTCGCTCCTACATTATTTTACAGTCTTAACTTAACAATATGAAGTGCCTTGAAGCAATTATTGTTTTGATTTGGAACTCTTTACACAAAATTTAATTAAAATGAATGAATGAATTAAACATAGGTTTAAAAAATAAACTCATTACCAGTTATACATTTCATATAGTTAAATCAAGGAATGGCCTTTTTTGTTTCATATAATTAATGTAGCACACATAAAGCTGGAGAAGCATTTAACCTGCTTTAGGTCTCAAGCAGTTGTCTCATTTGGCCAGGGTATAATCCAGCTTTGACAGCTTACTGAGTAAACTGTTGAACTGTTTACCTACCCTTGTTCTCCTGGTTCTCCCGGAGGTCCGGCAGTTCCTGGGGTACCTGGCTTCCCAGACTCCCCAATCTGACCTCTTTTACCAGGGGGCCCCTCTGGCCCGAGCTCCCCTTTCTCTCTTTTCTGAGGCCCAAGACCACCTTGCAACTTTGTTCCTAAAGAAACAAGTTCGAAGCATTAGTACATTAATGTAATTACTTTCCTCGGTGATCAGTAACGTAAGGGATTACAATCTGACATTTAGTTGAATTAATCCAGGAGCCGTAAGTCTGACCAGCACTTAAACAGAAGTCATTTTGGTTTCAGCAGACAGACTTTTGCAGATGATTATATCACGTGCAAGTCCCAATAATTCCAATGTTCAGATGTATGAATCTGTGCATTCATAGCTCTGCTGCTAACATTAGCCACAGGGATTGCTTCCAGAGCCATCTATGGTCATCTATGGTTGCAGTGGAATCGTTTTGGTGATGAAGGCTTCTAAGTGAGTGATAAGACCCAGCAATATATGTGTGGCAGGCCTAAGAAGCGCTGGCTGAATGACCTAAATACAGCGCTTTGTTTGTTCTCTCCTTTTGTAGAGGATACATTGGTGACAAAATGATTTTTCCCTTATCATAACCTGCTTTTACACAGTTATGTTCTAGATACCTGGATCTCCTTTCTCTCCTTTTTGTCCATCACGACCATCTCTTCCAGGAAGCCCAGGAATACCTGAAGATGGTCAGAAAGTTCTAATGAAACTCAAAAAACCAATAGAGAACAAAAACACATCAGTCTCAACAATCATGTGCACAAAAATGCACTCGCCTGGCATTCCGGGCATCCCTGTAGCTGGACAGGTCTCCATAGCGATTAGCCCGGATATTGCCAATGAGAGCAGGGCTCCAACAGTGAGGAAACAATGGTGGAGCATGATGGATAAATCCTGAGAGGGAGGAGAAGTGATGGAAAAAGATGAGAAGCAAACAAATAATGGAGCAAAAGAAGAGAAAAATGATGTTTTTTTTTATTAGTAATGTCTTAACTTATATTGGTAGATAGACTGTAGTGATGAGGAAGGGTTTTTCTATAAAATGAAGAAATGAATATTTTGCAAGTATCTTTATGGCTCCACATTATTGTACTGACATCATAATCAATCAAACCCTCTTTGATTCCTTAAGCTATTTTAAAAGAACTGTGATTTTATGTTTGGTCAGATCTCTCTTGAAAAGACATTTTTAGTGTGAGTTACATTTTTCACCTGGATAAGTACCCAAAATGTAACAGTATCTTTGCTTCTACCTTGTGATAGATGTACTCTTTCTGGCTTAAAATAGCTTAATATTGTTCATGAGAAAAATGTTAGTCATATTTTTCACAGATTATAGGCCAATAAGTCATTTATAACAAGTCATGTATCGCTCTAGGCACATGGATAAGGAGAATGGATTAGGAAAGGAAAGCAAAGACAAAGAGGAATGAAAGGAGAGGAGGAAACAAGGACAACATCAAGGAGAAAAACAAGCGCTGAAATAGCAACAAGTGCAAAATTATTTGTCAGAAACAGAAAGGTTTTTTTTAAATCAGTTATTGAATTTAAATTCCTCTGTTAATGCACGGGACACACAAACATAATAAACAAACGGGAAACAGGAGACCCTTTCAATGAACGCTTCAGAGTAACAAACAGATCAATCAGTAGCTGAACAGATAATTCATCATAAATGTAGAAACCTCACCTGAGAGAAAAGACGGGAGAATAAAACCAACCACGATGAGTTAAACGCAAACTGAAGAGACGCTCGGAGTCGTGTTACAGTCGCACAAGGAAACCAAAGTCAAAAGCAAAGATTCAGCAACTTTACGTCACTGATTATTTTCTATGCTGAGCAAATGAAGTTCTGCATTTCTGGGTTTTACTGACAGCTGGAAGCACAAGAAAGAAAGAGAGAACAGAGAAGCAAATCCTAAACTAGAAAGTTAGCAAAGTTACCAGAACCTAAAAAAAGGCTCCAGTTTTCTTCTTTTAATCTTTCCAAAAGATTTCTGAACATTTCAGATGTTTGCAGTTGTCAGGTGAGGTCTTGGTGATGCATAAGGAAATGGGTGGTTTTGTCATTGTCAAGAAATCCAATTAAATAAACAAAATTAACCACACCATTGTCTATTCATCATCAAACTGAAAAAAACTGAACTAATATTCCCTACACCTTTTTTCCTTAACTCATTTCAACTCAATTTCCTTTCCACGATTCTAAAATATTACACCACATAGACTCAATGAAATAATCACAACCTCTAATCTATTGATTCTTTTTTCTGGACATGAATTTTACTGGGGATTTTTTTTTACCATTTTGCTAATCAAGATTTTCTGTCCTTACGGTCTTTTATATATTAATCCCTCTCTATATACACAAGCTTAATATTTTCCACTTTAAAGGTCAAAACATTTGGAGACTGGCATGTGCCAAAGACTCAAATTCAATATGTTGTTATTTGAATTATCATTGGCTTCTACATTGCTTTCTGAGGGATTTTGTCATTGTTGCTGCTGTTTAAATGAGTTTGGATTCCTCCATCAGCTCACACAGAATCACTGTGGATGTGGTGAAAGGTTGTGCTGCATGCCATGGCATGCCACCTATAAGGCATGAACCCTTTCTCGTGTGTTTTAGCTCTGTGGACACAAAATATCACATTGCATCATACAAAAATATCTGCATTAAAATGATATTTAATCTACATTTTGTATCATTGTTGATGTCTTGGTTTTTTGGGGTTTGTTTTAATGTAACTGGTTGTTGTAACACAGTTTCTCAGACTTCTGGGATAAATAAAGACTTTTATATTCATAACATGGATCGGGTGAGGATATAAGAACTATGCTAAATTTAAGCATTACAAAATACCTCAATTTAGGAAAAGATTAAGGTTTAAGTTAGATTTGGAACAGCTCTGATTTTGTATCCCTGTTTATGGTTGCCATGGTGATGCATTTTGCCTGGAATAACTACCTGCTGCATTACTCATAATGTTGTGCTTACTGTTTTGCCCTCAGACCAAGCTCTTCGTTTTTCAGTGTAATTTAAATTACAAGCAATGTGATCAGTTTAGTTACTTTTTTAAATAAACAAACTGACATTGTATTGTCTGTGTTACTTTTTATTTTGCTACTTGCTAATGAAGTGTATTTAAACCTACAGCTGTGTTAGTCCACATTATGGTCAGCTAGCGTGATGGCAGACAGGACGGCCTTCACATTTTGGAAGTATTTGTATTATTTAGTTCCGGGGTGATAGTCTGTCACATTCTGCTTTACATTCTGTAACCTAAATAAAGCTGCTGCTGCTGCTGGTGAGGTCCATGGTGGAAGAGACTCTGAGGAAACTGAACCTGCTGCTGGTTATGGGGTGAAGTAGGTTTTACTATGAAAGGAAGTCATGACAATGAGAGGTAAGCGCACAGTAGGTTCAAATCATATAAAAAGTATTTGATGATAAATAAAGTATTTGTAATCTCATCATCTCATCAAGCTAAATACAAAGAGATGTTTATTTCGGTATAAAGTATTGTTTTAGTTTCACCCAGTTTCGGGATACTTAGGCACCAGACATACATACTTGAGATTTGGTTCAAACTGCTCACAAAGTTAATGCCAAATAAAACATTTTAACCCATGGTCCTAAAAACTGACTCTTGGGGTCCTGACCAAGCGTGACTGATTCTTTACAAAGGTCACCTAATCATGAATGTTATTCGTTTGTGAACCACCACAGTGAAACTGGTATAAAAAGTGGGATTATGAAAGTACAAGATTCTGAAACGTTTCTGACTCATGACAGAATCTGAAGAACAGATTTGAGCAATTCAACCAAATGTACACACAAACAGAAGTTAGAGGTCTGCTGAGATACAAAAGTTTACCAAAAGAAGAAGTGCGAACAACAGAACATGTTTCACTTCCCTCACCACCTTAGGAGGGGCTCACATGAAATATTCCTGTTTGATAAATTAGACAGCTAAAGGGTGATGGGCAGTAAAAGCTGTTTGTGCATGGGCAGAAATAAAATTTAAAAAAAAGAGGCAAGGCAAGGCAAGTTTATTTATATACCACAATTCAACAACAAGGTGATTCAAAGTGCTTCACAGAGACATTAAAGAACAAAAACAAATAAAAAGCATGATTTAAAATTGATTAAAAAAACAGTAGATAAAATCAGAACAGTAGATAAAATCAGTAGTTAAAATGTTAGTTTTGAAATTTAAGCTTAACAGTGTGGATTTGGTGTTTTATTCAAATGCAGCTGAGAATAGGTGAGTCTTCAACCTGGATTTAAATAAATTGAGTGTTTCAGCTGATCTGAGGCTTTCTGGGAGTTCGTTCCAGATATAAGGAGCATAAAAGCTGAATGCAGCTTCTCCGTGTCTGGTTCTGACTCTGGGAACTGATAAAAAACCGGATCCAGATGACCTGAGGGATCTGGAAGGTTCATACTGGGTCAGGAGGTCACTGATGTATTTTGGTCCTAAACCATTCAGAGCTTTATAGACCAGCATCAGAACTTTAAAGTCTATCCTCTGACGGACAGGCAGCCAGTGTAAAGACCTCAGAGCTGGACTGATGTGGTCCACTTTTTTGGTCTTAGTGAGGACTCGAGCAGCAGAGTTCTGAATGAGCTGTAGTTGCCTGAGTGAAATATAGGTAGACCTGTAAAGATGCTGTTACAGTAGTCAAGCCTACTAAAGATGAATGCATGGACTAGTTTTTCCAGGTCCTGTTGAGACATCAGATCTTTTATCCTTGAAATATTCTTGAGGTGACAGGAAGCTGATTTTGTTATTGTCTTAATGTGTTTTTCTAAGTTTAGGTCTGCATCCATCACTACACCCAAATTTCTCGCCTGGATTGTGGTTTTTAGGTGTATAGATTGAAGTTCTCTGGTGACCTGTAATCGTTTTTCTTTGGCACCAAAGACTATTACCTCAGTTTTGTTTTTGTTTAGCTGGAGAAAAAGAGAGCAAGAGAGAGAGAGAGAGAGAGAGAGAGAGAGAGAGAGAGATAGGAGGAGTTTCATCTCTACACAGAGAGTTCAGACTCAGGGGGTAAAATTTTAGCATCACTCCATCTCATCACTTGCACCTGGATAGGACAAATCACACCACTCATTTTGGGGAATTTGATGTGGTGTGATTTGTCCTTACATTGACCTCTATTAAAACACTGATGATGTTTAATATGAGCAGCCATATTAACAGTATACACATATATGAATATATATACTGTAATGTTCACATATGTTCTCAAGAACCGGACGCTTTGATCTCAGTTTGTCTGTTTACTCAGTAACACAGGCAAATGGGCCGTTAACTCCGGGGAGAGTGCTCCGGTACAACCCACTCTCTTCAGCCCGGACAGTCACAACAACAACAGTGTGCAGAGATAGCCAACCTGTCACTGTAAAATAACCTTTAACCATCGTTAGAATATTTTTTTAAAAATAGGCTACCCCAAAGATTTAATTTTTTATGTTTTTCGTTGAAAACTTTGCAGCCAGTCACAAAATCTATTCCATACATTTTGGACTTTTAACTGTATTTTCACAAGTTTTACAGTTTTTCCAGGCACTCCACTGAGTCTTCCACTACTGCAACAAAGCATAAAACACTGTTATCTAAAACTACAACTGTTTTACAGCAGTGGATTTTTGAAACTATTCCTGAATGTTCTTGAGATGACCTGCAGACGACATCTTCTTCAGTGAGAAATAATGGGCTTGGTGCTGACTGATATATTACAATCTATATCTGTGAGTACTGGAATCCAAAGAGCATGTATTTGGAAAAAAAACAAAAACCTTTAAAAGCATCAATCTTTAACTCTAGCCTTGTCTGTTGCATTGCATGATGTACATTGTTTAGTAGTTAACCTAGCATGTGAAAGCTCTCTGGTTCAGTATCAGGAGGAGATACAAATCACTGGGAGGTTTGTATCTCAAACACGCTGTGGCGACCCCTCCCATTTGAAATAGGTTTTTTTGGGGCTCTCTAGCCTTGATCCTGAGGAGGTTTTATATCTTCTGTATTTTTACTTTACTGGATGCTAAAGATGAATACAATTTAATTTATCAAATTGTATGAAAGTACATTTCTCATTGATTTAATATCAGCAGACACAATCACAGTGAATAATAGCCTTCAATTTTATTTAGTCAGTGCTAATAATCAAAATTTACATGAGTCTGACATGAGTAGACACAAAATTACCTGCTTACATGTTCACATGAAATTGTGTTCTTTAGATGATAATGCATGTTAATGCTGTGATGCTGCTTTTAAAACAACAACTGAAATATGAGATTTTTAGATATTAAACTGACAAAGTGATGCAGTCTGGTGTTTGAGCACAGACTCCATTGTGAAGTTAAATTTCTGAGCGTACAGCTGAACTCTATGCTGGACTTGGGAAGAGCAGGAAGCCGTTGAAGATGATCTTTTTTTCCTGGTTCTCCCTGGTATCAGTAGGTCCCTGGTTTTCCCTAAAGGACTCAAGCCAGACCTTCTGTCCAACTGCGAGCTGTAAAACCACACCACCTGACAGCACCTGAAAGGCAACACAGCCGATCAAGTCGAGGCTTCGTGACAAAATGCTGCAGTTAGTGTAAAGAATAACCCAAGGCAATATACAGGGATATTATTAGAGGAGGATTTCTTTTAGACAAACAGATATTTGTGTGGTTGTTTGATCAAATGTTTTCCCTCCATGTTTCTCACTGGACCTGAAACCAACCTGCTCAGATTGCCTGTTTGACCTGTTATTATCACAGAATCCCAGGGTTCTTCTTGGTCCATCATAGACTATTTGCAGGCACATGCTGACCTAAAAACACACAACACACAAATGTTGGGAAGAAATATGGATAAGCTTATAAAGCTTTCACTGCATTTAACACACAATGTGCCTGTCAAGATGATAGCATAAGCCACACTAATGTGCACAATATGTATGATTTATTTTACAGTGGAACAGACAGGAGCAAGTTACCTTGGCCACAGAGTGGAAGTTGAAGTAATAGGTACCCTGTACTCTGCAGGTGAAGACACCTGTGCGTGTGTCAAGATCACCATTTGTGTTGACCACAACTTTTTGGTAGGTTATTTTCTGATACACAAACACACACACAAAGAGGAAAACAATAACCTTGTAACTAAAAACTGTAAGAGAAAAACGAGAGGCTGTTGTTTATGAAGCAGTATTAGGGCCGCATTAAAAAAAGAAAAAAATATTGATTATTTGATTTCAAAGTCAAAATTTTGAGATTGAGGTCAAAAAGTGGCAGTTGTTTGGCTTCAAACGAAAAAAATGTAATCGTCACATTTGGACCTTGTTCTTAAAAGAGTATTTTGTGTCAGGACTCTGTGTCCACACAAACTGTGACTTGATAAAACTGAAAATATCTGCATGGGTAAATATTGCTGAAGGGAGGTGACAAACTCGTGTGTGTGACATTAAGAGGGACTCATGTCCAGATATTAAGACTAAGAATATGAGAAATGAAACATCTGAGGGAGTGAAAGGTGTGATGGGCATCAGACTGAACCTGGTTGAAGGCAGGATAATTTCTGTCGGTTCTGATCACTGAGAAGGCCGAACGGGACTCCTGCTGAGAGGTGTGTCTTGCTAAGAGAACACACACACACACATACACACAAGTATGAATGATGCGTTTAATGTGTAATTTATAAGGTAGAACTCATGGCTATGTTATGAGACTGGACACTCAATGCTGGTGGTCACTCGATATTCTGATGTTACACTATGTGTGCTTATGAGTAACATGTGAATGTCACAAATTATGCACAAGATGCTGGATAACTGTTTGACTACATATGCTAGCTTAAACGTACCAGTAAAGAAAAAAAAACTCTCATTTCCACGTTGCCCTGCTTTATTATCCATTGTGTAACTTATTGTGTACTCAATATGAGTTCAGCATTATGTTTGCTGTGTTTTAAAAGATATACTCTGTATGTTAGCATATGGCGAGGTCAGAAATGATCTCTTCGTTACCTTGGGACAACCTGCCGTCTGGGCCAGGAGGACCTGGGGGGCCATCCTCACCCTCTTTCCCCAAATCTCCGCGGAAACCTTTTGGGCCCTGGGGTCCTTGCGTGCCCCGATTTCCCGACTCTCCTTTCTGCCTCAGTAGGCTGGCTGTATCCACTGGACCTTGAATCATCACAGCTACAAATAGAAAATGAATTATTCCACATCAGTCTTTGAGTTTTATACCAGTTGAGGGGTGACAAAAGCACCTGTGAAGACTTTGTTTCTTATTTATACATCCAGCAATTACAGAGTAACAATGTCACTCATTATCAGTGGAGCACGTCTGACTCTTTAGTGTAGTGGTTCTGTAACACACGGAGCATCAAACTGTAAACTAAAATTTCAAAGCACACCAGTAAATAGAAAAACACTGCAAAAGCACACAAAACAGAACGATGTTGAATAAAAACACAACAGTAGAGAGACAATAAAGTAAAGGAAGAGCTGCAAAAGTGACAGAAACTGAAACATGTGAAGATTTGCACTGAGGTGAGCTGAAAAGAAGCGGAGGACTAACAGTGAGAGAAAGAACGATAAAGTAGAATGTGTTCTAAAAGAATAACATAATAATGCAGATAAATGATTGTTATAATTCTAATTCTGTTGTTTTTATTCAGCTTCTGTTGTTTTTATTCAACTTATGTTGTTTATTTTTTTCAACTTCTGTATTGACAGTTAAGATAAAATAAGTACATAAACCAAGTGCGGTAAGCAGGTTAATGTTTGTGCATTTAGCAGGGTGTTACCTGGCTCTCCTTTCTCTCCCTTCATTCCAAGCAACCCATTTCTGCCCGGAGCGCCGTTCACTCCTCGCTCACCATCAGCTCCTTTGCAGCTCACTTGACATTGGACAGCCTCCAGAAGTATGGCCACGCCCACCAAGACCGCTAGCCCATAATTACCACCCATGGTCCAAAACACTGGATTTAACATTTGATTGCAAAGATGAATCTGGTCAAAGTCAAGAGTTACAAATAAGAAACTATGTAAGAAACAAAGTAAAGACATAAACATTCTGTCTTTTTCTATATTTATTCTGCTTCCTCAAGACACTTTATGTTTTGGACTCAGATTAGAAATGTTCACTTTTATTTCTGCAAATCCTGTAGAAACTTTATACAACAGCTATTTCCAAGCATATATTCATAAATTTCAATTGAAACAATTCAATAAACTAGAATAGAATAGAGGATAAAATGACACATCACATTGTTGTATTGTTTAAGACTAAACCGTTAATAATAATAACTGTTCATAATCCTTCGGTACATTTAATTTACTAGAAATAACAAAATTAGTGGCTGATGTAAGCTTTTAGTTTAAGGGAAAGCTGGTTTACAAACAGCTTAAATTGATTTTGTTCTTGTTCACATTAATTGTAGCTAATTTATCTTTGATTAACAATCTCAAGGACTTGAAAGTTGGTCCAGAGATGATCACACTGTGAACTTTATCTTTAAGTTATTTAACATTTCTATTATATACACTGCCCTGCTGTTGACAAACAAATATTTAACAATATTCCATGTTTTCTGTGTGTTGATGTGTTATTTTACTCACCTGTCGGGTTTTCTGATTGTTGGATCTTCAATGGAAGGACGGGATTTCCTTCTGTTGGTGAACAGACTTCTTATTAAACCGAAAAAATGAGTCAGTGGTTCATCCTGACACTTTCTGACATGCACACACACACACACACACACACACACACACACACACACACACACACACACACACACACACACACACACACACACACACACTGTGCAAAATAAGGAAGGAAGTAAAACTCATGATCCGACAAGAACAGTGATTAAATAAAGGTTATAGTTTCAGTTCAGCATCACAAAGATCTTTTTGACTTGTCTGCACTGTGAGATGTACAAGTCTGTTTCAGTTAAATATAAACTGTGTCATTATAAACTTAAAGACAATCTGTTACACCTGATGCTAAAAAACAAGAAAATATGGTTCATGATATGTGGTTTATTGATCACAGTTTCAAAGGTAGATAGATAGATAGATAGATAGATAGATAGATAGATAGATAGATAGATAGATAGATAGATAGATAGATAGATAGATAGATAGATAGATAGATAGATAGATAGATAGATAGATAGATAGATAGATAGATAGATAGATAGATAGATAGATAGATAGAATTCAAAATCCTGCTCCTCACATAGAAGGTCTTAAATAATCAGGCCCGATCTTATCTTAATGACCTTGTAAGATTAGGCTTTAAAAGTATGTAGTTAGGGCTGGACCAGGTGGCTTTGAATCCTCCCTTAGTTATGCTGCAATAGCCATAGGCTGCACAGGATGCACTGTTTTTGCTTTTCAGTCACCTGTCTCACTCACTATGTGTTAATAGACCTCTCTGCATTCAAATGTACTTGTTATTAATCTCTGTCTCTCTTCCACAGCATGTCTTCAATCCTGTCTTCCTTCTCTCACCCCAACCGCTCGCAGCAGATGGCCCCGCCCCTCCCTGAGCCTGGTTCTGCCGGAGGTTTCTTCCTGTTAAAAGGGAGTTTTTCCTTTCCTATGTCGCCAAAGTGCTTGCTCATAGGGGGTCATATGACTGTTGGGTTTTCTCTGTATGTATTATTGTAGCATCTACCTTACAATATAAAGCGCCTTGAGGCAACTGATGTTGTGATTTGGCGCTTTATAAACAAAAATGAATTGAATTGAAAATGTGCTCAAATATGCAAATGAAAGGAAGTCATTAGTCTTCAGTATTTGTTTAAAGTATTTCTTATATTTTGAAAGGAAAAATGAAAATGTTTAAAAAGTAACTGAGTAAAGAAGGAAAATATGAAGAACAAAACACAAAAATTCCCAAACAAGATAAACGCTGATTGGATCTATAAAAAAAGTATTTAAAAAAACCCAGATGTGTGGTGCAAAAATAACCACAGAAAACATCAGAGACACTTTTAATGTTTATTCTTAAGCATTTTGAAAAAACTTTTTTCCACACACACACCTCGATTGTATAACTAATTGTATAACATTCAAAAAGTGCAAATCAAACACCATATATGTAAACTCCCTTTTCTATATATTTTTCTATGTACTTTTTTTTCTATATAATCGGGACTAGTAAAGCGCTATACAAATACAGGCCATTTACCATTTTTCCATTTCTCAGCCAATCACATAACATAAGGCTTTAAATGAAAATGAAAAAGTCTACAGCCTCCCCATGTGGTCATTTTATGAAATGGCACCAGACAAGCAGGAAACAATGCACTTACTCTATTTAAATAAGTGTATTTAAGCCGACTTGGTTATATTGAGCTATTTTTCAGAACATGTATGATATGTAAAAACAAGCCAGTTATGTTAAAAGTTTAGTCTTTAATTCAGCAGTGTTGTGATTTCTATTTCAGTGTTACATCTCCACAAAGTGGTCTACGGGTGTGAGTGTGGGGACCAGTAACAAATGGGTCCGGGAATGGAATGAAAAGAAAAACAGACAGAGGTGTTCTATAAAAATATAGTTTTATTACGAACAATGTAGTTTTATTACAAATAACCTTAACTTAAAGAGCCGGCAACACCGTTTTACCAATAATGCCAATGAAACAAAGGAAGCAGTTGCAACAGCAAAAGGAAAAACTACCAAACAAATAAGGGAGGCACTTCCCACACTTCTTACTTAACTCCTCACCATGGGGAAACACTTCCAGGGACCATAAGCCCATCTACTTACTACTCAAAGGAGCCTTTCTAAAACCTAGTAAAAAAAAACCATGTAGCACCAGAGGGGTATTAAAAATAAAATAAAAAACCACCTCCCTTGCAGGTCATCCCCAGCTTATATAGCCTCGGAGAGGTGATTGCTGACTGGGTCCTTGGTAAACAAGGCTAATAAAAAGCAGCTGTGTCCCGGGGAGAGAGAAGAGTGAGAGAGAGACAGAGGGGTGGTGCAAGAGAGGAGGAGAAAGAACACCACACCCACACAAGGACAGTTTCAGGAGGCCCTGCTAGGGCTGTAACATTCAGTTTATTAATTTGATCTCCTATAGCAGGGGTGTCGCACTCCAGGCCTCGAGGGCCGTTGTCCTGCAGGGTTTAGATCTCACCCTGGGTCAACACACCTGAATCAAATGATTAGTTCATTACCAGGCTTCTGGAGAAATTCAAGACATGCTGAGGAGGTCATTTAGCCATTTGAATCAGCTGTGTTGGATCAAGGACACATCTAAAACCTGCAGGACTCCGGCCCTCGAGGCCTGGAGATCGACTCCTGTGTCCTATAGGCTTATTGGTGCAGCCCTCCACAATGTTCTTGTCATGATCTGGGTGAGTCTGAGTAATTTTCCACAGCATTGGCTCTCCTCCCCTGGGTGGAGCCCTCCTCGCTCCTCACCTGTTGGCAATTACTTCAGCAGTATTTATGACCAGTGCTCACAT
Organism: Rhamphochromis sp. 'chilingali'; assembly: GCF_963969265.1. Lineage (NCBI taxonomy): Eukaryota > Metazoa > Chordata > Actinopteri > Cichliformes > Cichlidae > Rhamphochromis > Rhamphochromis sp. 'chilingali'. The sequence goes on along the minus strand of NC_137936.1, from coordinate 25,994,871 downwards.
TGAACCTTCGCCAGATTGTCTGCTTACCATAGTCAGTTCCCTGCCTCATATTTTTGTCTTGTGTTCCTCAGCGTGTTTCCACAGTGTGGAAGTCGAAGTAATCGGTACCCTGTACTCTGCAGGTGAAGATGCCTGTGCGTGTGTCAGGATGACCATTTGTGTTGACCACAGCTTTTTGGTAGGTTATTTTCTGATACACAAACACACACATACACAGAGGGAAACTATATACTTGTAATTCTTTTGACCAGTGGTTCTAAAACTTTTCACAATGAGTACCACCTCATAAAATAAAATATATGGCTCTTGAAGTACCACCCTTGTGAGTGACATTAAAGTACAGTAGTATAGGCCTATTTAACACCACATACAGTTTACACAAGTTTACACAGTTTATTTCTTATATGAATGTTATGTATTTTAACTCTCAAAAACAGGATGTGACAACTAATAATAACAATTTATGCGCAAAATGCTGGATAATGATGTGTTGATGCATGCTCAATCAACCAGGTAAGTAAAGTTTGATTCTGTTCATCTGGTGTTTTCAGTGGGAGAAATGTTTTGTCACTCATCCAAGTGACTTCTTCAGTCTCAGCTGACTGCAGGTTTCCCCAATCTTATAAACAGTACATTTGCATAATGACTGAAACTAGCACCACTGAAGGAACAATGGGCTGGGAGGTCAGTTCCTTGATTATTAATATGCAAAGTCTCATGACCATTGATCAACAACCACTGATCAAAGCTCATTGATCAAAGACTACTGATCAATGGCCATGAGTACCATTTACAGAGAGTTGGGGACTGGCTGCAATCACAGCATTGTAAGATGGCGAAAGGAGCAGATCCGACAGAGACTTACAATGCTTCTAGATGACAATACTCTTAAAAAGGTGTTTGAATTCCTTGAGAAGGCTCATCTAGCACAGCATGAGAAGTCTAAGACCAGGTAACAAAGGAAGTTTGACTTCGTCGGAAACCAGCAAGCAAAATAGGGAGAATGTCATCAGTGGCCATGGAGAGAGGATGCCACACCGACAATGTGGACAAGTGGGTGAAGAATTTGTCTGACAGACAGCTCACCCAAGCAGAGAAAAACATCCTTGCTAAAGGGTTGAATTTTGCTGTGATGCCCAGACATATCCTGCTAGTGGAGCTGATCACAGCCACAGAAACAGCGATTCGAAACAACAATATTGCAGACGTGGAAGCAGAGAAACTACGGACGAAGGTTTCAGCCTGTCTCAGCAATGCGAAGCCCCCAGCATCCAACATCAGCATGGAGAGGAGACAATAACATTATCATCCTTCCAGCAGACAAGGGCAGGTACACAGTATTGCTAAACCAGAAAGACTATCATGAGAAAATTTTTGTCACTCCTCAGTAGGGATGGGTACCGGTATGATATGTGGTAGTAACCAGACCGAAAAGCAGCGCACATTTCGGTGCTTTCTTTCGGTGCTTTTTTCCCTGAGATGTAATAAACTTTGAATTCTAGCCAATCATTTTACCTTTGCAAGCGTAGTAGGCGGGTAGAATTTGAATGAAAACAACGGAATTTGAAGAAAAAAAAAAAGCAGAATTTGAATGAAAACAAAATTAGGAAGAAAACAACAGAAGTAGAATAAGGAACAACAGAAGTAGAATAAGGAACAACAGAATTAGTATGAGAAGAACAGAATTAGAATGAAAACAGCAGACTTTGAATGAAAACAGCAGACTTTGAATGAAAACAGCAGACTTTGAATGAAAACAGCAGACTTTGAATGAAAGACAACGGAAGTTGAAAGAAAACAACAGACTTTGAATGACAACAACAAAATTGGAAAACAAGTAGAATAAGGAACAACAGAATTCTCAGTTTGCCCCATACCCAACTCTTGATTGCCAAGTGCCCAGTCAGACTGCATGCCCCTCCTCAGTGCTTCAAACTCTACTTCTGCACACTATAACTAGAATAGAGTTAGTCATTTAGTCCAGCAGTTCCTGCTAGAGTATGCATTTTGGGCAATTTGAATGCGTCAATCCACAGACAACTGGACCCTGCCACACAGAGGAAAGACCGTCTATGCCCCATTTTCTAATTTGGGGTTTGTTCACAATTTTCATTTGGGATGACCTATTAGGTGGCCAAAGTCCCTCTAATGTTGTGGGAGTGTTATAAACTTACAAACACTCCTGCTTCAAGCCTGACACCCTGGGGTTTGAAGGGTTAAGACCTAACCCTATGCCAAGCTCCTCTAAAACTCTTCAAAATGTTATTTCTTAGAAGCCACTGACATCAAGACAAGCTAAAAGATTACACACATTCTGACCAGCACCAAAGAAAGTGTTCCAGATACCAAAGATCCCTTTATTAATTCTTTCTCATGAGATCTGACAATGCTTTTTTTTCTTAGGCAACTGTAGTGATTCGCGGCTGCAGGATGGCCAGCCATGTATTCTGCAGCTTTTACTTCTGTTATTTCTTTTCACAGCCAGTTTTTTTTTTCTTTCAATTTAAACTTTTCATTTTCCTTAAAAGGTCTCAAGTGTAATCACTTTTGCCTTCCTTTCTCTTACTTTCCTGTTACGCTTAATGACATTTATTACAACTTTCTAATTATGTTGTTGTTGTTGTTGTTAACATTACACTCTAAACAGTAATTATTTTATTTAAGCTTTCGTTTACTCACTGAATTATATTTTTCTCAACTTTTCTCTATTGTTGTCTTATTTCCCCTGTTCGTATCTTTATAGTTTGTTAAATTATTTTAAATTTACTTGATAACAAGTTTACTTGCCTTATCATTTTCCTCCCAGATGTTTATCTTCTAATATTTTATTCTTAAATTTAGAGCTACTTTCTTCATGTTTCCCTTTCTAAGAGCCACTGTGCTTTTACATTTTTTATTTATAGTTCTCAGTTTTACCCTTTTCAGGTGAGAGATGTTGGACATGAAGCTAACGTCAGGGTAATGGATGGTGTGTTGTTGCTCATGTGAGTTATTTTAGGGCCTGCCAGATCCTCCTCAGTGTTTGCCCACTGATAAATAAGGATGCTGAATAACTCTGTCTTTGTCCTGTCTGACCCTGCAGTGACTCAACACAACAGACACATAGGATACCACACTGGACCTTTACAACCTGGTTCACAATACAACTGACGTGAGCATTATTTGGTTTAACCAGTTTTTTATTGCTGCTTTTGTTACACAGGTCACAGAGACCCAGAGAGCCTGTTTCTCATGCTTCCTGTGTATTTTCTAAGCATCTGGCTTCTGGTTTGCAACCAGTTGGTTGTTGAGTTGGTTCAAATATTTAAGAAAGCATGCTCACACAGATAATCCTGAGCTCTGAGATATTATCTTTAGTAAAGCACAATTGTTCTTGTGAATAAGTGTTAATTCCAATTCTTTTTGTAAGTTGCTGCAGAGTCATTTTGGTGTCCTCATGCTTTCTGTTTCACTTTTCACTTCACTCTTTTATAGAATTATGATCTTCAACTAAACTATACATCTATAACGATACACAAAATTCACGGTTCGGTTCGATAATTTGGTGTCACAGTTCGATATTTTTTTGATACAAAAAAATGTTCATGCCTTTTTAATTTGTCATTTATTAAAATTATAAATAACTCAAAAGTACAGTTTTTTAATTTAATGTTGCTGAAACAACAAATTGAGAAATCACTCATCTTTGGAAAAATTACAGAGAAATGGCTCTTTCCAAAATAAAAGTTATACTCTACGCTTCTTCTGGGCTATATTCTCAGCAGCATATTAAACAGATCAGGTCCCCATAAGGAGAATCATGTCCTAACGGCTGTCTAAATGACTCGGGTAAAGTTTGTAGCATGCGTGCTTGTTGTTTTTATCTGCTTCCACTTGTCTTTGCACTAAGATGATGTCGGCGTAAATGTGCAGCTGTTCTCCACAGAACCAGCCAAGGTGTACTCTCAGTGGCAGGGGAACAATATGGGAACAGCACCACCAAGGCTGGAGATGGAACAATACTGGAAGAGCATATGGGAGAAGGACGCAACCCATAACGGCAATGCTCAGTGACTAGTGGATCTGAGGGCAGACCACAGCAACCTCCCTGAACAGGGTCCAGTAACCATCACAGTGGCAGACATCCAAGAAAGGGTCACCAGTATGAAGAGTTGGACAGCACCAGGCCCCGACATGGTTCATGCCTACTGCCAAGAGTGAACGAGAAAATGATTCACTGATCCACACCACCAGGATATACAACAATGATATCAGTATGCCAATCGGACTGGAGAAATGTAGTTGGATGATAATAAAGAGAGGGAAAGTAGTCAGAACTGAGGGGATTGAATTATCAGAAGGCAACATTGCAGACATAGAGGACAGCTACAAGTACCTGGGAATCCCACAGGCAAATGGGATCCATGAAGAGGTCACTAGAAAAGCTGCAACCACCAAGTACCTGCAGAGGGTCAGGCAAGTCCTGAGGAGTCAGCTGAACGGTAAGAACAAGATCCGGGCTATCAACACCTACGCCCTGCCCGTGATCAGGTACCCTGCTGGGATAATAAGCTGGCCAAAGGAGGAGATAAAAGCCACTGACATCAAGACAAGGAAGCTCCTTACCATGCATGGAGGGTTTCACCCCAAGTCCAGCACCCTGAGGTTGTATGCTAAGCAGCAGGAAGGAGGCCGGGGACTGGTGAGTGTCAGCACCACGGTCCAGGATGAGACAACAAACATCCACGAATACATCAGTAAGATACATGGAACCCAACCATGCATGGAACGTCATAACCAAGTGGCTGGCATAGTATACAGAAACATCTGTGTCGAATACAGCCTGGAAGTCCCGAGGTCAAAATGGGAGATGCCGTCTAGGGTGGTGGAGAATGACCAAGCTAAGGTCCTGTGGGACTTCCAGATACAGATGGACAAAATGGTGATGGATAACCAACTGGACATAGTGGTGGTAGACAAACAGAAGAAGACGGACGTAGTGATAGATGTAGTGGTTCCCAGTGACAGCAACATCTGAAAGAAAGAACACGAGAAGCTCGAGAAATATCAAGGGCTCAAAGAAGAGCTCGAGAAAATGTGGAAGGTGAAGGTAACAGTGGTCCCAGTGGTAGTCTGAGCACTAGGTGCGGGGACTCCCAAACTAGGCGAGTGGTTCCAGCGGATCCCAGGAACAACAACAGAGATCTCTGTCCAGAAGAGCGCAGTCCTGGGAACAGCTAAGATACTGCGCAGGACCCTCAAGCTCCCAGGCCTCTGGTAGAGGACCCGAGCTTGAAGGATAAACCGCCCGCAGGGGCGAGCGGGGAATTTTTATATATACAGTGGGATGCAAAAGTTTAGACAACCTTGTTAATAGTCATTATTTTCCTGTATAAATCGTTGGTTGTTATAATAAAACATTTCAGTTAAATATATCATATAGGAGACACACACAGTGATATTTCTGAAGTGAAATGAAGTTTATTAGATTTACAGAAAGTGTGCAATAATGAGAAGTTGATAGGTCTCGGCCCTGTCAAGCTAAAAGAAACTGTTGAATCTTCAGGATCACCTTTAAGTGTATTTTACCCTGTATGGATAAGAGAAAATCCAAAATAACTAGCGCACCCAATTCTTGTTTTATAGAGTGATTAAATATGTATGCTGTACAGTCATTCCACCCTGGAAAAAGAACAGTTAAAAAAATTAAAAGCCTTTGAATTTCATGAAATTAATGCGCATGATGACTGTGTACTTCTGACCTTAACTGTATACAGCAGTCATCCCAAGGGATTTTATACTGTAAACTAAGGACCCCAGAATATTAGAGAGAGAATCCAAGTGATCGTATAATTCTCTATGCGCACGCATATGGTAACTGTGGGGGGGAAAGGGCTCCTTTAAGAGGAAGGACCAGGACTGGTTCTGCTGGTTAACGGATCTTTGTTAACCAGCAAAATGTAGCATTTGTAGCAGAGCTCACAAGCTGCATACCTTCTCACAACAATATTTACAGTATATTTGTGAATTGCACCATTCTGTAATCCCGTTTTTCCTAAAATGCAGAACAGAGTCCTTTCTAATAGAGAAGCATGGCACTCAGAGAATCCTGAATTGAAATCTGTGGGGGACTTTTGCAACAGTAAAGATGTGGTACCTTCACAAGGTAAAAAGGCTTTTAACCCCCAAGCAACCAAGTTGTTCTAGCAATTAAAATATTAGACTCAAGTCATTTATGAGTCAATTATATAATATAGAGTATAATAGCATAATTGTAACATTAATATAGACATAAACTGGTGATTCTGTAGCACTTAAATCAGTAATATTCATTTTTTTAAACTGTACACTGAAAAATGTCAAAATAAGATTCCTAATTATGGAACATTTACAAATAAATTACATTACAATAAAGCCTATATTGTTAAATGGTGGTAAATAACTTTGCATAAGCTTCCATGACTTTGGTGTTACATTTCTCACACAGATGGGCCACTTCCTGCTTACAGTAATGTCACAAATCCACACATACGAATACACTGCTGGGATCTTTTGAAGTCCATTTAAAAACTATTGTGAAGCAAAGTCAGCAGACATTTTAAGCTCTTTTCATCAGATATGGTTTGATTGATTTGTGTGTGGGGGGGATGCCTAGAACTACAGGGGTCCAACATACTGTCCTATATACTTGTACTGTGTTTATAAATATACTGCTGTCAATATAGCATTTATAGAATTATGATCTGAAGTGGCTTAAACCAGAAATCCCAGGCATAGAAGACAGGTAAAACATCGCCTTCTTCATGATACTCCAGGTGGTTAAAGTTTGAGGAAATATGGGCAAAATGAAGAGAATACATCACTTTTTTTTTTTTTTTTTGCCTGTCCCGTTTGGCTCTTTTGCCATCAGAATTGTTGTCTAAAGGCAAACAAATATGCCCAACGGATTTACTTTACCAAATTGACCATCCCAGCCTTGCCGTAATGGTCCATTTGATTCACCTTTTATTGTTTATTTTATTTTCACTTACTGAATACGGGACAGACTTGACTGGGGGAAAGAAGGGGAGAAAGAAAGAGGGAAAGAGAAACAGCTGAGAAGAGGGACGGGGGAGAAGGGCAAAAGACAAAAACCAACAGAACGGGCAGAGAAAAAAAATGCATATATCAATCACCTGGATCACCTGCTGAGAAAGAAAAAAGAAAACAAGCAGAAGAGAACAAGAGTAATAGAATAAACAACATCACAATGATATATGGGAATATGACAGTAAATACTAAATATTAAACATTATTGTGCAGCACATAAGATCAACAGAACACAGTGTGCTTTGAGGTAGGAGCCAAAAAGGGTGTAGTTTGTGGGTGTGATCACCCGTGTGTACACCTGTGAGCATGGACGCGCTTGTTTTTTGTTTTTTAAAAGGTTCCTTCATGTAATGATCTGCTAGAGGGAGTGTGGGGGGGCCACAGCCCTGTCCTCCAGGGCATGAAGCAGGTATGGAGGAGATCAAAACTCCAGACATCCAGAGGCCCCCAGAACACAAGAGACCAAGGAAGACCAACAGAGGGGCAGCCGCGCCACTGTCCCAGAAAGAGCTGAGGAGAGTCCCAGATGAGGGCTCACTCAGCAGCCGCGGAGCAGAAGCCAGGGGGAGTTGCAGTGACGCGCCCGTGAGCTCCGCCGGCAGCCAGCCGTGCCTGAGTGACCGAGCCCCAGGCCGAGAGGCCGGGGGCACCCCACCTCCGAAGTGGCCCGAGCGAGCCCCAGGCTCCAGGCCCCGATAAGCGGCCGCCAAGGAGTGAGCCGGTGTGTACCTGGACGCCCATCCCCGGACACAAAGAACCACCAACGCACCAATGTCTGAGGGAGTCCGCCACTGGCAGGGGAAGTGGTGGTAGGGGGAGATAGGCCTCCAAACCTTGGAGGGCCTGAGATGTCCCCAGAGAGGTGGCGCCTGACACCCAACCTGACATATAGACACAGACATACAGGCACACACAGATACAAACATCCATTCCCACCCTCATGCTCTCATATGCACTTACTCCACACTCAACCAACGTGGAGACAGACATAAAGAGACGCTGTACACACGATCACACTCCCCAAGCGTACTCTACAAACCGGGTCTAGAAATACATCACTTTAAAATGTTACTCCTTACTTAAACCCAGAGTTATTATATTATCATATTAATATCATCCTTTTTTGTTTATTTAGTTATACACGTCTTGTCTGTTAAAATGAATCACCCAAAGTTCTGTTCTGGTACCTTTTGACCTTTTTTCTCCCTAAAATAACAGGAAAAAAATAAATAATGTGCTGCAAAAAATAAATAAATAAATACATTTAAAAACAAAATAAGGGTTTGACTAACTGACTCTAAATAAAGTAAATTTTGAAAGTAAGGGGAGGATGATGATAATGATAATGGCTTAACCCAGTGGGGCATAAAAGTCAAATGAGTGAAGCCACCATGAGTAGAGAAGGTTATTGCTCCACAGGATATAGCTGTGTGTGAGATATGGGATAAAAGGCTTTTCAGAATGAAGAATAAAGAGGTCTGAATGCTGTTCCCTGCAGCTTTGTACTCAGAAAAGATCTAGAAAGATCAGTTCACAAAAAGTAAGATATTACTTGTGGACATAAATGTGTAATTTTACTTTTTTGTGTTGTTTTAAAATGTGTATGATTTGTATATGTATGCTCTTATACATTAATACTTTTAATTAATTAACAATTAATTCTTTAATTCATAATTCTTTCATTCACTAACTAAATCCAAGTGAATTTCTTTGGAATAATTTTTTGGTGACCACATTTTTTGTCAGACTGAAGTATGATGTCGGGTTTTGTTTTTTAACCATGCTACAGCCTCCTCCACCATTCCTCCATCTGCACCTGTGCAGACCCCAAAGAGCATGACAACGCCTACGGAGTCTCACAAATATGGCTCCTACAACTCCTAGGTAAACACTATACAGTAAAGACCCTCTTTACTGTGGTTTATATCAGCTTACCATCTGAACGTTCAGGGGAAGCTGGATCTAGAAAAGCAGGAGTGTTTTCATGGCTATTAAAAGGAAGCGTTGCACTAAATTCTGCTGTGTATATCTGGGTGCTGAATGCTTAAAAAGAAATCCCAGAAATAATCAGCAGGACAGGATTTCATTTGTATGATTTTTTTTAATGCCACCAGCTTTATGGATCCCACCTCAATTTTAAGCAGACCTGCCTGAATGACTCACTTGAACCAGCAATATACCTAAACACAACCATTGGAGCAACTTCGGGACCTATATATGTAATTATGCATAATAACTTTGACATAGAGTTCTAATGCCTAATTCACTCTGTGCTAGCCTGTAGTGAATGCTGCTAAGGCAGAGCTGATGAGGAAGCAGGAGGAGCTGGCAAAGAAACCCCAGGGGCTGGAGAGTATAGAGCGGAAGCTTGTGACACACAACCTCGTAGCAGGAGCAACGGGAGTTAAGTGTAGAAGTCAGAGAATTTGAAACCTTCAGATTTAAAAGACCGTTGTCCAACATTATTTTTTATTTCTTACTGTGTACGTGATTATTGCAATTTTTGAGCACCCACAGCTTCACAAGTAAAAGAAGCCAGCCACATTCTTTTTTTTTTTAGAATCAGCTTTATTGATCAAGTATATGCACAGATACAAAGAATTGGGCTCCAGTTTTTTTTCATTGCTTTGTGTACTCAACAGAGTTTATAAATAGATAATAACAACATGGATATAACACATTTCCAGACTTATATGTGCAACGGAGCAGAGTGCATGATGCTGGATTCATTATGACATGAAGAAGGGTGGATAACTGGTTACTCTATATAAAGTACCTGGCGATAACACCAGCTAACCTAATCTGCTTCATAAAAGCACCTAAGGAGCACCTAAGGCAGCTGATAGTAGCTGAAGTTCCCTCTGCGCATTGAAAAAAGACGCCCTGAGGGGTGACATTGTGCTGGTGTCATGGTTTAAAAAAGGACATTGCAATGCTGGAGCTTACACTACTCTTCAGAAGAAAGAGTACTTCTTGTCACTGATTGCTTTTTTTTTTGTCAAAGAAATGTTCTAATATCCCCAAAAGTTGATTTTGTTCCTCTGGACATAGGGTTTTCAGTGGGAGAAATATAATCATCCATTGAAATTCTTAAATTTACTTATGGCTGTGTTTTCTTACACGACATGTAACATAATAACTGAAACAGTATCAAAAATATTTCTCTATAGATTGGCTCTAACAGATGTGTTCATACATTGTAACACCTGTTAAACGAATAGGAAATGAACTGATGACATCCCAGTGACACCAAAGTGTTTTTTGACTTTATTCTTCTTCAGCCTGGGAGAATAACTGCCCCCCCCCCCTCCCCCCCCTCCAAGACTTAAGACTTCCTAGTTGGAGACAGTAAACTGATTCGTGCATGCGTAACTTCTCCTACATTGTCTGGCACAAGAGCTTGAATGTTTGTACAAAGACTCGCGCTTCACTGTTAGATCAAAGACTTGGGGACACTGACATGGGGCATCTGCAAAACAACCAATCCAGCTGGTTAAGCTTGCAGAAGTTCTCCTTGAGTCCTTCAAAGAGAAATTGTAGAATTTCTCCACACCTTGTCTCTTAGATTAGGCCAGGAAAAAAGTGTAAGAGGAGCCTTTAATATTTCCTTGATACTGACACTTGACACGGATTTTGAAAGTGAGAGAGAAAGTAAATGTTGCTAAATAGAAGGGAAACAAAACAGAAACAAGTTCTAGTTTTGTTCTTTTACAGTTTTAAATGGATAAAGCAGAGATGTCAAACATAAGGCCTGGAGGCCAGAATTGGCCTTGCAAAAATTCCAATTTGGACCACTGAATGGCTTTGGAAAACATGATGGAGGGCATAAATATTGAACTTCTAACTGCATTTTGTGAAGTTTCAGAGAGGGGATTTTAGAGGGGACTGTTTGCTTTAAGACCTGCAGGATATACTGCCTGGTATCAGATGCCAAAGGACAGCACCAAAAGTACCATATTTGGCATATTCCTGCCATCTGTCCATACAGATGGACAGATGGCATCAAATTGCATCTTTTCTTAAGAGCTGATGCAATTCAGCTGACTGAGCTGTCACAGGGTGTATCCAGTAAAAACAGCCTGTAACTGCTTGTGTCATTAATAATTATAATTTAGATTTTTGCAGAATTATCAGATTTTGAGGACACCTGGAAAACCGTGAAAGTGTTATTAAGATTACATTATGCAGTTTCTGTGTGAAAATGCAAAGAACAAGAGATTTAAAAACAGTGTGGAGCTTTTTTAATAACAGCCTGTCACACTCTGAAATCTTGACCAGGCAGCAGACGACAACAGTACCTGTGAAAAATGGCATCATATTGCATCAGCCAGAGTCAAAAGGGAGAAGGATTGTTTGGTTTTGATCCCTAAAGTCAGGCTGCAGTTCTTTTCCTTTTTATTCATAGTCTCTTTGTTGTTTATCTATGTCAAGTCTGCACAGGCAAGGTGTTCTTCAACCTGACCTCTTCCCTGGCCCTGTTCTGCATCACCTCGTCCAGTGATGCTCGCTCTGGTCTGTGCCTCGCCGCCCTGTGGGTCGTACTTTTCACTCCCTGCTCCTTTATCTGCTGGTATCGACCTGTGTACAAAGCCTTCAGGTGTGTACCTCCTTCTTGGTGAAGAAGTTCAGAGTTGTTTTCCTTTTTGGTTTTTGCTCAGTACACTCACAAAAAATTGTCTGAGTTGTTAGTTACTGTGCAGACAGCTCAGTAATTATATTGTTCCCTCTTCTAGGAATGACAGCTCCTTCAACTTCTTTGCCTTCTTCTTCATTTTCTTTGCCCAAGTGGTTGTCTTTGTCATCATGACCATCGGCATCCCTGGTTGGGGGTTCAGGTAAGGTACCTAAACAAACATCTCTTTGTTATCCCAGCTAAAATCTAGCTGGCGAGTGGTTGCTGGCAGTCAGTAGGTCAAACTGATAGAAAAGCAACTATTGCATTAAAACCCAAAAGTATATGGCTCAGTTAAAGTCTAAACAATACTAGAAATCCTGCTCATTTGGAAGTATTAAGACTTGGATCTTATTTTTAACTATAGAGAAAGGTAGTCCAATCATATTGGCTAATGAACTAATACAAAATTCTTTCTGAATCTTTTGAGCAATGTGATTCCTACATTTGTTGTTCTTGCCCATGCACTTTGTTCATTCTAGGTGCATTGCTTGTTCTCTGTATCATGCATGTATAGTTGTTGTAAGCCATAAAAATGAATCGAATGAGTTGAAAAAAGGCTCATTTTCTTCAAAAGTCTTTAATTTGGTGATGATAATAAGTGCATATTTAATACCTGCTTTACATATTGTTTTATCAATACCTATTCAATTTTAGGGACAAATGAGGATACTATTTTAAACCTCTATTTTCACAGTATGTGTTCTTGTATGTTTGATCTTTGTGTGTTTCTCTCTGTCCTTCAGTGGTTGGATTGTGAGCCTTTCAGCTCTGAGCTTCAGTTGCATTGCCGGTGCGATCATGATGATCAATGCCACTCTTTTTACTGCAGAAACCGTCATGTCGTGTTCAACTCAGGTTGATGTCACTTAGATAACTTAGAAATGTTCATGTTTGGTTTATCTTAGTGTTTGGCTGAGATTAAAGTTAAGCTCTTCATAACTGAACTGTTTTATTTCAGTTTAGAGTCTTACTTGGAGAGCTGTCAGTATATTTTAAACTGAATATTTCACCTGTCATATCCCCTCATGTAATATGTGCTGTTCTTATTTAAACAGCTGACTTTGAATTAAATCTAACATTAAAAATATTTAAATTCAGGAGGAAATTCAGGAGGTAATAAAGATCCTGAAGCCTGCTCCAAAAATAAAAGAGTTCTAACATTTCATCTGTTTGTTTTTATTCAGGCATACATGTATACTACTTTTATTAATAGCGAGAATAAGCGTGTGTTTCAGTCATAATAATTGTGTTTAACTGTATGAAGCTTATTAGACATTATGAAAAAGATGATATGTAAAAGCAAATTTTGCCAACACGCTTGATACTTTTTAAATTACCTTTGTTTTCTTAAAAAAAATAGACAGGTAGATAAATAGATTCAACAAGAATTAATTTCCAGATGAGTCCTATTCATGATGGTATGGATGACACTGGCTCTCTTATAAAGTGTAGTTTTGAGACTGACTGCATCAGTAAGAGTTAACGATATGCAGTTGAATGAAAGGAAGCGATTAGCATTTAAAGTATTTCTTATATTTTGAAAGGAAAAAGGGAAATGTTTGAAAAGTAAAGAAGGAAAATATGAAGAACAAAACACAAAAATTCACAAACCCGATAAATGCTGATCGGATGTATAAAAAAAAGTATTTAAAAAACAGATATGTGGTGCAAAAATAACTACAGAAAACAACAAAGACACCTTTAATGTTTATTCTTAAGCATTTTGAAAAAAAAACTTTTTTTCACACACACCCACCAATTGCGTAACATTCAAAAAGTGCAAATCAAACGCCGCACATGTAAACTCACTTTTCTGTACATTTTCCCATTTCTTGTTAAAGTTAAAATTAGCCAATCACATGACAGCAAGTCAAAACATGTAATCGTTTTATCATGTAGACACAGGTCAAGACTACCTTCTGAAGTTCAAGTCAAGCGTCAGAATACCCTCTAGCAGATCGTTACGTGGAGAAACAAGTGTGCTGATCCACACTGGTGTTCACTGTTCACAGACACAAACTACACCTTTCTTGGCTGCTGTTTCAAAAGCACATTGTGCGCAGTCGGTCCTGCGTGCAGCACAACATTGTTCAATATTTAGTATTTACTGTTATTTGCTGTTAGCTATTAATGCGATGGTGTTGTGTTTATTATGCCGCTCTCTTCTTTTTTGCTTGTTTTCTCTTTTTTCCTTTTTTTTCTCTCAACGGTTAATTGAGGAGATTTATATATTTTTAAGTGTCCTTTCTCACTGTCCCTCTTCCCCTCTGGTTTTCTTTTCCTTCATTCTTCTTTCTCCCTTTCCTATCCCCCAGCCATGTCTGTCCCATCTGTGAGAACTGAAAAAAAAAGCATCAAAATAGGAAACAAAGGTGATTTAAGGCAGGCTAATTTCAGAAACTGCATATATGCTGGGAATTTCCCACACAACCATCCCTGATATTTACAGAGAATGGTCCAAAAAAAGAGAAAATGTCCAGTGAGCAGGAGTAAAACTGCCTCGTCGATGTCAGAGGTCAAAGGAGAACCAAGAGCAATTTGCATGATGCTGTCACATTAATATGAACAAAACAAAGTATCAGTAAGATGTACCTATTTAAGTGTCTGTTGACTGCAATAAAGTCTCAGTGACAACCAAGGCTTTAAATGAAAATGAAAAAGTCTACAGCCTCCCCATGTGGTCATTTTATGAAATGGCACCAGACAAGCAGGAAACACTGCACTTACTCTATAAGTGTATTTACCAAACCCATGCTAGTTTTTCAAGCTGACTTGGTTATATTGAGCTATTTTTCAGAACATGTATGTAAAAAGAAGCCAGTTATGTTAAAATGTTATTCTTTCGGATGTGCAGAATGCATAGACTGTACCAACTAGCAATAAAATAAACAAAGGCATCACATGTAATCCACCGGGCATGGGCTCTTTTTCCAGGAAGCAGCTCAAAGACTGTTCAACATTTTCCAAACACCAGGAAAATGTTCCAAGTTTTGCAAACTCATACGCTGATTTGGATCAGATTAAAACAAACTAAAAGACTCCAAGACTTCTGCAGTGATCAGTGACTACCAGTCAAAGTTCATGTTACATTTTATCATTCAAATGTTAATGAAACCAGTGTTACTGTAAATACAGCAAATTAGGCATAGGATAGAAACAGAGGAGATCTGTCACATAATTGATACACACATTTGTGCTGTGTATGGGGCACACAGATGAGACAACAGTGAGTTCTGGGTGTTTTAACATGTTGTATAGTTTCTACAAGTACAAACAACTTGTGTATGGTGCACATCATTAAAAAGTGTATTCTAATTATCTGAACTAAAGTAATAAAAAGTGCATTTAACTTTAAGTAGAGTAGTTTTACTTCAGTATGCTACATTATTGCCTCTTTTCAGCTTAATTGTTAACACTGTTGTTGAAACCGTGCTGTAGTAAATGATGTCTTTATATCTATGTGTCTCTATCACCCTAACATGGACCTTATATAGAACTTTTATATTCTAGCTAAGCACCCAAAGTACCGTATACAACATGCCCCATTTACCCATTCTTGGGTAGCATCCATACAGTTTAGAATAACCAGGGATTGAACCACTAACCTTGAAACTAGTCGTTAACCGGCGCTACCTCCTGAGCTACAGCCACCCGACATCACAAGAGAAACTGAGCTGATAATGTTAACTTGAAAATGACAAACCTTAAGCAACCGTTACTTTTTCTGAAATGTGGGTTGTAGAGAGATGATCAGAACCGAGTTATAAAAACAAGAAAAAGTGCATATGTCTACATTAGCATAATGTTAGCCTTGCATTTGAATTCGCATTTTTCTTCTTTTCAATACTGTTATTGGATGTACTAGTTTTCCAATATACCATGGTTTACACTTCATTAATTCAAAACAAACCTGACATAATTGTTCATGGCAATACACCCCATTCATTTATTGCTGTAGGATAAATCAGCTATTATCCTTCTTAAGTAGGTAAATAAGTACTTTGAACATGATTGAAACGCAGGCAGAATTTCCCACTTCTTGATTTCTGGGGGGTCAAGTCTACAGATTTTACAGCATGCAAACATTAGTAACATTAAAACCACTTACGGGGGGTAAGAAAACCATTAATCTTCTCATTTCGTTGCAGTTTTCTGCTGAGAAACCTTAGGTTCTGGGTCATGTGTGTGATACTTTGACACATTACCTTGGTGTCTGTCCACGCACAGAAGGACAATGCATCTGCTTATCAAATACACCAAACTTTAACTGAGATAATCTCTTGTTACAGAAATTTTGTCTGGCAATATCTTCAGTGGCATGTCGTTTAAAGTACCTATGCATGGAAACAGCTTGTCAGTGCAAGAGTGTGTGAAACTCTGTAAGTGTGAGCCAGTATCAGGATCAAAGAATGACAGCTTTCCTCTGTTCCAGTCCAGATGAACTCTGATCCTCTGCAGCTTCTTTTTTACTCGGAGAGCAGACGGTGGGGCTCCCAGTATGCGTGTGCTGTATTTACCATTATAGAACTCGATTTGCCAGAATCCTGATTTTACCCGCTCCCTTTTCTGAATGGATTCGGCTGCCACTCCAACAAACCAGGCTGTGTTGTCTCCCACTTCAACATCCCAGCTGTGGGTCCCTGAGTTAAAGCCCTCCCAGCCATGGACAGAACGATGATAATCAGTCCTCTCTGGGTTTTCGGGAAGCTTCTGTCGCTCTCCGTGACTTACACTTGTCAAATCTTCAGAGAGGATAAATTCTGGGTTGGCAGTGTTTGGATCCAGAATCACAGGAAAGTAGGAGACCATTTTCTTCATTTTGTTCCAGATGTTGAAGGTCAGGTTGCCCAGGTGTTTAGCCACATCTATCAGAGCTCCTGTGGCCAGCTCTGGATCATCCAGTAGGGGCTGCTGTTGGACTAACTTCACTGCATCGTTGTAGTTCTGCAGGAATGAGACGTCTTCGGCTTTCAGCTCCTCCTCCGTGGCTCTAATCGTTTCTGAAAGAGCTGCTATCTCTCTGATCAGACTTTCAATCTTCTCCTGTATTGTCTTAAACTTCTGCTCCTCTTCCTCCCTCAGTGCAGTGATCCTGGCCTCCTCTTCCTCTTGTAGAAACTGGTGCATCCTCTTAAAATGCTCTTTAATCTGTCTCTCTGTGTGGCGAGCCTGGACCTTAATGTGTTCTGCTGTTTTATCACACTTTTCTTTAATTTGTTCAAATACTTTCAGTTTCTCATGTAAAGGCTTCAAGGATTTCTGGAGCCCCTTTTTTTGCTCCTGTGCAAATTCTTGGATGGGTCTAAACCTGTGGTTGGTATGCATTTTTGAGTCTCTGCAGATAAGACACACCAGCAGCTGATGGTCCAGACAAAAGAGTTTGAATTTTTCTGAGTGCAGGCAACAGAGAGCCTCTGACTCCACAGAAACCCTCTGATCTCTCTCCATTTGAAATGCCTTACACGCCTTTGCTAATGCCAGGTTTCGAGGTGGGTCACTCCTCGATGATTTCCTTTTACAAAGTGGGCACTCATGTACTGTTTTATCACCCCACCATGTCTGCAGACAGCTTTTACAGAAGCTGTGGCTACAGGAGAGGACAACAGGATCTTTAAAAATATCCAAGCAGACAGTACAGGAGAGGTCCTCCTCAGACTGGAAAGCCATTATCTCACTGAAGCTGAAAACACGGCAGGCAGAAAGCACAATGCGACAGCAGTCATTCGTGGCTAATCTCACTCCTCCAGAAAGTTCCCGGAAGATCCCAGTCTCTTGTTTTTCCTTCTTAGAATCACAGATGGGATAGCAATTTAAAGTTGCAGTACTCACAGTATTTGCTGCTGTTGCTTTCCCCCCTCAGGAAGTCGTGTGTCTGATCTGAATGAGATAATCATTCTCTCCCTCTCAGGGCGTGTCTCTTTCTCCCTACTGGATGAGCAACAACCGTTTCCAGGTATTTCTTAGGTGACGTTTTTCCAGGTAATGTGTGTCAGACATTAAGCCACTATGTCAGGGCACAGCACCTTAAATATAGTTTCTGTATTAGACAAGACCAACAAAAGAAGCTCCTCCCCTTTTTGGTAACAACTAAAATAGAAGTAGGTTAGGCACTTATTTCTGCTGCATTCAGGTAAGGTATGAAATGTAGCACCAACTTATAGTTTTATGCAATTCCAGGGACATTTGAAGAGAAAGACAAAGTATTTTTAAATGATAATAGGAGAATTCTGCAAACATGCTGTAGAAGTATAACTGCCAAAAAAAGAAGAGAAAATGAGCTGAGGCCTGTGCTTTGAAGCAGGATTCCTTGTTAGTCTTAACCCTGGCTTTTCTGTACTATGATGGTGGTTCACTTCTTACCATTGTAGAACACCACTGTAACTTGTGCTGTTGCTCTGGACCAGATTAGGTTTCACATTAGAGGTCAGCAGATATGAAATCACTGCGTATTTACCAATCAATTCTCCAGAAAATAGTGTCACCCTTCCTGAAGTTCCTTCAGACTTTTGTGGGGAGGGTAAGAGGGTTTAAAGTTTTTGCATTTCCCTGATAGGCATCAGTAATGAAGATAGATTCTTAAATCAAGGAATAAATTTGCATCTATTTTTTTTTGTTGGCAGCAAACAATTTTACAACAGTTTTATTTTTCTGTAAACATTAGTCTAATAGGCTATATGATCCTAAAACAGGACACATATGCTGTATTTCCTGGCCTCATATCAAATTTGCAAACAGATTAAGCCTATGTTTGAATTCAGTTACATATTTACTGTCAAACCTTAAACTGCAATGAGTCTGCAGCTGAGAGAATAAAACATGCTAGTTTAAGACTAGCTCCTCTTCTAGCGCTCTGCTTCACTGGGTTTATGATTCGTGGAGTACTACCAGACTCCATGCTGTGTATTTTACTTGTACCAGTTATGAAGGATAAAGCTGCAAAAGTGAGCTGTCTGGATAATTATAGGCCGATTGCACTAGCCAGTATTTTATCTAATGTGCTAGAAAGAATCTTGTTTGACAGAGATAGTGTGTTCATCTCTTCCCTGGATAATCAGTTTGTCTCCAAAAGCACTGCACTGGGATGTGCATATATGCACTCAAAGAATAGGGCAAAAAATTAATCTGTCCTCATGTGTTTCATTGATGCCTCCAAAGCTTTTGATCGAGCGAACCACAGAAAACTTCTTGATAAATTGAAGCAACGGGGAGTTCCTCGATACATTGTGAGGATTCCGTCTTGCTGGTACACTCATTAGAAGATGCAGGTTAAATGGGGAATTTGGTGTTAGCAATGGTGTCAGACAGGGTGGGATTTTATCTCCAATTTTATTTAATTTATATGTTGATGATTTGTCCATACAGCTGAGAATGATGAATGATGATGATGACATATACAGACAATGTTGTAAGCTCTATGTGCAGGCAAATATTATTGCACGCAAATTCAGCTTTTGTTCACTTCCAGTTAAAGTGGCTTTGTTTAAAGCATATTGCACACTGCTATATACTTCCCCCTTGTGGTCATCCTACAAACAATGTAGCATGCAGAACCCGCATGCAGCAACTTCACACCTGATCAGATTTGCACACTGTTAGACCTCTGCTTTACCACCACATATTTCAAATACAACGAGGGTTTCTACAGACAAAAAACATGGCTGTGCCATGGGCTCCCCTGTGTCACCTGTTGTAGCCAACCTTTACATGGAAGAAGTGGAAAGAAAGGCTCTTAGCTCTTTTAAAGGGGGAGCACCCAGCCACTGGTACAGATATGTAGACAACACCTGGGTCAAAATCAAAACACAAGAAGTGGAATCCTTCACTGCGCACATTAACGCCGTGGATAAAAACATCAAGTTCACCAGGAAAGACACAAAGGACAACTGTTTGCCTTTCCTGGACTGCGCTGTGCACATTGAAGAGAACGGCAAACTCAACATCGAAGTTTACCGGAAGCCCACACACACGGACCAGTACCTCCGCTTTGACTCCCATCACCCTCTGGAACACAAACTTGGAGTAATTAGGACCCTACACCACCGGGCAGAACATGTTCCCTCTAAGCCTGAAGGTAAAAAGAAGGAACACACACGTGTAAAGGAAGCACTCAAAACGTGCGGCTATCCTAATTGGGCGTTTATAAAGTCAGCAAAGATGCACAGAAAAGAAGATCAGACACCAGCGAGGGAGGATAAGAAAGACAGACGCAACAACATTGTCATCCCTCATGTAGCCGGTGTATCAGGCTACATAAAACTCAGGAGAGTTTTCTCCAAGCACGACATCCCAGTGCATTTCAAACCCAGCAACACACTCAGACAGAAACGGGTTCATCCCAAAGACAAAACTCCTAAACACAAACTTAACAATATAGTGTATGCTGTACAGTGCAGCGAGGAATGCCCAGACCTCTACATTGGAGAGACCAAACAGCCACTTCACAAGCGCATGGCACAACATAGAAGAGCCACCTCCACAGGACAAGACTCGGCTGTCCATCTACATCAAAAAGACAAAGGTCACTCTTTTGAGGATGCCAATGTTCACATTTTGGACAGAGAGGACAGATGGTTTGAAAGAGGAGTGAAAGAAGCCATTTATGTCCATTGTGAGCGACCATCTTTGAACAGAGGCGGGGGTTTACGACACCAACTGTCTGCCATCTCTAATCCAGTTTTGGGATCCCTTCCCAAACGCCTTAACACTCACTCACATCCTGGGCCATCTGACCTCAGGAAATCACATGATAGGGTGGGGATAGGTTTCACAATGAGCTCACCCGAAATTGTGACCCACACCTGTTTTCACACCTTGGCTCATGTGATTAGGTAGAGGATCATCAGGGGGTCCTTTTGTCCCTCTTTTGGGGGTAGCCCCACGGGGTTTAAATCTGGGACTCTCCGCCATTTGACCTTAGAACTGAAGAAGCTTCTCGGATGAGAGGTGAAACGTCTTCAAGCAACTTAAAGAAGTCCAGACGCTTTTCTTTCCAAGCTCCTTTGACTACGATGACCTGGATGACTGAGAACCTTCACAGACACGCAGAACCTGCATGTTGCATATAATGATGCAATGAGAATCCTTCGTAGGATACCTAGAGGCGGTAGTGCCAGTCAGATGTTTGTAGCTGTGGGTGTTTGGATTTTTAAAGCACGTTTAAGAAATCTGATGTTCACTTTTAGGGAACAACTGGATGGCTCTAGTAACAGTATAATTTTAGCACTCACAGATCCGGCGGTGAGTGGTTCCAGTTACTCATCTAGTCTGAGGAAGCACTGGCTGAAGTGTTTGTGTATTTATTGATTTCTTCTAAGTAATTGTGTATTTTATGTATATTATGGTTTTATATTTTTACAAATATTTAATATTTTTTTATTAAGGTTTATATGTTGTGTTTTGTCTTGTTTCTTTTTCTTTTTTTTTTTGGACTATGGACATAAAGTCTGTCAATAAAAATTGAATTGGAAAAACTAGAAATTGAAACTGTCAGCAGCAGTGGTGTGACAGAAGAGGGTGCTAGAGACAGGATTAGATGATCTGCTGTGAGGATCCCTAAAAAGAGCAGTCCAAAGAAGAAGAAGTAATCTCTTCGCCCGAATTTTACTTCACCTTCTTGGATTTTCTGTTTGGATATTTTATCACTGGAATGCACAGATTCTTCAAAAGTTGAATAAAAGATAAGCGTATGAATGGAAAACTATTGGTTGATAAAAAAAATGAAAAAATAAAACACAATGAAGCTCCTTAAAACAGGTACAGATATTTATTTACAGTTAAACTTGCTACCATTGCTTTAGCGAAGAAGCTTGTGTTGCTTATAATGATATAACATGAGATATAAGAAATGTTCCTGCCACAACCACAAGTCTGGTTTGTCTTCAGACTGCTATTCATGACAATATTTATGTAAGTGTGTAACATCAGCCCCACCACATACACACACTTGTCAAGACATACAGTATGCATGAGAGATTATAAGAAACACACACCATAGAATAAATACATAAATGGAAATTACAGAACACAGAACCGTAGAGGGTGCAAACTCATAAGCTAATGCTACATACTTAGTGCATAGCATTGGCTGAGTGGTGTTGTGGTGG
Source organism: Rhamphochromis sp. 'chilingali' (assembly GCF_963969265.1). Lineage (NCBI taxonomy): Eukaryota > Metazoa > Chordata > Actinopteri > Cichliformes > Cichlidae > Rhamphochromis > Rhamphochromis sp. 'chilingali'. The sequence continues at coordinate 25,973,025 of NC_137936.1, read as the reverse complement.
AGCCTGACATACACCCCACCACAACACCACGCTGACCTGGATAAGTGGAAGAAAATGGATGGATGGACAATTGTAAAGCTACTTGAACCACAAAGTGTTTAAAACATCAGCAGACTAATACATGATCAGTATATTCAGTATTAGCCAACACTGATTTTTGTGGTGAAATGAGACGCCATCCCTTTATTGTATCAAATGAATATTGAGCCACTGTAAAACTAACACAAACAAATATTGAAAACATTTTATAATGAAAAATCCTTTGATTTTACAACAAAAACAAAACAAAAGCATTTGCTATAGCCCAACTTTTTGTTTTAAAAATTGCCAATGCTACCAGACATGCACGTTGCAATTTAGCTGCTATCTAAAATGCCAGTGGACCAGAAGGCATACATACCAAAATCCAAATAAGCTAGTCGCTTACATTAACCTACATTAGATACAACATTACTGAAAGAAATATATTTACATGATGTGAATTTTATTGTGAAATGTCCATTATAGTAATTGACATCATATTCAACTCAGACTTTTTTTCTTTCCCAGCCTAACATACCATACAAAATGATCTGACCTATTCAAACTCAGTACAAAATCTTAAGCATGTGTCATTTAAGTAACATTAGCATGCTTTCAATATTAGCTTCATCAGAAGTCAAGAACAAAGAAAAGATCTTTGAACAAATAAAATGACCTATAGTATTTGATAATCCCATCATTTTCATTGATTAAGCAGTTTTACTGTTGTAGAAACCTTCAGCGGAAGTATTTTTAGCTGGTGTTCTTTCTTATTGATGAAGTATGGAAACAGCTTCTCCGTGAAAGTGTGTATGAAGGTGTGTATGTGTGTGTCAGTATCGAGATCAGAGAATGACAGCTTTCCTTCGTCCCAGTTCAGATGAACTCTGATCCGCTGGAACTCCTTCAGTGGGTGAATAAAGGTGTGTTGTGATGGGGAGCATGCTGCATATTTATCTTCAATTAGCCCAATTATCCGCCAAAGTCCAGATTTTATTTCACTTTTTCTTTGTACAGACTCTGCTGCTACACCCAAGACCCAGCCTGTAGAGTCTCTAACCTCAACATCCCAGCTGTGGGTGCCTGAGTCAAAGCCCTCAGAGCCCAGGACAATGCAATAGCAGCCAAACCTCTCCGGATTGTCAGGAAGCTGATGCCCCTCTACAGATCTTACGGCAGTCAGATCTTCTGATAGGATGAGCTCTGGATGAGCTGTGTTTGGATCCAGAATCACAGGAAAGTAGGAGACTATCGCCTTCATCTCATTCCAGATGTTGTAGGTTAGGTTGCCCAGGTGTTTGGCCATATCTATCAGAGCTCCTGTGGCCAGCTCTGGATCATCCAACAGAGGGCACTGCTGGATTAATTCCACTGCAGCTTTGTAGTTCTGCAGGAACGAGACATCTTCAGCTCTCAGCTCCTCTTCCGTGGCTCTGATTATTTCTGAAAGAGCGGCTATCTCTCTGCTCAGACCTTCAATCTTCCCCTTCATCATTTGACTCTTCTGCTCCTCTTCCTCTTTTAAAGCAGTGATTCTGGCCTCCTCTTCATCTTGTAGAAACTGATGCAACTTCTTAAACTCCTCCTTAATTTGTTTCTCTGCCTGCTGGGCCTGGACCCTAATGTGTTCTGCTGCTTCATCAAACTTTTCTTTAACTTCTTCAAACACTTTCAGTTTCTCCTGTAAAGGTTTCAAGGATTCCTTGAGATCCTTTCTGTGATCTTCTGCAGCTTCATTAACGGGTCTGAAGCTGTGGCCGAGATGTATTTTTGAATCTCGACAGACGAGGCACGCTGGCTGCTGATGATTCAAACAGAAGACTCTCAGTTTCTCATGGTGCAGACTGCAAACAGTTTCAGAGAATGCAGAAGCATTTTGATCTTTCTTTTGTAAGAAGGCCTCACACAGGTTCTTTAAGGCTGAACTAACCGGTGGCTCACCCAGCAAAGGTCTTTCCTTACAAACCGGACACTCTTTTATAGGTTTGTCTCTCCACCAGGTCTCCACACAGGTTTTACAGAAGCTGTGGCTGCATGCCAGGACGACAGGAATATCAAAGATGTCGTGGCAGACAGGACAGGTCCTTCTCTGGATTATAAGCCATTCTCTCGTTCTCAGTTGAAAGTAAAAAGCTACAGCGCAGAGCATGAAAGGAGGAAGTTCAACTTCACTTTCTCTTTGCTTGTTTTTCTTCAGTCAAAGGCAGGTTGAAATGCAGGATTACGATGCTGTGTTACGTTTACTTCTGCTGTGAAGAATTATTTCCCCTTTCCTCTCAGTTGGAGCCTCTCTTCCAGTGAACAATAGCTGAGAGAAATACATTTCCTGTGTTTTTTGGTCCTGCGGTTAGAGGTGGAGCTTCGCCCACCCATCAGTGGGTTTCACTTAAAGGAGCCTGTCACACTGCTTGGAGACTGCCACATAATGTAAGCAAATATGTCATGGTAGAGTAATAGGATGAGCTCTGTCTTGCAAATTCAAACCTGATTCCTTTACCTTGTCATTACCATGTTTTGTCTTGTTTTTCCATGGCAATCCTTTTAAAGGCTACCAAAGTACAATGACTCCTTCTGCTATTATGAATACATAACTGTTTTTGTTTTTTTGTTTTTTGTTTTTTAATGAAAGCTTTTAATGAACAATGTTAAATAGAGGTGGAACAAACTGTGGCTCATGAAAGAGGCCAAGATGTAGGAAATTAAGGTAAAAGTGCAAGAAAAGCAAATGTCAAAGTCAAGTAAAGAAAAAAACAAAGGAGTCCAGCAGGAATTATAAATATCTCAGTGTGAACTTACACAGAGCAGTAAAAATACAAATATACAAATCCATTTGATTAAATTTACTTATCAAATTCAGGATTGTGGGAAAAGAGGCAGGGTATGCTCTGGCTTGGTTGTAATCACAGGGCCAACACAAAGAGGCAGATAATCACTCACAGTCACATTCACATGGCTAATTTAGAATGAATTTCTTAGGGAGGAAGGAAGTAAGCCAGAGTACCCAATAAAAATCCATGCAGCCAGAGGGAGAACCACACATGATTGGTGCAAACCACCGACAAGTCTCCAAACGAAATGACCCAAGAACACATTTGAACCTGCTCTCTAACTGACGTATTACAGCAAAAAAAGATTTGGTAAGTGCTCCTTTAGGTTAGTAGGAAAAAACCTGGACAAGTTTAAGGAGAGGAGATTATTTGGGTTGCAGTTAATACTTTGTTGGCGTTAGTGCACCTTGGTCATCATTGAGCAGGTGTCTGAAACAGGAAATGAGTGCTGGTCTTTCTGTCATGGTCCATGGTCCATTTTGATATAGTTTCTTTTTGCGTCTTGTTTTGAGTTTACCACCACTGCTGGGTGGAAAAATGCATTTAACCCATTCACACAGTGAGGCAGTGGGCAGCCACCAATGCAGCGCCTGGGGAGCAGTGTGTAGGGACGGTACGTTGCTCATGGGTGCCTCAGGGTAGGCGTTCAGTGGATTCGAACCCCTGACCTTCTCCCAGTTTTTACCAAAACATCATCAGGATTGAGGTTGCTTGCTTTGTTGCAGCTGTTATCAGCTGCAATCTCTTCTGATCGGGTGTCTAAATAGGAGCACAAAAGCAAACCAGTCCGACAACATTTTTTTGTGCTCGGTTAAACCACAACTTGGAAACAATAAGTGGCGCCAGGGCGGGAACACTGACAGTTAATATCCACCTTGATGTGTGTGGACTCATACCCAGGCCTGTGAACAACTGTTCATTCTTTATTTTGTTTATTAGTTTTCCACCATTAGCTGAGTCTGAGCTTCTCCAGATCTCCTTCTCCCCGCCACACACTCCAGCGTTTCGAAGGATTCCCCAAGTCAGCTGATGCATTCTGCAGAGCGTGTCCTCAGTCTGCTCCACTTGGACATGCCCAAAACATCTAGGAGGCGTGCAGGCTAGTCGAGTACCCAAAACCAACTCTGCTCAGAGGCAGTCCTGAAAGGATGAGCACCTCACCCTATCACAACAAGACACCTGCCTCATTTTTTTCTGTGCTTACATACCTAACTTTTTTTTTTTTACTTAGAGGTTTTCTAACTTGTCCTTGTGTACTTAAAGTATTACGTTTATACCAAAAGAAAAACTGAATGCAGCCTTTGTCAGAATAGATTTATAAATGGAACGAACCAAAGTGAAAGAAACACTACAGTAACAAAGTTAAAAATCAAAATAGTTATATAAATTGAATGAGGAAACACATATTAGGCATAGTTTAATAAATGTAGTTAAAAAGACACAACAAGCACAGTAAATGTCAGGTGCAAGTATCAGTCACAGTACAGATGATTCTCTAGACTGTTGTTGAGCTGACGCATCAACTACTTCTTGTATGTGTAGCTTTGCATGATTCAGTTAAAAATAATCCATATTTATTTTGTGCTAAGCCTCGGTGCTGCTCTGTTCATCCCCTGTCTGAATCAACTTATTTCAACTTCTCTTCTGATTGGCTGTACCTTGCAAATGGAAGGTTTGAGCATATTAGGTGTATCATCTCTGATTAATGTCATGTTGATGAAAGGGTAGAAAGTGTTTAGGTCGTAAACATTCTTTGTACATGACCTGAAGTCTTTATTTAAAACCATATATGACGGCTTAGATCCTTTAATTCTAATGATTAAAACTCCCTACAGCTGATGGTTAAACTGAAGAAGCTGCTTCTATAAGGAGCATATCTGGCAGGAAAAGGCATCACTGGAGACTCACAACTGCTGCATGGAGTCAGTGTCACACCCACTGTGTTTTGACTTCTAGTAAACCCTTTAATTTCCTTTTACATTTGTTGGCTGGTACGTGGGTTAGGAAAAAGTGTATATGAGTCACTGATAGAGTATTAAAGGTGCAGTATTGATGTAAAGCTGCAGGTATAGACTCAGCTCAACGGAGACGGGGCTTTGGAAAGCAGTGCTGTAAAGACGGAGACTGAACCTGTTAGAACAGGTTTCCTGTCTTCGTTCCTCACACTAATGTGAGGGATCTCAGTGGGGAGGATTTTGAGAAGAGCTTACTGATTTGTTAAAATACGTCAGCAGCAGCAAAAAAAAAAAAACTCCAAAATGTTTAATGTTGTTTAAAAAGGTCCTCAAATAAGAAAAACAAATGCAATAGAAAAATTAAAATCAAAAGATACATTTCGACTAAAAATAAAAATAAACACAGAAAAAAATCATCTGATTTAATCAAACACTAATTTAAAAACAGGTTAAAATGTATTCATGTATTTTGGAGTCTGAACAAGATTTTCTTTTACTTATTTCAGGTTAATCTTTCATACTTGATTTCATTAATTATTTTATGTATTTATGTCCATCCTTTTAGTTTCTCCATAAAGGTGAATACACCTGTTGTATAAACTCTATCAAACATTTATATTGTCCCGTGGGGAAAAAACATGGGTTATTTGCAGAAAATATGAACTTTGTAGTGTTTCATGAAGGCCTCAGCCGATTGGGAAAGCTGCCCAGAGTGGGTTTATTCAGCCTCACCTCTGGTGCAGGTGCCCACCTCTCAATTTTAAATACATGTAGACATTGAGGGTTCTCAGGAGGGGCCGTGCTGAGGCCAGCTGCTATCTGATAGAGGGTCATTGGTACCATGCCCCTTGTATGGGGTCTTCATAACCCCATTCTCTGTGCGCCATTTGGGGCAGGGTGCGGGAGAAGGAGCTGGCCGTCTGGTTGGAGTCTGGGCTGTTGGGCCTTCCTGCTGCTGCAGGACTGGGGGCAGTCTGCTTGTGTCCACCCCAGAGTAAATGGAACCATTTCCTGGGTCTGGGGGTGGATTGCTCTTCTGGGGGTCCCTGGACCTTGGGGTACAGAGTATTTTTGGGGAGTATGGTTCAAGGTTCAAGGTTCAAGGTTCTTTATTTGTCACATGCATAGTTATACAAGTATAACACACAGTGAAATGTAGCCTGACACGCTCCTCGACATGTGCAAAAGATTTGGGGGGGGTGTAGAGGAAAAACATTACATATATATATATATATATATATATATATATATATATATATATATATATATATATATATATATATATATATATATACATTGGGTGAATGTGCAGCAGTAGCAGCAAGCAGGTGAATTCTGCACATTAATGTGAATAGACATCTGACTATTTTACAGGATAGACAATATAAACATATTTAAAATTAAAGGAATTGAAATGTACATTGTGCCTTGGTTTAGTGTCTGGAAGAGTCCTGACTCAGTCAATTATAGATGATGTGAGAGGGCGGGTGTGTGTGTTTAGGGCACGGATGGCTTGGGGATAGAAGCTCCTCTTGAGTCTCTCTGTCCTTGCCCGGAAGATGCGGAACCTTCTACCAGATTGCAGAAGTTGGAACAGTTTGTTGCCAGGATGGGACGGGTCCTTCAGTATCTGCGCTGCTCTAGTCCGGCATCTCCTGGTGTAGGTGTCCTGAAGCGGGGGGAGAGCAATCCTGCAGCAGCGTTCTGCTGTACGGATCACTCTCTGGAGAGCTTTTTGGTCCTTCACACAGCTGTTCCCAAACCACGATGTCATGTTCTGTGTGAGGATGCTCTCCACAGCGCCTGTATAGAAAATCCTGAGGATCTTTGGAGAGACCCTGAACTTCCTCAGTTGTCGTAGGTGATACAGGCGCTGCCTAGCCTTTTTGGTCTGGACCTGAATGTGGGCAGCCCATGTCAGGTCTGAGGAGATGTGGACACCAAGATACTTGAAGGACTGCACCCTCTCCACTGGAGCTCCATTGATGATAATGGGCTTGTAGTCTCTGTGCTGACCCCTTCTGAAGTCCACCACCAGCTCCTTGGTCTTGCCGACGTTCAGCTGGAGGTGGTTGTCCTGGCACCACGATGCCAGATTCTTCACTTCATCCATGCAGGCCGTCTCATCGTTGTTGGAGATGGCACCCAACACCACTGTGTCGTCAGCAAACTTCACAATGGTGTTGGAGCCATGGGTGACCACACAGTCTGAAGTGTAGAGGGAGTAGAGCAGTGGCGAGAGGACACATCCCTGAGGTGCTCCTGTGTTGATGGTGATGCTGTTGGAGAAGCACCTGCCCACCCTCACCACCTGAGTTCTGCCAGTGAGGAAGTCCAACACCCATGCACACAGACGGCTGTTAAGTCCCAGATCCCTCAGCTTTGTGAACAGTCTGCAGGGCACTATTGTGTTAAACGCTGAACTGTAATCAACAAACAGCATTCGCACATAGTTACCCTGTTTCTTGTCCACATGGCTGAGAGTGGTGTGTAGGACGTGGGCGATGGCATCCTCTGTGGATCTGTTGGATCTGTAGGCGAACTGCAGCGGATCTGTGGTGTCTGGGATGGAGGAGGAGATGATGTTCTTCAGCAGCCTCTCAAACACCTTCATTACTACCGAGGTCAGTGCAACTGGCCGGTAATCGTTCAGGGATGAGGGTTTGCTGTTCTTGGGCACAGGGATGATGGTGGTATGAGTGTGTGTGCAGTGTTTAGTTCTGTGTGCCTCCATGTTGGATGAGTATAACTGAGCCTAACATGGTTCCCAGTTAAATACCTTCTTCAGGAACAAAAGGCAGTACACAGCTGTTTCACACTCCCTTGCTTCCTCCCAGAGTCCTCAAAGAGACAAAGGTTTCTTTCTGTGGAGCTGTCTGCTTCCCCCAACGTCCTTACTAGACCCCACCATTTATCTTACTGTATGAGTGTGAGATATGTTAAAATCCAGTGGCATCAAGGCATTATACGATAAAATAATGTGATTAATACATAAGTAAAAGAAATTCCTATACAATGCCTATCTTCCCCAACTACGCTCGCTGCAAGTGGCTGATGCTCCCACCCGTTGGTGGTTCTCAGTGTCCGGGGCTGGGTGCTCGGGTAGATCGAATAAACTATGACAATCAAGTGGACCAGTATGGCAAAAGCAATAATGGTCCACTTGGAAAAATGGGAATATCTGTTGGGAATTTTTCTTGGCCTTCAGACAATAATTCTGATTGCTATGCTTGTCCTCTTTTTGCAGCCATCATGAAAATAGCATCTTTTAACATTAAGAAGTTTGGAAAGAAGAAAGTGTCAGACCCTGATGTCCTCGAAATCCTGACTAAGGTAATAACCAGTATAAAAGCCCACACATACTTTCACCTTACAAAACTGTAAATGACCTGCAGGTCTGGCTCCTGCTTTCATTAAAATGTCTGATCATGTGACAAAATAGTAAGCTTTGCCTTTTTGTCACGGAAAGAAGACAGAGGGCGATAACAATGTAGAAAAGTAGTCCAGCCCTCCTACCAATTATTAAGTATTTAAGTAATTAAGTATTATATAAAAACTTTCTATTAAATAGCTGAGTTGCAAAGTGGTAAAATAAGTATCAGGACTCACTGTTTAAGTAAAAATGTAATCCTATATATGCATCTGAAAATATACTGAAATACATGGAGTAAGTTGTATTTTGACTTGTGGTTTCTTGCTGTATCATTGAATCACTGGTTTTTACTTTACTTTTATTCTGGTGATGAGGTTACATTTCCAATTCTTTGCTTAAACCCATGTTTTATTATTGTTATTGTATTAGATCTGTTTCATATTTAGTCAACAAGCCACTGTACAGGTCAGCCGCCCTGAGTGTCGGCTGTTTAGGAACCACAATAGCAAACACACAATCAGGGTGTGTTAATTTAAACGTGGATCCACTGGCCTGTTGTCCCTTCAAGTAACCACGCTCAGTGGCAGCTTGCCCTTCATTCACAGAACCACCATTACCTCTATAACCACACAATTTAAGTCACTCAGCATTTCTCTGATTGTTCCCATCTCTGTCTTTTTTTGATACCTCTTCAGCTTTATTGTTGCAACTCAGAATATTTACATAAGTATTTTTTTTTTAAAACATAGAAAAATGTCAGTTTATATTTTACATATCTGGAAGAGCTAAATCTTAACTGAACAATTATCTTTAAGGTAGTAACGCATCTGATCAGTTCAGCTTTTTTTTTCTCTCTGTTTCAAAGATTGTGTCTCGATATGACATCATTCTGATCCTGGAGGTGGTGGACACCAGCGGAGAGTCCATAGAAATCTTCATGAAAGAACTCAACAAGTAAGGAAATGCTTTGTTTCCAGCATCATCGCTGTTATTATCATTTAGGGTGCTCGTGTTTAAGCATGATGATGGTGGCCCAAAGAATAACAATTTTCTCATGGTAACCAAAAATGATTACGATTTTTAAGGATTATTACATTAAAGAATATTTACACAGTTACTTCTGAAGTTATTTGTGTATTATAAACACAATGGTACATTTCCTTTTTTAAATAGCACACTTATTGGCAGCATCTGTATAATAGTATTATGCAATAATATTATTATCAGGAATTCTTTCGGCTTCAATAATCATGTATTAAAGTCTGATAGCGTGACAGCTGTAATGACAACACTAAAAACTGCTGATGTTAACAATTTATGTTGTTGGTCATGTTCATCTTATTGTCAGGCAAACTGTAATTTGGAAATAAAGTTTGAATGAATGTAAAAAATTCAACTTTGACCTGCTTTTTGTGTTAAATGAAAAGGTAATGTTTCACTAAAGCGTTACACATTCATCCTGAACCAATTCTTTTCAGAGAATCAGAGGACATAACATGATTTAATGGACCAAAATTAAAGAATTATACAAAATTTCTCTCAACTTATATCTTCTCAGAGTCCACGAGGGATACACCTATAACATCAGTGATCGTCTGGGCAGTACACGCTACAAGGAGCAGTTCATGTTCATCTACAAGTGAGAGTTCACTGACAACACACATCCTGTTCATTTGCAGCTTCAAATTTTTATTCTTGAACTCACTAGAGCAGCTTTGCATGCTTCACAGTTCTGCCGGGCCTTGGTGCAGTGCTCCTTAAAGCCCTCTTGCTTTAAGCAAACTTTCTTCAGATTGGCTTGTCCATGCAAACGGAAGCAGGTGGACAGTGCTTCATTGCTCAGAGCCAGAGTTGAGATGACTATATTATTAACATCCACAGTGTGTGTGTGTGTGTGTGTGTGTGTGTGTGTGTGTGTGTGTGTGTGTGTGTGTGTGTGTGTGTGTGTGTGTGTGTGTGTGTGTGTGTGTAGAAGTGATGTGGTTACGTTGGTGAACCATGAGCAGTTTAATGAAGAGGCAACAACAGGAAAAGATGTTATTAACAGAGACCCCTACATCCTGAAATTAAGATGCAGCAATACAGGTAGGATATGTTTGTCATGGAAACAAATGCAAGGATCAACAGGGAGTTAAGCTTGTGTGTAATCAGTGTAACAGCTCACTTTAAAGCTGATACTATGTCTTCTGTGGCCTTCCTGTTGGCTGCACCTTTATGTAACCTGGATGTACAGATGAGTCTCTGGTCCAGGTTTTTTTTTTTTAAAGCTGTGATAATCTAAATCTGTTTACACATTATGGGGAAGTGTGTATTTGTATGGAGAGAAAATCAGCTGGTTTTAACTTTAGGGTAATTAAGTAATATATAATTATTTCATAAATGTTATTAAAAGGCAATCAATAATTTGAACTAATTTACACTAATGTAAATAATCAGTAAGACTTGAATGTAGTCCTGCCCCCTGTGTACAGTCCCAGATACACTCAAGCACAAATTCACAACCAGGTCCTCAGGTGTCTAGCCGAGAAAGTTGAGTGCAAAAGGAAATCCATCAACGCTCAACCTTTCACGAACCAACATTTCATCAACATTTGTCCGGGAGGGAGACAAGCCGAGGACAAGCCCCTCAGCCCAGGACCTGGGCCTGCTGAAGGCTGCCAGGGATTGGCAGATGCAAGTGGACTTGGATCAGAGGCTAATTTTTCCCACAGAGATCGTAACAACTACTCTGCGACCAGACCTCGTCCTTTGGTCTAACTCTCAAAAACATGCGTACATCATTGAGCTGACGGTACCATGGGAGGAAGCAATTGAGGAAGCATTTGAGCGGAAGAAGCTGCGCTATGCCAACTTGGCAGTTGAGGCAGAGGACACAGGCTGGAAGATCAAGGTGCACCAGGTGGAAGTGGGGTGCAGGGGCTGTGTTGCCAGTACAACAGCCAAACTGCTTAGAGAGATTGGGATCAGAGGACACTGCTGAGAGGACCAGTCACTGGCTATGCCTAAAAAGGGCTGACATCACTTGGGCAGTTAAGGCAGTCAGCTAACTGCGAGAGAAAATAAATATTCTCCTCTTCTCCCCTCTGCTCTTCTTCCCTTTTCTGGGAGGCAGTGGGGAGGTAGAGCGTACAGCCCAATCCAGCGGGGAGGTGTGGAAAGCCAGCCCCAGCCCCCCTTCCAGCTCTCTTCTCTGCTCTCTCCTATCTTGTCCCTCTTGTCTTACTTCTCTCTATCACCTTTTCTATCCCTTTGAAGAAGTGAGGCTCCATAAATGCTAAAGAGGTAAGTATTATTTCTCAGTTGCAGTGAATAGACAGAAAATAAACTGTAGAAAACTAAACAGAAGAAAGAAGAGAAATAACATAAACCAGTGACACACTCCAGGGCCTGATCAACCCTGGCAGGGCCTCCTTGGATGAGGGTGTTTAGTGATAATGGCCAAAACACCCGATGAATCCAAGGTCCACAATTGACAATGTGTCCCAAATTTTAATATGATAATCTAGATCAGATCTCTAATTCCTAAACCTAACCAAGGAAGAAAAAATGGCAGATTAGCCTGGGTAAAAGACCGAAAGTTGAGGCACACAACGATGTTTGCTGCTGGTAAAGTTTCTGGGCTGCCTTTCCTCATAACAGAGATCCCTCAAGAGTCTCTCCATTTAAAGCAATGCATTATCAGGGACTGTAACATCTAGCCCTTTTACTGAGTCATGGATGTAAACTGTGTGTATTTGTGTTCTCGCTGTAGTTGTGGAGGACCTGGTTATGATCCCAGTTCACACCAAACCAACGGACTCTGTGGAGGAGCTCGATGAACTATACGATGTCATCAAGATTATTAAGACGAAATGGAATACTGATGTAAGGAGAAGTTAGAGAGTGTCTAAAGCTTTGTAGCTTGGGTTGGTTGCACAACAGAGAAAGCAGGAATTCATACTTTCGTGAAAATTTGTAGATTTTGACAGAGTTGTGTAGTAATGCGGACGCTGCACCGGTCCGTCGTGGTGAAGAGGGAGCTGAGTGTAAAAGCGAAGCTCTCAATTTACCGGTCGATCTACGTCCCTACCCTCACCTATGGCCACGAGCTGTGGGTAGTGACCGAAAGAACGAGATCGCGGATACAAGCGGCAGAAATGAGCTTCCTCCGAAGGGTGGCTGGCCTCTCCCTTAGAGATAGGGTGAGAAGTTCGGCCATCCGGGAGGGGCTCAGAGTAGAGCAGCTGCTGCTCCACATCGAAAGGAGCCAGCTGAGGTGGTTCGGGCATCTGACAAGGATGCCCCCTGGGCGCCTCCTGGGTGAGGTGTTCCAGGCATGTCCCACCGGGAGGAGGCCCCGGGGCAGACCCAGGACACGCTGGAGAGATTATATCTCTCGGCTGGCCTGGGAACGCCTTGGTATTCCCCCGGATAAGCTGGAGGAGGTGGCTGGGGAGAGGGAGGTCTGGGCCTCTTTGCTTAGGCTGCTGCCCCCGCGACCCGGCCCCGGACAAAGCGGATGAAGATGGATGGATGGATGGATGTGTAGTAAAAGGCGTATGAACCAATCCAACCACTAAACTGGGAAAACAAAACAAATATATATTGAGGAGTTAAAGCAAAACACTCAAATCCAAATATTTCATGTCTGTGCTGCAGAACATTATGATCTTGGGTGACTTCAATGCAGACGGCTCGTACGTTTCCAACCGTGACATGAAGACCATTCGCATTCGTGAAGACGAGAACTTCCACTGGCTGATTGGAGATAACGTCGACACTACAACAAGCACCAAGAACACCAACACCTATGACAGGTAATGCATAGCAGGTGCTGGCTGCAGCTTTATTTTGAATCGACAGACGTGAGACTGGTATCGATCTGTTCGTCAGCAAGAAAATAAACACATCACGCTGTTTCTTCAAATTATCTGAAATAAGGAGGAGTAGATTCTTTTGTTTTGCCACATTAAAATGGAGTGGTGCTAAATGTTCTTGCTTTTTTCTAATTATGTATTTAAATTTGGTATTATGGGTTTTTAAAATAAGCCTTTTTCCCTATCTGTGTTAAGGATCGTGGTCTATGGAGATGACATGCTTAATGCTGTGGAACCAGAATCTGCAAAAGCCTTCAACTTCAAGGAGGAGTTTAATCTCGATGATGAGCAGGTCTGTTTTGATTAATGGTTTTCACCAAATGAATTACTCTTATATTCTCTGCCTCATTTGCAATATCACACGTAGAATATGATTAGTCAGAAGGGTTTTAGACACTAAATTATAAGGCAGATAATTGTGTTTTTGTCACATCACTCAGTCTGTTTAAAGATCACTGAAATAGCTGGACATGAAAAACAGAACTCGGTGTGTAAAAGCTGGCATGGTTGCTTAAAGACGGTACCAAAGTACAGCTGCGGTATGGTGTTATGGCTTTAATTAAAATTCCTAAGAGGCCGTCAATCAATGGCCACAAAAATGTTGAAAATCAGCAAGCTTTCAACTTGTCTTTATAGGGGGAGAAAAAAAGAGAGAGTTCAGTGACGTCGGACCTTTATTCTTACAAACAAAACTTTAGGGTAAATTATTAACAGTGTCACAGTCACTCTTTTCAAGTGTCCTTGGTAACTCTATGACCTGGGTTTGACAAAGACTCTACCCTTGGCCTGTCAGCTCATTGTCTTTGAAAATGTAAACCACTGCAGTATGGAAAGTATCCATACTGTCATTATGACAGTATGGATACTTTCCATACTGTCTGTCATGTTTGCGGCTGTGTGCAGGCAGGATGAGGACCCAAACGCAAGCTCACGGAGGCAGGAATGAACTCAAAAACACAGCTTTATTGCTGGAGAGAAAAGAGAGACAGCCTGAGGAGAGCACAGACATAACAGGCTGGGGAAAACATGGAATAAAACACAAGGAGGGGAAACGAGGGCTCACAGATACACAGAGGGGCACACGGGGGGTAATCAAATAAGGAACATCTTAACAGAACAACCTAGAAACCACGGCATACATAAAGAACAAAACCCAAAACACATGAAAACTAAGAATGCTGGGCCAACATGGCCCAGGATCATGTCACTGTCATTAGGTTTTGCCTCTTCAGGCTGAACCTGCACACCAGGTGCACAGCATCAAGCTCTCACCCCAGACCTAACCTTGTCCCAGGAGGGTAAACTGGTCCCTTGAGTGTGTCCTCATAGGGTTTTGTGAAACACTCTCTTGGCCCCTCACCCAACACCATTTTGCTTTTGTAAGACCCTAGCAACCCCAGACAACATACCCCATGCACAAACCGCTGATTCATGGGGACATTCAGCTAGACCTCGATATTTGTTCAAAAACTATTAATCAGTACATTTTGTTTCTTTTGCAGGCTCTGAAAGTGAGTGACCATTATCCAGTGGAGGTTGAGTTGAAGTCCATAGTTGAGACAGATGAAAGAAACGGTAAGCAGGATATTTATGCATATCCAAGGCTTATGTACCATAATACTACAAGACCTGTTAAAATTGTGAAGTCAGTTTTTCATTCTTATTAAGAAATGTTTTTTTTTTAATCTTTCCCAAAAATGTAAAAAATAAAACTTACACACGTTTTAGACATTTGTTAGAAAGATATGCTTACGTTGAATATATGCAGATCATGTTCAGAGAGTGAGTTCAAAATCAACTAGATGCAGGATTTGTTTTTTCCTGACATGTTCAAAGTGTGATATGAACTTTCTGCTCAAAGAAAATATTTATACATGCAAACATGTTTAAAATTAATTAATTAGAACAAATTAATTGCAGCCAAAAAGCTGAAAGGAAAAACCCCCGCCTACGCATTCTTTGTTGTGGACTTCTATAAGGAGCACAAGAAGAAGCACCCAGGAGCCAAAGTAATATTAACAGAGGTTTCCAAACTGTGCTCAGAAAAATGGAAGTCCATGTCACCTGAGGAGAAGGCAAAGTTCAAAGAGATGGCCAAGAATGACAAGCGCCGGTATGACCAGGAGATGAAGTCCTATGTACCACCTGCAGGTGCCAAGAAGGGCAAGAAGAAGAAGAAGGACCCCAACGCGCCCAAAAAGCCACCTTCTGCTTTCTTGATCTTCACCTCTGAACACCGTGAAAAGATCAAGGCGGATAACCCGGGGATCTCCATCACTGACATCGCCAAGAAGTTTGGTGAGATGTGGAAAAAGATGAGTACCACAGAAAAGACCCCCTATGAGGCCAAGTACGCCAAACTGAAGGAAAAATATGAGATGGAAGTGGCTGCCTACAGAGCCAAAGGCGCCAAGAATGTGGAACCAGCTGACGACGATGATGAGGATGAAGAGGATGAGGATGAAGATGATGATGACGAGGATGAAAATGATATTGACGGGAAGATGGCTAAGTTGTTTCTGTGTTTGAGGATGTGAAGTTTGTGATGCGTTTGTTTGTTTATGTTTGTTTTTGTTTTGGGTTGGACGAGTTCAGCAGTATAACCTGCTGTCCCTGTCGGTTGACCTCATTTGAGCTGTACTCTTTTTCTAATTCAGGGTGTTAGATTTATATTGTTTATTGTCATTTATGCTTAGAAATATTTAACCATATATGCTTAGAGGTGTATAATCGATTGTGTAGTGATAGGATGTGTGATCTTTGGCAGTCTGCATAGGCTTGGTGTGCATTCCACAGTGTTCTGGCATTCACACCCACATTCTGGGAGCATGGGAGAGGTCATACCTTCTCTTATTGTTTTATGGTAGGATAAACTGTCTATATCTGTTCTAGTCTAAGTGCCTTTTGTTTAGATGAACTGCTGGACTTCCAAACCAGCAGGGTTAGGGAAGTTGTTTATGGGGTCACACTCTGACCCCACCCCCCCCCACCACACACACACACACACTTACACAACGCACAGGCAAGGTACTCTTTGTGTGTATGTTAATGCACCTATGCATATTCATGTAACCTCAATAAAAGAGCAGTGTTACGGGGGAGAAGATGAGAGCAACTGGGGTCAAGCGAAGGAGCGGCGTTTGTCCAGTTCTCTCCCGTGCACGAGAAACATGAAAAACTTTGCCTACTTGTGTCTTAATTTGCTGTGTAATTAAATTGTCCTTAACGTTCCAGCGAATAGGTTTATGCTACAAACCTATCACAGGGATTTAGTTTTTGTCACTTAGTCCCCTTTAAGAGTTATATTTTAAAATTTTCTACTGTAATGAAATTGTATATATATCCCATTAAAAAAAACTGACTGTGAAGCTATGCTTTTAACACGACACAATTGAAATAAATATTAAAATCACAATTTTACAATTTATACTATGTATTTATTGGGACAACAAAATCCACAAGATAAGAGTTACTTTAAAGGAGATGGAAATATTGGAAAAGTGATTTCATACAATAGCGTTAACACATCTGTTCTCAGGCTCAGCATTACTTATAATTGTTAGCTAGAGTCTAACTCATGGTTTAATAAACAGGGTTGTAGCTTTCAAAGACTGTATAGATGAAAGACGGAAGGTGTGCCACTGTGACATCATCCACTGATTTGCAAAGTGCTATTGCCTACCACTTTCACCAAAGTCACAAGTACGCGGTAGATCTTAACATGAAATCGAGTGATCTAGCGTAGCTTTTTCACATTAATGGAGAACATAATTTACAAAATAAACATATCGTGTTCAGTGAAACTTGAAACTACCAATTGCGGCCATGAACTCATTGAAGTATTTACTAAGGTCAAAAAGGAAAAGCAGTGAGCGCTTTCCTTTATAATCCTATACAATCACTACTCTTTCTGCCACCCCCTGCTGGCTATTAGACATGTCTCCAGGCATGTCTGCACTGGCTTCACTTTTCAGACTGAAGCAACATCTTTTATATACATACTTTGAGAGCAGTTTCTATTGCTGAATGAGAAATATTGAGTTGAAAAAAAATGCTACAAGCATGTATGTGCCTTTTTGTTTAATCTGTATGTAACTACAACACTTCAGTTGTCTCTTCAGTCCTAAAGTGCTGTTGTTTAATTTAATAAAACCAGAAACAGATTAAACATTTTAATAGCATTTCAAATAAAGCTTCATCACTACTGTTATTTTAAACACAGCTTGATAATTAAGCTTTAAGTGATTTCTTACCAAATTCTTTTAAAAAGAACAAATAATAACAAGCATTAATTAAAAACAAAAAACTTTATTGGCATCTCCCTCTTTACAAGATAACAAAACTCATGGACTTGGGCTGGTTTGTGATGGTTAGAAATTTCATATGGACACAAAATGCAGTGGACATTAGTTTTACAGTCCTTCCACATCTTAAGCTGCAGGCCTTCATTTCATTTCATAACTAGATTTAAAGATATTGGTCAATATACGCTGATCAGCCACAACATTAGAACAGGATGTCATCGCCTACCTAAACATTGGTGCATGGCAGCAGCCTCCTCTAGCAGGACAATGAACTATACACAAAGCAAAAACTGCTTAAGAAACATGAAGGTGTTGGCCTGGCCTCCAAAAATACCCAGACCTCAATCTAATCAGG
Source organism: Rhamphochromis sp. 'chilingali' (assembly GCF_963969265.1). Lineage (NCBI taxonomy): Eukaryota > Metazoa > Chordata > Actinopteri > Cichliformes > Cichlidae > Rhamphochromis > Rhamphochromis sp. 'chilingali'. Next base: position 25,955,333 of record NC_137936.1, on the reverse strand, counting down.
CTCGATGGGCAGAAAGAGCCCAAAGAGATCCACTGCCAACGCCTCCACACAATAATGATTTGTGGCTGATCTGTGTGTATGAGTGAAATATCACAGTTGGAGGGCCATTGTCCTTGAAAACCTAACATCGTTAAATTTATTCCCTGTACTACTCCACTAAAGGTTGAGCACCCGAGCAGGTTTTGAGTTTGATGCGGTTTATTTTTTAACGAGCAAAACAAACTGTAGTCTTTCAGCAAAAAGACGAAGGAAGCGAGAACAGGATCAAACAAAAATCAGCAGCTCAGGTTTTACTTCTTCCCAGATTTCTTGATGCCACCTCCAGCTGAAAGAGAGAGAAAGCAAACAAAAAGATTGGGTGTTAGAAAGCATCTAATTAAAACTGCAGCCACAACTGTGACCAGTGAGATTTCAAGTTTGAAAATATATTGATGACTGAAAGACTTTAAAATTAGAGGTTTTCTCAAACAATAACATAAATTTACTTTATTTTTTTAAAAGAAGAGATCACTGCATAAACAAAATAGCATAAACAAAGTATAAAATATTTGAATTTTAAAGGAGACAAACATCAGAGAGACATGAGGTCTACTTTGGACTAAATTTGCTGCAAGTTTGGGGTTTGTTTCAGTTTCCTGACCTGCAGAGAAAGTGCAAGCTGTACAGTGAAACACCAGGGCTAACCTGAGGCTTTCACTGTAGCCATGGTAAGAAATGTTAAGCAAGGTTAAGCTACCAAGTTGACAAACATCTGAAAGCAGTCTATGGACGGAAATAAGAAAATTGCAAAAAGTGAACCCTGAAAACTGAAATGGCTACAGAAACTGGCAGATCACCTGAATCCTGCAGCTCAGTACTTTGCTGAAGTCACTGTATTCCTGAACTCTCACTGTGTGCTGGTAACGTATCAGTTATAGAAACACCACAGCTGGTGTGTATGATCATGATGTGTATGTTTGGAAATATGTAAGGTTTGTCATTATGAAACAAAATTAATAAATTCAACCTGATCTGGATTTTTTCTGTTTCTATATACGTGGGATGGTCTGGTGATTGAATGTTGGGTGGATATAGATACAAAGGTTTTATAGTGTGTGGGTTTTCTTGGTTTGTTTTTTGTGTGTGGGACTGGGGCTGGAGGTTTTCAGGTATTATTGGTATTATTCATGTATTATATTACTCCACTTGTAACTTGTGCTTTGAGTATGTATTTTGCATTTTATCACTCCTGTGTGCACCTGATCACGGAGCAGTGTAGCAGTAGTTGCGGGAGTACATAAATCTGGTGCATTTCTTTACTTCTTGTTTTTGTGCATAGTTCTTTACAAATAAAGTAAAAATATAAACACAGCTCTTACTCAAAGGTCCTTTTCCTGATGCTTTGGCTTTCAACGCATCCAGGGCCTTCTGTTCGTCCTTCTGCTTCTGCTTGAAGGCTACATCATCCTACGGAGACGCATACAATCTAAAATCTTTCTACGCTTCTGTCTTATGCTCAGCTCATTCCAAACCACAGCTGACATTTACCTCTGAATATTTCTTCCCTTCAGTCAAATAACAAAAATTAATATTTCATCTGATTTCCATTTATCAGATTCTCAGCTGACACCTGAAGACATCGCACTGGGTTGTGTAACAATGATTTGATTTGATTTTGTTATCAACAAGTTAAGGAATACATTTTTATCACCAGTTCTAATTTTCAATGGGCATTAATACAGGTTACTAAAGCAGAATTAAATGACAAAGTAGATCACAAAAAACAGAAAGGGTTAGCGAAATGATCCATACATCAAAGTTTACGTATCAAATTATCTGTGAAAACAGCTTTACTTTAAAAAATAAACAAAAACGAAATGTATAAAATATTGCAATGATGCAATGTAAATGTGTCTTATCCATGTTATCTTGATTACAAAGGGATGCAAATGATTTAGAGGCTTGATATTAAATGTTTTACACAGTCTATGGTGAGGGGGGGAAAGAGCCAGATACATACGTCATCCATGTCCTTGTTCTGTTTCTTGGGAGCCTTCAGTGGTTTCTTTTTACCTCCTGAGAAATAAAATTTACATAGATACATAAATACCGTGAGAGCAAAATGAAACTCAGAACTATAAAAGTAAATTAATAAATAACACAATAAGTAGATACAAAATATGAAAACCTAAGCTAGGCAAACGTATTTAAAGAACAGATCCACAAAGTAAAAGTATACTAATAAAAACAGTGGGGAAAAAATTGCATTCTATAACAATGGACTACAATGTCTGAACGTTTCTCTTTAAAATAAATTGACTAAGTTTAAACAATCTTCATTACCTTGTTATGAAAATAAAATATAAAATATAACTAAATCTACAATATCTAATAAACAATAGCCAGTGAATAAAAATGAAATATACGAAGGAATATGATCCAAGTTACGTCATTCAAATAACACAGCGTTCTTGACTTTTGTTTGCTTGGAAAAAAAAATTAACCTAAACTCCTTAAAATCTGCTTTAACTTAACAGGCAGCCAGATGACCGCGAAACCTTGAGCCTCGAATACAAATGTTAGTTACCACCACGGGTTATTCGAAGAAAGAAGAAGGAATATATTTAAATTTTTAAAGATTTCGTTTATATTGTCTGTTGCCTGAGATAATATTTATAAGCCGAATGGTCCATTCAGTCCCAATAATTAAAAAAAATGGCCTAAAATATCTTCTATCTTCCGTATGTATATCCCAAAACAGAAAAAAATCGTAATATGGCACATTTTTAACTGCCGATTGGTCAGAGAAAACGTTATCTTTAGCGGCAGCTAGCATTAGCCAACTATAAACGTGCTAAACTGAAAATCGTCAGTATCTTTTAAGATGTGCAGATTTTACAGACGAATCTCAAATGAAGCAATCTCCCACCTTCTCTTCCAGACATGGTTACAGCTTGTTATAAAATTTAAATGAAAGGAAAGTTTGCTGCGAAGACAACTGGTACTTCTCGCTAATCCGCGCTGTTAGGTCCCCGTTGAACCGGAAATAGAATGACCGCTTGTTGCCTGTCTCAAAGAAAATACTTGACATCAATATGCTACAATCCTGTTACCCTAAAGAAACGTAATTCGTGTCTTATGCGTCCGCTGACATAATTGAAGAAAACGGGTATGTTTGCTCTGTTATATCGCTGTGTACATAACAGTATCACCAGAGTCCCAAAACAGTTTAAAACTTATGAAAAGTCAGCTAGCCGGTAGCTACATGGAGCAACATCTAGCTAGCTAGGAAGTAGGTAACCTTGGTGGAAAAGTACTCTTGATATATTTAAAATTATATCCAGACATTTTTTTGAACCGAATCTGTGACAAAGTGCAGTGCTCGTGAGGTCCTGCACCCACCGGGAACGAGTTTGACTTATTATTGGCAGACTAAGCTCTCACTGTGCCTGAATTGCCTTTGAAAGCGTGCCTATAACCACTACTACTAAGCAGGATTTCTGGGAGGTTTAAAAGTTATCTGAAGAAGCTCCATATTACTAGATGGTCTGTCTTCTACAACAGCACACCCCCTGCGGACTGCCTTATGCAAGATGCCACAAATCTTATAAAGCTGACAGTTAATCAAATTAAATTGTTTTCCCTTTATTCTCCCAGGTGCCTGTTCCAGTGTTGGCTGCTGTGACGGTCAATCTCTGACTATTCTTAACCTGTACTGCTGCTGCTCTGCTCAATGAGGTACTGGTGTGAGCATTGTATCTGTATTTGTGATTGTAAATATAACTGGTTAATGTTATCTTTACTCTGTCAGGTACAGAGGTGCTCAGATCTATCTCTGGGTTCATGGCTCATGCTGTCTGTCCCGCTACTCACTGCCTGGCAAACTCACTCAGGTACGAACCTACAGTGCTCTCCATCAGCCTGGTTCATCACCACCACCACCTCCAAACAAGCCTTCCCCTTCTGAAGGGAAAAAAGGATCAGAGCTTCTGAAGGAGCGTGCCTTGACTGTCTTACAGGTACAAAAAGGATCTTCTTCTTACGGTAACAACAGAACTTCAAAACACAATGAAACAAATTTGAACACTGTCATCCTTTTTCTCTCTTCTCTTATCTTTAAGCATGCAGGTGAGTTTGGGCGGCAGTGGAGTCAGAGGTCGGCTCAAGCAGCCACTGCCACAGTAAACCACTGGTGGGAGAAGTACGAGGAGTTTGTGGGGCTGAATGAGGTCCGCGAGGCTCAGACAAAGGTCACTGAGGTCAGTAAAAACACGGCGTCCAAGTTTAGTCTGTGCCGACATGACTTAGTGGATAATGAATAAGGAATGTCAGGTGCTTGTTATACAGTTCTCTGACAGATCTTTGTATTTTCCAGGCTGAGGCAGCATTCATGGTGGCCAGAGGGATAGTTCGTGAGGCTCATGCTAGCCTGGAGGCTCAGCAGGGCAGGCTGAAGGAGATCAGAGACCGACTGGACAGAGTCTCAAGGGAGGAGCCACACTACCTGGAACTGGCCACAATGGAGCACAAACTCCTACAAGTGAGCTGAAGCTATTAAAATACACAAAACCCATGTCCTTGAGTCATTAAAAATTAAATGTCTTAAATTTCATGTCGCTTTTGTTGTAATTTGTTTTTCAGATGGTTTGTTTAAAACAAACCAAAATCTCACAGACAGTCGAAAAACCACAGAGATTCACTTTACTGCCATGAGTGACAAGAAATAAAATTAAATACCGTACTGCAGGTATCACTGGTTTGTTGGAGACTATTAAGCATGGATTTAAAAACAAATTTTTTATTTATTTTTAATTGAGGTCAAGACTTCCATAACAACACGTGGTCCATCAACTGTTGGTTTAGGTTTTATAGTTGGTTTGAGGTCAGTAGTGGAAGTGGAAGTGCTTTTATTTTGAGTTAACCACAGTTCACATTATACAATCATACATCATTAATCTCCTAAGACCTGAACTTTTCCATGGCATGCATTTTTAATTACTCTTTGATATTTGGGCGTATTGGGACCCAATGAATGTAAGAACAAAGAATTACCAGGTTTTTATTTTTATTTTTTTACCTGATTTTGGTTTCTAACATTCGTTAGACATTCGTTTAAAGTTTCTATAGTTTCCTCGTAAGTGGATATCAGGCCCTTGTAGAGCAAAATTGAGTATTTTGGTCTAAATAACCCAAAGTGTGATGTCCACATATGTGGACGCCAGGTCCTAGGAGGTTAATGATGTCTGATAAGAAGATTGAATTGAACCCCACCTCTCTGTCACTGCAGGAGGAGCGCCGCCTCCGGACAGCGTACGAGAACGCAGAGGGTTCAGAGAGGGAGAAGTTTTCTTTATTCTCTGTGGCCGTTAGAGGAAGCCACGAGAAGGAGAGGACGAGAGCAGAACGCACCAAGAACTGGTCCATCATTGGCTCGGTGCTCGGAGCCCTGATCGGAGTCATGGGGTCAACATATGTGAACCGAGTCCGCCTGCAGGTGAGGAGGGGTGCTACACTAGGGGACCTCATTCAGTGCACCGATTCTTTTTTTTTTTTTATTTCTTTTTTTTTTTTTTTACCTGAAGCAACTGCGCTGGCACTGTTCCAACACCCTCCCCTAAACTCTAGGTCTTACTAAACACTAACAACAATGTGAAGCTTTGTACCTGTTTTTGAAAAGTGTCTCATATTTTTTTATTAATGTTTTTAGCTTTACTGTTATAAATGCCAACAAGAAATAAGAAAATGAAAAAGATGAATGAGAACAGTTGACAAGCGTTGTTGAAACTGCGAGTGAAATGGAGTAAGTGGTGGACTTTCTCAGGAACTATACCCATACCCAATAGCACTGTAGTTCCTGTTTCTGGAAGGTTTGCTATGCAAAACCTACTGCCATGTTCCTTTAAGAGAGCCTTCATGAGGCCAATTTTGGACTTAAAAACAGGTTAAGTTAGAAAAATGACTGGACTAGCCTCCTTAATGTAGATTTTTCCTTTAATATGTCACCCATCTGTAATTAACACTTGCCTTTATCTGATCCTCACCAAGACAGCAGTTATTTCAGCTCATATACGTTCTCTTTTCTCCTCTGCAGGAGCTGAAGAATCTGCTGCTGGAGGCCCAGAAAGGTCCAGAGAGCCTGCAGGAAGCCCTGAAAATCCAGGCTGGAAACCATCGCTCCCAGCAGGACGAGCTCCGAACGCTCATTGACAGTCTCAGAGTTGCTCTGAGTGAAACCTTCGCACAGAGGAGAGCTGTTCGCCAGGACAAAGAAGGCACAGCCCCACACTCGCCCTCTGTGTCTGTTTCAGCCTTAAAAGATCTCCACACTGGAAGCAAAAGGACCGAGTCCCTCTTAGAGTCCCTGCCACCAAAACTGGGACAACTGGAACGAGGGCTTGGGAAAGTTGAAAGTGAAGTGTCAACCGTGAGGAAGCTGCTGGAGACCAAACCACAGCTTCAGACACAAGCTGGTCAGCTGCTACATGAGAGACCAGAGAGAGCTGAGTCTGAGGCAGTGGTGAGGAGTCTGGAGGAGACTCAGAGGACTCTGGGAGAACAAATCAGGACCACCAATCTTTATAATGCAGTGTTTGCCTACACCGCCACTGCCATCACCATCTCTGCTGTCTACCTGCTGCTCAGAGGAACTGGTTAGATACGATACCTCCAGTTTGAATATGTAAATGTACGGGAACACTATCGGGCACTGGGACTAATAATCTGAACAAATGAGTGCAAATTACAAACCGCAGTGAACTCGGTTTATCTAATAAACTGGCTGCAGGTGTTGATTTGGGTTTATTATCTACCTCTGCTGCTTACTGCACTAATGAGGCTGAGGACTTATTTTAACTGCTTCTAAATATTTAAAATTCACTGATCTCAAGCTGGCAGATAAACTAAATGTTGGTGAATGTCACGTTTAGCAGCTTAGAAGAGAATCCAACATTACAACAACTAAAAATGATGTTTGTTGTCTAAACTGAACAAACCGCTGAATCAGACTTCTCAACAAATATCCACAAGAAACTTGAGTCTGGGTTATTATAGTTTAGCATTATAGGTTTAAATAAAAGAATAATAAGTAAAAGGTAGACTTCTGAAGGAAAAAAATTAACTGGTGTGAAATTCTGTACTTTTACAGATACAAAACTATAGTAAGTCTGACTCGAGTTCTCCAGCACATTGTTTAGGTGAGTTGGGTTGATTGATTAGCTGATACAGACAAATTCATGGGGCCTTATTATTCCTGCTTCTTACCCATGTTCATTCTCTCGTGTCTTTTGCTGCTAAGTTTTCCACTACTTTTAAAAGCTGGTCTTTAAATGTCTCTGTGTGGTCTTTGGTACTAAGGAGGTCAATACACTTGAGAGCTTTCTCCTCTGAAATCAGCTGCCTGCTGTAGCTGAAAATAATGCTACAACGGCAGTAAGAGTGGACCACAAAGACAGAGTTAGATAAAAAATCTTTATCAATTATGATAACTTCAAGGCTGGTATTGACAAACCTTTTGTGGTGCATATATCCTATGTACTTATCTTTCCATTATACTTTAATTATAAATCAGAAAACACTGCCAAAATGCATCTTACCGTGCAAGAGTTCAGATTTTCTGTACTTTGTGAGAAGGCGGCATACAGAGAACAAAGTAGTAGCTCAAAAATAATAAAATCAAGACTTGTAGATGTCAACACCGTCAAACAGAAGTAGAAATGGGACATAATCAGATGTGGGGCCAGGTGGTTGCAGTGCCATGTGAGTTTTCAGCGTCTTGATTCAGCCTTATACTCGTCAGCCTTGGATGTAGTTAGTTGACCAGCTGAACCTCAGAGGGACCACATCACAGGTCATGATTGCACCACTGGCATTCACCTCCAAGCTAAAGCAGGACGGAAAACTGAAGGGAGCTGAAATTTTAGTATGTAAGGAAAGACATGTTCATTTTGATTTAGATCTGAAAACCTGTATCTTTGATTTCACGGGACATAATATTGTGTTTAAGATGGATAAATATAGAAACGAACAATAATGAGAACTGTGTTTTCATTAACATGAGAAAAGTCACTGAGATGGACTTCAAAATATATTTTGTTCTTTAGATAAAACTAAATATTTACCTGAGAACAACCACACCTATGCACTGCAGTGTAACACCCTCTTAACCAGGGGCGGAGCGGGGGGGTGGCTTACGGGGCTTAAGCCCGGGTTGTTTTGTCAGAAGCCCGGGGTATTTTGGAGTGTAATTTTTTCATAGTTAGATGCCTGGCTGACAACTGTATAAAACAAAAAGTACACACAATATTCGAAGCACATAGTGCACACTGTGGGAATTTACGACTGTGCGTGAATCCCCCCCTGATATTGGTATGATCCAAGCTCAGGCACTAAGCGACTGAGCGAGGGGGCGGGGCAGCTGCTGCCCGTGAGTGCGCTGTTGGAGAGACGGAGCCAGCCATACTAAGGAGAGCTTAAGTTTGACCAGGTACCAAAGCAAATCATTCGTACCGTACAAATAATGTAAATATGACGGTGCATCACGAAAGATTGATATGAAACTGATCACTTGACCAATATTACGTTACTTGCTCTTCAAGTGAATCAACAAATGGCGAAATGAAAAGCCGAACAAATGCTATTTTTTTTTAGAGTCTTAGCTTACGTGTGTTTATTTCATATTTTCAGTTCTTACCCTCCCGACTAAATCGGTTTCAGTTATGTACTGAAACATAAGAATGGACATTCGAGGGTTCTTTCAAAGAAAAAACTCAGGTAAATGTTATTTTATATATTATGCTTTGTATGTTGTTCAGTATATTTCTATGCAAAACAAGAGGGATTTCAGTACACAGCAGGATATTCACATTTGTAACCAGATATTTACACTTTAGGGAGAAAACATAAAACATTTTTACTGTACAACATCAATTTAGAGTAAATTTTTGTTTTAGATAAATATTGAAATATATTTTGAATTAGTTAAATTTCAGAATAAAGAGAGACAGAGCTATTTTTATCACTTTCATCAAATTTAGGAGTACATGTACACTAAATTTATTGTTAATTAATAAGAAAACTCCAGACGATTCCATTCTGAGCTGAAGAAGCTTCTGATAGGTTAGTAGAGTCCATGTGAGTAAATTGGTGGCACAGCTGTGGATGCATATAAGGCAAAACACACAGTCTGTTTCTTTGACATGGGAAAATCAAGAGATGTCAACCAAAACACCAGGAAAAGAACTGTGGAGCTCCATAAGTGTGGCTCAAGTTTGAATACAATTTGGTGCCATTTGCAATTAAGAAATACAGATAGTTTCTCTCTTTACTCTTAAAGTTAACAAATATGTTTTTATATTTATCAATCTAAAAAAATAAACATTTAGTCTGATTTGATGTTACAATTAAAAAAGTGTTTTTATCTGAAGAGTAAATATCTGGTTTCAACTGTATATTTGATGATTGTCAGCACAAAGAGGGAGAGAGAGGAGAACGAGGACAGAACAGATGAACAAGAGCAGGTAGACACACATGTTAGCCAAATGGTTGTTTACCAGAAGTATCACCGTATCATAGGTCCTCATGTATCTCGTACCTAGTGTTTCTTTTTAGGTTTGTTATTTTTCAAATTCTGTATTTATTAAGTTCTGCAGGCTTGTTTGCACAACAAGACTAAATAATTATATAAACTTTTCTCAATCTAAATAGTGGACTTTGGTAGAATTAAAAAATAAGTGTAGTGCAGGTCTATGATGATTTTTAGTGCTATCATCTAGTTCTGATTCTGGTTCTGTCTTGGTTAAGTCCTCAGTAGTCCTGATTTTGAACTGTTGTAGTCCTGTTTTAATTCTGGATCAGTTCTGGGTCTGGTTGAACTGGGGTTTAGTCCTCGTGTCTTGATACAGCCCTGACCTTGTTCTGCCTTGCTGCTTAATTAAAAAACTAGTTTAAGGTGTCCTGCACATGTGATATATATTTTTCCCTATATGAAGTCATTCTTTTTTGAACAGAGCCTATTAATCTTTCAGTCATTTCTACACCCCCCCCCCAAAAAAAAAAAAAAAAAAATCCCACATGCATACTACTCTTTGGGCTAAGCCCCGGGTGTTTCAAATGTCTGGCTCCGCCTCTGCTCTTAACCCTCTCCAGTACTTGAACCCGTGTGCCGTCATGTTGGTGTCGGGCTGTTATGTAGCTGATTATTTGTGCTGAAATGAGCGATGATCCTTGTTTATTAAACATCCATATGAAGAAACTGCTGTTGCAGAGAGTGATTTGCAGGCTAATACTGAATGTCTGTCTTCCTTTGTTTACCTGAACAACTCGTGAAAGAAAAACTGTCTTTAAATGGCTCTTATGTCTGAATAATAACACTAAATACAAATATATTCAGTTTGTTATCATTCATCACAGCAAACATAGAAATTCTTTATGAAGAAAGATATTTTATACACACAAAAAGCCTAAGTTATACATCTGTCGCAGATCAGCTTTTAGAACTGAAACAAAACTTTCAGGCTTAATGTGTAATGCCCTCTGTCACCAGTAGGGGGCAGCCGCTTAACACTGATGGAGCACGCTGCTCTCAACTTTCTCCGGTCTGCTGAACAAGTCGGAAAGGCCGCTATTACGCTGCTTTTTATCGCTGCACAGCATATTGTGCTCATTCAAGGGAGGGGACGCTTATCCTGAATGACCTTATAGTCCTTAAAGACAACCTGCTATGCTCATTACCAGCTCTATATTTTTATTATTGGCCTTTGCACGAGTCACAGTTCAAAATAAAACTTTTTTATTGGTCTGAATTTATTCTAACAGTGTTGCTTCTGGTGACTTTAACTGCTGAAGCATTGTTCATGAAATCTTCACGGACAAAAAAAACAAAGTTTGTTTTTTCCCAGTCTTGTTTGGAAGAACTGGTTTGTGCGCATTATCTTTCTCTTTTAAAAATGAAAGCGACTGTGAGTAAATCCTTGTAGCTAAAGCATGTCACGTGTTGTGGAAACAAGGAAAGTTTGCATGTTCACGCGTCCAAATTTGGCGCGTCTCTTTGTAAATCTACTGCAGCAGGTGTTGGTCTTTATTTAGAACAAGGACACACACTCATTTTTATTAACTGATTAATGTTGATGGTGATTTGGAAAATAAACTTGTTCTTTAAGCTCTTTGAAGCTCAATAAATATTTTGGGCTGAAAAGGATTAAAATTTTAATCATGGCAAAGACTTTTGGCTTAGAAACAAAGTATTCTGTCCGATTGGCCTCCCTGCTGCTGCGGAGCCTGGGACGGTCTGCTTGCCTCCACCCCGGGGCGAAGGGTAACATCTCTTGGGTCTGGGTTCTGTTTCCCCCTCTGGGGGCGAGGGTACCTGGACCCGGGGTATAGAGTATGTTTTGGGAGTGTGATTGTGTGTACATGTCCATTTATGTCAGTCCTTATGTTGGGTGAGTGCTGAGTGTTTGTATATGTGTGCATGAGGGTGGGAATGCATGTTTGTGTCTGTGTGTGCCTGTTTGTCTGTGTCTATATGTCAGGTCAGGTCTTAGACTCCACCTCTCTGGGAACTCCCAGGCCCTCCAAGGCCTATCTCCCCTCAGCACACTCCCTGCCGGTGACTGATGCCCTCAGGGGTCGGTGCATTGGTGGTTCTTGGTGTCCGGGGCTGGGCACTCAGGTATGTACCAGCTCACTCCCGGTGGCTACCTGGCGGGGCCTGGTGCCTGTTGCTCGGTCAGGCCTCCTCCGGGGTGCGGGGGGCCCTCGGGCCTCCGGCCTCTGGGCCTGCGGCTCGGTTCATTCTGGCACAGCTGGCTGCCGGCAGAGCCGGCGGGTACGCCGGTGCAGCCCCCTCTAGCTTCTGCTCGGTGGCTACTGGGTGACGCCTCGTCTGGGGATCCTCAGCCCTTCCCATGAGGGTGGCACGGATGCCCCTCCGGTGGTCCTCCTTGGGCTCTCGTACTCTGAGGCCTCTGGATGTCTGGGGCCTGGATCTCCTCCATGCCTGCTTCATGCCCTAGGGGACAGGGCTATGGCTCTCTACATCCTCTTGCAGACCATTACATGTGGAAACCATTTGAATACAAGTGCGCTGATCCACACAGGTGTGCACACGGGTGTTCACTGTTCGTAGACTTAAATTACACCTTTCTTGGCTGCTACTTCAAAGCACATTGTGCGCTGTCTGTCCTGCGTGCTGCACAACAACATTGAATTTTTAGTATTTACTGCTGTTTACACTTAGCTAGATTAATGTGATGGTGTTGTGTTTAGTATATTGCTTTGGGGGTTGTTTTTTTTTGCTTGTTTTCTATTCTTCTTCTCTCAACAGGTGATCCAGGAGATTTTTTTTCTCCCCCCCTTTCTCACTGTCCCTCTCCCCTTCTGTTTTTCTTTTCCTTCCTCTTTCTTTCTCCCTTTCCTATCCCTCACTCATGTCTGTCCCGTCTGTAACATTTGAAAATAAAATATAATAAATAATAAAAACAAAGGTCGATCAAATGGACCAATACGGCAATGCCACGATGATCCATTCGGCAAAATAAATCCATTGGGTATCCTTGTTGGTCTTCAGACAACAATTCTGAGGCTAAAGAACCAAATGGGACAGGCAAAGAAAAAAGAAAAGAAACAAAGTATTCATGGAGTGAGCTCATCAGACCTCTGACTGGGGCTACATTAGCTGCTTCTTGCACGACAAACTGAATCCCAGAGAGAAATGAAGACATTTGAGCATGGTGGGAAACACAGGTGCTGAGGAAGAAGAATGAGTCAAACAAAAACAAAGCATTCCTCCTTAGAGGAAAGAGAGTCAGCGCTTAAAACTCAGTGCATGTTGGGTCATCTGTTAAGACGCAAAGATCTCAGTAAAATTTGAAATTGCAGTGTTGCAGAAGCAAATTGAATCGTATCACAAAAACACCACAAAATAAAGATGAGATGCATAAAGAAGTGTGATGCTCACTGTGTAAGGAGAACGTCTATAGTGTTTGACCTTTTCCCTTCTTGTTCCTGACTTCATGCCGAAAAAGGTCCCAAAGACTCACATCCAAGCATCTCGGTGCTGTTCTCGTGACTGAAAGTCTCTCAACAGCAAACATATTGTATGCTTGACTTTATTCCTTGAAACTATGCCATCACAAGTTTCTCTCAAGGCAGCAGCAGCCTCATGATGAGTTTACATCCTTCTGTCTTCTAGAAATGGCTTCATGGAACATGCTGAAAAGTGGGAACACCGCCGTGTTTGTGCTGTTGTTCTATTTTGGGGAATTTTAAATAGAATTGTCTGAATAATAACATGACTTCCTGTGAAGTACTGGCCATCTCAGAAATATGTGCTTCAGTTTGTCCACCTGTTATTTAGCACTAATTAGCAGTTATTTGTGTCTGTACATTTTACCTGTGCAGCTCATCGACCAGCTAACCAAGCTTACAGAGTGTCATCTTGTCATACAACAACAAAAACAACACAAGTCCAGAGACCAGCCTGTAAAACAGCCTATGGATACGTTTCAGATTGACAGTTTGGCAAAAATGGTTGGAGTATTCCTATCTTCAGAATGAGGAATACTCATAATTTTGATGCTGGAATTGAAGCTAAAGCTGGAATTTCAGTGGTGCCTCATTCAGTCATGTAGCATGACAAAAAATGTTAATGATATGGTCTCATAATGCTTCATATATGCAACCCCAGTTCCAAACAAGATAAGATGCTGTGTGAAATTTAGATGAAAGCAGAATGAAATGATTTGCAAAGCAGTGCCCACTCCCACACACAGTGCATCCTTGGCACAGTGTCTTTTCTTAAACTTGATAAGATCAAACATTCTCTCTGAGGCAAATTCCAAAAGTTCTCAGACAAGTGTCGACCCTTCCTGAACTATTTTAGGTCATTATAATCTCATGATAGTGCGACCTCACTCCTCGTCCTCCCACCTTTCTGCTATATCTTTTCATTAATTCAGTTCTTTATTTCTCTGTTATTATTTATTTCTTCACCTGATTTTGAAATTAAAACCAAAGCACAGTAAGAGGGGGGAAATGTAAACCTGTCAGTATGTAAATATATCAAACTGAGCATGAAAGAGTGAGAATGCAAGTAAAACAATAAACAGAGAGGAGGACGAAGAGGAACAGAGACAGTGAAGGGCTCCGAATAATGTGAGGGGGAGGGAAAAGTCTAGTAACGTGCCTCCTCACATGACAGCGGTATCCAGGTCACGCACTTCAGCCACTCTGTGTGAGAGAGAGAAAACTCACAATCTGTTCTTTATTGATGAAACGATTTCACTGCACTGTCCTCTGAACTGCAGCGAGTCACACTCAAAGAAGGAGCACAAACCATTTTACTCACAGTTTGTGAGCTCAGGCTTTCAGTGTCGTCGCTTTGAGCCTACATTAAATACATTTAGAAGATTTTTGTCAAGTGCATTAAACGATAATGCTACAATTTGAAGGGTTGCTCTTTGTGACAGCACGCAATGACAGAAACCAGCAGCATTTCAGCAAGACTCTGAACCGCACGGCTCACCTTAAAGAAACTCAAAGCAAAATCAGTTGAAAGTCAAATCTCCCATTTCTCCTAAAAACTACCTAAATGCCACATCAACTGTTTGAATTAGTTTCAGCAAAAACACTCTTCAGGTTCAGACTGCAGGGAAATTTGTATTTAAATTCAACGAGGAAGATCAATTTTCTCTCGTCTCTGTTCCTTTTCATGGCTGAGCTATTTGTGCTGCTCTAATCTCTGTTTTCCTACAGTGTCGAAATAGTCTCATTCAAAATTTTGCATCACTGCATTTATCCAATAATCTGTCTGCCTGAATTCTTCAAATTTTCTTTAAATTCACTATGATCTGTCCCTTTCCCTCTCGGTACAGCAGTCCTACAGCCTCTCTCCTATCATTCTCCACTTTTGTTAGGCTCATTTCCATCCATTCAAAATCAGGTGAAGATAAAAAGAATGATGAAAACCCTCAACCTTGTCAAAAAAGCCAATAAAAAGGTCACCTGTCACTTTGCCTTGTGCATGAGATACAGAGGAAACCCAGACACAGGAAACCAGCAAAGACGTTTCCACTGCAGATTACTGCTATAGATTACTACTAGCCCCACTACTACTACTACCAATAGTAATAATAATAACAATAATAATAATAATAATAATAATAATAATGATGATGATGATGATGATTATGATGATGATAACTTCCCTTACAATATAAGGTGACTGTTGTCATGATTGGGTGCTATGTACATAAAAAAGAATTGAACTGCCTTTAATTCAGCTCCTGGCATCCTTTGACACTGCTTTGATCCTACCCTTGGACGTGGAGAGGTTAGAATAGAAGACACTGATTCTGTGGTCAGGTCAGAATAAGGATCATCAAAGATTCATTAAACACAAAATGATGATGTTTGTAAATCCGTATTAATGGTATTAAGTTGTGCGTGGATACATGTTGCATGTGCAAAAGCAAATTAAAATGAAATCTCAGATAAACTGGGTGACAGTGGTGGGACACCACAGAGACGGTCACAGGAGTGGAGCAGAGCGGGAGCAGGGCCAAAGCCATGGAAGGAGGGATTCAAATAGCCCTGCAGAGCACTGACCCGGTCTTCTGCAATTCCTGTAATCTCAACACTTAACACACACACATACACAAACAGCAACCCTGCAAAAAGACACCACAAATCCAAGCTGCTACTTCCAGACTTACAAAAATGAAATCTTTTAGAGATGATCAGTTTGTATCACAATTTTTTTTTGCTGATTTTACAATTAGCAAAAAATTTAGGCCATCAATTTATAATTTTTTTTTCATTTCCACTTTGTTGTGTCAACAAACACTGCACAGCCAATGTTAATGCAGCATTAGTGTGGACACTACACAAAAAATTCCCCCAAACCAGCTCTAGCTGTATCAGAGAAAATGCACACTGTGCAACTGCAATAAAAGTCAGTGAGATGATTTAAAACAGCTTGAAAAGCTCTCTTTGCCGTTTTATCACTTAAGGAACATGATGGAAAAGTTTTACTGCTGTTTGAGTGTAAAAACTTTGACCTCAATTGCTTTAGAGATAAAAACAAAACGACTTGTTCATAGCATAGTTCACTGTGGAAAAGTTTGAAAACCTCTGACTATAAACACAAACAGCACGTAGCATCTATTAAAAAATGATTAATTAGCGTATTTATCTTGATTATTGCATTGTCCTCTTTTTTTCTAGTGTGTTTTATTCTAGTGGGGGGGGGGGGGGGGGGTCAAGGTTATTATAGTCATAATATGTAATAAAAACAAAACAATTTAAGTCACCTTAAAGAAGAAAAACTAGACTTGAATTCAAATTAACTGAAAAGATATTTTCTAATCGAAAGCTAAAAAACCTACATGAGGTGTAACGCCCTGATTAGCAGGCACATGTGGGCTAAGTTATGAGCAGGCAGATGTTTGGTGAATGCTCTTTAGAGCAACATCTAGTCCACCAGGCTTGACGTGGGCGTCAGCAGGTTGTTTTGTGGTCCTGAAGAGCCCAAAATGGGACACATCAGACATGTCGGTGAACCTCGCTGAGCTGCAGCAGACACACACACACTGACTCAGCAACTTCAATGAAGGACAAATTTGACTCGTAGGGAAATGCAGATGTGGGCTACATTTGGCCCACTGACACATGTGCAAAGTCACATGTTTCTATCAAATGCACCTCTTAAACTTACAGACGCCCTTTTTGTTGACATACTTTAGATACGGTTTATGAACAATAACTGAACCAAGTACATGAAAACCGGTAGAAATACAAAACTGCTGATATTTTGTTACCTTTATGTTTGTAATACTGTTGTTAAGTGTGTCTCATCAACAGCATGAGACACACTCATCCTGTTAATTGCTGTGATTTTTACTGCAGGATGTAACTCCTGTTCTTTCAATATATATCTGATAAAGAGAAGTGTTTGTGGGAAGCTATTAATGTTAGCATTATGCAAGCACAGTGTTTACACACAGTGATTGCACTATAATTAACAATCACACTGTAAATTAATTAAAAAATACCTAGAAGGTAAAGCAGAGTGTTATGAAACTCACCTACACAACAAACAAGTTCGACCCTTAAAATGACGCTGTGCAGACTTAGAGAGGTTATACAACCAGCTCTTAGAAATCACCACCAACGTTTTTTAAAAAGTTTCTGAAAATGAAAAAAAAGGATTTTCACACGCTGGATGAACAAAACATCTGGTCTAACCTGCATTTTAAACCTGTCGTGCCCTGTGAGAAGAGCAGACACTGTGTCAAAGGGAAAGTAAGTAAAAGGTATTCAGTAGTAATAAAAACATTTCCAGCATGTATGCAAATAAAAGATTTTTCATCAGTCATATAAATTCTTGTGTAAGCCAGAGGCACAGACTGATGCACGGGTATCCTCTAGCACAGTATCTTCAGGTTTAACCCCTGGGTTGTTGCAAAGATCCTTTCTTTCTTACAGAGATAATAAAGATTTTGCAGAGCAGCTTTATTTCTTTGTTATTTTCCTCTTTGTTGCTGACAATTATTGTTCAGTATAAGCCTTTTTATAGAGACATGATTCCACAACAAGGCTGGACTTGTTGACCTAATCCAAAGCTTGCTGGTTTGAGTTCTGTTTTTCTATTTGATGCTTGTCTAAGCTAGAATACAGCACTTTTTCCACTCTTAGTCACCAAAGATCCTAATGCACAACCATTCATTCAGTGCTTTTCATACTAATCTACCGCACAGTGCTTTTTTAAATCGCTCACTGTCTTCGCCTGTAACCACCTGTATTCAACCTCCTCAAATGTTTCTATTATTGTAGTTGCCCCCTCTGCCAGTAGATGTGTCCATGCTCATTAGCCAGATAACTGAAAATACATATCCTGACTATGCTCAACTTGGACCCCGATGAATGACTCTCATGCATCAATAGATTAACAAATCTAGGCTACGCCTAAAGTCAGGCAGCAATTCCAGTGATACACAAGTCTGTATTTATAGTGCCAGGCAGTAGCCAGGTGAACATGGTAGCTGCAGGACTTTATCTACTTAAACACCTAAAAAGCAGCAGTTTTGCTGGAGGCAAGGAGATCAGATATGTAAACTTTGAACAACAGATTGAAAAAAATACATTTCCAGTCTGTTGAAGTGAGGCACAGCAGTCTTTGTTTGCTGGATCAAAAAGTATTATTTATTCCTCATACAAGACTGACGATCAGTCTGTGGCAGCTACAACCTGGAACAGCTTACCACTACAGCTATGTTTTGTTAACTCTGTGACCTTTTTAGAAAAGCAGGTGAAAGCTTTTCTGCTTAACCAGGCCTTCTGTTCAGATTGTTTTCTGGTTTATTGTGGGTTTTTTCTATTATTTGTATCCATAATGAATGTCTTTTCTAAATGTGTTTTTTGTAAGGTGCTTTGTGACTGTATGCCTGTAAGAGGTGCTCTATAAAAAAAATCGTTATTTACTTGACTGTTGATAAGATAAGAGTGCGGAAAGATCAGAACAGGGAACAGATGGGCGAAACGGAGACACATCAAACGCACCTCACTCCAAGCTGATCCAGAGCAACAATCAGGCAGGAGTCAGAAAAATGAAGCTTGCCTTTCATACAACCCCAATTCCAAAAGATATTGGTTGTTGTGTGAAAGTGTGTGTGAAAAAAAAAAACTCAATACAATGATTTGCAAATCTCATAAACTCACATTTTCAAAATAGAACACAGAAAAAATGTTGAATGTTTAAACCAATAAAATTTTAAATTTGATGGCAGCACCAAATGTAACAGTAATCATCTAAGATCTGTTCTGCAAAAAATTCATTTGCCCTTCTGCAAACGCTGAAGATCAAAAGCACAACAGGTTTAGGGGTGTAAGCAGAGGTGAGGTGCCCACGAGAAAAACGCTTGTAGTTGCTTTATGTTCATGCCCTTTTGCAGCTGAGTTTTGAGCTTTTTTAAGAACCGTTTGGAGCTCAGAATCCACAAAAAGGAAATATCTGAGTTGAACACATGAATACAGAGGGTTTCACTTCTTTGTTGAAGCGCCGGGGTCAGCAAGTTCAGCAGGCTGAGGGATTAGAGAACTAGTGTGTGTGTTCTGCACGTAGCAAACGTATGTGCGTGTGTGTGTGTGTGACCTGTTGAAGTCAGCTCATTGACAAAGAATCACAAAGTCAAACAACAGAGGGAATATTTGTTTATGTGTCCGTGGGTGTTCCTCTACATTTCTTTTTAATAATCAGTTTAAGTACTGAGGAGTGGTACTGTGGTCTTTGAATGCTCAGGTTGCGTTCACAAGAGCCTTAACTCTCCACATAGCAACGCCATGCCTTTATTTGCTTGAACACTGGGGGCTCTGGAAAAAAACAGGTTGAACCAGGCTTTACATTTTCTGTTATGTAATGTGCTACATTACCCATTCAGGTGCTTGCATGTACACATCCTTAGGTATTATGGTATTTGGCAGGTAAAGATCGGTTAGTGAAATTACCCAACTTGGAAGAAATCCCAGCTGGTTTGTACTCTGTGCTCTGGCAGTAGACACATGTGATCATGTGATCTGTTCTGGTGCTTCTGTAGCTCTGAGGGTCTTTGAGGATTTTGAAATGATCGTACAATGAAATAACATAATACAAGTAACGTTTATGGGAAAAGTCCTTTGTCATAGTAGATGAAATAACAACATCTGCACCAGCATCAGAATTAGTAGCAATAGCAACAGTAAAAATAATATTTTAACTTGTCACAGCAGGAAAAACACAGGTGAGGGTAATAATGGCAGAGCCGGGTTTATTGGTAAACTCATGGAATAAACCAGGTAGATGTGGATATGTAGGGCTTGTAGAAAGGGCATGAAATTTCTGGTGTAGGAGTTTTTATCTTTCAGTTTTTTGGTCCACTTCTAGTCTGAATGCTCCTGGCTTGGTTTTCTTTTCCAGCCCAGGATATTATTGTTTGTACATACACCATGCTTAGACCTTGCATTAGTGCAAATCCATTTCCTCAGCCAATGCTGATTCCAGCTCTCGTACATACTCGCTTTCCAGCCAGTGCTTCAACAAGATGCTCGAAATATCAGTGTCCTTGAGTTTAAACTAATTTATTGTGTTCATAAATACTGTGCATGGGTGGGGCAGACGGGAAATAGGGTTAATATCTATTCACAGTAATAGGGGTGTTTATCTGTCCCTTAGCAACACTGTTGGCTTATTGACCAGATTTGGAGCAACAAGGAAAATGAGAGGAGATAAAAGAGCCGACTGGGCTGAGCTTCAAAAGAAGCAAAACACAAGAGAAATCCAAGCCCTGAACATTCATTTTGTTAATCTGTGTTGATCCATCCCCTCATTAAGACCTGCAGAGTCACCATTACATGTTCAGTCCTGTTGGACATTTGAACTTACCTCAGACTTTGGCTCAGTCCTCTGCAATCTAATGTTTTAAATTAATTGCTCCAATTTTGATTCTTTTGCCTAAGAAAAATATTCATTGACACTAAAGCTCTTTACCAACATTAAGCAACTGTTACCTGCCAAAGCAAATGCCAGGTTTCTGCTTTGGTTTTGTTTTCGTTTTTATTATTGTAGTTTTCTCCTTCATGTTTCATAGTTTTTGCTCTTTTCAGTGTTTCCGTTTTCGTGTCTTTGATTTAGCAATATTCTGTTTTATTTTATTTTCATTCTCTTTAGATTAATACCTTTTTCCTCCTTTCTGATTGTTTGACCATGCACTCATTGGTTCTACCCGTTCTCAGGTAGTTTCCTGTGTATAGTATACAGTAGTTTTTTCATTTGCTGTCTTCTGTATTGTAACCCTCCTGTTGGCAGTCTTGTTTATGAATTCCAGTTTCAGTTACACTGGCCTTCTGTTTTGTGTTTTTTTTGTATGTAAATCTGCTTCTGATCTCTGCGTTTTGGTAGCCAATGCATTTTCTTATCATGTAATGGTTCATTTATTATTAACTCTAATAATAATATTTTGCTGTATTTTATAGACATGCAGTAAATCTGTATTCTGTTGGATTCTGTAATTCTGCAATCCTGCTTATTTTTCTCCAGGCGAGAGTTCGTGAGCCACATGAACTCCAAATACCCTCCAATATGATCTCAACGAGCTACACGAGGAAAAGTAGTTAAAGAAACATGTTAGAGCATAAAGAGGTAGAAGTAGATTATGAAAAATTGTTTTTCCATTGCGTTTTTCCACATTTAGTCAGACCAGTGTCCATAACTGCTGCTGCTGCAGGCTGTAAAACACAATGGTGATTTAGACTTCTTGCTCAGACAAAAGTATTCATTTATACAAACACTTTCTTGACATCAATTCTTCTTGCTTCCTGCTACAAAAGACAGTAAAAAGTCCAAAACTAATGACCTCCCCCTGCTTCTACAGAGCCAAGAAGTGGGCCTGAGTAAAGCACGAACTATTGGACTAGTTTGCTCTGTGAGCCTTAGTTTGACAACCCTTCTGGAAATGACACAAGTAAAATATTCTGCTTGAGCAGAAATTTCCCGTACTAAGTACACTTGCTTAGTTTTTATTCTGGAATCCCTGACATTAACTATTTGTTTTTTTCTTTTTAACCATTGTGTGAACTTTCAAGATGAATCCTGCAAAAATACTGCGCTTCAAAACCACCACATAATCCAGAGGAGCCCAGAGATGCTCACAAACCTCCCTCCCTATTTTCAGTGTTTGGAAAAAACCTGTTGCACCACTGAAAAAGGTGGGAAAGCTTAGTGTTAGCCTGACAGCTCGACCAGAGAAAATAAAAAAGCAGCTATAAAGACAGCTGTAAAAACTATGATAGTTTTTGTTTTTCTAACTCAGTAGCTACCTAAAAACAAATGAACCAGATTGGAGATAATAGTATTTCAGATTAAGTACAGATAAAAACAGATATGAGTGTTGCAACATTGGTCATTGCCCTCAATGCAGAGAGTAAAAGATCATTTAAAAGTAGAAAGGATGAGGAGGATCTCCAGTATATTAGTGGGGTTATAAGGACCACAAAAACACTCAAGTTGTTGCATAAAGACTTCATCAAATGATGGATTTTGTTTAATTTTTGCCCCTTTTAAAAAAAAAAATAATTGAAAAAATGCAAACCTCACATCTAAGTTTGCAGTTGTAATCAATAGCTGACACACTGTTGAAACAATCAATCCAAACAAATTCACATGAACACTGAACTGAAGTCTTGGCTTTCACGAAAAAATCTTTAATGAGTAGCAGGCCCTTCAGTGGAAAAATCTAAGAAAATAGCCTTTTAATGATTAACACTATTAGAGTGGGGAAACTAATGCGAGCAAAAGAAACAAGGGTAAAAAAAAAAGTGCACTTTAGACTCTGAAATGTTAATGTGTTAATCAGATAAGCACAGAGTACTGTGAGAAAGGTCAAACCCAAGAATGGACGAAAGATAAAAAGGGAAAGGAGGAAAGGAAAGTTTGGAAAATTTGGTTTAAAATCAGCAAGAAAGTATTAATGAGTTAGGACGTGAGCAGTTTAAAATATCCAAGGAAATCGTTTTTTTACTCACAAAGAAAAACAAAGAGACTCAGAATGACCAAAGACAGGACAGAAGAGACTGCAAAGTGATTCAAAGCAACAATAAACTGCTTGTGCTGATGACAACAAGTCTCACAACTTTTCTAGATTACTTAGATTAAACACAGTAAGATTAGTTTTCACCTTCTCATCTCGTCTCCAAAAAGGCAAACACTTTGTTTAAAAAGCTGTTTGATGGAGTATTGGTTATATTAAGAGATGTGAAATCTCATAAATCTCTCTTATCTTCCACATACGGAGGCACCTGGCCAGCGTCATTAGAGACTCTAGGCTGCTTAAATTCACTGAAACAGAGATAGCTGACAAAAATATGCATCTCCATCCACTGAATCACAGTCTACAGACTGTAACCAGGTGAGGATTACACTGGAGCGCCTCATGTTGACCCTGGTTTTCCTTCATGATGCCCTGCAACTGGAATAGCTACAAAAATATACAGAAATATTACCTGTGATGTCAGATTACTGCGTATGCACTGCATGGGAGGGGTTTTAGTACACAACCATATGAAAATACATTTTTGGATAATTTAGTAAGAACTCCTTTGCATGCATTTATGTACATTAAAGGTATGCAAACTTTAGGCTGCGAGGGAGAGTTGCAGGGGGATGTGTGCAGTAAAAGATGTGCAGTACTGATGTTGCGTCCTGTGACACAGAGGTCACATGAAAATCATCAGGTTTTTAAGTTATCTTCAGTATCGCAACAATTCGCTAATTGTTAGCCAGCATACCACTGGACATATAAACTGGAGCTGCTAATAGATAAGCAGGCATGCTTTTTGGGGAAAATACATTTTTAAAAATCAGGTTCATGTTAAACTTCCTGTTAAATATGCAACAGAATTGCAATTCCCAAACTGGAGCTTATCATCAAAATTTATTCACTCATTCTTATAGGAAACTTTTGTAAACGTTAATTCAGCATTGCTGCATATACATGTGCATCAAATGCTCTCTGTGTACAATTACTTTTAAGACAGAGAGCAACTTTAATATACTGAAGTAGGAAACGGGACTCATGGCATGACAGTTTAAGATAATATATTTATTTAAAATGAACAATAGTACTGTCCTTCTACCAACAACATGTACACACAGACCTATGTGTGCATGTCATGGGTAACAGAATCCTTTAGAACTTAATTATAAGTTACAATAGTTTTTTTGTGCCTGAAATAGTTAATCTGTCTAACAGAATTTTTTCAGTTACTTAATTACACATCAGCCATTCTAGTGAAAGTCTGACCAGTTTTCTGAAGTTACAAATATTCAGAGTCTCTTATTTTTCTGGTTTCTTTCTTCCAGTTATAGATCAGTATTTCTGTCATTTATTACCGTTTTTCCACTGAATCAATGATCCCAATTTTGAACCAATCCCAAACATTTCCAATAAAAAATAACCAGTAGTAGTTCCCAAAAAATAAAATAAAAAATCAGGTCCAAAAACTCAGGTTCACTGCCAGTGGTTTTGGCACTGCAGCAAACAATAATGGCTAAACTCACATGGAGCCTGTGGAGTCTGGCTAGTGATTTTCATTCCACGTAAGTTACCCCAACTGTCCCTAAAAAACACATTAAAATGTTTGGTTCTCAAACCTGCTGAAATGTAGGCCAGCTCTCATGAGTCACCAAGGCCGAACTGGCTCCACACCTTTAAAAGAAAACAGAAAAAGTTAAACCTATGTGTGTTCTTCATAACTTCTTCTAACACTGAAAACACACATTAAGGCTACTGTAACTTTCTGTAATTAGATCTGTTTTCCTCTAATACTAATCTCACATAACACACCAAACAGGCTAGAGCACACTATTTTGTCACTGAAACCATCTCCCATACAAAGGAGAAAAACAAGTTATTTTTTCTACTTATGAAATAGTGATAGCTTAGCTTGATAATCAGACTCACTTCCACGTTGGGTCACTTCATTCAGCTTGTTTAAAAATCACTGAACAAAATCAGATGACTCACAGGTGTCAGGGCTTGAAAAGGCCCATCCTGTTTTTTGATTAAACGGCAATAATCCTTTCTGTCATCGTTGTATTTTTACTCAGTTGTATATAGTATTTGTATTTGACATTAAAGACAAAGGGAGAGAGGGCGTTTGCTGTGGCTGCACCCAGACTGTGGAACAGTTTACCTCCTCACGTCAGACTCTCCAAAAGCCTAGAAACTTTTAAAACCGCTCTTAAAACTCACCTCTTTTCACTGGCTTTTAGAAAGGTTTAATTTATTTGTTTTATATATTTTTATTTTATTTTTATCAGCGAGGTGTTATTACGAAATTGTGTTCTATTGTATTTTTATCTGTATTTACTGTACAGCACTTTGGTCAGCCTTGGTTGTTTTTAAATGTGCTCTATAAATAAACTTGACTTGACTTGACTTGACATTACTCTGGAATTAAGCAATTACACAACAACCACAGTGTGAGAAAGATTATACCAAGTCAAAAACCCACATATGCACACTTGCCTTAAAATGCAGCCTTTTTAATTTGTTAAGCCTCTCATCTGCTGTCAGAAGCTTCATGACACCTAAAAAGGGTTGAATCCCTCAGTAGATTGACCGAGTATGAAGGACTGAAACTACTGATTTAAAATACATAATTGATTCAAAAAATAATATCCACGTAAACATAGTATAAAAATAAGTACTTTTTAAAATCCTATGCCTTTATTTTTGATTTTGGCCATTTTGGTCCTCCGTAACTTACGCACACTAAAATGAAAATGTTCAAGAAGCTCAATGCGAGTCTGAGAAATTTAAATGTCACACATTTAAATGTCTCATGCAAATATTTCTAAAGAACCAAGATCGATAGTTCAAACTGTTGCACAAGTTACTGGGAAGTGTAGCTGCTATGTCAACATCAAACATCAGACTTGTTCCCCTCAGCCAAGAGGAAGATGGTCGTTGGAAGATGGACAGTGTTAAGTTTGTGAGAAGGTTTGTTGCCAAGCACGTGGACAAAGAGTGCTGTTTCTGCCCCTACAGCAAAGAACTACATCCACACCAATCAGTCAGCCTCTCTGCACAAAGAAAAAATTAATACATAAGCTAATTTATATAATAGTTTAATCCAATTTTCAACAAACTCCTCTGTCAATAAGAGGGTATGAACCAGACTGAGGCTGGACTGAAGAGAGAGGGAGGGGAAAGGGGTCTTACAGGGTCAGGGGTCAGTTTAGCCTGCAGTCTGAGTAACTCCATTTGATCTACAATTTGATCACCCATATACCTAAAAACAACTCACCTGGCTGAGCAGTCAGTCTGTGTACTAAAGGCTGCAGTCCTTCTCCAGTGTTCTTTCCATCTCACTCTTTCCCCACTTTCTGAACATGTCCCATGTAATAAAGAAAAAGATGCCCAAAAATATTATATAATTAAAAAAAATATTAATAACATTCCTCACACAGACCAGGCCTCAGACAAGTGAGCTGTCCCAGTTTTACAGCTCAGTCTTTTATTATACAAAGGCCATGTCCAGATGAAACCTATTTATTAGTTTCAGGTTGGCCATTCTTGTATTTTGCTCGTTTGTGTTGTTGTGTTTGCACATCTCTGTTGCTTGTGGGGCTCGCACACAAGAATTTCACTCGCATGTGCTGTGCCAGTGTGCCTGCACATGTGATGTGACAATAAAAAGTGATTTGATTTGATTTGATTTGAACCTGATCAGTTTACAGAAGTAAAAAATAATACATTCTCTTTGTAAAGTATAATATGTTTTTTCACTTTAATTTCATGTTTAATTAAAAATAGCAGAAGGAAACATGATTAGTGATAATACATTTCAACAGATGGTGTGTTTCAGAGAACAAAACTTCTGCAGTGTTTGATTTAACGTTTTTTTTCACCAGTCTGAGAAAGACTGCATGAACAAAATTGTTAATAATTAGGTTTATCACAGTAAAATTGCAAAGAATTTGGTCATTTTTACCGCAGCACATAATATCATTAAAATACTTAGAGAATCCAGCGAAATCTCAAAGTGGTGAAAACAAGCACTGAGTGCTATGACCTCCAGTCTCTGCAGCAACGACTAATGTGATTATGTGGTTGAAATCACTGCATAAGTTCAGGAACTCTTTTGAAAATCATTGCTAGTGAACAAATAAATAATAGGAATAAAAATTAACCATGTAAAGAAAAACGCAGATATATACAGAATCCATAAATGTTGTTGTCTGGGTTAAAAAACGTGACTTTTTAAAAGTACCTTTTAATGCAGGATGGGTGAATCTTAATGCACTGCTGGTCCATACGGCAGACATCTTCACAACCTAAAGCTTACCATATTTTATTATCTGTTTTACTCTAAACAAAACCATCATTTACAAGATAAACTTCACAGTGATTAGAGGAAGACTTTAAAAAGAGCATTTAAAATCATAAACCCATCAAGAAAGTGTTTACTGGTTTCATAAATAAACTGAGAAGTTGGGTAATTTTCTCATAGATGTCTCATAGAAGACACTTACAAATGTGGATTGCACAACACTGGACATTATATTTCTTCATTTCCATTTAATACTTGTACAGCTGCTGTTATTGTTCTATATTTCTTCATGCATTCTTATATATTTCTATACTGTGTATTGTGTATTTTGTTGTACAGTTATTTTATTTTCAACTTTAATTTTTATATTTTATTTTATTCCATCCTGGTTAAATTTACCCTTTTTAATTTTCATATTTATTTCCTATTCTATTCATAGTCTTTTTTTTTTCTTTAGGTCACGAGCAGTTGTCTAAGCATTTCACTGCATATCGTACTATGTATGACTGTATATGTGATAAATAAAATTTGAATTTGAATTTGAGATGTCTGTGTGTTGAGATGTGGTTTTGCATGTAATTTCCAGGAAAAGCCTTGAATAAAAAGCGTTTAATGAAGCAGTCAGTAGAAAATGGTTAATTGCATATATGGAAACTGTTAAAGTGAACCTGAGAATCCTCTGACATCTTACATCGTGGCCATCTCGTGTGTGAGAAACCGTCACATCCGTGTAAAAAGTCTTACGTTGCATTTCTCATGTGTTGCTGTTTTCTTTGGTCTGTGTGAAGCTCATTCGGTGTCTGAGCATCACTGTACCTCGCTGTGTCTCCGTCTGTCCCTGGGAAAACGGCAGAGGAGGAATGCTTTGTGTACTTTTAACCCTTCACAGGCCCCTTTGTCTCGCTCTGAGCTGTTCATCCTCTGCCTGTGATCTCTGCTCTTTAAAGCAGATCCGGGTGACGTCAGCTCTCAAATGCCCGCTGACAGACAATAGAAGGCATCCTGGAGAGGATTACGCAGTGACTCACAGAGGATCGCTCGGTTACCAAAAGGCTTCTTTAAACTCACACCGCATTGCTTTTCATGGCACGGCCAGTGAGAGCTGTTTATTTGAAACCTAAATTATTTTTATGAATGGTAACAAAAATAACAGGTGTGTTGTAGATAAACTGAACAATGAAAAATATTCAAATACTCTCATGAGACATGTCAGTGAATGCAAGTCACCGTAAGTAAATGAGCTGATCTAACGCTTCTCAGTGACTGTGCAAGTATCGTTCCTGGGAGGGTTTCGAATTCTATTTCACTGGAGACCATGCTTTGTAATGAAAATCCCATCAGGGACCAAATATACTGATTATTAACAGTTCAGTTTAATTAAGCAAAATACTTTTTGATTACAGTTGCACAAGCGGGCTATCCTGCAGCCAAGTCAAGCCTGAAGATAACATGATGACACACTGCACAACCCCACCAAAAATCTCATAAACTTGTATTTTCTCCACAATAGAACACAGAAAGCATATCAAATGTGTAAACTGAGAAAAATGTATCATTTTAAGAAAAATATCATTTTGAATTTGAACACATCTCAAACAGTTGGGGTCAAAAAGTAGCACAGCCATTATAGCACTGTGTAACATCCCACCTTCTTTTACCAACAGTCCCTAACCGTCTGGGAACTGAGGAGACTGTTTACTGGACTTCAGGGAGAAGGATGCTGTCCCCTTCTTGTCTGATACATTATTGCTCAAAAGTCCAGCAGTTGTCATATTTTTCATTTCATTGTGTCCCAAATGTTTTCCGTTAATGAAGAGTCTGGTCTGCAGACAGCTCAGTTCAGCTCCTGGATTCTTCTACTACAAAGCCATGTTGTTGTAATAAATGCTTGACGTTGTCTAGCTGAAATATGCAAAGCCTTTCCTGAGAAAGATGTTATCTGACTGGGAGCATTTTTCAGCATTGATGGTGCCAGTTCTATAAGCACTGGTCTACCCCCATACCATGCAGGCTTTTGACCATGAGCCAGACGGTCCCTCTCCTCTTTAGCCCGGAGGATATGGTGTCCAGGTTTCCCTGTTTCAAATTAACCTAATTAGCTGGAAAATTTTCCTCCAGCTGCTTTTATAAACCAACACCTACTTTTTCAGCCCAACTTGTTGGCCCGACGTGTTGCTGCCATTAGATTCATAATGAGCTATTATTATTTTTTCTTTAAATGGCAAAATGTCTTAATTTAGATATTTCATGTGTTTCCATTTTCTACACTCTGTTTTTATTTAATTTTATATTAGAATTGCAGGTGTAGTTGAAAGCCATGTAGCTTACCTGTAACACACAGCCCAGCCTTTTGCACAAAACTGGCTGCATATAAAAAAAGGAAACTTGGCTTTCGCTTTGAGATTTGGCTCAAATAAACTTATGGCGCAGTTGTAGCATTCCTTCCTTATCTGTGCCTCCATGTTTATGCTGCTATGTGGATACACACATCATAATGACCAAGCAAATTCTGTTCTTTGAAATTATAAATCATCTTTGGATCTTTACACTCTGTTAAGACACAGACTGCTCGGTCTCAGCAGAAAATATTTGCCTTCAGTATTTTTGTTTTGTTTTTGAGCATGGGTGCTGCAGAAGGTGTGGCAGTCTGTGTATTGGGCATGTGCACAAGACACGTGTTGCTGTGCCTGCTATATTTACACCTACACATGCAAATGTTTTTGAGAAAGTAAAGACATTGTAAGTTTGACATGTGAGTTAGTGTAGAGAAAAAGCAAATCATTTATACATTTGTTTCATGTTACACACACCAACACATAAAACTAAAGGTATTTTTTTACCATCCATCCAGTGGCGGCTCCTGAAAAAAATCTCAGGGGGGGCAATTTTTATGATATCGACTAAAATGACCCATTTAATGAGTACATCAAACAACACAATTTTAATTTAAATTTAAAATGAACAACCATATTCTGGCCATTTGTATAGATTTGTAAAAATGAACATGAACAGATTTTTTTTTTTTTTTTTTGAATGAATGAATGAAAAATAACTATTGAAAACAACAACTGTAAACTGATTGGGGGGGTGGGCTAAAGAGAGAAAGAGAGAGGGATGGAGAAAGAGAGTAAATATGGTTAAGGGTTCTTATTTGTACAAGAACTTTGCTCGTCTGTCTTTCTGAGTGGCAAATTTCTCGATGACCCTGGTGTTGAAATCAGGAAGTTCTTGTGTGAGTTTTTTCTCTATGGACAGCATAGCCAGAGCGTTGAGCCGATCCTGAGCCATATTGTTTCTCAGGAAAGTTTTTATCCTCTTTAAAGTAGAGAAACACCTCTCCGATTCTGATGTTGTCATTGGTGTGGTGATGAGGATGTTAAGAAGACTTACAGTTTCGGTGAATGTGTCTTGAAGGTTGTTTTCCATCAGAACCTGATAGAGCGCCAGCGCACCACTACAACTCTGAAACTCCTCGTTGTCGTAGATCAGGGACAGTTCTGTTTTAAGTCTGGCTTTGTCCAATGAGGGATAGGCTTCCACTGTGGTTTGTAGTGCTGCATCTGGAAAATTTTTGCTGTGTTGTTGGAACAAGTCTCCTTGCAACAGAGTGGCGCTGACAAGGTGCTTGGTGAAAGAAAACCTCTCCTTGGCATGGCTCATAATGGTGTCGCACACCTATCCAATAATATATAATTGGTAAGAGTTAGATTCAGTGGTAAGACTTTGGCACATGTCTCATGTTAATCATTATTCTGAAAAAAAAAATCTGTCCATAACAAAACAAAACAGTCATGACCACTATATCAAATGACATCTGACAGCATCGTCATTAGATTTTATCTGATGATCCGATTTAAATCAGACCAAGCAGCTAGTGCTTACCTCCAGTGCCAAATGGTGTTGCCTGTCTTCCCCCAATGTTCTCCGTCTCTTTGTGGGTGGGTCTTGAACAGGTCCCCTGTACTCCTCATCCACAACCAGATTAGGAAGTGCCTCCCTGATCCAATACATAAGTTTCATTAATGGCTTCTGAAAACTGAATAGGGATATATTAACCAAACACAAACCAAACAAAGGTTGTGTTCTAATTACCGGGAATTACCGGATTTAATTAATAACCGGACCTGGTTTAATGGCTGGGGGAAAACCAGTGCAAGTAAATAAAGGCCCTGGCCATAATTTCAGGAAATAGCCTATGGTATAGGCTACATCAAATCATTACTGGGAATATACTTCATCAAATATACTTAATCAAATATTTTTCATAAAATTACTTCAAAGGCTGATATAAATCAAAATTATCTGAATTCCATTAAACATTTAAGTCACAGAACACAGAATATATGCAGAGAATTTGATAGAATCTATGCATAGATAATTAACATTTATTCTAGGTTACATATTTATGCTTTTATGCCTACCTGATAGCCTGCATGCGGCTGATGAATGTCTGGGTGATCCCTGCGATGGTGACAGAATCGATGTTTCTCTTCTGTAGGTGGTTATACAGCATGTCTACATGTGGCATTATCTTGTGAAACAAGGCCAGGAAAAAACAGAAAGCTTCGTCTTCCAGCATTCTCACGAAACCACCGGCATCTCTCTTTGTAGGGGCATCAAATCCTTCACTGTTACGGATGGTCTGAAAACACCTCACCAGATCGTCTTTATGTTCATACACTGTATTCACAGCACGACTGTTGAAGTTCCAACGGGTTGCCGATGCACTTGGAAGTCGGTGCGCCACCACCTCGTCAAGCACTGCAGTCCTCTTGCTCGATTTAGTAAAAAAAGAAGCGAATCCTGCTATGTCGGAAAAAAAGTGACTGATTTGAGGGATGTGGGAGGTTGCTTGTTGCATTACCAGGTTTAACTGATGGGCATAACAATGTACGTAGTGAGCGTTAGCATAAATGTCCTGTATCTTACGCTGCACTCCTCCAGTGGTACCCCTCATTACAGCGGCCCCATCGTAGGCCTGGGCGATCAACTTTCTCTCTTGTCCCTGGGGGAGGATGAAGCGCAGCCTCTCCGATAAGGCACTGGCTATTGCATCTGCACAAGCATTGGGTAGCTTGATGAATTCAAAAAAACGCTCTTGAATACGGTTTCGTTGGTCAATGTATCTTAGCACCATGACTAACTGACAGTGTGTAGAAATGTCAGTGGTTTCATCAGCTTGAATGGCTAAAAACTTCGCTGCCTTTACTTCTTCCACGATCCTTTCTCTCAGAACTGCCAACATGCAATCCAGGATCTCGTTCTGGACTGTTTTCGAGGTGCCTTTAAATACAGTAGCATTTTCAAGGTGTTGCCTCAAGTCGTGATCAATTGATGCCATCAAGTCGACTAAACCTCTAAAAATCCCTGGATTGTCTGAGGAATCACTTTCATCATGTCCCCGCATTGCTAGCTCAAAAGCACCACAAAACTTAATACAATCGATGATTTTAGATAAAATATGACGGTTTTTATCTACCTCTTCGTTGTGCCTTCTTAAAGCAATCCGATGTCCATCATCTAGCTGCGCCGCTATGCTAGTTTTCCCTAGCACAGCTAGCTTTACACTGTTGTCCATATGAACTCGTGAGCTTTCATGTTTCTTGATTCGTTCGGAGAGGTGCTTTAAGTCGGTTTGTCCAGATTGTGTCCACGTCAAATCACACTTGTCACTTTTGAACAGTATGCACGGGAAACAAAAAAGTGCATTAGCTGTTCCACAGCCTGTCAGCCACGACTTGCGCTGGAACCAACTCCGACAAAAAGTCCTGTTGTATGCTTTTGACTTCTCCTTCGTTGCCTGGGTTAGTTGAATTTCGGGCTTGTCAGGTCCCAACTCTTTAACTTGCAGTTTTTCTGCCATTGTCCTTCTGGCAAAAGGGTAGGTTAGAAGCGATCTAACCGAATTTGGGGGAGGCTGTGCCTCAACCGTTAACAATACCGCTGCCATCGTCTCTCTCTGACCTTATAGCTCACTTAGGCTACTGACTGAGGTAAAATTCTAGAACAGCAAATCTTCGCGCGTTTTCTGCAGGGGCGCAATTTTAAGCGCCCCCAAACCATTTAATTCAGCGACGCTGATAGGTCAAATATTTATTATTTTCCCCTGGCAACCATTTAATGATAGGCTATTTCGCTGCATATCAAGGGCGCTTTGACGAGCGCCCCAGAAGAAGAAAAACACCGTTTGTTGGTTGAACTTTAATGAGTCAGCTGGTGAAAATGTTAAAATACGCCTGGCTGTATATGGGCACACACATAGTAAAACTATCATTGATGAATTTTTTAAAAATATATATTTTTACTCCTCCACATTTGGGGGGGCGGAGCCCGAGCGCCCCCTATGGGCCAGCCGCCACTGCATCCATCCATCCATCCATCCATCTTCATCCGCTTTATCCGAGGCCGGGTCGCGGGGGCAACAGCCTAAGCAAAGAGGCCCAGACCTCCCTCTCCCCAGCCACCTCCTCCAGCTTATCCGGGGGAATACCAAGGCGTTCCCAGGCCAGCCGAGAGATATAATCTCTCCAGCGTGTCCTGGGTCTGCCCCGGGGCCTCCTCCCGGTGGGACATGCCTGGAACACCTCACCCAGGAGGCGCCCAGGGGGCATCCTTGTCAGATGCCCGAACCACCTCAGCTGGCTCCTTTCGATGTGGAGCAGCAGCTGCTCTACTCTGAGCCCCTCCCGGATGGCCGAACTTCTCACCCTATCTCTAAGGGAGAGGCCAGCCACCCTTCGGAGGAAGCTCATTTCTGCCGCTTGTATCCGCGATCTCGTTCTTTCAGTCACTACCCACAGCTCGTGGCCATAGGTGAGGGTAGGGACGTAGATCGACCGGTAAATTGAGAGCTTCGCTTTTACACTCAGCTCCCTCTTCACCACGACGGACCGGTGCAGCGTCCGCATTACTGCAGCTGCAGCCCCAATCCGTCTGTCGATCTCCGGCTCCCTTCTCCCATCACTCGCGAACAAGACCCCGAGATACTTGAACTCCTCCACTTGGGGCAGGAACTCATCCCCGACCCGGAGTGGGCACTCCACCCTTTTCCGGCTGAGAACCATGGCCTCAGATTTGGAGGTGCTGATCCTCATTCCCGCTGCTTCACACTCGGCTGCGAACCGTTCCAGTGCGAGCTGGAGGCCCTCACCCAATGAAGCCAACAGAACCACATCATCTGCAAAAATCAGAGATGAGATTCTGAGGCCACCAAAGCGAAAGCCCTCCGCCACTTGGCTGCGCCTAGAAATCCTGTCCATAAAAATTATGAACAGAACCGGAGACAAAGGGCAGCCCTGGCGGAGCCCATCACCCACCGGGAACGAGTCCGACTTATTGCCGGCAATGCGAACCAAGCTCTTGCAACGGTTGTATAGGGATCGAATGGCCCGTAGCAATGGGCCAGACACCCCATATTCCCGCAACACCTCCCACAGGACACCCCGAGGGACACGGTCGAATGCCTTCTCCAAGTCCACAAAACACATGTAGACTGGTTGGGCAAACTCCCATGCACCCTCAAGTATCCTGGAGAGGATAAAGAGCTGGTCCAGTGTTCCGCGACCAGGACGAAAATCGCATTGTTCCTCCTGTATCCGAGGTTCGACTAACGGACGAACTCTCCTTTCCAGCACCCTGGCATAGACTTTCCCAGGGAGGCTGAGGAGTGTGATCCCCCTGTAGTTGGAACACACCCTCCGGTCCCCTTTCTTAAAGATGGGGACCACCACCCCGGTCTGCCAGTCCACAGGTACTGCCCCTGATCTCCACGCAACATTGCAGAGGCGTGTCAACCAGGACAGCCCTACAACGTCCAGAGCCTTCAGGAACTCGGGGCGGACCTCATCAACACCAGGGGCTCTGCCACCAAGGAGCTGTTTAACTGCCTCAGTGACCTCGCCCCCGGAAATTGGCGGGTTATTCCCCTCATCCCCAGACTCTGCTTCCTCCTCGGAAGACGTGTCAGTGGGATTAAGGAGGTCCTCGAAGTATTCCTTCCACCGCCTGACAATTTTCTCAGTCGACGTCAGCAGCGCTCCGCCAGCACTATACACAGTGCAGGTAGAGCACCGCTTTCCCCTCCTGAGACGTCTGACGGTTTGCCAGAATCTCTTCGAGGCAGTCCGAAAGTCTTTTTCCATGGCCTCTCCGAACTCCTCCCACACCCGAGTTTTTGCTTCAGCCACTGCCCGAGCCGCATTCCGCTTGGCCTGTCGATACCTGTCGGCTGCCTCCGGAGTCCCACAGGCTAACCAAGCCCGATAGGACTCCTTCTTCAGCCTGGTGGCTCCCTTCACCTCTGGTGTCCACCATTTGGTTCAGGGATTACCACCACGGCAGGCACCAACCACCTTGTGGCCGCAGCTCAATGCAGCAGCTTCGGCAATGGAGACGCTGAACATGGTCCATTCGGACTCAATGTCCCCAGTCTCCCTCGGAATGCTGTTGAAGCTCTGTCGGAGGTGTGCGTTGAAGATCTCGCGGACTGGGGCCTCTGCTAGACGTTCCCAGCACACCCTCACTACGCGTTTAGGTGCACCAGGTCTGTCCAGCGTCCTCCCCCGCCACCTGATCCAACTCACCACCAGGTGGTGATCAGTTGACAGCTCAGCCCCTCTCTTTACCCGAGTGTCCAGAACATATGGTCGCAGGTCTGCTGATACGATTACAAAATCGATCATCGACCTACGGCCTAGAGCGTCCTGGTGCCACGTGCACTTATGGACACTCTTATGTTCGAACAGGGTGTTCGTTATGGCCAAACTGTGATTAGCACAGAAGTCCAATAACAGAGCACCGCTCGGGTTCAGATCAGGGAGGCCGTTCCTCCCAATCACGCCCCTCCAGGTCTCGCTGTCGTTACCCACGTGAGCATTGAAGTCTCCCAGCAGGACAACAGAGTCTCCAGGTGGAGCACCCTTCAGCACCCCCCCCCCAGGGACTCTAAGAAGGCTGGGTACTCTGAACTGCCACTCGGCGCATAAGCGCAGATGACAGTCAGGACCCGTTCCCCGACCCTAAGGCGCAGGGAACAAACCCTCTCGTCCACCGGGAAAAACCCCAACGTACCGGCAGCAAGCCGAGGGGATATTAGGATACCCACCCCAGCCCGCCGCCTCTCACCAGGGGCAGCTCCAGACTGAGACAGAGTCCAGCCCCTCTCCAGGAGACTGGTTCCAGAGCCCAAGCCGTGTGTAGAGGTGAGCCCGACTATATCTAGCCGGTACCTCTCAACCTCACGCACTAACTCAGGCTCCTTCCCCACCAGAGAGGTGACATTCCATGTCCCTATTGCCAGTCTTGGCAGCCGGGGGTCAGTCCGCCAGGGCCTCCGCTCCTGGCCGCCACCCGACACACAATGCACCCGACCCTTATGGCGCCTCCTGCGGGTGGTGGGCCTGCGGGAGGATGGGCCCATGTCTCCTCTTCGGGCTGTGCCCGGCCGGGCCCCATGGACTAAGGCCCGGCCACCAGACGCTCGCCCTCGGGCACCCTCCCCGGGCCTGGCTCCAGGGCGGGGCCCCGGTAACCCTATCCCGGGCAGGGTAAACTGTTCCCTCGGTGTCCTTTTCATAAGGGTCTTATGAATCGCTCTTTGTCTGGTCCCTCACCCAGGGCCAATTTGCCATGGGAGACCCTACCAGGGGGCAAAAGCCCCCAGACAACATAGCCCCTGGGATCCCTGTGACACACAAACCCCTCCACCACGATAAGGTAGCGATTCAAGGAGGGGTATATTTTTTACCAGCAAATATATTATTGTGTGGCATGAAATAGACCAGTGAGATCAAAAAATAAAGCAGTTATTGGAATTACTCAACTTTTTTCTTTTTAACATTTTCCTTTATCTAAAGCTGGCAAATGAAAGGAAAACCTGAACCATTCACTTCTACGGTGATTAGCTCTGTTATGCTGTGGTTCCAAATCTTTTTATCTAAACATGATGTAAAACCACATCTGCATTTGCCATTGTGTAATTTGTGGCTTTTCTAAGTGATCATTTCACAAGAACAGTAGTCTGATGATTCCCTACGAGGAGGTAAAAGCGGAGACGAAGAACATCTTTTTAGCTGGAAACGCACTCTTTGAACAGAAGAGGCAGGCACCTGCAGGAGCTGGTTGGGGGGAGAGAGAGAGACTACAAACAATAAACAGGACAAAAGACAAACTAAAGGAGAGAGAAGACAAAAGTTAATGACACGCAACACATGAAAATAGAGGACTGAAGGAGAAGTGCTTGCTGCATCTTGGGAAGTCCCCCTATAGCCTGAAACTAACTAAGGGAGGATTCAGCATCATATGATCCAGCTCTAACTAGACCAAAGCTTTGTCAAATATCAAAGTTTGAAGTCTGATCTGAGGGCAAGGTTTTTTTATTTGGATAATGTGGTGAAGTCTACTATAACCTTCTGAGGTTTCATGGTTAATGTCCCCAACCTTAAGCCCAGGGGCGTGTCTAGAGGGGTGCATTAGGTGGCACCATCCTCATTTGAAATAGTTCTCTCCCATCCCTCTTCAATGCCATTAGACCAGCGGTCCCCAACCTTTTTTGCGCCACGGACCAGTTTATGCCCGACAATATTTTCACAGACCGGCCTTTAAGGTGTCGCGGATAAATACAACAAAATAAAACTAGTACCGGTACTGAAAAAAGAAGATTTATTCATAACACACGTGAAAAGACCCAGAAAAACCGAGTTGACGATAAAAACGATAAGAAAATAACGCTAAAAACTGATAAAAACCCTGAAAACCATACATTTCACACCTGAGCCTCAACTCTCGCAGCCCGGTACCAAACGACTCACGGACCGGTACCGGGCCAAGGCCCGGGGGTTGGGGACCGCTGCATTAGACCACGCTACTGTTAATCTTACAATGCTCAAAACAATTAAGTGAGAGCATGATGAGGACAATTGTAAATTAATACAGAAGGAATGTAAATAGACCCATAATAGACCCATTTCTGTAGTATACTTACATATCTATACTATTGCTAATATATATTGTAATATATCTATATCACTAAAGCACTTCTGGATGGATGCAAACTGCATTTCGTTGCCCTGTACCTGTGCATGTGCAATGAAAATAAAGTTGAATTCTATTCTATTCTATTCTATTCTAAATTACTGTACTTTTGTAAAGCACTTATTTGAGTGCTTTACAAAAGTACAGGAAAAGTACAGCAAATGAATTGGATGCTGTGTTGTCTAATGTTTGCACGTTGTAGGTATTTCCCCACTTTGTTGTGATCTGTATTTGAGTCTTACTCAAAAAACTAATGTATTATACATATTACACAGAACACTTTAATAATAAGTAATGCAGTGCATTATTTAATTACTCCCAGTAGAAAGTATTTTGTTAAACCACTTGTTACTTTACTTTCGCTGTAAAATGACCTGAAAACCACCGTCTCATAATTACCAATTAACAATATAAACCTGAGGCTACACACCGACAGAAATCCCTATCCTAACATATGATCTCTTTCTTTGTATTAACCTTTGAACACAAAGCCGAAAACACAAAGCAAAGATGAAACACAAAGCAAAGCGACTTCAAAACGGTCGTCATGGTGATGAACTGGTAGAAACGGAGGCTGGAGTCTGACTGCTCATGAGTTTGTTCACAGTTGAAGTTCAGGGTCTGGCTGCTGAGTTGGGGTCGGCATTCAGCTTTAACATCACTCTGGGTTCTTGGCTAACCCAGCGTTAGCATGCTGTCCGAGCAAGTGTTTGCAAAGAGCTGAAGTTGTGTTAACAGTATGATATAGTTGTTTCTGTCCTGGATGAAGTTTCCACTTTGCCATTGCACTCTCATCCTTTTGTGCAATAAAATATAAATAAAATGCCCATATCCACTCGGCAGACTGCTCCACTGTTTTCCTTCTCCAGCATATCAGCTGAAATCAGCTGATTGTAACTCAAGTGCAAGTGGAACAAATAGGCAAGCAGACTAACTAAAATGTGTTTTTTCAGTAAATTTGTTCCATTGTAAATTTGTCTTCTCACACAATTTTATTTAAAGGACTTTTACCTGCACTGTGGTGTAAAAATAACAATGAAAAAGGCTCAACTTAGAAGTAATTTTGAAAAGGTTTTTCCTTTAATTATTTATCTCAGGATAATGTTGGTGAAATTCCTGGAATGATTAGTACATCTATGAGTGACATTGAAAGTGTGTGATCATGTATAAGTTGTATAGTTTTAATGTTTTATTTAGGAACAGGATGGTGTGTATGTGTAAGTTTGGTGATGGAGTCTTTATTATGAATGAATGATGAATTTTTATGAATTATTATGTCTATTTTTTTATGTTTTAGGACAACAGATGGAAATTAGCCCTTGGCTATAATCTGGTATGTTTACATTCATGTAATTTTTTTTACATTTATGTTCATTAACGTACACTGTCCTAAATAAATAAATTAAATTAAATACTGAAGGAAAAACATAAACCAGCTTATTTTATGTTGTTGGTTGCATATAAATGAATACAAAGTTGTTCTAGCTGATCAGCTTTGTCCTGACGACACATTTTTATCCTCATGGGAATGATGTGTTTCAGGATTCCCCTCTCCGTGGAGCATGTGCGCTGAATGAGGAAGAAAATTAAGTTAATCGTGTCCTACGACCTTTACCATCACCTGTACGGGATTTGGTATTAACATGTTATGTCAAGTGAAGTGAAGTGCACAGACCTGCTCTGATTGTTCTGGTGACACTTTTTCTTCTTAGTTTGCCATCTTTGTTTTTATGAAATAGCTGAACTCAAACATTTGGAGCACTTGGTGATCTGTTCTGTTAGGAAGGGTTCACAATAAATGGTTTCATGTCACTAACAGTCCTGTTCGTGTTTAAAATAGAAACCCAAGAAGGCAAAATAACTTATTTGCATGGCTGTGCCTGGCTTCAAACCTATAGCTTGTTGTCTGATTATGAGGTCTGGGTGTTTTGGAGATGCTTCTCTGTCGAAGCTTTCATCTCATATTGACTTTTAAAGACTTTGTTTAACTGATTCTGAAGTCCTGTGTTTTGCCTGCTTGTGTTAAAACCCCGTTGAACATGATGACCATCACAGTCACTCTTCTGAGTAAGACTTTGTGGGGAAAGTAAAAGCCAAACAAGAAAAATCAATATTAAGATTTAAAAATAGGTAGATTTTCTGTCCGCTCTCATCACATTGGTTGTTATGATAACGATTATAAGGAAAAAGTGGATTTTTTTGTGGTGATTAAAAAAACAGATTCTGTCAAAAATTGAAAGTTACACAAGGACAACCCTACTGCAGGTGTGCTA
The DNA here is from genome assembly GCF_963969265.1 of Rhamphochromis sp. 'chilingali'. Lineage (NCBI taxonomy): Eukaryota > Metazoa > Chordata > Actinopteri > Cichliformes > Cichlidae > Rhamphochromis > Rhamphochromis sp. 'chilingali'. The sequence goes on along the minus strand of NC_137936.1, from coordinate 25,915,188 downwards.
CTGTTAATTTGCACGAGGATCTGTTAAAGCTTGCATAACAGTCTGACTAAAAAAACAACAATCTTGCATGACACAAAGTCATCTAACGTGTTTTGGGATGTATAGCTGTTATTCCATACCAATCACTGCAGAACGTGGAAGGGAAATAGCCACACGCACATCTGAATTCGCTTCAATTTTAGCTCTAATGTGTTACAAAACATATAAAATCGTGCTTTGGGTTCTCAAACGTTAATTTCCAACCAATATTATATATGAATGTAGAAGGAAAAGTGGCCCACAAATGTACAATCTCAGAACGATTTATTTTTTTTATTTTTTTTTACAAATGTATATCAAATAAATAGAAATAGAGGAAATGTGACTCCCTAATAATAAAAATATCTCAGAAACATCAGCTAGACATGAGACCTTTCAGGTTATTAAACTGTCATTATGCAGTGCTCTGTTTCAAGGGCACCTGGTGCTCTTAGAGGGGGAAGAAACAGAGGAGTGGCCACTCTGTTTGCATTTCCAGGAAACTCAAACGCCACATGATGAAATCTGTTTTTTCGGAATAAAACAGTCTTAGCAGAAAAGTTAACGCGACGTCGCTTTAACAGCAGGGTAAACAACAAAAATACACAACCACGACTAAACTTTACCAGCTGTGAATGAAGTGTGGTGTAACGTATTGGAGCCATATTGGAGGAACTCCAGTGTGAGTCAGCCATGAAAGCTTATAGTCTTTTTAGACAGAAGTGTGTGAGAGGTGTGTCTCTTACTACTTTTATTTACTCTATATGTGTACATGGATTTGCTTTATCTTTATGTAATTAAAGTTTAGCTGATTCTGATGATTTTAATAAATCTGAATGCTCAGGGATTATATAACTGTTCCAGTGCTTTGTGGTGATGTTCAGCATGTTGGTTTTGCAGTCATCAGCTTCTTCACAAGCATCAGGGAAGTTCAAATTTTAGGTAAAACAGTCGTTAGGTCTTGTGAAACGGGAACACATCAAATGTGGATCCTGCAAACAGCTAAACATGGGAACAAAGGTTTTCTCATCAGTATGCGACATTTAAATGCTAGTTTTTCATGATACCATTGTTTAAAGAATTATAAGGATGCTTCTGACAGGACAGAGATCAAAGTATATTATATTTAACTAACAAAAATGAAAATAAAAACTAATTAACTTACTGAAACAATCATGTACGCTTACGAAACTGAAATAAAAAAATTTCAAGGAAACATCTTTAGCTTTAGTTTAAGAAAATTATATAAGGTTATAGAAGAAGCTACCAATAACTCGGAAAAAGTGAAAACTGGAGTTAAACTGAGATTCTCTAAATAATAAACTTAAACAAGCAGATCCACACTGCAAAACGACTATAAATACTGTAAGATTTTTTTAAAAGTCAAAATTTATAATAATCCAGAAGCAGATCTAAATTTGGCCTTTTTTCTCTCTTTTTTATTTATACAGAGACAATGACTATGTTATGCTGTAATAATAAAATAAGAAATGTGTCTTTTCTTTATTTCTTTTCTGTTTTCTTGTGCATTTATTTCTTAGTTATACAGACACGAGGACTGGCGTTTGTTTTAACAATAACGAAAGAAAATCCAGTCCATCCTGTCGTCGTCTCTCTCCATCTCGCAATATAGACGATTTTTGCTTCGCTTTATGCTGACGACGTAGCAGCGTAAAGATGGCGGCGTTCAGGGGGTAAAGCCGGGGCAGCGTCTAGGAAAGAGGCGTGATTCTTATTGGTCGACGGGGGAGGGGCCATCTGCACTGTTACATTAAACGAGTGAACGTGCTGCACGACGCAGGAGTTTGAGGCTCGCGTTGAACACGTGCGGGGGGAAAAAGAGAAGGCGGCTATAAAAGAAGGGGGCAGAGCCGCGACATGACAGACTGAGAGAAGAGAAGAAGCAGCAGAAACAGAAGACAGACGTGAAACCCTCGTGTCTCCTGAAAGGCTCAAACAGCACGCGGGGGACACAGAGCCTCACCTCCGGCGCGAATCAGTGAGTAGCCCGAGGCCACCATCTTTCTTCTTTATCCATTCATTTAGGTGAGCATCCATTGTGGCGTGAGTCATTGTCCTGAGTTCGTGGAGCGGTTAGATGGTGAGGGCAGGCTCCTGTCAGCCGGAGCTGGGAGCTGTGAGTCACGTAGCTGACCGGCAGGGGAGGGGCGTGGGTGGTCACGACCGGACCGAGCGGGTGCAAGTGCAACGTGGGGAGAGACGTTTCTAGGGTTTTCCTTAAGAATGCAGAGCAGATAACATCTGTAGCGCTCATGCAGACGTGCTGCACAAAAAATGGATTTTTACTGGAAAAAAGTATTTGTTCCCTTTATCTGAGTGTCCGTCATAATCCTGGAAAAGTTTCATCATCCAAAAGTACTCTCAATGCTGAATCATATACATTCACGTGGTACAGCATGCGTGGTTAACTTTAGATAAATACAGAATGATACGTTTATAGATTAATTTTTTAAAAGCACATTTGCTTCCTATACACAGCTATATATAAATACATATATATTAGTACAATTAAAAGTAGAAAATATTTCATTAAGTTTAATATATAAATTATTTTAGGGATACTAAAGATTATCACACCATAGCTAAACAGTATTTTTATAGGAAAAGTATATTTTTATAAGTTTACATTTTGTAACACAATAGCTGGTGAATGATTTGTTTTGGTACTTTGGGTTTTGCACATAGTTTTATAGTTGTTAATGTCAATAACTGCTTCACTGTGCTGAAACAATAGAAACAGCTTTAGAATTCAGTTGCATGTTTATCTTGAGGTGGAGTCGGTGGGTGGTGGTTTTGCTAAAACAGTGATGGCTGAGAGTTCACAGGAAACTGACAGGAAGTTCAGAGGGCTGTCGGGACACCCAGTGCCAAAATCCCTAGAAGGAAACTGAGTAACACAGGGAAAAGAGTTTAGTTTATACAGACAGGTGACAAAATTAAAGAGGGCTTTAATTTATGCTCTGTCATAAAGGTACTGCTACTGTGATGTTCTCATATTGCACCTGGTTAAATTTGACAAACAGGTCAGTGTATGTACAGTAAATTCTGACTGCAGACATTTGAACCCCACTCTTGGATATTTTATGATAATGACACCAAATAGATTGTATCAGGCACACAGCACTGGCTGTCAGCACACAGAAATCCCACCCACCCATTGTTTTAGCCTTTTGTTCATGAGGGGGAGCTAGTCAGAAGACAGCTGGCTGAAAAGGATCAAGAAGTGTGAATACTTATGTGTTTAGTGTTTTAGTTTCCAATACTGCACAGGAACCGATTTGGTTCTCCCTACACTTTGCAGACTGCAGCAGGCGTCTAGGCAGACATAACTGAAATCTCATTAGCCGTCTGGCAGGTGCATATGGCGGATTAGCTGGCCAGATGCTGGAAGCTTTAAGGTAGACGTATGCACAGGTGCCATATTGAGCATTTCTCAAGTATTTTCCACAGGTAGAAACAGATTCATGTAGGGCGTTGCATAAAATCAAGGGGCTCAGATTGAGAGCCTGTATTAAAATAGCAGCAGCAGTTGGATAAGAGTTTAGATAAGCCTTTGCTATATTTGCAGTCTGATGAGTAGAGAATCTGATCCAGTGTCATAGAGATTCAACCTTCACAGGGGCACAAAAGAGGAGAAACTCACCAACGCTTTGTTTTTTCCCCCCTGTTTTTGTAACTGCTTTGCTTGCACCATTCATCAGAAACGTAAAGCAAAGACGACTTTGCCTGACCGTTGTTTAAAATCAGAAATGGTGCCTCAGTTTCACCCCCGAAGGGCCATCAGTTATTTAAAATATGTCTTTAAATAAGTGGGAGGTTTTCTGCTTTTTAAGTTAATGTTTCGATTTGCTGATTTGAGTCTTTTGCATGAGCAAAACATTTGATTATGTAATGGTGAGCAGCTGATTTAGGACAAGTCTTAACAGGAAGTTGCACCCTGTAGTTTCGAAATAATATGAGGGCTTTCATGGCTCCATATTGTTGTGGCTCTGCACACTGCACACACATACAGTGGGGCAAAAAAGTATTTAGTCAGCCACCGATTGTGCAAGTTCCCCCACTTAAAATGATGACAGAGGTCAGTAATTTGCACCAGAGGTACACTTCAACTGTGAGAGACAGAATGTGAAAAAAAAATCCATGAATTCACATGGTAGGATTTGTAAAGAATTTATTCGTAAATTAGGGTGGAAAATAAGTATTTGGTCACCTCAAACAAGGAAAATCTCTGGCTCTCACAGACCTGTAACGTCCTCTGTAAGAAGCTTTTCTGTCCTCCACTCGTTACCTGTATGAATGGCACCTGTTTGAACTCATCATCTGTATAAAAGACACCTGTCCACAGCCTCAAACAGTCAGACTCCAAACTCCGCCATGGCCAAGACCAAAGAGCTTTCGAAGGACACCAGGAAAAGTATTGTAGACCTGCACCACACTGGGAAGAGTGAATCTACAATAGGCAAGCAGCTTGGTGTGAAAAAAATCAGCTGTGGGAGCAATCATCAGAAAATGGAAGACATACAAGACCACTGATAATCTCCCTCGATCTGGGGCTCCACGCAAGATCTCATCCCGTGGGGTCAAAATGATCATGAGAACGGTGAGCAAAGATCCCAGAACCACACGGGGGGACCTGGTGAATGACCTGCAGAGAGCTGGGACCAAAGTAACAAAGGTCACCATCAGTAACACACTACAACGGCAGGGAATCAAATCCCGCAGTGCCAGACGTGTTCCGCTGCTGAAGCCAGTGCATGTCCAGGCCCGTCTGAAGTTTGCCAGAGAGCACATGGATGATACAGCAGAGGATTGGGAGAATGTCATGTGGTCAGATGAAACCAAAGTAGAACTTTTTGGTATAAACTCAACTCGTCGTGTTTGGAGGAAGAAGAATACTGAGTTGCATCCCAAGAACACCATACCTACTGTGAAGCATGGGGGTGGAAACATCATGCTATGGGGCTGTTTTTCTGCCAAGGGGACAGGACGACTGATCCGTGTTAAGGACAGAATGAATGGGGCCATGTATCGTGAGATTTTGAGCCAAAACCTCCTTCCATCAGTGAGAACTTTGAAGATGAAACGAGGCTGGGTCTTCCAACATGACAATGATCCAAAACACACCGCCCGGGCAACAAAGGAGTGGCTCCGTAAGAAGCATTTGAAAGTCCTGGAGTGGCCTAGCCAGTCTCCAGACCTCAACCCCATAGAAAATCTGTGGCGGGAGTTGAAAGTCCGTGTTGCTCGGCGACAGCCCCAAAACATCACTGCTCTCGAGAAGATCTGCATGGAGGAATGGGCCAAAATACCAGCTACTGTGTGTGCAAACCTGGTAAAGACCTATAGTAAACGTTTGACCTCTGTTATTGCCAACAAAGGTTATGTTACAAAGTATTGAGTTGTATTTTTGTTATTGACCAAATACTTATTTTCCACCCTGATTTACGAATAAATTCTTTACAAATCCTACCATGTGGATTCATGGATTTTTTTTCCACATTCTGTCTCTCACAGTTGAAGTGTACCTCTGGTGCAAATTACTGACCTCTGTCATCATTTTAGGTGGGGGAACTTGCACAATCGGTGGCTGACTAAATACTTTTTTGCCCCACTGTACCTGCAGTTGACATAAGTCGAGACACAACTGCTGTGTCATTGTTATAGCTGTGTGGTTACTGAGTTAATTATATACGCCACCTGTGGCGGGACAAACTTTCCTTTGCAGTAAATGAGTCTTACTGCAAGTGTAACAAAAAATGCTTTAACATAAGCTTACGCTCTGTGTTGAAAAGCCTGTTTGGCAGGTAGACATAGGGAGATAGAGGTAGTGATAAAACATATCTGGTTTACAGTATTTGAATATTTGTCGGTATCAGCTGACTTACACAAAACATAAGTCTTACCGTAAAGGAAATACACAACCTGGAAGTGTAGTTGCTTCATTACTTTTTTAAGTATGCCTCTTCTCAGAGAAGGACTGAAAGTAAAACATCAAAACAGGTTCAACATTTAATTTTATTAAGGATTTCGATGACAGTAAAGGTGAATGGAAACCTCCTTTTGGGGGAAAATATAATAATTAAATCAAGGTGTAAAACCGAGGTCCTGTTTTAGGTTAAAAGCACTTCTTACTTGTAACACCACCACGTCTCCAGCTTCTTAAAGCAGTATTTGTAGTCTAACTTAGGACCTTTATGTCTCACTGGCCAATATTGCTTTGGCCAGTGCTTTGATACCAAACGACCTCTTATTACACCTGGAATGGGAATACCGAAATGAACTTGTATAACATGTAAGTCTGAAACATCCAATATAAAAATGGGTGTTTGGCACAATGACTAATGAAAAAAAAAAAAGACTATACTGTCAGGTATCACGGGTCATGAATGATGACTGCTATGACTGGTCAGTTGTGGTTTATCCAGTTGACGCAGTTAGAGTTTATGACTTTTATAACTGTAATATGACCCAGAGATCACTGCAGGTGTGCTGAAGTTAAGCAAACATGCACAGTACCTCATGGCAGACTCATTAGTTTTCTTTTTATATTTAGATTACAATTTAAATGAGTGTTTAATTTGAAAATAAGAGTAACTCTTTACTCTGATAAACTATAGTAATTTGGAAGTACCATACACAGAAGTTGGTACATCTCATTAAGTTTGCTTTTTTTTTTTTTTTTGAGATAACAACTTGGCATAACTGTTATATTTGGTACATTTAATGCTGTAGCTAAAGTCCTCTTTTTTGTAAGCATAAACACTGAAAATAAAGTGTTTAATGACGTCTGTGCTGCACATTAGTCACATTTCCCTGGAAAACACTTTTGGCATTTTGTGCCAAAGAAATTAAGGAAGCGTAATTATCCCCGCAGGTCAATCCCAGGGGGAAACACAGCTACTAGGCTTCATTTATTCATGGACTGTATGTGTGTGCAGCCCGCCTTCACTGGGCTCTCTGCCACCGTTTGGGCTGGATTATGTAACCCTCTATCTTTCTCGCAGCTACTTTTCTTTTTCACGCTGATTCTGGTTCAGTCAATCCTCTTTTTTTTCTTTGCCCCTTTTCAGTGCTTTGCTTATCTTGACCTTGTGTTTTTTGTTTTGAGTCATCCTCTTTTTCCCTCCATGTCCTGCAGTAACTTTCTTTTCCCCCGTGTAAGCATGACTTAGCAGATTATGTAAAGGGGCAGGTCTGTGCAAATGAGTAACGTCATACCTTAGCTGACATCATGAGCTATATTACAGTTGTCTGTCTATCTGTCTAGAGTGTCTGCAAAGGGGTAAATGCATTACACTCTTGCACCACGCTTCATAATTTACTTATTGGGCATTCAGTTAAGTTTTAATGAGTTGGGTTAGAGACAAACAGAGTTTCTATGTGGAAAATGACTTGCTCCCATTTCCGTGATGAATAACTATATTTGCAAAGATTTCCTGGTCATTGCATCACAGGGGTGGGAAAAAGTAACTGCATACTGTTTTGGTACAAATAAAGGCACCGTTACACCAGCGGCACTCCTCTGTGGCTGCTGAAACTGCAGTTCATGCAAGGTGTTTGGTGCTTTTTTGTTGTTGTTTTTTGTTTATTTTAATGGAAAAAGCCTCCATCCTGTCACCAGTGCATTAAAGATTTGAAATATTTCTTAAAGATAGAAAACAGGGACCCTTTGAGTGAGACCTTTATTAGAGCTACTTGATGAGCAGTGAGCTCCTTCTAATGAGGATGTATTGGAGACCATTTCTTTTACCACCATCTTTTTTCTTTTTTTTTTCATTCATTCTGCTAATTTTGTTTAATTTTAGACTATATAGGCCTATATTTTGTGACCGGTGGAAAAGGGAGTTAAATTTGTCACTTTTTCTTGTGGAATAATTTTTCTAAACACTGAGATTCCAGCAGACTTGATGTTTATTTTAAACCACACTGAGAGGCATGTACCCAGTAAACACAGGGGCGATACGAAGTAAGACGTTCCTCCCTGAATATCAGTTCCTCGGTCGTTCATTTCTACGCTTCGTCCTCCTTGTCGTGGTCATGATAACAGCTGAAGGACACAAGATTTTCTCATTTAATGGAACTCCAAATATTTTTGTTTTTTACCTCCAAATATTTCCTTTTTTTTGTTTTTTCATGGTCACATTTTTGTGTCAGGCTGATCACAAAACACTCAGTTTGAGCCTTTCTCAGTGTCAGACCTGCAAGGCCAAAATAATCAACATCGTCTCATGCTGATAGTCTTTCCTGGAAGTCCTCAAAATAAATTATATCATTCGTTTGTTTGTATCACCTGAAACGGCCAGTCAGAGCTTTAATGAAACAACTTGTAATCGCCAAACTCACATTTTCCCTTTTTAATCGTGTGAGCTCCAGAGGTTGCCTCACTCGTCATGAATACAATCAGACTAAATGGCGCTTGGCTTGTGGTCCTTTAGTACATAAACTGTGCAAAAAATCCTCAGCAAGGTCTCCTTTCAGAAAAAAAAGAAAAAGTTGAAAGTGTGAATTGTTTCTTCATTTCAAACAGATTTTTATTTTAGCATTTGAGGCCTTTGGTTCCTTTAATAAATAAAGTTAGAAACAAAGCAAACACATTGATGCACATTAAATTGAGTGAGTTATTACATTTGATTTAATGCCTTTTCACCCTGGGTTAATGTCTAAACTTACAGTGGATGTGTTTTAGTTGTAAAACTGATTCTCGCACTTGACCTACTGCTGTGTGTAACAGATCTAGTTCCTCTACAGCCGACCTTGATGTACTGAGTTGACCTCAATGTCTTGACTTGTTTGTAAACTCAGGAATAGTAAAGTACAGCTTCAAACTTGCAGGTTTGAAAAAAATTAAATCAGAGAGTAAACAAGGAAGAAATTAGCGTCTTCACATGAAGTCTCTCTAGAGACTGTCTTCCTGTGTGGTTTATGGTGTATGTGGCAGCGTCATATCTCTATCTACGCCATCTCGAGCTACGATGTCAAACTGAGGCTCTGCAGGGGAAGTGTGTGCATGTGTGTGCCACAGGTCACATGAAAATGAACTCGACTCACCATTGTTAATGCTGACTGGACTCAACAATCATTAACTGTGTTGAACTACTTTCTCAGTCTTGTATAAAAATGTCTTTTCTCCTCTTTGCAGTTGAAATGGACCTTCATGACAAAGAAATTCTCCCTGGAGACATCTTGCCTGTGGTGATCATTGGTAAGAAAACACACATGAAGAACTGCAGTTTTAATTGTTCGGTTACAAACCTCAAAGGAGCAGTCATTAGCTTTGTTTAGGGGTGTGCTCGATTAAGTTATTACAGCAGTTACTAATGAAGTTCACACCCTAAACATTAGCCAGTAGCTTTGAAATAAACCTGACAAACATTAAATTGGATCGTTGTGATGGAGCTCAGAGGGAACTGCATGAGAAGAAATATACTTCTGAAAGTGAGTTGTGCCAGTTTTGCTTTGTCTGCATTTCTATGGTCTTTTGCATGACTCTGGGATTCCACTTTATAGCCTAATAGTTAGCCAAGGTATTAATTGGTTATAGGCTAAATATGGCTTAGATTTTAAGAGATGAACTCACCAACAGCGGGAAGCAGATGTTGCACAAAAGTGAGGCAAACAATGCAATACTTTAAAAGAAACCCACTGTGGTTTTCCTCATTTTCAGTTATAAATGCAAACGCTGGCTTTCTTATGGGTTTTTTTTCTACTGTTGGTTCAGGTGAACACTCCTGCAGCATTACAGCTCACTAATGGAAAAGAAGAGCTTTACTGTCCATGAATCAGTGATGAATCCAGATTAATGATTCACAGAAAAAAAATCAGAGTGAATCCTCGCATCAGCAAAGGCTGTTGTGTTAAAAAAAAAAAGGTTCAGTTGGATTACTTAGAGAGCTGAAAGTGGGATAACCTGACTGTGCAACTGTTGTACATGGTTTTGCTGAATCATTGGCCTCTTGTATGTGCTGTATCCAAACCCCCTGAATCATGCAGTACACTGACTTTAATGTCCCCCTTTCATTGACAGGTTTTGTTTTTGTTTTTTGCAATGTTTCTGTTGGAAGTTAAATTGAGTTATTCAAATTTTCTTTTTCTTTTTTTTTCTGATCTGTGTTCAGCTGTGCGGTAAAATTGGTAATAACCAAACTGCATTTTTTCTGAATGTATAACCAATCACCACCTTACCTCTCATTTATTTTCAGGTAATGGCCCCTCAGGCATCTGCCTGTCCTACCTGTTATCAGGTTACACCCCTTACCTGTCACCTGAGGCATCACATCCAAATCCCCTGCTGCACAGCAAGCTGGCAGAGCAGCCTCACCTGTCGCTGCTGGAGCAGGTAAACGTCTTTCTTTTCTCGGTGAAGTTGTGAAGTTGCATTAGTGCAGTGTGAACAGAGCCTCACAGATGCTCCCTTTGTAGGACTTGGAGTACCTGTGCGAGGGGCTGGAAGGGCGGTCGTCCAACCCCGTAGCGGTGCTCTTTGATTCATTGTTGCTGCCAGACAGCGACTTCGGATTCGACCACACCTCTCCGCTGGAATGGCGATACGAGCCAGAGCGTGCCATTCCCCACCTGGTGCTGGGGAAGGGACCACCTGGAGGAGCCTGGCATGTAAGTTACAGAATAGGTTTTAAAGGCTAACCCATTCTGTTTTGTGTAAGCAGAAGGATAAACAGTCGTCTGTTTAGTCCTTATCATCATAAAATGTTATTTTATAAGATGGCCTGAATTCGATCGTAAAGTAGATATGTTTAGCAAACACATAAAAAAAATGTTTTGCCAGCTGCTTATTTACACACAGAAGTTGATGTGCACGCGATAGAAGGCAAACAGGATTTGAATAACAAAAGTGTTAACAATGTGTGTGCTGTGTGCAGGCAATGGAGGGCTCCATGCTGACGCTGAGCCTGGCTAACTGGATGGAGCTTCCCGGGCTGAAGCTGAAGGACTGGATGAGAGACAAACGCAGGTCTGCTCATAATAAAACCGCCACTTTGTGTACAGAGCGTGTACGACGTGTTGTTTAAACACTCAACAGGGTTCATGAAGTTTTCAACCGTAATAAAGCTCCTGGCAGAGAGGCTTGTGTACAAAAAGATGTCTCCACAGTGGACAAATACTATCTGATTACCTTTATTAATAACAAATCTTGACCACCCGGGCTTATGTTTACGAGCTGAGAACCTAAAGCTAAATGGGGTTTGAGTTTCAATGATGGAGCTGCTCTTGTAGTTAGCTTATACTTGGATTTAATCCCCACAGCCCTGATTATTAAGACTAGACTCAAGCTGTCATTGCAGTGAGGCTGCTAAGAACAAGAATGACTTTTAGGAGATGTATTGGTCATATAAATGAAAATAAATTGATAATGTAATGAAAATTGATGAAATTAAGACTTGGAGGCCTAAATTAATAAGTTTTTTACCACAAAGAAAATACAGTTACAGTACTCTTCTGAGTAAGCTGAGCAGAGAAATAAAAGAACAAAGCCATTGATCTTCATGCGTCACACTCTTTAATTTGTTTTTCAAATGACTCAGCCCAGCTGGACCCACTTGATTTACATAAAATAGCAATTTGTGACCATAGCAGCAGAACAGTGGTCTTTAATTTCTGTGCGCCACACTCAGACTTGTGTTTCAATATCGCCCCAACAACTCTTTCATTTACAGATTTTTTTTTTTTAATCAAAACTTCGTTAGTAAATATCTTCTTTCTGATCCCTAATACTCGTCTTCATGTCCTGTGTCTGTAAACAAATACGTGTTTAACCTGTATCCAAATGTATTTTCGTGTTTCTTTCACAACAGAAATGTGCGAAATGACCGTGCTACACCAGCAGAGATCGCCTCCTACTACCAGCACTACGTTTCCCAGATGTCCCTGGAGCAGAACTTTGCCTGTGGGACTTTAGCCACCTCTGTGACCAGGCAGCCTATCAGCCAGGAGGGGTCGCCGCCCTGCTGGAGAGTGACAGGACTGCAGCGGAGAGAGGGGGAAGAGCTTGGAGGTACAGTGAATGAAACTCTCTTGATCACTGTTAAGATTTGTTGTGTTATAAAGTGTTAAAGCACATTGCCAGCTGAATATTAGGATTCTAGGACCGCACTAAAGTAGTTTTGCTTGATTCACTGCTCAAAATCATATTAATATGGACTTCATGCAGCCTCTCAGTAAAGCCGATTTTCACCTATTGATTCTTCTCTCCTACTTTTAGATGGTTCCACGCTTTCAGAGGAGGTACCTTTCTCCGTGTTAGCACGCAATGTGGTGTTGGCGACGGGCACGCATGACATCCCGGCCAGACTCGGTGCACAGGGCGAGTCCCTGCCCTTCGTGTGCCACTCATTCTGGGATCTAGAGGCAGCCATCGCTCGCGGTGAGCTCGACCAGTCGTCAGACCCAGTTCTGGTGGTGGGGGCAGGACTTACGGCAGCCGACGCAGTACTTGCCACCCACCATCTCAACACCCCTGTCTACCACGCCTTCAGACGCTCAGTCAACGACCCAGAGCTCATCTTCAACCAGCTGCCTAAACTGCTCTACCCAGAGTACCACAAGGTGAGGAGAGCAGAGCCACTCAATTTCCTGACTGATCGTCATGGCAGCTGAACCGGGTCGTCTAGGATTTTAATCGCCTAACCTCTGTTCTGTACTTTGTCCTCCAGGTTCACCAGATGATGACTCAACAGCATCAACGCAATAATTCACAACAGGACCATACGCAGAATCTTCATCGTTCCAACCCTTCTTCTTCTTCCTCCTCTCTCCCCCGGTACCCGGGTTACCTGAGCTTCCCGCGCCACAGGGTTGTCGAGTTCAGACCTGACCGAAAGTGCGTTCTAGAGTCAGACGCTGGCGAGCGGACGGTGGTTCAGGTCTCTAAGGCTCTGGTTCTGATTGGCGCCCACCCCAATCTTTCCTTTCTAGACAATAACGGGCGCTCGCTTGGCATGAACCCTGAGGAGCCCATCTCATGCCGGAGGAACCCAATTGAGGTGGACCCGTTTACAAACAGGGTGATTGCTGCGAACGGGCCAGGCATGTACGCCATGGGGCCGCTTGTAGGAGAGAACTTTGTCAGATTCCTAAAAGGAGGAGCGCTGGCTATCGCGAGTGACCTCACCAAGAGACAGAAGGAAGAGGCAGAAAAAGGAGAAGGCGAGCTAAGCATAGACAGACTAATGGACAGATGTGTGGACAGACAGACTCGGGCAGATCCAGAGGTTTGCCTTGTGGATGTGTAGCAGATTTTTATTTATTTTTTTAAACTGAAGAAAACCAACCAATCACCACAAATCTGTGATGTCACAGAGGAATCCACACTCAAACGCCATAGGTCAGGTCATTGTCGCCCATTAGTTGCCTATGAAACGGGCAGCAAGTGAGCTCTGACTGCACTCGCACTGGTTTGAAGACTTCTGATTTTCTTAGGTAAAGAAAAGCCTCCAGATGTGAGGCAGTTAGAACAGCTGCACTGTTTCCACCAGAGTCAGATGGCATTTGTAAGTAGGCGAGATGGAGAGATGAGTCAAAGGATGCAGTGGAGGACAGACAAGGGGTCTGTTTGTGTTGTCCCCATCAAATTGTATAGGTAGATATCACTACGTCAACATAAATTTTATTTATAAATAAAAAAGGTTTACACCTTACCTTGATTATTTTGTTTTAGTAATTGTAATTCAGTATAAGCACTAATGTACCCTGCGGCAGAATAACCAGTCATTACCTTTGCATGTCTGCGAGGACACAAACTGACGTGAAGAAGCAGAAAGGCAGACTTGAGCGAGGCAGAGAGTTTATTAAAGACTGACTGGGGACAAACTTGAGTGACGTGGTCCTGACAGCTCGAGTTTCTGGACACTCTGAGAGCCTTATTCACTACAGTAACCACCTGATTAAACTTTAATCAGCCAGCAGCACCATATGTGACCAAACCGACACGTGTCGTCTCATCCTCAGCCTTTTCTACAGTGAGGATAATGAACATGTTTCCATAGCTAATAATTTATTCTGTTATTGCCACTGTCCTATTTAATTTTGTAACACTAACAATATTGTTTGTATATTGAGTTTTGCTGTTTTCTGAACCCGCCAACCTCTCGTTTTTCTATGTAAAGCTGTAACTGTACCCATCTGTGTATCTTTTTACATCCTAAAGTATAAAAATATTTTCTACTTTATACAAAAACAGAACAACTCAGAATATTTTTGTAATTTCTGTCGGTGATGACATTTAATCTGAAGCTTTGACAACATTCGATTTTGGCTTCACTGTGAGTGAGAACTATTTTAAGCCCTATTTGTATTGAAGTAGTACAACAGTGAATGTCATTTACACATTAATCTACCAACATGTGGATTTCTTCAGTGCACTTTAAAATGTTTTCACCACACAAAGTCTGATTTGCTTAATCAGGATGCAACAGCTCACCTGTGCATTTTTGTTAATACATTTTTTTTTTCTAAAGACATTTTTTTTTCTTTTCAGTATTACTTCCACTGCAAATAAGGTTTAATGTAATGAGATTGTAGTTTATGTATATATAGATGGCCGGTAGTTTCCATGTCTTCCTCACATTGACTGTTCAAAAGAAATTTTCCATGCATCAAAAAGCTAACTATATGCAGTAAAGATGTTTTGGTTTTTTTGTTTTGGATTTTTATACTAATATTTGTTGAAGCTGTAAATTTCTTAAATTTATTTAACCCTCCGAGTTCATCTTTGGCAATCACAAGTACCTGAAACACTGTTTTCAGGCCTTGCTATCTGAATGTAAATTTTGGTTTTGCACATTGTGATTAGCTTGGTACCAAGCGAGGCTCCAAACCAACACACATTCTAAAAAGCATACAGGCTCTGTTTCCCAGACAAGGATAAAGTCTGGTCTCAAAGAAAAAACTTTACAGAGGAATTATTCTTGGAATTGTTCCATTTGTTTAGGATCAGGATTAATTAATGTCTGTAAAGTGGTGGGTGGGTTAGACCTCACGGGGTTATCCAGGAAAGAAAGCTTTTGAAATTCAGAATATATTTTACAGGAGTGTTCTTAGCGTGTCAAGATCCACATAACCATTGGCCCTGCACAGGCTGCGTATATTTTCCTATTGGCTGTGCGCTAACCTTACTCCCTCAGACAGATGCATGTCGAGGCTAAACAGCTGTCTGCAAACACTGAGGAGTCCACCTGCAGAAAAGCTAAAATACTAAAGAAAGAATAAAACATTTACCATCGACTTAAAGAGCTCGGATTTTTTTTTTTAGTTTGATGCACTGTACAGACAGTCTGATTTAAACTTGTCACTTAACATGTAAAAAAAAATGCCACAAATATGCAATTCAACTTCAGATTGAAAGTAGTAAAGAGGAAATCGTGTTTCTTCTTTAGGTGACTATGTTTAGCTGCAAACTGACTGGCACTGATTTTGTTTTCATGGGTTATAAAATAACGCCTGTTATACCATCGCTGTAGTCTTTTGCATTTAGATTGAGCTTCTTATTAGTATATGTACTAACATTTCTTTTAAAAAAAAATAAAAAAACTAGTTTCTTTGCTAAGCGCTTAAAATTTAAACAAGAAATGACAAAACCAGAGTTAGTGGTGCAATATTGTAGTTTAAATGGTACAAAGATTTCTGGATCCAGATAACATCTTTTATCAATAAATTAAATTACTATATATATATTTAAGTTCATAAGTTTACAGAGCACAACGTAACATCTATACATCTGTGCGTTTACGACTGCTTCTGAAAAGTTGCGAAGAGATGATAAGTTTGATTTTTTTTTAATGCAAAAACTTAATTTGGTGTTGTGTATTTGGTCAGTTTACTAATGTATTTATTGGCTAAATATTTCTACAGACAGAGTTGGTGTTGTCACCATCAATTAGGTATTTTTGACTTGTATACTGAACTGTGATCTATATGAGCCAGCAGTGCCTTAAGACTCATTATTCATGGCTTAGTATTTTGTTTCATAGCAGAGTAAAAACATCTGAATGTCTCTTTTCTAATGCAGTAAAATCACATGGTTGTCTTTAGATGTTATTTTTAAATCACAAAATTGTGTGATTTATAGATCGATAACTTTCATCTGTGTAAAACTTCAATTTTTTTCCACATTGTATTTGTGCCATGGTTTTTATTAAACAGCAGATTTTATGAAAATGTGTTTGTCCCGCTCTTTGGACCTTCCTTGCTTTTTTGTCTTTTTAAACTTGGAAAAAATACATATCTGCAAATAATTTCGCATCAGATCTTTATGATTATGCATACAAATTATTGTCATTTCACTGCAACAGTAGTTCATTACATCTTACATTTTATCACAGATGGCAAAAGTACAGACTTCCTGGGTGCAGTTCCCCCCTCCAGGGGCGGGGGCACCTAGACCCGGTTTGTAGAGTACGCTTGGGGAGTGTGATCGTGTGTACAACGTCTCTTTATGTCTGTCTCCACGTTGGTTGAGTGTGGAGTAAGTGCATATGAGAGCATGAGGGTGGGAATGGATGTTTGTATCTGTGTGTGCCTGTATGTCTGTGTCTATATGTCAGGTTGGGTGTCAGGCGCCACCTCTCTGGGGACATCTCAGGCCCTCCAAGGTTTGGAGGCCTATCTCCCCCTACCACCACTTCCCCTGCCAGTGGCGGACCCCCTCAGACATCGGTGCGTTGGTGGTTCTTTGTGTCCGGGGATGGGCGTCCAGGTACACACCGGCTCACTCCTTGGCGGCCACTTATCGGGGCCTGGAGCCTGGGGCTCGCTCGGGCCACTTCGGAGGTGGGGTGCCCCCGGCCTCTCGGCCTGGGGCTCGGTCACTCAGGCGCAGCTGGCTGCCGGCGGAGCTCACGGGCGCGTCACTGCAACTCCCCCTGGCTTCTGCTCCGCGGCTGCTGAGTGAGCCCTCATCTGGGACTCTCCTCAGCTCTTTCCGGGACAGTGGCGCGGCTGCCCCTCTGTTGGTCTTCCTTGGTCTCTTGTGTTCTGGGGGCCTCTGGATGTCTGGAGTTTTGATCTCCTCCACACCTGCTTCACGCCCTGGAGGACGGGGCTGTGGCCCCCCCACACCCTCTAGCAGATTATTACATGAAGGAACCTTTTAAAAAAACAAAAAACAAGCGCGTCCATGCTCACAGGTGTACACACGGGTGATCACACCCACAAACTACACCCTTTTTGGCTCCTACCTCAAAGCACACTGTGTTCTGTTGATCTTATGTGCTGCACAATAATGTTTAACATTTAGTATTTACTGTCATATTCCCATATATCATTGTGATGCTGTTTATTCTATTACTCTTGTTCTCTTCTGCTTGTTTTCTTTTTTCTTTCTCAGCAGGTGACCCAGGTGATTGATATATGCATTTTTTTTTCTCTGCCCGTTCTGTTGGTTTTTGTCTTTTGCCCTTCTCCCCCGTCCCTCTTCTCAGCTGTTTCTCTTTCCCTCTTTCTTTCTCCCCTTCTTTCCCCCAGTCAAGTCTGTCCCGTATTCAGTAAGTGAAAATAAAATAAACAATAAAAGGTGAATCAAATGGACCATTACGGCAAGGCTGGGATGGTCAATTTGGTAAAGTAAATCCGTTGGGCATCTTTCTTTGCCTTTAGACAACAATTCTGATGGCAAAAGAGCCAAACGGGACAGGCAAAAAAAAAAAAAAAAAAAAAAGTACAGACTTCCTTTACTTTAGTACAAGTACCTGTGTTTACAAATACTCTAGTAACAGCTGAAATACTGTAGCAGCTGTTTTTCTCAAGTAAAAGTGAAATACAGGCTCTGAAATGTACTCGCAGGAAAGAAAAAAGTACTTCTTTGAAGGACAATTCTGCTAACCATTCTTGTAAAAGATAACTGAACCATGCACTATATTAATATAATATAAAACAATATTAGTACATGAGGACGCAAATGCTACTCCAGTCTAAATTCTAATTCTCATGAAAGCTTGAATCTGTTATGTAGGACACATGAAGTGAAAGAGAGTTTTAAAAAATAACAATTTTCTGTTCCTTACATTGTAGATGGTGAATTCACCTCCACACCTAAACAGGAAAATTAGTACAATCGGGAGTTACAGTGGGATTTAGCAGGTAATGATCGAAACAGTTTAGTTGCTCAGCACACGGAAAACAATCACAACTCACAGTAATTTTCTACTGTGAGCTTCGGTAGATTTTCTTAGTGTACATGCAGCGATCAGCTGACCTGCTGTCTTGACTGACGTCCATCCCCTACACTGTTTACACTATCTTTATGCTAGACAGTATACAGTTGGTATAGAGATGAAATTTAGCTAATTAGTCCAAGCATCGTCAACCTAAATGCAATTTGCTACACTTGATGTAACCTAAATCTAAATGAAACCATGAGCACCACAACCACCTTGCATCAGTCCAACACAGTGCTTTACTGTGAATTCGCCACAGTACTGCAAACTAACCTGTTTATTTTGGACAAAACTACCCAGTATTTGAATAAACTAAGTTTGTATAGCTTTGTTTATTTTGCTGGAGATTTCACAAAATGAAAATACATAATTTATCATAACACATATAAAATCCAATAAGTAATTAAAATTATGACATTACATGTAAAATTTAAATCTACAGTTTATCATGTGTCACTGATAAAATTAAAAAGTTGTCAGAAAAATAAAAACTAAGATAAAGTACAGATACCTAAAAATTCTACTTTTAGAGACATATGATGCCACTTCACACTGACTCAAGTCTCAAGTTAGTTTTTTTTTTAAGTTGAAGATGCTACAAAATTAAAGAGTCTTGAAAGTGCGTTGTTAGCTGTTTGCTCAAACTCTCAATATGATTGCACTGGCAAGCACAGCAACATGAAAAGGCCTGAGGACAACTGCAGAAGATGATCACATAATTTTTTCCATGGTTAAGAAAAACAAACTTCACAATCTATAAATACCTTCATGAATGTAGAGGAGGGTTTACATCAAGGCGCAAACCACTGGTTACACTCAAGAAGAAGAAGGCCGGAAATGTAAAAGAGATTGCGCAGTTGCGGAAAAGCAGTTATAGACTTCTGACAGTCACTGACAACAAGAGCTGTTTCAAAAGCAGCCCATGTTCAAGGCGTTGGTTTGTCTAATTATATTTTGAGCTTGTGAAATGGGGGTCTTTGTATAAAAATCTATGTAATTCCTACACAAAGACTTTTTTTCATTAACTTCATTGAGTTAAATTTGAAAATCTGGACTTCAATCACATACTGATTGAAAAAAAAAATTTCGTGGTGCACAGAGGCAAAAAAAAAAATCATGATACATTATATGAACTCATCTTGGTGGATAGAGGCTAAAATAATCCACGGAAGATGATGCTGTCTCTTTAACTGATATCTTCAATACTATAAACAAATTTAAAGTGATGTAGCACCTCTGACGTATGAGCGCGCTCCACGTGTTTCCTGACTTACGTTACTAAAAAGAGGAAGCAGATCTTTTTCAACTGAGGGGAAACTTCAAACTCTGTAAAAAAAAATTCAATATTATTCACCAGAAGACAAAACCCACAGAAGGAGAAGAGATTTGGGATTACTTCACCTCGTTTACGTGAGTTTTTAGAGCCCTAAAAATGTGGAAGTACCTTCTATAGATTAGTAAGTTTCTAACTTCCTGTTTGTGTGGTTTGTTAACAGCGTCAGTCACAGATAAAATGTCGTCTGGAATCCAAGAAGAGCTGTCCTGCCCCGTTTGTCGAGACATATTCAGAGACCCTGTTGTTCTGTCGTGCAGCCACAGCTTTTGTAGAAACTGCCTGAAAAGATGGTGGAGAAAGAAAGAAATACGCCAGTGTCCTGTTTGTAAGAGTGCATCTAAAAAGAAAAACCCACCCTGTAACTTGGTGTTAAAGAACCTGTGTGAGAACTTCTTGCTGGAGACAAATCAGAGTGCTTCAGCAGAGTCCGAGTCGCTCTGCGGTCTGCACTCGGAGAAACTCAAACTCTTCTGTCTGGACCATCAGGAGCCAGCGTGTCTCATCTGCAGAGACTCAAAAACTCACAGCAACCACAGATTCAGACCCATCGATGAGGCTGCGCAGGATCACAGAAAGGAGCTCCAGATCTCACTGAAACCCTTACAGGACAAACTGAAGGCCTTTGAACGAGTTAAAGGAAACTTTGTTCAAACAGCAGAACACATTAAGGTTCAGGCCTTTCACGCAAAGAGGCAGATCAAGGAGCAGTTTAAGAAGCTTCACCAGTTTCTGCAAGAGGAAGAGGAGGCCAGGATCACTGCTCTGAGAGAGGAAGAGGAGGAGAAGAGTGCGAGTATGAGTGAAATGATTGCAGCTCTGAGCAGAGAGATAGCAAGTCTCTCAGAAACAATCAGAGCCACAGAGGAGGAGCTGAGAGCACGAGACATTGCTTTCCTGCAGAACTACAAGGCTGCAGTGAGCAGAGTCCAGCAGTGCCCCCAGCTGGATGATCCACAGCTGGTGTCAGGAGCTCTGATAGATGTGGCCAAACACCTGGGCAACCTGACCTACAACGTCTGGAACAAGATGAAGAAAATGGTCTCCTACTCCCCTGTGATCCTGGATCCAAACACAGCTGAATCACACCTCTCCATATCTGAAGATCTGACCAGTGTGAGCCTTGGAGAGAGGCAGCAGCTTCCTGACAATCCAGAGAGGTTTGATGGCTATCCGATCGTCCTGGGCTCAGAGTGTTTCGACTCAGGGACTCACAGCTGGGATGTTGAAGTTGGAGACAGTCCAAACTGGCTAGTTGGTGTGGCTGAAGAATCAACTAAAAGAAAGGGACAAACAGACTTTAAGTGTCGATTGTGGGCTGTGTGGTTCAGTAAGGGTAGTTATTTCATACGTTCCCCACTAGATTCGTCCTCCTTTCATCCAAAGAAAAAGCTCCAGAGGATCCGAGTTTGCCTGGACTGGAAAAGCGGGAAGCTGTCATTCTCTGATCCTGACATCAACATTTACACCTTCACACACACTTTCACTCAGAAACTTTTTCCATTTGTTTACACCAAGAACGAACTGCCATTGAAGATATTACCACGAGTGTCTCATGACAGTGCAGACTCTGATAGTGAAGGAGATCACGATCAAGGTGGTGAAACAGTTAATGGCATTCTTGATGACGACGATGTTATTCATGATGTTGATGATGATGATGATGATGATGATGATGACTGACACTATAGCCACATACCAATGTTTTCCCTTCAAGTGTAAAAAAAACCCTAAAACCTATAAAATACTAGGTTGGTTGCAAACTGCAAAAACTGCGCAAAGCAGTTCTTTCCTGCTAATTAAAGCTGATAAACAACAAACTAAAAAGAAATACTAGCTCAACAAAATTGGACCATAAAATCCATAAAACAAATGATATTTTGTTCTGCACTGAAAATGATCTGATAGCTAATTCTATTAAAATGCTAAAAAGGCACTAAGAGCACAGAGTAGTTAGGTCCAGTTCAATTAGTCAAGCACAGAGGGATTGGCTGCAGCTGTCAGTGAAAGTGGCCACAGCGATAAAGAAAGGTAAGTACAACAGAATAAAAAGGAACACAGGATTACACAGCCCTATTTTATGGTGCATACACAAACTTGTATAACACCTTAGTGTCATACAGAGACAGATCACTTAGACACTATAAGTACAAACAAAAGGTTGTATTATGAGGTTGTGACTGTCAAAAACACTGGCTGCAACACATGAAGTAGACTATTTTTTATCAAACTAACAATATTTGCAGCTGTTTGTTATCTTCTAAACGGTAAATATATTTCATTTTGAATTCATTTTTTCTCTGGTTACTCTGTTGCATTTTAACTGAGTATTGAGAAGAGCTTTTGTCTGGTAGAAGGTAAATGATTGAACTGATTTGCAGTAATTCTCATCGACCACTAGGTGGAGACAAACACAAAGTGAACTTAAAGAGGTGAACACGGATAAATCAGTGGACCCTTTGACCCAAAGGAACACTGAACCCCTTTGATGAAGCAGGTTTGACTCGGTGTAAACAATTCAGTGTTGTACATTTGGCCTCAGAGTTTTTGAAGATGTAAATGTTTCAAATGTCAAAAAATGATCTTTTTTAGCTCTTAAGGTAAAACCCCCAAATTCAACATTTAGTTGAAATGTGTAAATAAATCCATACAGACTTTCAAAGTACAAAGTAATCTTGTCTGATAATATTACATTTGGGGCTGCAATAGAAAATAAAACTGCCTTTTATTCAAAAAGCTGAAAGTATGACTCATGTTCACATGATGAGTCCCTAAAAGACTAAATATGCAACAAATCTCTTTTATTAAAAAATGACCTCACAGCTGAATAATTAAAACATTTTTGTTGGTTTTTCTTCTTTTTTCTTGTTTTAATACTCATTTTGTTACTCTGATTGTTACAAGTATTTTGAGCCATCCTACCTGAGAACATTAAGATCAGTGAATTGATTGTATTACACTGAATGTCTGTGTAACAGGGTCATAAATCACATTGTTATAATTACACAAAATGTGTTCTAAACCCCCAAACCGTTCCTTTTATACCTGACTTTTAGGACCTCCAAGCCTGTAGTTATGTTCATTATCAGTTAGAGCCCCTCCTCATCCTTTTCTTCTTCTGGCCGCCCTCCTGCCACGGGGTGAATGGACTCTGGTTTTCCCCCAGGAGCACCCTCCAACCGACTGCCTGTCCTGCCCGCCTACACCAGCCTCGTTCACGTGTGTTTGGGGTGGGGGGTCGGACCACCAGGTGGCTCCACTCACACCCAAGGTTAAGGGAAGTGATGGGGTGGAGGTTTGGCGCTTTTTGTATACGGAGTTCTAGTGAAGCCGTTAATAAAGTTGGAGTGAGACATATTGAGGCCTCTCCTGTAGTCTTTACATACCTCCACAATCTTTAATTAAGACAGCTGTTGTTATTGTTGAGTTTATTTTTTGTCTGTTTCCATGTCTGAACTACTGTACTGCTGAAAAAGCTTTAAAATGGGAATAGTTTAGGAGCACTTTAAAACAGGTCACACCTTTGTCTCCTTTCTGACAAAACTCCGCCCACCTGACTACGCTCTTTCAGCTATGGGTAAAAAAACAAAACAAAAAAGGAAGCCTGGGCGTTCTTCCTCTGAGAAAAACAAAAGCGTTGTCTGGGTGAGAAATTTATCTCAAGGTTAAAATCAAAACAGAGAAAGGAAAACAAGGCGAAACTAGTATAGTTAAGGTAAGAGTTCATTTGTTCCCTTCTAAGGAGACGAAATATTATGTTTATAACACAAACCAAAAGTGAAAGTAAACCTGGCCGCCTTCCTGTTATACAATTCTGTTCGGTGCATTTTCAGCTTCTCTCTGAGAAAAGATGTCTTTCCAGTCCGAGGAGGATCTTTCCTGTCCCGTCTGCCATAACATCTTTAGGGATCCTGTTTTCCTGTCATGCAGCCACAGCTTCTGCAAGACTTGTTTGAAGAACTGCTGGGCACAGAAGCTGGAACAGCAGTGCCCAGTCTGTAAGAAAATGTCAGAGCAGAGTGACCCACCCTGTAACTTGGTCCTAAAGAACCTCGCTGAGGCCTACTTAAAAAAGAAAAATCAGAGCGCTTCGGCAGGGTCTGAGGTTCTGTGCTGTCTGCACTTTGAGAAACTCAAACTCTTTTGTCTGGACCATCAGGAGCCAGCCTGTGTCATCTGTCGTGATTCGAGAGCACACGTCGACCACAAGTTCTGGCCCATCGATGAGGCCGCGCAGGATCACAAGGAAGAGCTTCAGAAATCCCTAAAACCATTACAGGACAAACTGAAGGTCTTACAAAAAGCGAAGGGAAACTTTGATATAACAGAGCAACACATTAAGACCCAGGCTCAACAAACAGAGAAGCAGATCAAGGAGCAGTTTAAGAAGTTTCGCATGTTTCTAGATGAGGAAGAGAAGACCAGGCTGGCTGTTCTGAATATAGAAGAGCAAGAGAAGAGTCAGCAGATGAAGGAGAAGATTGCTGCTCTGAGCAGAGAGATGGCAGCTCTTTCGGCCACAATCAGAGCTGCAGAGGAGGAGCTGAAAGCTGAAAACGTCGCTTTTCTGCAGGACTACAAGGGTACAATGAACATGGTCCAGCTGTACCCCCAGCTGGATGACCCACAGCTGGTCTCAGAAGCTCTGATAGATGTGGCCAAACACCTGGGCAACCTGGGTTACAACATCTGGAACAAGATGAAGAAGATGGTCTCCTACTCTCCTGTGATTCTGGACCCAAACTCTGCCCAGCCAAATCTCCTCATCTCTGAAGATCTGACCGGTGTGAGCGTCAGTGAGAAACGGCAGCTTCCCGACAATCCAGAGAGGTTTGACTTCTACCCGATTGCTATGGCCTCCGAGGGCTTTTATTCAGGCACTCACAGCTGGGATGTTGAAGTTGGAAACAGCACAGACTGGAAAGTCGGTGTGTTAGCAGAGTCTGTCAAAAGGAAGGGAGAGCCGCAATCTGGATTATGGAGGCTAGGGTTTTATAAAGGTGAATACACCGTGCGCTCCCTGCCAGAGTCTTCCATCGTTCTTTTTTTAAAGGCGGTCAAGAAGGTCAGAGTTCAGCTGGACTGGAACAGGGGGAAGGTGTCATTCTCTGATCCTGACACCAAAACACAAATACACACCTTCACACACACTTTCACTGAGAAGATGTTTCCATACGTAAGTAATCTGAGTAAACTCCCACTGAAGATGTTGCCCGCATCAGTGAAGTAGAGTGGTAGTTTATAGCCATGAAGCCAGAAGTGGTGGAAATAAACACACAAATTGCATGACAACTAGTTAGAGAGCTCACATGATAAAACTATCCTTGTTTAAAATAAATAAATACACTTCACAGTTATGACACATTTATCTCATATTAATACTATTTAACTGTAGAGAAATGATTCAGCTTAGTCTAATGGGGCAGTTTGTTTATATAGATTTGGGGTACAAATCCTTTTCAGAGGACGGTGTTTTATAGCTTTATAACCATATGTAAGGTGGCTTTTAAATTCTGTGATACCAACTGTTACAACCTAAAAAACCTTGGGGCGACTGATTGTAACGAGTCTCAACTGAAATTGAATTTCAGTCCAATATGATGAATCCTTCTTTTGTGTTGTTTATGAGACACTTTGGTAATCATACAAAAGAGAAGTGATAATCTCAGCTTTAATGCTTGAATGTATAAAATGATGTGTTTGTGTAAGTAACAGATTATCTGGCATTTATGTGGATTGCTCCAGTTAAACAGTTTTCATTTTAGGAGGTCAACAGATATGTTATCTACTAAATGTATGAGGTCTGTCTGTTTTTATGTTTGAATTCAGTTATCCAATATGTGGCTACTAAAATACTTTACACTATAGCGAGTCAGCTCTTTATTTCTCTTATGTTGAAATGTTTTCCCAACAATGCATTTCGTTTTCATTTCCTTCTGAATGTTTCTTTCTATTTCAGTTCCTGTTAGTTCCAGGTGTTGTCATTTGAGTGCAGCTTGTATTTGTTTTGGTTTCCTGCACTGTAATATGGATGATTTATCAGGGGAAAACTGATGATGTAATAGGTTTTATAACACAAGTTATCATGTAGACATCCTATTCTCAATAAACATTTGCACCAATACCTGCTCGGTTGGTTTTGTTGACAAACTGGATTAAGTGGGACTAAACCTGAAAAAATTAGCTGGATATTTTATTTAGTTTTCTTCAAGTTAGTTATTCTGTTCCATCCAGTAACATCAAATCACATCTCCGTGACTACAGGACCAGAGGTTTGTGTTATCACTGTTATCTTTAATGTGCTGATTGGTTGGTAATTTAATGTTAATTTTCCCTATGATAAATGGTAAATGGCCTGTATTTGTATAGCGCTTTACTAGTCCCTAAGGACCCCAAAGCGCTTTACACAACCAGTCATCTACCCAATCACACACACATTGATGATGGCAAGCTACATTGTAGCCACAGCCACCCTGGGGCGCACTGACAGAGGCGAGGCTGCCGGACACTGGTGCCACCGGGCCCTCTGACCACCACCAGAAGGCAACGGGTGAAGTGTCTCGCCCAAGGACACAACGACCGAGACTGTCCAAGCCGGGGCTCAAACCGACAACCTTCCGATTACAAGGCGACCTCCCAACTCTTGAGCCACGATCGCCCCATGTTCTCGCTAACATGTGAAACATAGTTAAAAATACTGGAATGATTGATGGAGTCATTCTGGTGCCTGTCACCAGGCATGGGAAACTTAAACCTGCTATTCTAAGTCTTTTATAAATCACAGGAGACGGCCATGTCGCCGATCATGCCACGCTCGGTCGGATTGCAATCATTCATCAGCAAAGACACTTCCACGGGTTAACCACTTAGTGAACCATTTCCACAAAAGCTAGGTATGACAGCATGAAACAAGAGATGTTCTCCTTTTTTAGTATCACTTCACTGTTCTCAAACCCAAATCTTAATCTTCAAAATGCACGTGAAGGATGGAAAACATTCATGATTTTGTTGTATCCTTGTTTTGGGTGGAAGTGGATATTTGAAGAACTTTGTTCTCAGCAGAGTTATTACAGTTTTGTATTTTCTAATTGGCTTTTATTTGAATTCCATCCAAAAAAAAATTAATTCAGTTTGATTTTTGGTTTGTTTTCTGAGTGGATCTGCTTAGTTATATTATTTGAAAATATTTATAGTTTAATTATTTTTTTATGGTTACAGTATTAATTTTGGTCCAAACAAACTCAAAAAACAGTGGGTAAACTGACCCCAGGCCATGAAACAAGGACCACAAACAAAAGTAATGAAAGAGAAAAAAAATTCTGACAAACGTAAACATTTCCACAATGGCATACAGCAGCAAATCCAGGGAATTCAGCAACTAGCCAAAAAAGACAAAACAGCAAAACCCATAAATGTCCATGACAGGAACACTGACAACTGACCTTGTGCTTATTAAACTAGCACAAAACGATGCCTTCAAAGAGGACTTACAAATATTGAGTCATTTGTCAAGGGACAAATTTTGTTGGGGTAAACAATGTACTGTACCAGATGGTAAACTCAGTGAAATATTCAGTCTGTCTGAATGTTTGTTCCTTGATCTCATATATGTCTGCAGATCTACTGATTGCTATAAAACACAGTTTTATAGGTAATTAATGTTATGTCATTTATTTTATTTTTTTAAAAACCCATACACTTACCACCTTGCCTCCATGATTTCAGATGATTTCAGAGGCCTAGAGCCATATTACCTCAAACAGTTTACCTCTGTCCCCCCACCCCACACTTCAACCAGGAAAATTTGTCCCAAAAGATCTGCATGCTGGGAAAACGTGGCACAGAGTTCAGTATGTCAGAGGAAGTCGGGAGGAGATGGACTAATGAATATCTGTCAAACATCACCCATAGACACTTGTTTCCAGAGTACCAGTGTGTGAGTGTGAAGCAGTGTGATGATCTTTCCATAAACTGCACAGGAAACACATTCATTGCTCTAAATCAAATGTTAAACTCTAAAATGCACTGGATGGATGAAGATCATTTTGTAGGAGATTTCTTTAGAGATTTTCTTTATTTGGGATTCGATATTTAAAGAACAAGATGCAAGAAAACATTTGGCAAGCGTGACATGTTTGTATTACAGAGGCTTGAGCACAAGTAGGATAAAATGTACAACAACAGAATTAACAGATTGTAGCTAAATACTTAAAAAAAACCTCATAAAACCTCTTTTGAAAATACCCTCTCTAGACTCTGTGGGATAATTTTAGAACCATTTCCAAACTCAATGTACTGTATCCATAAATTAAACGCTGGATGCCATAGAACTTCCTGCAGCTAAATGGGCAAAAGACAGAATAATCATGACTGGTTCTGATGCGTCCAACACACTCACAGCAACACTTATTAATGGCTACCTATCAATTTCTAAAATAGATTTTATTTGATGTTGCTGTCCAATCTGGGCTCATGCCACTGTATATTTCAAATGTCCTCACATCGTACGAGCAGGTCGTAACCTGAGGTCCTCAGCCGAGGCTCTGCTATCCCACAATCCTGTCTTTGGAACAGTATCTCTTTCAGGCTTTTCCTGTGCCTCCACACCTCCACTTTGAGCATTTGTTGTCTTTCATAATTATTTAAATTATCTTGTCTCAGTGATCATTTTAAATGTAATTTATTTTTTATATTAGCTTTAATTGGCTGATTTTTCATTCTCTTTATTACTCATTTGTATCTCCTTTTACTTTTGTCTCTTGTAACTTTCTTTAGAAAGATGCCTTATAAAGTTATTATCATTTTTTAAAAATTCAACCATTTCCCATTTTTAATAACATTCATATAGCAATATAATCTTTAATGATTAGTCTCATAACTACATTAGCTAATTGATTTAATTGTGTTACTAATGGGAATAATTTAAGTCTTTCTAAAGTAAAAGTCAGACTATTCCCTTTAGCAGTTAATCACTTCTGGCTTTAGCGGGCTTCATGGCCATTGCGGACTTTGCAGATCTTGCTGCAGTCCATATAACCCAACAATGTGCGACAAATGAGGGCTGTGTTCTTCCAACGGTGCTGCCACTGAAATGGGATACAAAAACATCTCCTCACCAAAAGCCAAAGTGGGATGCATGTCAGGACCTGGGGGAGGACACATTATAAATAAATCAAATTGGTAAAAAGATGAGATGCTTGATGTCAGACTGTGTCACATACCACTCAATGCAGACATGCTGGCAGCACCAGCTGATGTGGCATGGACTCTGTAGGGTGATGCTGGGATGTCATCACCTCCATATTTTATAATGATGGTGTACCAGCCGTCACGGTTGGGGACGTATGATACCCGGTATGTACCGTCCCCGTTGTCATGGATGCTGGCCTGCTTATCTTTACCACCCTGGTCCTGAAGAGGAAGGAATGGAAGTTAAAGTGATATCTGTTTTACCGTATGTATATAAGTGTGTCTGATACAGACCACGACGAGCACGCTCAGTTCACCCTGGCCAGCATCTTTAGCGTCAATGTTAAACTCAGCGGGAAATGTGGCAGAGACACTGCTAGTCAGCCCAGGGCCGCTGGCTCGTACTTTGCTGGCATCGTAAGTGGACAGAATCCAAAACCTGAAGAGACCGAAAGATCAGAGACAATCAGCACAGACTCCTGATTCTCAGGGCACAACAGTATGAACCACAGCAGCAACCAGATATGAAAATGCCCAGATATTTTAGCTACAACCATCTGACCAGTTTATGCCAACTGGCAAGAGATATTTCTTTACTGGTGTCCGTTTAAATCCAGAATATTATTTAAAATCCATCTCCTCACATACACGGTCCCAAATAATCAGTGTTCATCTTACCTTAAAGACCTGATAGTACCATATCACCCCATTAGAGTACTTTACTCTCACATCGCAGGCTTACTTGTTGTTCCCAGAATAATATAAGTAGAGTTGGAGGCAGACCCTTCAGCTTTCAGGCACCACCTCTGTGGAGCCAGCTCTCAGATTGGACTGGGTAAACAGAAACCCTCTCTACTTTTAAGATTGGGCATAAAACTTTGTTTTTGGCAAAGCTTATGGTTAGGGTGTGATCAGGTGACCCTGAATCCTCCCTTAGTTACGCTCCAATAGGTCTACGTGTTTCTTCTTCACTCACCTTGTGTTTATACCCCGCTCTACATCTAATCATTAGTTATTATTAATCTCTGGCTCTCTCCCACAGCATGTCTTTTGTCCCGTCTTCCTCCCCTTACCCATACCCAGTCACACCAGATGGCTGCCCCTCCCTGAGCCTGGTTCTGCAGGAAGGTTCTTCCTGTTAAGAGGGTTTTACCTTTGCACTGTCGCCTTCATTTGATCGTTGAATAGACAAATCAGAAGCACAACCTCTAAATTAGTTATTCATTATCACACACAAAAAGATTCTGATGCTGAACTTTTTACTGTGTCTAATTTTGAAAGGTGCTGAATAAAAAAAAGAAAGTGAATTTTAACCCACCTCAAAATAAAATGTACAAAGAAGAAAAGACAGGACTATGTACTTCATCCAATACTAAAAAAGGCCCAAAACGTAGATCATCAGATGGCCCACATCAGATTAAACCCAGTGAGAATTAAGTCATCAAAGCAGGTAATAATAGTATCCTAACACTATCAGTCATTTGTATTTTTCTCCTAAATCCCAAACCCAGTAGATTTTTTGTTAGTATTCTCAGGAATATTGACCTTACTGGAGTCCACCACACCCTTTAGTGGGAATTCCTGTAGACAGAAAAATTGGATACCTTTCTGGCTTGTCAGGAGACTGGTGCCTCTCACTGGTCAGATCTTCGGAGACGGAGCGTTCTGGATGACCAGCGTTTGGAGTCCCAGGAGCGTAAAAAACCACCCCCTTCATCTTGTTCCAGATGTTGTAAGTCAGGTTTCCCAGGTGCTTAGCCATATCTATAAGAGCTTCTGAGACCAGCGGTGGATCATCCGTTGAGGAATACTGCTTGACACTTTTCAGTGTAGCGCTGTAGTTCTGCAGGAATGAGACATCTTCAGCTCTCAGCACTTCCTCTGCAGCTCCTATTGTTTGTAAAAGAGATGGCATCTCTCTGCTCAAAGCCGCAGTCTTCTCCTTCATCTTCTGACTCTTCTCTTGCTCTTCCTTCTTCAAAGCGGTGAGCCTGACCTTCTCTTCCTCGTGTAGAAACTGGTGAAACTTCTTAAACTGCTCCTTGATTTGTTTCTCTGTGTGTTGATCTTGGAATTTTATGCGTTGCTGTGTTATATCAAAGTTTTCTTGCACTTTTTGTAAGACCTTCAGTTTGTCCTGTAATGGTTCCAGAGATTTCTGAAGCGCTTTCTTGTGATCCTGCACAGCCTCATCAATGGGTTTGAACTTGTGGTCGACGTGTGCTCTCGAATCACGACAGATGACACAGGCTGGCTCCTGATGGTCCAGACAAAAGAGTTTGAGTTTCTCAAAGTGCAGACTGCACAAAACCTCAGACTCCACTGAAGCACTCTGATCTCTCTCCTGCAAGTAGGCCTCAGCGTGGTTCTTTAGGACCAAGTTACAGGGTGGGTCACTCTGTTCAGATATATTCTTACAGACTGGGCACTGCTGTTCCAGCTTCTGTGCCCACCAGTCCTTCAGACACATCTTGCAGAAGCTGTGGCTGCATGACAGGAAAATGGGATCCCTAAAGATATCATGGCAGACGGGGCAGGAAAGATCCTCCTCGGACTGGAAAGACATCTTTTCTCAGAGAAGCTGAAAACACAGGTTTTCCTTGTCGTCGTCTCTGTGTCGGTCTTCGGTCTTTAAGCTGAAGCTTCTCTCTCGCACTGCTTGTGCTTTTCTCAGAGGAAGAAGAAATTTCTGGTTTGGATAACCAGCTACAGATTGCAGTTTAACGAGAACAAAGGTGCGTTTTGTTAACCAACAACTGCGAAAAATATTTAGATGGTAGATGTGTCACTTATTTAATGTTTAACAGTGATTGCGAGGTACTGTCAGTTGATCAGAGCTCGTTAATAGTACATCCAATGTGGGAGAAAGTTAGAAAACTAAAACTTGACATTCCTGGCAGTGAGTTTGCTTCAAACTTGTTCATGATGCCTTTAACACAGCTGTTATTTTTTTTCCACAAATATTGCTTTAGCAGTTTGAGACGATCCTTAGGCACAATAGAACTGTGGTTGCCATGTAAGTAACAACAATCACTGCATAAGATGTGTTACACAAATTGTCAAACAATATAAAGGCAGAAACATGCTTCAATTATTTCCTAACAAAGAACCAAGATTTCTGAAATGTGTATAGTTAATTACCTTTGCCATCAAGTGAAGGTGGGTGGGTCTTTATTTTTTATATTAAGGCCCCCCCACTATCACATCAAACATTAGCTCCAACAGGCACAGATGGGTTTTTAATAGAAGAGGGAAATAAAAACACCACTCACCAAGCAATTTCCATAATACCCGAAACAATGAGATTTTCTGCTCTTACCTTTAAAGTACAATAATGTGCTTCTTGTAAACTAAGTCTTTACCTTTAAATGGCACTGGATAGATGAAGGTCATTATGCAGGGATTTCTTTAGCTCTGGGTGGAAAGGATATTTTAAAGTACGTACTTAATTTGTGATTGGTCCAAAAATACTAAAATATAATTTTTCAGCTATTTTTTGTGACAGCATGTGACATATTGAGGAAAGAGGATCCCGTTTATGAAAAATTAGTGGATTATGGGATATTGACAGAGTACAATCAGAGAATTTATGTTACAATGAGGAATTAATAGGTGCGTCGATAAAATTTAAACTTAAAACCCAATGTAAATAGATTTTTCTCTTGCTCCTCTATTCATTTCTAATCCTGCCCACTCTGGTCACTCCAGCACAAATCATGGCACCATAATCCTGCTATACAAAATGAGGCACACCAACATTTGGCACTAAAGACAGTTGTAAAAACTCCTGCCTGCCAAATAAAAGGCAGCTTTCCACTTGCATTGTGTGCCAATCCAATAAAACTGGAAGACAGCTGGAGACATGACATCAATGAAATGAAACACTTAACTCTGACATTCTAACTGTTCTTTATTTTAATTATCAAATGTACATCATATCTCAGGGTTTAGTTTCACATTAAAACACCAATTCCCCAATACAAAATGAGAAGTTTCCCCTTAAACCCCACAAACAAAAAACAAAAGAACCCCACAACTTTCATCTCTTAAGTATCAAAAGTAGCAGTGATAAGGCAACATTAAATTCATGTAGATTTTCAGATTTACACAAAAACTAAAGTTCTGGCCTTTAATTTTCCATCTTAGATCTGTTTTCAATCAAAACTGAGTCAGATCTGCTCGTATGAAAATACAAGAAGAAACAAGCGAGAAGACAGGAGGACATCTAAACTCCAGCACATAATTAAGTAGTCTGTTGAACAGTGCAGGAAACAGTAAGGCATCTTAAACAATCATTGACTCGTTATGGCAACCTTTAGTACACGTGGGACTCTGGCAGCTAGTTTAGGCGCAAGAAACATTAAACATCAGTAGTTGGCGTACAGTTTGACAGTTTAGTTTGTCTTGGAGTAAATTAATGACACGGACAACACAAAAAAAACAACTCAAAGACAAATCCAGTTCTCCTTTTTTGAGATGATCACTTTTCTTTTTTTCCATCACAGTGGTTCAGTAATTTTGTTGAGGAAAGGTTCTGCACAGACGTGGTGATAACTGCCCGGTTCCCAGCTAAACCAGTAGCATATTCTCTTCATCGTGCATTTAAACTATAGGAAACCTCATGTCAAGGTGAAATTCCAGTTATGCATATATCTTTTTGCACATAGGTATTTAAAAGCTTCGGATCTACTCGTTTCACTTCAAACTTAACATATTCAGTTCAATACCAGCTGATGTGCAGGTGCATTAACTACCTGTGTAAAACCAGCAAACGTTAATTCACGAATCTAGGATAAAAATTCAAGTGCAAAATGAGCCAATTGAAAATTGCAGGGCAGTTTTAAAATTGACAGATTTTAGATCTTTTACCTTCAGTCAGTTCAATCTAGTAAACTAGAGTACATCTACCATTCCGCTTCAATGATTCACTACCAGAAAAGTGTCTAAGAGTTCAAAGTCTCTACTCAGTGGTGCATTTATTTTCTCTAATGTTTTTTTTTTAATTCTGACATTGTTCTATATCAAGGAGAAACATTTCAAAATGTAAATGAGTTGCTTCAGAAAATCCTCAAAAATCATCTGATTTGAGCTGAAAACAAAGTTAGCAGAGAAAACGTTGCTCAGCAGCTTGTTCACTGGACAGTTATTTGTAGTGCAGCTAATGTGTCTTAACTCAAATGGGGATGCAAAATGGTGCCGGAGGAGAGACGGAAAGTTTCTTGGCTCATCAGGGGACGGCGACGTGGAAGGGGGAGCCCGGGATGTGGTCCTCACCCCACTTGACCACCAGGATGTAGTTGCCCCGTTCCTTCAGCACGTAGCTGACGTTGTACTGCAGGTTGCCCATGTGTTTGACCAGCACCTCATCACAGGGGACCTGTGGGCCGTGCACACCCACCAAAAGCATGTTCTTACCTGGGAGGAGGTAGAAGAACATGTATGATAGCAAATTAATCTTTAAATATGTGACTTTTCATCTTTGTGAGTTTTAACCTGTGCACTGAAAGGAAATACTTAAGTTATTCTCTTAAAAGATGGCTTCTACACGCAGTTCCTCCGTACCTGCTTTGCTGCAGTCGACAGTGAAGTTGCTCCTCTGGCCCACAAAGCCCTTGCTCAGGCCAGCTCCTCGGCTCACCACCTTGCTGGCATCGGAGTCACCCAGCCTGGGCATGGCGCTCTGCGTGAAGCTGCTGGATGCCCGAATTGCCGGATCCAGTGTCAGGGTTGATGTCTCGCTGGCGTTTGTTACATTCACAAGGCGAGGACCTGAAAGGCAGGAAAAAAGTTTAACTTTACCATGTGGTGCAGGCAGATTCAGCCATTTCTTGTTATGAACCACTGCCAGAGAGAAGTCTGCAGTTTTCGATCCAGCAGTTTATATTGCTTTAAAACCAGAATTTGGGCTTGGATGAACTTGAAAAGTGATCCAAATCTGAATCACGGAACATTTGTAACCAGCTTTAACTAAGAGCAGCATTTTACCTGTGACTTTGGCCTTGAAGGGACTCCCAGTGATGTGGTTTGGGCCTCCGTATTTAATGCTGATCAGGTAGTTTCCAGGTGCCATGGGAGTGTACTGCACCTTGTAGCCTTCGGGAACCTCCTGACAGTCCATCTTTACTTTTGACGGGCCCTCGATGGTCACAGCCAAGGACCCGGGGCCTGCCTTAGTGTTGTTAATGATGAACTCTGACTGGGTACCTGCAAGATTTAAGAAGTGATGTTTTGTTGAACAACTCCAAGCTGGTAAAACCGAGCAGTGGATAAATCACACTGAACTTTGCTCAACTTTATGCTCTAAACAGGCTCACAGCAGTTATGAAGTGAAAAATTTAAGGCTGCAGCAGGTAAAACAGTTACTCACCTGTTGTTCCTCTCTCCAGTCCTGATCCGTATGCTGAAACCAAACCAGGCTCTCCAGTCTGTCCTGGTTCCCCGACTCGGACCTGGAAAGGACTTCCCGGGATGTGAGAGCCATTGAATTTGACATCAATGGTGTGGACGCCATTCTCCCTGGGGATGAACCGGATAGCGTACTTGTCTAGAAGACAGTACAGAAGGGTCTGTTAGCTGCAGCGATTTCATAGTATGTGCCTTTGTTCTTATTGAAGTTTCCATAAATCCTCTGGAAATCACCTTTACAATTAAAAAAAATAAACAACAACAAAAAACAAACAAAAAAACCAACAAAAACAGGCACGCACACACACACACACACACACACACACACCTCTTTCCAGCTCTGTGACGACACACTTCTCCAGAGCTCCAGAGGGACTGTGGACTTTGGCATCCATCTTGCCTTTGGCTCCATTTAGACGCACCGCAAAGGATGCTGGGTGATTCACCTTCAGACCAGACTCCTGTCGGTTTCGCACAAAGTCAGTGTACAGGACGGAAATTTGACGAACAGGAAAAACATCTTAAACACACACACTCTGGTTTTTGAAGATCAGAGTGCTAAAGACAAATAACTTCAGTGCATATCCTCTGCTCCACTCTTACCTGAGCTCCACTTAGTGCAACTCCAGCAGACAGACTCAGAAGGGTTAGACTGTCAGTAGATTAGTCTTATTATGAGGAAAAAATGTCATAAAGCTGATCTACTTTCTGGTTTAAAGTGTTTCCATCTCCTTGGTCTTACAGCAGTGATTCATTATTCTCATCAAGAACCGAGATCTTTATCTTCTGTCTGAACTGCAAGAGCCGAAATGAACAAACATAAATAATGCAGACAGAGCAGAAGAATGTCTCAAGCGATAGACAAAAACAAACTACAGTCTCTAAGAAGACACAAGGAAGTCTGTCTGCTGCAGCTGGGACACCCAGGAGCTGATGAAACTGATGATTGTACTGTTAAAAGCCTTTAAATGAAACACAAGAGAAACACCAACAGTTCCACACCAGACAAAGCGAGGGATGACCAGAGCCAGGCAAAACTGCACGGACGACTTCCTGACCACAGGTACCCAAACTCAGCCACTCGAAAGAGCTTTTTACTTTACATAATAAATCTAGTACAAACCTGTGAAACAGTGGCCACCCTTAAGATAAAATGCACATAAAACTCAATTTATAAAAGAAATTTCTTCATCGTCTACATGATAAAGTCCTTCAACCCAACAAGCATCTGGAAGCTTTGCTGGGATGTCTGCCATTCAAACCCCAATTACCATGTTTATACTGTAGTATCTAAAAGTCCACACCTGACAAACCCACACCTGTATTATAATTACATTAAATACTAAAAACTGAACACTTTCAAACAATTAATAAGAGCTAAACTAAAATGAGTAAACCCACTCAAGACACCAAGTGAACCTAAAGCGGACTGAACCCTTTTTTTAGTCAAAGTGGAAACTGTATGCGTTTGCCTGGCTGCGGTCATATCCATGAGAGCAGTTGCATAAAGAAATTTAGTTTAACTTGAGTATCTGTGCAGCTGTTGAGGATCGACTGACTCGGGCTGTTTAAGATGTCGCTTTGAATCCAATTTAAAATCAATGATTAACAGCCCAAACCATTCGAGTCCTTGCTTTGGTAATGAAGTCACATTTTTATGCAACTGCCTCATCAGCACCCTTTAATCAAGCAGGGCAGGCTGGGTGTGGAGGTGTCTCCTCGTGCCTCACCTGAAGACCTGCAACAGAGAGGCGACGGGCGTCGTTCACTGGAGCGACAACAGGAACCAGGTAGGGGCTGTCGGGTATGTGCTGGTCGTTAAACTTCACCGAAACCTCATAATCACCTGGAAAAGGAGGCGGGAAGAAGGAAACTCAGTCTAACACATCAGCAAACAGCCAGCAGGTAAAGCGTGAGCGTGTGTGAATCATCTACCAGGCTCCTGAGCGACATAAGAAATGCCGCAGGATCCGTCCTTGCGGTCATCGAAGGAGATCTCAGCCCTGCTGGGTCCCTCCACGGCAACCGACAGACCACCAGCTCCTGCCTCTCTCGTCCAGATCGTGAATTCAGCTGGTGAAAAGATACAAGAAAACTGAAAATTCACAAGGCACAGATCCTTCTCCATCAGTCCACATTTTAAAAGTACTTGTGTAAAAACCAATGTAGCACTGTGTGAACCTTTTTTTGACAACAGTGTTGCCTGTGGCACAGAGGAACAGGATGAGTTTCTTTAATTTTGACATTTAATGGACAGACTTTTGGATCCGGTGTTCTGTGCGTACCTGGCTCTCCTGCCAGTGCTCCCTCCAGTCCTGGACCTCCGGCCCTCACCTTGCCAGCCCCGCCCTCACCCAGCGGCCCCACAGTGAACTGGAAGGGGCTGCCTGGCACGTGCACGCCCCTGTACTTGACGCTCACGCTGTGCACGCCCATCTCAGTGGGCACGAAGCGCACACAGTAGGCGTCGTTACCCGTGGCCACGAGCTCTGCTGGCTGACTGGCTCCAGAGGGGGAGGTGACCTCAGCAGTGACGTCCTGCATGTCGATCGCTGAGAAGAGAGGAAGGAGACATTTATACATTTACATTTGTTGACTGATTCACCACATGATCATTCATGAGTTTGTCATTTTATTTGTTATTCAGATCAAATTAAAGATGAAACATACCAGAACCGGTTGCTGTGACCGTAAGGACAGGCATGGCAAATGAGAAAAGGAAAAGGGAGGTTTAAGGAAATTTAACTCAAATTAAACTGTGCTACGACCTCCAAGAGACATAATCAGAAGTAACACAAGGTCCTTCATACAGTGAACAACTGCGAGGTTGCTTGCACAGTGCAAACTTTACCATCCAGTTCACAACTTACTGATCAAATGCAACCGTGCAAGTTACCCAAGAACACCTACCTTGAGGGTCACAAGGGTTGCTTTTATACATCTTTAACCAGTTGTCTTTATCAATATCATAACACAAAAATAAAAACTAAACTAAAGTTCCCCTAATCTTATATTGGTGCTGCTGTAGGTAGGAGCAGCCAAGCACTCCCTTGTTGCGTGTGTGATGCAGAAAAATTACTCTGTATCAAAACAAACTGATAAAAGATGAAGTGGAATCTTTCATGCCCACTTAAAAAATAAAGCAGTTAAAGCTAGTTTTACAACGCACCCTCCACCCTAGCACTGCGTCCCAAATAGGGGGCATCAACAACCCAAACACCCCTCACTGCTCTGGCTCCCCCTGCCAGCACCAGACCGGAGAGGCCAGAGACTAGCCGGACACAGCCAGGAGACAGGTTCTGATTCCGGGTAGCAGCAGAGGATTGAGTCATGGGAACGCTGGATCTTCCAGACCACCAGAGAGAGCAGTAGGAGCGGTAGGTGGTGTGAGAAAGGAGCTGCCGAGACAGGACGAGGAGGAACCAGCTCACTGGAGGAAAAAGATGAGGAAGAGAGCATACAGAGGAAGGGAAAGGATTGAGGGGTAGGAGAAGGGAACAAGGCAGTAGAGGAGGAAACGAGGAGAAGCTGAGGAGAAGGAGAGACATGATTGACAAGAGAGAAGAAAAAAAAGTAAAAGATCGATGAAAGATAAAAGGCAGACAGGAAATAAGATGAGTGAAAAGTTCTCATAGAAAGGGAATGATAGAACAGGGAAATAAGAAAAGTTAAATGTCAAAGAGACTACAGACTACAGAGCAGCAGCGAGGAAAACTGGGAAAAGCTGGAGTTTCAGACAGAGAGCAGCTCTGATCTACTTAGAGAGACGGCCCAAAACAAAAAAAAAATCCATTTGGTTCTATTTTTCCTGAAGTTTGTGTTACACACACGCAACATCATGAACATAGTCACCAAACGTCTGTGTACCTGGTATCTTTAGGCTGAGGTCGCACACACTCCCGACACTGGCGACAGACGCCGCCTTCTGTCGTCTGGTGATGCTCTCCCGAATACGACCCTCACCCGTCACCCTCACTGTGAACGGACTTCCTGTTGACGCCACACGTTCGTTAAGTTGCACGCTTCATTAGAACACTGAACTGTTTTTCAGCTACTTTTGCTCCTCTCTACCTGGCACGTGCTCCTCAGCGAAGCGGATTGAGACGATGTAGTTTCCAGGTTCGGTCGGACAGTAAGTGACTCTACAGGTCCCGTCCTCCATGTCCCCTGTTTGGATGTCTACTTTACTGGGACCTTCAATGGACAGAGCCAGACCGCCATAACCTGGAAACAGATCGCCATCATTGGCATTGATGTCATTATTATTAGTGCTTCAAAGGAAGAATTTTGAGTTTATATTAGAAAATAAATGCATTGTTTAGAACAGGCTGACACTGACCTGCCTCCCGCGTGTCGACTATAAAGCTCGAGTTGCTGAAGGTGGTTCCCTGGACGAGGCCGTCACCGTGAGCTTTGACTCGACTGGCGTCGCCAATCTCAGACTGGACGACCATGATGGTGATGGGACTGTTGGCGACATGACGACCATTCTTCAGGATGCTGACCTGGTGCTCGCCCACTTCCCGGGGGATGAAGGAGATACCTGTGAGGAGGAGAAAAGAGTTGAAGGTGAGAGGAGCAATTTCGGTAAATGTTGTACTCATTTGTTTCAAATGTGCCTTTGTGGATCTTACCGATGTGGTTGTTGGCCATCCTCTTCAGCAAGCAGGGCTCGTCACGTCCAGAGGGCGACCTGATGCTGGCGCTGAGCAGGCTGAGGTCCGTCTCATTGATGTCCAGAGAGAAATCTGCAGCCGAGCCCAGTTTGACCTGAGAGCGCCGCTGGTTGTCCTCTGAAAGACGAACAGAAGTAAGAAGGTAAAGTGTTAGATGACAAAATATAGCAAACCCAGTGTAGACTACAGTGGCTAAATTATTGAGACGAGAACTGTAAAAACCCATTTCTTTAATGTTTAAAAAAAAAAATCTGATTTCATGTCTACATCAGTAGCAAAATAATCACTTGTTTAAACAAGCTCAACTTTTTTTAAACAAGTGAGCTAACAAGCTACACTGGTAGACAATTTACAGTACTAATATTGTGCATTGGTGCCTGACCGGTAATCCTGGCAGTGAACGGGCTGCCAGCAATGTGCTCGTCATTGTATTTGACCAGGATGTTGTAGTCTCCTGGCAGCGTGGGCAGGTAGCTGACAGTGCAGGTCCCGTCTTTGTTGTCCACACAGCTGATCTCTGCTTTGGACGGACCCTCGATAGCCAGGTCCAGACCTCCTGGAGAGAGAGACGGGCTTGGTCAGCGAGACTGAACTGAGTCAAAACAGACTGTTAAATAATGAAAAATAAAATGTATAACCCGTACCTTCAGAGGCGTCCTCTGTGAAGACTGTGAAGGTAGCCAACTTGTTGGCGACACCATAACTCAGACCAGGACCGTAAGCTGTGACGTTGGGACTGCTGGCGTGATTCACATAGAACTGAAGGGGAGATTCTGCAACACAGAGTGAACCTAATTACAGCAAACTAAGTTTGCAGTAGTAGTAGTAATAATACTGTGAAATTCATGAGCCCTCAGTAAACCCAACCAGCCACTTCAGAACTCAATTCATACACCCCACCAAGATTTATCCTGACAAACCGAGGCCCCTGTGAGGAGCAAGCTCAGTAGTTATCACTATAAGGGTTCTAATCATGGTGCTAATGTCACATGAGTGTGTGTTTACCTGGGATGTGTGTGCCGTTGTATTTGATGTGCATCTCGTGCAGACCGGCCTCAGTAGGAGAGTACTGCACTGTGACCGTCCCATCCAGGTTGTCTGTGATTAGAGGCTGAGCGGATTTACCTGAAGGCATCAACACCTCACCTGTAAGAGAAGTTTCTTGATTAGCCATTTTTATAATGGAAGAGTCAGACTGTCCATTTATTGGTCAGTGTCTTAAACTCTGATCCCCTTTAACATATTAGTTTGTACAGACTGTGTCATTTCTAATAACTAAACTGATTATATTAACCCATGAATGTCTCATCCACATTTCAATTTACTGGTTACTCACATCTGTCGATTCACACAAAAAAAATAATATACTGCTGCAGGTGGCAGAGTATGCAGGTTTTGTACAGCAGAGAAACCCAGAAAGCTGAAAATGTGTCCTCAGCCTCTGCTGATCTGAATAAATTGCATTTCTTGTGTTTAATCACTTACCGTGTGCAG
Organism: Rhamphochromis sp. 'chilingali'; assembly: GCF_963969265.1. NCBI lineage: Eukaryota > Metazoa > Chordata > Actinopteri > Cichliformes > Cichlidae > Rhamphochromis > Rhamphochromis sp. 'chilingali'. Next base: position 25,873,885 of record NC_137936.1, on the reverse strand, counting down.
TGAAGTTTTAAATAACTTATGAAAATTTTTCTAGAATTGCTGGTGCTTTTTTTTGTTATGATAAAACCTTGTGTCTCTCAACACCTCAAATAAGCACAAATTCACTGAGACCATCCATCCCTTTCTTCCTTACCGGTGATTTCTCCCTTCCTGAGTGCGAAAGGAATCACCATGTCGAAAGGTCTGAAGCCACTGCCGTTAACGCTCGTACCATCTAGCTGGTAGCTTTCAGACTTCACCTGAATACAAGACAGGCACAAAGACAGACTTTAGCATGTCAGTGAGGGGGGAAAAAAATAAAATAAAATGTTCTCAGCAACCTGAAATGCAAGCATGCTGCCTCCAAGCCCCGCCCACACAAGGGCATCCTGAAAAGGAGTTGTGCAATGAAGGAAGGATGAGGAAGGAAGAGGTGGATGACTGTGATGATGGGGTGACTGATGCAGCCACAGTGATGAAGAGTGCACCAAGAAAGAAGAGGAGCAAAGGTTACCACCACAACACCTTTGTGCAATGTATCTCGCACACAGATGGTGGTTTGTGAACGATGGCATGGAGGAAAGAAAGTGTTTGAGTGAATACACTAAGGAGTGCAGTGAGAGAGAAGTTAAGTGTTCAACCAGCAGCCATTCACCCGCAACAGAGAGGGTGTGTGGGAATATAAAGTGTGTTCTATAAATACTGTCCTCCAAACAGTGAAAAAGACGACCTAAACCACACACTGCAGCACAGCCTTAACCAACCCTGGGGCCTGTACTACAAGGCAGGTTCAACATTCCCAGGATTTCTCTCTTATCTGGTTCAAGCCATCCTGACAGAGTGATCAGACTAAGCGGTCACATGAAAATGGACAGGTCTTAAGAATAAAGCCTATTCCAAAGGATGAAAGCTCTCAGCTGTCAACAGATTTATCAGTATCAACTATAATTACAATTGTATATTATCTTGCATCATAAAAGGAACATGGTGATCATTTTTAGTAGAAAAAGTCATGACGTGTGGGTTAACTGAGTGAGTGGATATCCAGTTTCATGTGACCGCTGATCCAATATGAGGCTAAAGGAATCCAGATAATAGAAAGATCCCTGCTTGAATAACTTAGTACAGCGCTCAGGTGAGCTGAAGAACATTGCAATATCTGTGTCTATAAGCTTACTGACAGACCTGCACCTCCAAAGAGCTTCTAAAACATCTGATTTCTTTTGCAGCTCACTCGAATAAAGACTAGAGTCAGTGATTATGCCCAAACTGGTAAGATGTAACCCTCCCCATTACCATTATTATTCAAATCATGAACCAATTAATGTTTCTAACCCCAGTTTAAGGCCAATTGTTCTGCTGCAGAATAAAGTTGGAATCAGATGTCTCCAAAGGACACTAACGATCTGCTGAAGGGCTTAAAAACATGTGTAAGTGTGTGTAATGGGGTACCCATGGCTTGAAGCCAGCCCCAGGGGGAGCGGCCCGTTGCTGTAGAGATGTCTGCCCTTTCATCATGGGTACCTCATCAGTAGCCTGGTGACATGACAGTAAGGATTAACACATCTCACACACATGTGGGAGTCTCTTTACACAAAGTCCATAGTTATGTTTGGAGTGGAAAGCAAACACCTGCGATCACCACCAGCAGTTTCCATTAATGGCTAGAAACATCTTACGTGTTCTGTCCTTAACATTAAGAAATTACATCAAGTTCTCATATTTCCACCCACTTATCAGGCTGGAATAAACTTTTTAGGAATATAAGAAGAATAGCATCAATTTCCTATATTTTTTTTGCCCTCCATTTTTGAGGACCTTTTCAGGATATTTATTTCTAATTAGTTATGCAAGTTTCTCTAAAGCAGAACCATTGTGCATTCGGCCTTTATTGTCCAGCCAAAAATTTAGGCATCAGACTGCTCTAAACACCATCTGATATGATGTCAGATATCCCTGATATGGTCTGGGCAGGCTCTGGCTGTAAGCACAAAAGCCAACCCATTTTTTTTAATCCACTTAAAATGTAGTCTTCACATCTGATCACATCAGAGTTCAAGAAATACCATTTATCCGTCTGTGCAGCCTAAAGACAGCTGCTTTGTTAAGACTGAAATACGCATCAGTTCAAATAAAATTTCTTCCACTGTGACATGACTTTGTGGAGAAAATGATCCCTCCCACACAAACAAGGAAAGACGATGAAAGGCCCAATACCACGAGCAGGAAAATCAAAGAAACAGTCAAACTAAGATGAGGTTAATCAGTGTACAAGGACATGTTTGATACTCTGGATGACCGCGACATCTGCTTTCAAAGTGTTTGTCTAATATGCGTTCTCTTCTCACCGTGACTTTGAAGGGACTGCGTGGGATGTTTTCCCCTCCAAAGCGGACGTAGATGACGTAGTTGCCAGGAGCTGGCGCAGTGTAGAAGATGTCAAAGGTGCCATCTTCATTCTCCAGCACCTCGGCCTCCACCTCTGTGCCATCGGGCTGAACCACCACACAGCTCACTTTCCCTTTACCAGCACCCTTTGCATTCACCACCAGACTCAGCTCCTCACCAATGGCCACAGTGGGACCCACGCCCGAACCTGGGAGAAGTACACGTTGTGAATTAATCAGACTCCTAAAAATAAATGAGATTCCTTCTGTCAGACTCCGATCACATACCGGTCACGGTGCACTTGCTGGCATCACCAGTTGCTGTGGCACGGACTCTGTAAGGTGATGCTGGGATGTCATCGCCACCATATTTTATAACGATGGTGTACCGGCCAGCACGGTCAGGGATGTATGATACCCGGTATGTACCATCACCGTTGTCATGGATCCTGGGCTGCTTAGGTTTGCCATCCTGGTCCTGAAGAGGAAGGAAGTGAATAACAATCTGTGTGGGGTCGACTTTAGTGTGTGTATGCTTATGTGTGTGATACTGACCGTGATGAGCACGCTCAGTTGGCCTTGGCCAGCATCTTTAGCGTCGATATTGAACTCAACGGGGAAGCTGGCGGGGACGCCGCTGGTCAGCCCGGGGCCGCTGGCTCGTACTTTGCTGGCATCGTGAGTGGGCAGAACCCGAAACTTGAAGGGACTGAAAGATCAGAGACAGTAAAGACTGATCAACGGTATGAACCACAACAGCAAGCAGATATCAAAGGGACAAAAATTACCAGCGATAGAGTAATACAGTGTTCACCTCTGGCTGTTAGAGTGAATCGACTCAAAAGGTCTGCTTTGCATGCATTTTTTTCTGGATAATCAGTCACTGTAGTTTCATATAATCTTAAATTTAGCTTAAGTCCATCATTTGAGGTGTCAGCAGTTCAATTAAAACAAACCAGAACAAATCAAATGTATACATTTTCACAAAGTTGCCCAACTCCTTCTGCTGCTGTACTGCTACAGCTGTGTACCTGTGTGGGACGTCCTCCTCAGCATATTTTACAGCCACCGAGTACGGTCCCTCCACAGACGGCGTGTAGGACACTGTGTGAGTCCCGTCTCCATTATCAGTCACTTCCGCAGGCTCTGCAATGCCTTTGGGAGCAGCGACTGCCACAGCCAGGGGCGCCACGCCGGCCTTCCTGCAGTCCACTGTGAAGGATTGCGGGATATTGGCCCTGACTCCTGACGCCACTCCAGGACCAGAAACTTTGACCTTACTAGAGTCCACCACATCCTTAACTGGGACCTTAAATGGACTCCCTAAGTACAGAAAAATAAATTAGGTGTAAACACAACTAGCAAGACTCGTAGCAGAGCGTGCTGTTTGACACTTTAATGTTTGTAGCACATGCAGCAGAGACATCACAGACATGTAGACAGATGTGCAGAGTGAAGCCACCTCTTAATAAATGCTAATAAAATGCACTCCTAGATACTGGATAACTGTCTGACAACATGTCTGTGAATCACTCCACAAATGCAAAGTTACAGAGATAACAGTGCTGCAGTATCTGCTGAATGACTCTGCAGAAACAAAGTCATCGCATAAAAGTTGTCAAACAAAGAAACATGAGAACTTTTCAGACCACAGTCGAAGAAATTTAAAACTGACATCTTTAAAACATTAAGCCAAAACCCTCAACATGTCTTCAAACAACCAATAACAGCATTTTTGTAATGTCAACTAAACATTAACTGCACCTTTTATCATTAGCATCTGTTTATAGGTACAAATGAGAGAAAAGGCAAAGATCTTTAAGAGATGAACGCATGTGAAACAGCTTAGTGAAGCTGTGCTAAATTAGTTTATTCCTGTTTTTCATGTTGATGAGAACCATTCCTCCTCCATTCATGAGCCTTCTCACATTACTGGAATTAAGTCTGATTAAATTCTTCTCTCTTTCTGTTGTCAACAAATCTCAGAAAACTGACCCAAACCATCTGGATCCAGTTCCTGTTTATCTATGCCACAGAGCTCCACTGTGGTCCAGAAATACTGATCTTTCCACCCTATTTTAACCAACTCACACACAAAAGACTCAAATGTGATTAACTTGCAGTTGAAAATTGTCTCAAACAAATGAAATGCCTTCTCCATTCACTCCTTATCCAACTTTGAGTTGCAAGGGCAGCAGTCTAAGCTAAAGGTCTTAAGATGAAATACACTCAAAGAAAGTTGTTTTATAAACTACAAGGGTTGTTAAACTCAAACTCTTCAGGATGCTGAGGTGTTCCCTAAACTAGCTCAGAGAAATAATCTTTCCAGCGTGTTCTGTGTCCAGCGTGGACATGCCTGAAACACCTCACCTGGTTTACTCTGAACTGTTTCTGAATGCTTGTCTTTCCATTTTTAAAAGGTAGGGTTTTTCCTGCACGCTTTACAGGTTTAACCATCCCCTGTGCTACAGCTTATTATGCTAGTAAGGGAACCAAATTAATAAAAATAAAAAAAAGATCATCTCACCAGGAATGTGTTCTCCTCCATAGGTGATGTTGACGTCGTAGTTTCCTGGTGTGAAGGGAATGTACTCCACACTGCAGCTGCCATCTTTGTTGTCTGTGCAAGACATCTTAGACTCTGATGGACCCTCCACAGTGATGCCAAGGCCACCAATACCTGCCCCTCTGAAGGAACACCACATCCAAATTATTTGTACTTTAATTATCTACCAAAATGTTCAAATGTTTGCAGATGATACAGGATGATTTACATGATTTGATTGCCAATTTTGTCATTTGCGCACAAATGTTGTGCGCAAATGAATGTTTACCTTTTGTTTGTATTGGCTTAAAAAAAAAAAGAAAAAGGAAAAAAAGACTGAAACAAAAAGGCATAATGCCTCGTCACACATGGTGCATTTAAAAATATAACCAAAGAGTCTTAAATTAAATATTCCCTGTAAAAGTGTAGTTTCAGTTTTCTGTCAGTTAACTATAATCTTTACTGACTCATACAGTTATCTACTTTATTGCTCCTTATTTATAAGGATATATGTGCATACTTTATTGCCCAGCAGTACCTGGTGAAGATGTTGAAGTTGTTGGGCTGGTCAGTCAGGCCTTGTTCCAGCCCGGGGCCAGTAGCCACCACCCTGCTCGGGTCACATCCCTCTGACACAGAAACCCTGAATGGGCTATTGGGAACTGGAGTGTCATCATACAGAACCTGGACGCTGTGGACGCCTAAAATAAAGATTGACACAAATGAAACGGACTTCACAACAAAAAGGTTTTATGTTGAGCAGTTCAGTTCTGACTGGATGCGTTACCATTTTCAAAAGGAGTGTACTCGACACAGTAGGTGCCATCGGCCTTGTCTGTAACCACACAGTCTGTCAGAGCTCCAGACGGGTTCTTGACCGCCGCCTTTATGTGGTCGCCACCCCGCCGGGTCAGAGAACGAGCATCCACTGTGAACTCTGTGGTGGCTTCTCTGAAAACAGCTGGAGGGAGGGAAACAGAGGAAGGCGTGTTTTAAGCAGAACTCTGACTGGGCACAAGAGGTTTTTTGATCATCACCAAACTTACTCAGGCTGTCAAGTCATCTCTACCTGTTGACTTATGAAGGAGTTTTATCAAGTTGGAAATTACCCCGATATCACAAAGGGATTTAAAAACTATACTACATAAAATACACACAGTCCCTCAACACAAAATTCTTCAATTCACAAAAAATGAAGAGAAGCATTGAATATTAACACTTCAAAGTTCAGCACAATAGTGGAGTCTCTCAATTAAACCCAGTCTGACATAAGCCATTTTATCTCCTCCCCCTGTAAGGCCACCCTATTTAAAAAACTGTTTTGTGATTGGCTGCCCCTCAATTAAACATAAGCAGGTGGGTGGAGCTTATGTACTCTCAGCCGTGTGCTTGGGATGATCATATTAGGTTCATTAACCACTGTAGCGAATGCTATTAAGTTGTATAATTCACTTTCTATGACTTCTAACTTGTATAATATTCAACTGTGCAGGATAATGCAAAGCAAAAGAAACCAAACAGGAAAAAAATAAACAGTACTGCTCAACTTGAACACCACTCATTTAATTATTCTTCCTAAACTGGATTTGTATCAAACTAAATATATACTGTACCTTGTCCCTCCACTCCAGGTCCAAACACTTTGACTTTGGAGGTGTCCACAGCAGGGTCCGCCATCACCTTAGCAGGGAAACCAGGGACCGTCTTTCCTCCATACTTCAGCAGCAGGGTGTACATGCCAGAAGTCAGAGGGATGTAGGTCACCGTGTAGGTCCCGTCTTTGTTATCCACAATCTCAGTCTTCGCTTTTGCACCTGGAATATGAAATTAGAATTTGTGCTACATGGAGAACCACCAAAATTTTTTGCTTTAAAACAGAAAACCTGGAGTTTAAACATACAAAATCTCACCAATGAACATGTCTGTTGACAAAGCCAAACGACAGCTTTCCAGCCATATTTCATGATATTAAATAAGCTCTACACTTACCCCCTGGTGAGGCATGTTAAAGAAGCAAAGGGGACGAAATGGAAACTTTCTTCACTTGAAATAACTGATCATCAAGTATTCTTTTAAGTCTCTAAATCCCAATTTTCATAAACAGTGAATAATGGCTGGCTCTGCCTTTATTTGAATACAGCTTTTTAAATGTGCTTTTGAACATGTATAACTTTTATATGACTGAATTAAATAGTTACCTGAGCCCAGGCCTGAACCAGTAGGGCTGCTTGGGGGTGAATCTAGCGCAGCCTCCAGGCTGAGTTCACCCGGTCCAGCTTGAGAGCAGTCCACATTTACAACACTGGTTTCCCCAACCTGAAGAGACAGTAACATGGATCAGACTTTATGACTTTCAGGACAGGAGAGTATTTTAAAGGATGAGTCAGACTCTAAAGCAGACACAGGACAGGATGAGATGAGTTTAAGGAACTTAAAAAGCAGCACAACTTTCGAACAATGAAAAACTGAACTTGTGCCTATTGCATGAATAAATTCTGAGGAACTTGAAAATTTCTTCCTGGCTGCATTTCAGCAGAGTCCACCACATGGGTGCGTGTGGGTGAATGGGTGGATGACTGGATATGTAAAGCGCTTTGGGGTCCTTAGGGACTAGAAAAGTGCTTTATAAATACAGGCCATTTACCATTTACATACATATTGGCTGACCGGGTGTCTCAGTTCATGTGGGACACCCTTTCTCATTCCCTAGTTAGTCACACATTTTGACTGGCACTACTTTTCAGAAGTCACCACTTCACACACACCTTCCCTAAACAGAGGAATGAATCCACTGGCTGTAAGAAAAGCAGGAAAGGCTGCCATCATGGATCAAGTGCAGGTCAATTTGTCACATTTCTCGCTGCTTGTAACACACCCAGTGGAGGAAATTACACCATACAGTCAAAAGCTATGAAGATTTTTGCGCAATATGACGGAAACTCCCACTAAGACTGGAAAATGCTGCTACAACAAAGACTGGAACATATTACTGGGTGAAGTGGGGAGGAGGAGGTGGTTCTGCATTCCTACTGAAACCCAGAGATCACCACATAAAAGAGCAGCTAACTTTACAAATTTAAGATTAACGAGCCAAAATTCTGAGCTGCAGAGAAATTCAGAAGCAGTGTTGTAGCAGCATATTTGTTGCACTCATCCAGATTTCACTCCCCCTGCAGACTCACCTTGGCTCTCTTCAGGCCCGATCCTGAGGCAACCACCTTGGAGGGGTCAAAGGGCATCTGGATGTCAGCTCTGAATGGCGATCCGGGGATGTGGACATTCTCAAACAGGATGTTAACCAGGTAGTCTCCAGGCTCTGTGGGCAGGTAGGAGACTGAGCAGGTCCCATCGCCATTATCTGAACATTCGATCTTGGCCTCGGTCGGCCCCTCCACCGTCAGCCCCAGACCTCCAGTGCCGGCACCTTTGGTGTCGATTGTGAACTCAGCCAGGTTCCCCACTAAGCCTCCCTTCAGACCAGGACCGAAGGCTTTCACCTAAAACAAGATGTAACGCATTATTAATCATAGAGGTGTCTAACATGTTAAAACAGACCAAGTAAAATTGTCAGCTTACAGAACAAACTGATATTACCTTGCTGGGGTCTGGAGGCAGGTGGGCCTCCACAGGAAAGGGGCTTCCTGGGATGGGGTGTCCATCATAAGACACGTTAACAGCATACACTCCCTCCTTTATGGGGGTGTAACGGACCAAACTGACATCTGCTTTACCGGGCTGAGGCTCAACTTTACAAGGTACTGCCTGCTGACTGGGACTCAGCTAACACCACATATGCAGAAAGAAAACAGATTTTCCAGAATCTAAAATTTTTGGAAAAAGTATTTTCCTTATCCAACCTTAATAAAAAGACTGACTCTTACTAACAGTTATATTTTTCCCCACACAGGTCAATATGAGGTTTCTCTGACACTCACCAGTTCTACCACCAGGTGACCTTGACCTCCAGCACCCTTTGTGTCCACCATGAACTGCTGTTCCTGGTTAACCTCCACTCCTGAAAGACATTAGTCACTTATAAGTGGCTGCTCCTGAAGTACCTAGAAACTTTCTGTTAACACCAAAACTGGTTTCAGGCCCTCTAAGGTATGGAGGCCTATCTCCCCCCACCACTTCCCCTGACAGACGCCCTCAGACATCAGTGCATTGGTGGTTCTTTGTGTCCGGGGGTGGGCGCCTGGGTACACACCGGCTCACTCCTTGGTGGCTGCTTATGGCCTGGAGCCTGGGGCTCGCTCGGGCCACTTCGGGGGGTGGGGTGCCCTCGGCCTCTCGGCCCGGGGCTCGGTCACTCTGGCACAGCTGGCTGCCGGCGGAGCTCACGGGCACGTCACTGCAACTCCCCCTGGCTTCTGCTCCGCGGCTGCTGAGTGAGCCCTCATCTGGGACTCTCCTCAGCTCTTTCTGGGACAGTGGCGCGGCTGCCCCTCTGTTGGGCTTCCTTGGTCTCTTGTGTTCTGGGGGCCTCTGGATGTCTGGAGTCTTGCTCTCCTCCATACCTGCTTCATGCCCTGGAGGACGGGGCTGTGGCCCCCCCACACCCTCTAGCAGATCATTACATGAAGGAACCTTTTAAATACAAGCGCGCTCATGCTCACAGGTGTACACACGGGTGCTCACACACACAAACGACACCCTTTTTGGCTCCCAGCTCAAAGCACAATGTGCGCTGTCGATCTTACGTGCTGCACAATAATGTTTAATATTTACCGTTATATTCCCATACATCATTGCGATGTTGTTCATTGTATTGCTCTTCTTTTTTCTTCTGCTCGTTTTCTTTTTTCATTCTCAACAGGTGATCGATATATGTATTTTTTGTCTGCTTATTTTGTTGGTTTTTGTCTTTTGCCCTTCATCCCCGTCCCTCTTCTCCGCTGTTTTTCATTCCCTCTTTCTTTCCCCAGTCAAGTCTGTCCCGTATTTAGCAAGTGAAAATAAAATAAACAATAAAAGGTGAATCAAATGGACCATTACGGCAAGGCTGGGATGGTCCATTTGGTAAAGTAAATCCGTTGGGCATCTTTCTTTGCCTTTAGACAATAATTCTGATGGCAAAAGAGCCAAACGGCCAAAAAAACAAAAAAACAAACACTAAAACTGATGACTGATAGAACGGGAGCTCAACATCCAGATCACTCTTGTACAATTTCTGTTGACTGTCACTGTAACTTTAATTACAGTCAAACATTTGTACAATGCTTAACTTTGATTTCATCTCCGATGAAAAGTACTCATCAATTCTCATTAGACCCTGGAAGCAAAAACAAAAGAAAAACAAAACACAAAACCAAACGACTCATGTACCAGAAATGGGAAGGAACCATCCTGAAGTTCCTTGCATGTTATAAAAGAACCAACAGCAAATCTGCAGATATTCTTTTTTTGCAGAAGCATAAGCAGTCATTTGTTATGCTTTACTGCTCATGTCAGAAAAACAAAATCTTGTATTTATTTTTAAGATATAACTTGTGTTCTTTCTTTTCCAGAGAACTTTTCTAAACAGTTGAGGAAGTTAACAGAAGAGGAAGTCAGCTTACTTCCATCCATGTTATCCACAGTGACTTTGCTGAGGTCCAGTGGTGCAGCGACTCCAACTGTGAAGGGGCTCTTGGCAATGGGGTCGCCTCCAAACTTCACCACGATTGTCATCTCCCCCTGCAAAGAAACTGATCATTTACTCTGGAACAAACACTAAAAGCACTATGTTCATTTACCATCATGACTCTGGACAGTTTGCAAGATCTGTGACACTCTGACATGACGAACTTTAAGTGTTAAGTGCCAAAATATAAAAAGCACTAGAAATAATCTGATGTACCTGTTGTGCAGGTGTGTACTTGACAGTCTGAGAGTAGTCGTAGTTATCGATGATGTCAAAGTCTTTCACGGGAGAGGAGAAGGTAACGTCCAGCGGTGCTTTACCTGCTCCTTTAGTCAACACGGTGAAATGAGTCGGTTTTCCGCTCTCCACACCTGGACAGAATAAGAGAAGGGGTTACTTGTAATAATGCTCTCTGTATACTGTCACAGTCTCGCCTACAAATAGCAGATCATATCAAGGACTAACCTTTGATTTAAAAGACTGGGCTCAATGACAGATTTTTGTTTAAGACCTATTCTAATAAATTTAATGTCCCATTAAATCCACTCTCTCACCAGTGCGAGCCAGTCCAGGACCTTCTGCTTTGACCTTTGATGCATCATGTGAAGGATCGACTTTGACACTGAAGGGGCTCTGAGGAACTTCCTGTGTTAAGTAACCAGAATAAAATCACAGTAAGACCTTTTTTTCTTAAAAGTGGACATTCTATAGCATAGCTTATGCAGCGAAAAGAGAAAAGCCCAAAAGGTAAACACATTTATTGGCACGTCATATTTAACGCAGAAAAATCGATGCATTTCTTCATACAAGCCTTAAATCATGAGGTCAAACAGATTTTAAAAGACACTCGCTCTTTTCTATGTTGTGTTTCACCAACATCAGACTTCTTCTGTAGAAAAAAGTGAGCTATTTCACTAGTGGTATACAAGTAGGAATCAGAGCAGGTTTAGCAACTTAGAAATGATGAAAACATTAAAATAGAAAGATGTCTTTTTGGCACTCATAAATTCATCAAATCTGACTTGAAGCCGACTTAAAACACTAGGGGAAAAACTAGTATTTTATCAATTGATAGAAATTATCTGTACTTTGCAGGCAGTTTATGGAGTAAATCATGCTCTGCATTCCACACTCATCTAAATGTGATCACTTCTGACTCCAGACTGTGGACAGCGAGCACTCAGACCAGAGGGCGATCCTTTCAGGAGTGTGTTTGTACCTTGTCAGTGAACAGGACTTTAATGGTGAGCCTTCCAGCAGCAGGAGGGATGTATTTGACTGTGAACGTGTCGTTGGCGTTGGGAATGATATCAAAATCCACGTCAGCCTCTTTGTCGCTGATCATGTTGGCGTCACACTTAATCCCAACGCCGACATCACCTGAACAAACACAGTTGACCATAACCATATCGTGAACATACAGTTATGACTCAGACTCCAAATAATCTCATTTCTTGGCCGATGATCGTTTCAGTGTATACACCGGCTGCCACAAGGTGGCGCTGCCTGCTTCAGTTTCTGCTCCTCAGTCAATCGTCTCTTCTCAGAAACACTTCACACCTCCGGGATGGTGCATTGCCAAAAACTCTAATATAAACAATAAGCCACCTGTGCAACACAATCGGCACTCCCTGCAGCACAAGACCCGAGCTATCAATCACAACAGAGGAATTCAGAGTATGAGAGATAAGAAAAGGACAAGAAACCATGTCAGACAACAGAAACTGCCCACCCCTGAAGGGAAACCACTGATAACCTGAAACCACTCCTGAGAAACTCCTCAGAAACCATTTTTCTTTCTATACAGAGTGTTAGCAAATGACCTTCACAATTCTCTCTTGTCCCAAAGAAAAAGCTCAAATTACCCCACTGCACATACTGTAATGTTTAAGAATTTAATTCTAGAAGATTAAAACAAATGCAGTTTTTATGTGCACGCACGCACGCACGCACGCACGCACGCACACACACACACACTTTAATATGAGCATCACCACTGTGGCAAAGTTGTGTGTGTTTTTGGTGGGGGGGGGGGGGGGGGGGGGATTCATAAAAGAAGCGTTTCCTGTCATGAAAATGACATGGAAGAAGAAAAATAAATAAATCTACATAAGTGTTACTTTCTCCAGTTTGAACATACTGATACTATAATTTGAAAATAAATAAATTCTAGTAGCATTTGCAAATAATTCTTTTAGCCTTTTAGAGCAGTTTACTTTTTTGCCCCCAGGCTGAATTGAATTTCAACAGCTCTTTTGGCACAGAGCAGAGTAAAAAACAAACAAACACATTGTCTGTAACATGTGCATTCACTTTAAAATGAATGTAGCCTTTGAATGATACTACAGTAATATACCCTACACCCCGACCCCCCCTCTCTTTCCTCTGGTATGTCATGGCAATGATCTCAAGGCAGAAACATCCCAACAGGAAATTCATCCATCTGACCCTTCCTGAGTAGTAACACAGGATCATGCTTCATCACCCGCATGCACCGGCCTAAACATGCTCCCCACCACATTAAAAGAATATATGCACACTCAAACCTGAACGTGTGCTTTGTCTCTATTCATTAATGCAGTGACAAATACTAGTCGTCCTCAGACTTGTTTGAAGTGCAAGTTTAGATAAGAGTTCATAAGATGCAGCAGAATGGAAATGAATGTAGGAGTGGGTACCCTCTGATGATGAAATCAGAGGGAAAAAAAAGGAGAAGGCTACTCTCTCGAACGTCACAGAACAGTCAGCGTAACTTGTTCATGGAAGTAGTTTTTCTGCTTCAAATCTTTTCCAGTTGATTCATTTTAGAATATCCAAATCTGAAGTCTGGTGTTGAACCGGCATATTGGTATCAAAACCGGTTGTTTTACGGTTGTGATACTTTGTTAGCTTTTAATAAACTGCTGCTTGGACTGACACTGAAACAGAACACACCTTGCTTACTCCTAACACTCAAACCCCAAAGTTTGTGAAACAACTTGACCAAATACAAAGCACAAAATTACAATTCCCTCTCTCTCTCCCCCCCCCCCAACTCTGGGTCTAAATTAGAAGCTATTATCTTGGTTAATGGCCACATCAGGCATATCTACTCTGTGACACCACAGAAGTACAAGTGGATCCACCACTGTTTAAGGTTATACATGTTAATGTCCCAGCCAAAGAAAAGCACATCCCCTTTAAGCAAGTTCTTTTGAAGTGTGATAAAACAGTCAGGATTTCCTGTCTAAATGATTCTTAGTGTGTTCGAGTTACCATCTCCAGCTCCTGAACAGTCCACAGTGAAGTGTGTGGGCTCGTTGGCCTTCAGTCCACTCCTCTCCACTCCGGGACCAAACACCTTCACCATGTTGGGGTGGCTGCCTTTACCCACATTTACCTACGGGCACCAACAGGAAGTGACATCACTTATTTCAATCTCCTTAAGGATGTGAGGCAGTCAAATTTTGTAGAAATAAAATAAAATTAAGACGACAATGAATGCTATAATACAGAGAACCACAAGGCTCCAAACTAGATGCACAGCTTTTCATTTTTTAAATTTATTCTTAGCATATTTACTGCAACACATTTCAACATCACGTTTATTAATGCTGGCTTCACACAGCTATAACTTAAGAGGAAAGCAGGTGAGGAGGATTCAATGTTTCCAAAAAGCAACTGAAAGGTGTAGCAATAAACCAGGGTGGTGGCATTAAACAGTGAATTCTCTACAGGCAGATCACATCTACAATGTACACAGTTGTGCAATTTTACTCTAACAGTAAAGAGCATTTCTAATAAAACTAAAAACTGATAATAAAAAGACACTGAATGAAAAGTGAAACACAGTAAATTGCCTAAGTGCAGGTTAACAACTTCACAGGTGCAGAAAACTAACTGCTGGGACTTCAATATGAATTTCTGGCATTTAAAAAGGGGGAAAAGTCCAACTAATAAATGCCATAAATTTACTTCATGATCATCAACTTGATCCCATATGAAACTCTAGTGTCTTGATGTGATATTAAAATTTTACCACCATCATAAAAACTTTTGTTTTTTAAGAAACAAAGTCTTAAATGTCCTTTGTGCCATTTAGATAACATCTCCAGTGCAAGACTGTACAATAATTATTCCACATCACAGCTACAGTTACTGGGTCCGATTCAGGATTCTGACTTTGTTTTGCCTGGTCTTTGGTCACTTCCCCCTTTCCCTGCATTTGCATGTAGCGTTTAGATTTTGTTGTACTTTGTTTTGCTTTAAACAAGAAATCAGTGAACGAGTGAAAGAAAGAAACTGAATGAGCAAAGCCTAAGAAAAAGAAATGAACCAAACACAGAACATTTAAATAAAATGTTCATTTATTTTGAAATCAACTTCCACTTGTGGCAATTAAAGTGTTTAAGTGCTTTGTTGTTTTAGTACAGACTGAAATTAAAGTTGGTTTCAGTAAACACGTTAGTTACAGATTTACTGGGAATATTTTAAAACAAAAATGCAAGCACAGAAATCTCAAATGAGGCGCCAACGGAGGGGGAAAAAAACAATTCTGCAAACTTCTAAAAGCTGATTTAAAGGATTTTAAGTCACTACAGATGTTTAAAAAAGGAAATCTACTCATTCTATATAATAAAAGTAGAAATCAGTGCAATGAGTGCAAACAGTTTCTGCAACTTGTGTTTAAGCTGATGAGTGCTCTTTTCAGACTTGTTTTTAAAGCCCAACCCAAGCAGACTGTCAAAGGGTGTAGAGGTTGATTTATTCTGCAACTACTCCAGAGGATTAGTCACAAAAGAAGCCGGGAGATAAACGATACGCGCTCTGACACACAGCAGGCAGCGGTAAACCGTTCGGCTTAGGGAGCGACAGACACCATGTCCACTCACTAGTGGGTAAATTAGACAGCATAAAAAGAGCTGCTAACATGGTGTGGACTTTATGTCGCAGTAAACACTGGAATCAAACTGCTTTAGTCATCCGAGAGAACTTCTAAAAATAACTGCCCAAATAAGTTCCCAGAGGGATTCAGAGATGGACTTTGCACCTTAGATACAATGTGTGTATGGAAGCTGCCTAAGTGAGCTCATTTTGACACAAAAGAATCAACTTTCTGCTTCAGTTTCTGGCTTTTAAACAGATTCTTTACTCCCTCATCTGTAGCTCACCAGCACAGCAGTGGACAGTTTACACTGAGCCAGATCTGAACCATGAACCTCTTTCCCATGCTGGATTCTTTTCCTACACATTTGATTAAAAAGGTGTCACTGCTGTAGGCTCCCAGCAGTGCTGAGAGCTGGGTGCGTCTGTTTGCATTTTATCCACCCAAAGTATCTTCACTGAAATTCGAGAAAGGCGCAGTCAGAACGAGGAAGCCTGCACGCAAGTCGCTGCAGCTCAGAACAAGCCTGCTGAACAATCAGTGACTAAGACATCACAAGGTGTCCATCGGCTGAAGTGATTTATGGACCACCGTGAACACTACAGAAATCAGTCAGGTTGTTGCAAAAGCTTCTGAAAGTCTAGTCTAGCCCTAAACACTTTGAAAGGATAACAGACGTGCAACAAGCTGAATGTCTTTGCCTGCTCTTCATGCTTGCTGGGATCTTCATGAATCTCAGACTCTACGGCAGTTTCTCATGGGACTTGTGTGTAATGTATGTGGAACTAAACTTGTATCAAAGAGAAAGAGCCGATAAACTGCTTCAAAACAAACAGCAGCAACTCAAACAATGATTTCAAAAAGTAAAATAAAAGGTTTACAGACTGGTTAGTAAACATGAATGGAAAAAGAAAACCTTTTCACTCTCAGTTTTGCCCTTATACTCAAAATCATGGGTCAATTGTATCTGTGTTCAGAATGTATGTTTGATGTGGATGACTTTCACACGTCAGCAACTTTACACTGAAAGTGTGTGTTGATCTCATTAAATACACACATGGAATGAAAAGGTTTTCCCTGAACATGAACACATTTAACAGGAGGGAAAAACAACAAACATGCTGTTAAAAATTCACTTATCTGAACCTCTCTGGCTTTGCAGAGTATAAATGTGAACTCTAAAGAATGCTGTCATTCTTTAGAGTTCATTATTTTGAGTCTTATAATTTCTGGTAAACTGAGGCTAAATCCAAAATCTTTTAAACCAGCTACACCGGAAGGCTTTGACACGTTTATACCAATGATGGGAGTTGCTTTTGCATGATCTCTCCTACATTTTTAGTTTGTCAAAAATGAAAAGAAAACATTTTTATCTTTCAATTTTCTGACAGGAAACCACTTTTGTGACTAAGACATTAGTATTTTGCTAATCCAATCCCATTAAGGGTTTTAAAAAAGGATCCACCCCCTTGAAGAAGTCTACTTTTAAATGATAACCAAACATTAGAAATGTAGTTAAATCTTAAGTGCATGTACTTAAAAAGGCTGAATGTAGTCCTGAAAGCGATGTCATCATGAGGCTGCTGCTCACTTCATGCCCAAAATCAAAATCTGAGATGCCAAAAAGCAGCCCTCGTTTCTGTGACATCATTAATACTTACAGTAAAGAGTTTGTTTTTTCTTTAAATCAAAACTGGAGCTTTATCTGTAACCCGAAGAATAAAGTTTGGCTCACAAAACTGATAGTTATTGGTATATAGCACCACAGGGGTCATTACATTGTAGACTATTTAGTGAGCACTGCCTAAAAAGTTTGAGCAAATTCAGTTTAGGATTCTTCTTAAGGGTTATGACCCATGAATCTAGCTGGTTTATATGGTGAGTACTGACATTTTGGAGATGATGACTGCTGATACGTCAAAGCTGGTTTGTAGCTGGGATCAGAAAGGTTCAGGTGAGTGATTTTCAGGTGGGACTCAAACCCAAAAAGTGTTACACAAAAAAAATAAAAATGCATGGACAGTGGTTACAGTGCAGAAGACTGGTTACATCAAGAGTCTACATAACAAGTTTTAAGATTAGGGGTTTTAAGTGATAATGTGAAGGACAAACAGCTGTTACAGTGACAACATTACTATGACGGAGTTCATTAGAACAGTGTAAACTAAAACATTTGAAAAATCAAAAACATTTCAGCTTCTAAATTTTTGATCAGACACGAGATATTGATTCCTTCCTCTAACAACCATCTGTTGATGATTGTGACGCTTTACAGATACACGCTGAGAGAAAGGTTTGCTTCCTTGACGAAGAAAACAAACTCACTAACCCAAACTACAGATATCCTCCCACGTCCAACTGAACACATTTATGAAGGTATATTGAATACCAGATACTTGAATGTAAATGTAATGAGCAATCTACTGAGTTACAGGCTTATCCATGCATCTCAGTTTACCATTTCTTCATGTGAAGTGTTTAATTCTCATAATATTTAAAGTTTTTCTTAAATTTTTTGTTGTACGATGAACCTCTGTGCACCTAAACTAAGAGGTGTACCTCTCCTCGATAGATGTAGTTATGATAATCAGAGGCCTCTTAGTTTTGCAGCTCTCATCTGTACTTTTTACCTTCAGCTCTGACTGAACAACTTCTACTCTCTCTGTCTTAATTAAATGCTCCGACTGAACAACCTTGATGCTTTCTGCCATGGCAAGATGCTCAGATTTGGGCAGGGAATTATCATTTCCTGTAGTAACGGGGTTCTGCGATTGGCTGCTTACCCTGAAGGGGCTTTTGGGGATGCTGACTCCCGCCCAGGACACAGCCACGGTGTGCTTGAGAGAGGAGGTGGGTGTGTACGAGCAGCTATACAGTCCATCACCTTTGCTCCTCATCTTGACCTCCACAGGAAGCCCCTCTGCGTCCTGACAAACAAACAGGAAGTCAGTTAATCAATAGGACAAAGATGGGTACAAAAAAAAAAAAAAAATATTTGAATGAATTAAATGGTATCGTTTTCTCTTGTTATAATGGGAAATCTGATTAAAGTTTCTTTAATTGAAGGATTTGTTATGAAACCATAGGTAACATGAACATCGTTCAATCACATGACAGACAACAGCACCAGGAACTAAGCAGGCAGACAAACTTGACAACCACATCAAGCAAAAGCACATTCCATCCATTTGTTCATTCATTTCCTGGCAGTCTATTCAGCAGGGCTAAGCAGACTCCCACCACCATCTTCAGGGTGACACTGAAGCAGACCCAAAGCAGCAAGTCTTCCCTGGGTCTGATCTCAGGGTTTCACACTTAAAACACCACCACATTGAATTAACAGCTTCAAAAACTGGGTCACCCCATGGCTAAGCAGTTTGAGTGGCAAATGGTCAAAAATGTCTTAACATTTAACTGCACTCACACACTTTGCATGCAACCTGTGAACTTTGATTTAGTTCATCTACATGTAGCTCATAAACCAACATGAACTTCACCATATGATCAAACTATGAGGAACTGGATGCAAAAACGAATTCCACACGTTTATTCCCACAGTCATGTTTGGAAACTTTCTTACAGTAATTAAAAAATATAACTTAAAGGTGAACAAATATTAAGCTAATCTTTGTTTATAATGGTAGGCATTATTGCAAAAAATAAAAAAATAAAAAATAATAATAATAATAATAATATATCCTTAAAAGTTTGGGGCAGGATTTCTGCTTCTGACCTGAGCTGTGATGTTCAGAGGTCCTTTCCCAGCATGCTCAGCGTTCACAGTGAACTCGGCAGGCTGATTGACGACACAGCCGCTCTTCTCAAGCCCCGGCCCGTAAGCCTGGACCTGCAAACGCAAAACAAAAGTCATTCCCCAACTTAAGTGTTCATTGTTCAATTAAAAACACCTGAACATGTGCTCGTGTTTGTTCAGAGTCTCATTGACCTTATCTGGGAAGCTAGTGTTGTTATCAGGGATGATCAAGGCCATGAAGGGGCTGTGTTCGATGTCCTCTTCATCACAGGTCACATGGACGGCATACTCGCCAGGTTCTGTTGGCCAGTAACGAACGTCACATGACCCATCATTTTGGTCCTCGCACTCGATTTTGGCCTGTGAAGGTCCCTCGATGGCAAAACCTGAAGACACAGCAGGTTAGATTAAGTTAGTGAGGGTGTAAAGAACTGCAGGTTGGATACATTCAGTGGTAACATTTCAGGCTCAAAATTGCAACCAGTACTGAAGTGGCAACATCCATCTTTTATATGTAGCGTATGATTTTTAACCCCTTCACTTGTTTTCAAAGCCCAATCCCCCTTTGGGAGAAGGTTTATGGATGTAGTGAAGGAAATTATGATTGGTGAAAAGATTTGATGTCTTCTGCTGGTTCAGCAGCAGCTTGATAAATACAGGTGAACCTGAACCAGGTGTGATCACTCACCCAACACTCCCACATCGGTGCCAATGGACTCCACTACAAAGGTGGCAGGTTTACCCACAATGCCTCCTTCCAAACCTGGACCCCAGGCCCTGATCTGCTGAGGCCCCGCCTCCTGACCAACTGTTACTTCAAATGGACTGGAGAGGGGGAAAAAATAAAAATCAGATCACACAGTCTGCTGCTGTTTTGGTAATGTCACAACATATGCATAAAAACAGCATGGTATGTGTGTGTGCGTGCGTCTAAATACCGCTACACAGTTTGAAATCACCCAAAAGACTGTCAACAAACAAGCCAACCACAGTGCCCCACAGGACTGAAACCCGACACTGCAGTTACAGTGTGTGTGCACAGAGTCTGCTGTTCATGTCTGTTGCTCTCCAAATAAAACTGCCTGTGCGGATTTACAGTTTTTCCCCTTTAAATGTTCCACTTTCCCAGTTTTGTCTTAGCCTTTTGAAACTTATGCCCACCAATGGCACAAACCATGACTATGCTTACTGGGCCAAAGAGGTCACTACAAAAAAGAAAAACAAAAAACAATGTACCTCTACATACTTTTGAGCATCAATCTTAAAGGGCAGGCAGACATCACTTCAGTAGAAAATTCCAAAATTTGGAAGTCTTAAACTGAAATAATGAATAAAAGCACTGCAGTACAGAGGCATTACGTGAAGGCTGAGGTCACCGGACTACCTATGCCTGGGAGTTTTGCCTCTCGGCTCATCCATCTTCTCCACATCTGGACTTACAGACACTGGTGAGATTCAAGATCAGCTATAGTTTATATTCCTTATATAAAGGAGTTTCTTCCTCTGAGCTTAGTTTAGCGAGCTAATGGTGAGTGCCGGATGAAACAAAACAGAAACCTGTTAAAGGGGTTCTCAACTCCCCTGCCCCAAAGATGTGAAGGCTGAGGGAAATTTCTGACCTGTTGTGACCTGTGAAGAGGTCTAGATTTTAAGACTGAACTACACACAGTTCAGTTTTATCCCTCAGATTCATGTACATCTTCTGATATATGTTCTTTGCTTCTCAGAAACCCTACACCATTACTAATATTCACACAAGGAAAGAGGGAAGAAAAAAGAAAGAAAAGCAATCTGCTTCACAGAAAGGTGACAAAAAGAAAACGAGGTCTTGAACATGAGGTCTCCTGAGGCCCCAGGAGACCCAGTCATTCAGATCAGATGAGGTAATGTGCTGAGGTAATGCCGTGAAACACGTAGCATACAAGCTCACCTCTTTGGGATGTGCTGACCTCCCCAGGTGATGGAGACGATGTATTTCCCAGGACTGCTGGGGTGATACTCGTAGGAGAACACCCCATCCTGACTGGAGAGCTGCTTCACTGGCTCCTCGACGCCCTCTGAAACCACACACAGATAATGTGATATGTCTGCACATCGTGGAACGGGACAAACTTGTGTGCTGTAATATGAGGCTATATAAATAAAACCGAGTGAGTAACAAGCTTTTAAATCACAGTTGAAATAGCAATGTGACATTTTGGAAAACAAACATCCAGAAACATACAATAGAAACTGAGCCGGTGGATACATGAAGCCTGGAAGTTATTTGTCTCTAAAGTCAGACAAAAAAAAAAAAAAAAAAAGAGAAAAAAAAGTAGATCTATGTGGTGTAATGAGGACTGCAGTACTCTACAAACTGAGGCCTGATTCAAACATTATACTGTTTTCTATCATTCCAATCTTGATTTGACAGTAAATTACAACACGTCATCTCATCTGGTTCTTATGTGTGATTAAGACCAGACTACCAGCACTCAGAGTTCATCCTCCAACAGAGAAAGCATGAAAGTCCTGACCACACCAGGGGGCTTCATGGTGTGAAGTCACTAAACAGAAAATGGACAAAAACTGCAGTGTCTGTATGAAACTGGGCCAATGAGATTCTGAAGGTGGCTCTTTGTTATTAGGTCTGAGCTTATTTCACTTCTCTTAAAAGCTTCTAAGATATTAACCGCACTCACTCGGTCCTTTGACTGTCACTTTCAGTTCTCCACTGCCAGCGTTCCTGGTGTCCACCTTGATATCACCGACCTGTTTGACCCTCAAACCTGACGGCTGGAGACCTCGACCTGTCGCCCTGCACGCTCCCGGCATGCAGGCTGCCAGTGAAGGAGACAGCACAAGTAAACAGGTGATGACTCTTTCATTTAAAGGATTTAAGCTGTGCAATAGATAAATGGGAAAAACAATGTACTCACCGGGGCCCACGTCCACACTGAAGGGGCTCTTGGGGATTCCAACGCCTCCGAAGGTGATTGTGATTGTGTGCGGGCCACCCTGCGTGGGTCGGTAAGTGCAGCGGTACACGCTGTCGCCTTTATCCTCCATCATCACCTCCACAGTGTTCTGCCGGCCCTGAGGATCTTTGATCATGGCTGTCACGTCTCCTGTACCGGCACCTACAGTGACGATTTTTTAATATCAATGTTGATTCTCCATAAAAACACCACCTCTGTATGTAGAAACATTTTAAAGAGTGATTTTTCTTCTTGTGTCCGACTGCTCTTACCTGCAGTGTAGATGTCAAAGTAAGTTGGTTTGTTGGCGATGTTGCCCACAGGTTCGACTCCCGGGCCTTTCACTGTGACTTTGGAAGCATCTCCAAGCGCTTTATCCACATTCACCTCAAAGGGACTTTTGGGAATCTCTTGGCCCGCAAACAACACAGTGACCTAGAACAATTTAAAAGTAAATATCTAGATTCTGCTTTAAAAAAAATATATTCATAATAATAATAATAATAATAATAATAACAACAATATCATAAAAACAACTCGTGTAATTTTAAAACTTTTCATTACACAGCAATGAGAAAAAACCTGGCATTAATTTTTCCAATAAATCCAAATTAAAAAACTATTTTTACTGGTACTGCATTTTCCAATTAAATTGAATACAACTGTATAAATATGTATAAATTTTCTTTAAAGGTTAATTTCTTAATAAGAAATACATCGAACCACAAATCTTCACTACAGTAAAAAAAGTCCATGTATTTCTGGACTTCTTCACTCAGAGTCGTAGAATAGAAAAACTTGACGTGGTGAAAATTAACACTTTCTAGGTAGGTGACAGTGTTTTCTAATTCCAAAGGTTTGACTAATACACTGCTTTTATCTGCTGGTCGTTTTTCTGTTGTTGAAACATAAGCAAATTAGCGTATTACACAAGTTATAATTCCTAATTAAACATCTGCTGAGAGGAACAATAACCTTTAGGTTTTGTTTTTTTAAATAAATACTTGCCCCACGACACACAGAAAGTGGGTTTCTTCTGTCCTGATTCAATTATAATAACGTGTTCAGTCAAAACAAAGCCTACCTGGTGGGCTCCCATGACCTGAGGAATGTAGGTGACACTGTACGTCTTCTTGCCCTCGTTAAGCTCCGCATTCAGCTGATCGACACAAATGCAAGTGGATGTCATGCAAGTTTAAGGTAGTTAAAAGGGGGACCAATTAAAAGGAAGTAAAAGTATACACACAGGTCCATGAGTTTAGCGTTTGTGAAGTTAAACAGCTATAAACACAATTTCACTATTTTTTTTTTTTCCTTAAACTTTGGCTCTCTGGGTTGCCCAGCACAGTCCAAGAACAAAAATGCATATCCATAAAGCAAAATATGTTTATGCCTGTCATTAGATGCTACTCTATAATGCGGAGGTGGATTTTACCTCCTCTCTTGTGCCGTCTGGATGATCCAGGTAGACTGTGACCTGCCCCTGACCCGCGCTGAATGTGTCCACTGTGAAGACAGCAGGTCGCAGCACTCTGTTCCCTGTGGGCTCGATACCTGCAGAGGACGACGGTCAATTCAGGAACTTTAGAGATCAACAAGCGGCACATTTAATCCCAATCAAAACCTTCTGCACACATATTTGAACCACAAACACACAGGATGGATTTACAGTGACATGAGTGATTAAGGGTTCTTCTATGTGCACCGTTTGATTTACAGAGTCCAGCATCAGATTCCATAATGAGTGGGTGTACATTTACTAATCTGGACGTACTGTGTTTTAATTGAATTTCACATTGTCACAAACGGGTCTCCGTACTTTTCCCTTTCAAATTGTCCTTATTAACATGCTCTCGCTAGTTCATCTCTGACCACAGATTAAAAGCTCAGCTGAAAGCATTCAAATACTGCAATTTTCAAATTCTAGACAAGAATCCTGTGAGGGAGCAGCTGCTGCAGCACACAGACTGCTCCTGACATAATTATTCATTTTATTATTTTATAAATATTTAAATCTTTTGTCCTTTTGTTTTTCTAGCACAAGCCGTCAGTCTGTAGCTGCTGTGGGTGTGTTGGTGTCTGTGTTGCCTTGTTATTAATTTCCTGGTATTTCCTCCTCACTTACAGTCCAAGTTAAAGAACAAATGTTGACCTCACCACCTTGTGTTTGTGTGGAGCAGATGTGAGTGCAGCCCATTGTTTAGATTATAGCTGCTTGTTTCCTCGCAGCGTGTCAAGTGCTCAAACACAGTGAGAAAAACAAATTACTGAATCGGTAACCAGATGAACTCGAGTGTTTTCAGAAGTGTTAAAATCTTTATTTTGTGTTGCAAGTTTGTGCGCGTACCCGGTCCGTATGCGCGGGCCTTCTTGGGGTTGAGTTTGGGTTTGAGTGGAGCTCCGGGCTTCAGTTTGGCTTTGGGGAACTGGGACAGGTAGGTCATCACCGACTGTTCGTCCGCACTGGGGTCGATGATTTCCTCTGGAGCGATCACCTGCAATCGCACAAACCGTTTACAGCTGGTCCAAAATAAATAAACCCGACTGTCCCTAGAAGTCAGAACTTGGCTCTCAGTGTGAAGGCAGCTTTCCCTGAGCACTCTGATTTGGTAAACAGGAAAGCAGAGTCTGAGAGTGTGTGTTTATTTCTACCACCACACATCTCACATTAACATCTCCTGTTCTGTTTAGTTCTTGAGGATGTCATTCACATGTGGTTATCTGATGATGACCAACAGGATTTGTTTGTTTTTTCCCTGCTCAGACACAAGACTGCCATTAAAAGCTGAGAAACTCTGCACCATCTTCATAATTATGGCAATTTAACTGAAATAAACAAAATGAATTACATTTGATATTTCCTATCACAAGATAAACTGATACACATAACTCTGACAGATTGCCATTTCCACGTTAATCTGCAGTCATCTCTACATGATATGGTAGCTTCAGGATACGATCTTTTACCAAGTAATCAGTCAGAATCTGAAACTGCGCAGCAACCACACAGGCAGTCAAACTAGATACAAAGGAAAAAGCTAATAGACGAACATGTGATAGTCGAACGAGATTTTGACAAGGCGATAATCTGTTGTTGGTTTCACATTTCCTTCCAATTACGAACCATTTATGCACCAGAGCAGTAATGAGATCCAATGCTGGCGCTGCATGAGGAGATGTCACTTTTTTTTAGCCCAAATTTATTGAGCTGGCTTCATTTCAGGCATCTCTACAGATGAGTTCAGTTCATTCACACCAAACTGGGAAAGCCATTTCCTTCTGCGCCAGGCCTTGTTCATGAGGGCATTGTCATGTGGAAACAGGAAGTGGGGGGGGGCCTTTACTGCACCAAGGTTTGATGCATGCTGTTAAAAATATAATGAAGCATTAATATTTCCTTTCATTGGAACCAAGAGTCACTATCCTGGAAAATGGAGCTCATTGTTTGGAGCGTGTGTGTAAACAGGGTGTACACACAGTGTATGCTGAATAAACACACACACACACACACACACACACAACCAATGGTGGATGCATAAATTAAACATGGGCAATGTTTCAAGTAATGACATCAGTGTGTAGAAGTAACCTCTGTCAAAACCTCAAGTTTCATGCTGTTTTTTTTCTACTCTTGGATCTGTAAGATGTCATGAGGAAGAGGCAGACACCTGCAGCCAATCAGAAGAAGAGCACCAACATAGGACACGTAAAGATTATTTTGGACAGAATGATTCAAAGCTATTCTAGTAGCTTTAAAACAGATTAAGGAAAACTCAGTTTTAGTGAGGAGTCAAGTTCATGGAAAACAATTCGGACTTGTTTATGGGGAAAATGTCCCAATGTTTAAAGTATGAAGCCTGAACTTTTGGTTCACAGGGGTTACTTTTACACCCCTTGCATCATAATTTGAAACGCTGGTCTAATGGGGTTTGCTCACATTAAATATGCGACTACTTCATCTATCGAAATGCAAACAGACTACTTTGGTCTGATATTCTGGCTCAGTCGCTTCAGACACAGAAGCATTAGTGATGACTTCAGGTGGAAATGTGGATGTGAATGAACTCTGACGCCGTGAGTCTTTGGGTTTTCGTTTACTCTCTAAAGAAGACTTCTGTTTGAGTGTCAGCTGACTGGAGGTGAAACAGGAAACACATCAAGCATCAACCATTTTCTTTCCTTAAGATTAAAAATGAGGCTGCAGAGAGAAAAGTATTTTGTTATCCTCAAACAAACATCTAAAGCACCAAGTACCCACTTCCAAAAAGATGAAGACACTTTCCTAACCACTTCCTGTGAAGTTTCTTCATTACAGAAATGTTACAGCTGTTAAACTCTAGGCTTGCATTGCCTCAACCTCAGACAAGCTTGTGTTGAAAAATGAAAAAGCTTCCTGTGTTGCAGCAAAAATCAGGAAAATAATAATCTGATCATGTTCTTGACCTCTGACCTCTGGCAGCAGCTCACAGAACAGCAGATTCTGCCTTAATTGGGCTGCGTGACACAAAATGCATGGCGTTGTAAGAACTGCAGCCATTGTGATCTGCTTGTTTACACTAAAAGCCTCTCTTGCATTCCTCACACTTGGATGCTAAAGCAAGCAAAGCGTTTAAAACAAAGTAACAGTGAGTGTCTGAGGTGGAGACAAAAATTCTGGCACTAAATGACGTCACCTGAATTTTTAATGTCACTGAAAATGCTTTAAAGGTTAATTTAAAGGTCAGAGCAGTGACGGCAAACAATGGAGGGAAAACCAACCTGCGGGATGCCCAGCCAGTCATCAGCCAGCTGCATGGCTTCGGTGGCATTCTCCACTGGTCTGACTGGATCCCAGGTCTCCCAGTCTGGACACAGGCCTGCAAACAACAGAAACAAAACAATTAGTTTACAAAGAGTTGGGCTTGTATTAGCAACACTTACATGTTGTACACAATAAGATAAAACTCATTATTCTTTGTTTAAAAAGTAATCTAAAAGACAGTGTTTATAATTCTGATGTTTTCAGTTTGGCATTTTTAGGAATCTCATACATAAACATGGAGCCTGGCTTTCACTTCGATTTCACACACAGGGTAAGTAAAAATACCAGTGTGGTTAAACTCCAAAGGAAACACACCCATGCTGTGAGAAAGCCGCTCTTACAGGCTTGCTGCATGCCAAATAGTTCCAGCTTCACCCAAAAATGCCATCTGACGATACAATGTAATTAATTTTTGCTAATGAAGTTTGTTACGGTAAACTTCCTGCACAGCCTGGAACAACAAGGCGTACCTGGTGCACAGCTGTCCACCAGTGCTCCCAGTACTTTGCCGTCCCTCCAGTCCTGGCTGAAGTTGGTGATTGGTAGATCGGGGACTTTGTGTTGGATCCAGCCCAGCAGACGCTGCTTGGGTGTCTTTGACTCTGCCTGAATACAAAAGCACATTGCAGTTAGAAAGCTCCTGAAGAAGATAGCTTTCCATTTACAGCCACAAAAACAAGTGATTTTTAAAAACCAAACCACGAGCTGGACGTTACCTCTTCATCCTCGCCTTCCCAGACTGGCATGGAGATGGAGTAGTGTAGGATCAGAGTCCAGACCAGACCCAGGATCAGTTTCAGGTTCCCATCTACAATGGCTTTAGAGTCTGAAAGAAACAGGCAGACCTCAGGTCAGATTCAGATCAGTTATTTGCCCCCCTCCTTTAAGATGTCACCAAGCACCACAATCCCATAAAAAGGTTCATCTCCGTCCGTCACATCCCTCCGTTTGTCCTTTTATTAAATGTTTATTGGCTCATTTTCCCCCCTTTAGTGAGGTTTCGTGATTGGTACAGTTTGTTAGCAGGATTACAAAGTTATGGATGCAATTACGAGAAGAAGTTACCACAGTGAGGCTTGGATGGACTTAAAATTAACTGGAGAGGAAACAAATCATGATCCAGGAATTTCTGTAAGGATAATTTAACACCGTAAGCCGGGACACATTTAATCCCATCTTCACACAAATATCACACACTGATCTGGGTCCAGATCCAGATCCTACTGTCGTTAACCTCCAACTACCAACATTCATATTTACAACGTGTCCCACTTTCCTCTGCTGCCACACAGGACTGGATATTTCAAGCTGCAGAATTCATTTCACAGAACTGTGCAACACTGAGCTTAGCTGCAGATCTGAAGTGCAAGCCAGCAACAAACCTGCTCCTGACTTTGTGGCTGTAAACCTTTTTAGCTCACAGTCTGAACAAAGCGCTGCTGGGTAACATTTCACATCAACCAGACCTTACTGTACCAGCTGGTACCACACAGCAACATGAGTTCATCTTCAGCTGCTGCACACAGAGTTCAGACCACAGCAGATAAAATCATTTTATTCAGAGTCTCTCATAACAGCAGCAAGTTGTTAAAGCAAGCGTGTGATATTTAAATGAAGGTTATATTTAAGTAAAAGGAACATGTTGGAGAAGACATGTTTATAATGGTGTATACATTTATAGTTAAAGCAAATGTAATTAATATTTTAAAAAGTATTGGACTAAACATCTTTAAAGAGTGTTTTATAGTTTGAGGTCAAACCTTTTGCCCATCATACTTTCCAGCCTCTCAAAGAAAGCCATATTATGGTAAAGCTCAGGCTTAGACTGCTCTAGAAACAGTTTCAGACTTTGTCTTTGAGTACTGGATCTGTGTGATGTCACTGAGAGTCCCCATTCCTAATATGCTCATCTAATCCAGCTGCTGCTCAACTCTGTTTGAGAGGTGACATTGGCTTAGATGGAGAGGAGGAAAAAACAACAACATTTGGTTTCAGACTGAAGATGAACCGATATTGATAAAGATCATTTTGACTCATACAAAGCCACTAGCAGAGATAATCAGAAAAACTTGTTCTAATGAGTAACTGCTTATAATCCCATTAAAACATCTGATATCAGGCTCTTTTGAAGCAGAGCTGCACGAGGCCGCAGTCTACCTCTGCGAAACGACTTGTTTAATTTTATCCACGCCTTATAAATGGCCTGTGTTGGCGTTTTAACGCGAGCTGTTGACACAGTCGCGACACAGCTTATATCCGCTAAACACGCCACCACAGAGTGTGGGAAATCCTGTGATCCACCCCGTGAAACTTCAGCTCCGCTCCACCGCCAGCAGGACAGCTGTAGTCCCAACATGTTGCGACAGCTCAGGTTTAGGTGGAGCTTTGCAGAGCTGCCGCCTCGCCCAGTGACAACATTTGACTGTGTGCATTGCGACATCCTGCTTTCTACATTTTTAAAAAAAATTATTATCTCCCTTTTGTGTCCTTTAGCCCTCTTTTCCTGTTTCTCATTGTTCAAACTACATTTGCTTTTCCTCCATCCATCTCACTCTCCCCACCTGCATGAATTATTAACATACAGCTTCTTATCTATGGTTTCTCCCTTTCTTCCCTTCTTTCCCACTCAGACTGTAATGCCACACCTTTAAGTATGTGTGTCACTACGAACTGCAAACACTTTGCCAGTGAACTTTACCCCCAACTCACATATCCACCCAGCTTACTAACGGTTTAATCACACCAGCTGTGACACTTTCTGCATTAAGAATTTGTGAGTAACAAAGTGTTACATCAATGCATGAGAAATGCATGATTCACAGATCAAGACCATCCTTTTCTCTCCCACAGCGAGCTTTTGCACAGCCCCTCAGCTCATGAAAGTTGCCATTTAAGGCAGCTTTTGTCTGATTGGCTGTCTCTGACAATTAGAAGGTTTGTACAGAGGTGTGTACATGACCATATAATGACATCCCTACTTTATGATCAGATTCAGAGCAAAGACTAGAAATCAAACTGTCTGGATCAGAGGGACTTTTTAAAATTGTGCATGTTTCCTGTGTTTATATGGAATCGTGACCATGTGTAATGCAACGATCCACTGAACATAAACATTAAACTTCACGTTAAAATTGTGAGACAACAGATGATAGAGTTCGATTTGTGCAAATGAGACAAAGCTACCAGACGAAAACTGTTTTTCCCTCGAGACTGAGCGTTGAGTGTTTCGAGTTTCTTGTGTACTGTGAGGTAAAAACTACCACTTTTGTCAATGAGTCTGGCGAAGTGGAACAGCTTATCTTTTGTCAGAACCAGTTCAAAGAAAAGCCAATGAGGAACCTTGAATCCATCTCAAGGCCAACAGATAGCAATAGCTGTAGTTCCAAAAACACTTCTTTTCCTAAAGAAGGGCACTGAAAACCAGCTTCTACACCTCTGTAGTAATTTTCCTGCTCAATTTATGGGCTCACTACTTATTTTGGACCATACCGAATAAACAGTTCGTAATAATCTTCATACCTCATTTCAAACTGGAGGACTAGCTGTAGTGTTAAACTCTACACTCATTTTTAGGATGTAGGTTGGCTGAACCTCTGCTCCAACACTTCACATCAGGCTGGGAACTAAACACCGTGTGTGCGCCGTTGTCGACACAGTTTTGTGGGTAACGAGGCTATCACCATGGTACCCCCATTGTTCATATAAAGGTCGAGAGTAGCAGAAAGACTGGAGGGCTTGGGGGGGGTTTAAAAAGCAGCCAGTTAAAACGATGACGGAAGGAGCAGAGACAATAAACCCGAGGACCGTTTGTGGCATCTCCAGAGTTCAGCTCGTGTGAGTGCCACAGAGAGCAGGTTACAGACGGCTTTAACCGCTCTAATAATCTGCTGCATTGTTCCCTGCCGGTTAAAGTCTGAGCCCTCCTTTCCCTCCCTCGTGACAGACTCCAAGGTAGCGCTGAGGAGAAGACATTACTCCAGCAGCCAGCTACAAGTCTTCAGCTAATATTTCAAAACAGCAAGAGAAACTCATAAACCCTGATATAACGTTCTGGGTTTGGTCCAAAGAACAAAGCCATAAATACTCCAGCAGCAGCAGCTTGCCAACTGAAACGCACACCTGGGCAGGTAAAGCCAAATTTTCTCACCAGTTCTTCATTTCAAGAAATGACTGAAGTTGTTAACTGTGGCAATGATTTGACTCCATCCAGCCCACAAACCAAGAAATATGAGTCATTTTGCAGTGGTTTTCATACAATGGATAAAGAGATTATAGCAGGATCAAAACAGTTCTGCATGACCCGACCTACAAACCTGTATATCAGAGCCCATTTGGCCTTTTTATTATCTGTACCAATCACACTCCAAACCCAATCCTCTGTTTTGCTCGACACTACTTTACCCTACTCGACAACAAATGTTTGTGAACTACATAAAGTCCCGATGCAAACCTCGTCCTCGTCACACCTACATACAGAATCTGCCGTTAAAACAAAACAAAAAAAACAAACTATTAAAAGAGCTGACATTTTTAGGCTTGAAACTGGCCAAGACAGAAAACAAAAGCTGCACTCAAAAGAAACTAAATTTAAATCTACAGCAGCATTATTTTGGACCAAAGTCAAACTTAAGACTTTGTTTTTTAAATAGATGTGACCGGTAATTCTGTGCATGCGGTTTATGTCCCAGTGACCAGCAAGTTCATTCAGATAGTTCTTCAATATAACGGACCGTATAAACTGGTTTTTTTTTTTTTTTCTTTTCAAGCCAGCTGCTGATATTTGAGACTCTTCTAGAACGACTGCCTTCTCTCCCATGCACAGGTCCCGACTTTGGTGTCACATTATCTACAATCAAAACTGAAACTGCATGACTGCATTAAGTCATGGGAAATATTTTCTCTTCAGTCAAATCCACTTCTGTGATTATCTACAGTTTAAAATACTTTTTTTTTTAAACCCCTTAAACAATATTTTAAATAGTAAATTGAACCCATCTCCCTTCTTGTACCCGTCCCTTACACCATGTGTAGAGCAGGTGAGTGCACTCAGTATTCACAGCTAACATGCCGTAACCATTAAAGGTTGACACGAGAGGTCTGCCTCAACTCCTGCGCCCCCAGCGATAAGAGACCACTGCAGTCGCCACCTCTTTTATTCTGAGATTCATCCATCCACAGCTCCATTCACAAAGTGGCTCACATTTAATACAGCCCGGATCTGCATCACATAAACAATGTTTTAGCCTCTCGGCAAGATGCTCTTCCTGCCCATACCTGCTGATTTGACCAGCTGCTATGGAGACAAAACAATATCAACACAACAAGGACAGGACTGGAGAAGCAAGTACTGGGATAGTTTGAGTTTGCATAAGGACAGACAAAGAAACGTGGAATTTTTTCCTTTTCATGAAGAGAAATAGAAAGCAAGAGAAGGACTGTGATAGCATAAAGGTGAACTGAACGAAACTAAATGCCTTTCTTATCTGTGAGTCAAACCTGGACTCTTACAGAAAGTTGCATAATGAGCCCTGAGCGCTTAAGCTGAACTAATCAACCTACTTGCTGACCTAGAACTCCAGAAAATCCTCATCTCACACCAAAGTTACAGACAGGATGGAGAAGTAAACAAAACATTTACACATAAGAGCCACAATCAAACCCTGAGATCTCTCCATAACTGATTCAGGTTTCCTAACAAAGTAATGTGATGACCAAAGCTATCCCACCTCTACCTATAAAGCTCAGTGCCAGGTACAACAGGTAATTAAATGCAGGTATGGAGAAAAAAAAAACAAAAACCATTACTACCAAGTCAATTTGGTTACATTTTGTCGCCACAAAAGTTCTGATCTATTTAAATGACTCTATACTCATGACCAAGTTGTCTCCCTTCTAGGATTGCAGCAGGTATTTAAGCTTTCATCCTCACATTTCGCATAATAAAATGTCTGACTTGTAGTGAAACACGACTCATGTCTCAATACGAGTAGAAGCTCCATCATGCTTCTTTGGATAGCCTCAGCAACATCAATTCATTTACTGAAGAGGAGCTGTGTCCCAACTTCAATAATGGACAGTCCAGGATTAAAGTCTTTCGATAGACCGGAAGAACTGGGCACTGCGTTCACTGATGGAGTGGAAAACCTAAACGCCGATACAGTTCAAATCCAGAGATTTCACTTTTCTCCCATTAGACTCCGTAATAGATTCAACTGTATTTTACTGCTCTGTGTGGAGGCTTCAGTGGGGCAAAGAATGGTCCCAACAGTTCTTCCAGTGTAACAGATCAGCTTGTCTGGGGCACTGATTCAATTTTCACCAAGCCTTTTAATAGAGTCTCCCCTTTGCCCATCTGCTGTGGTGAATTAAGGAATGTCAAAGATCACAAGCACAGAGCATCTCCACTACGAACAAGTACGACTGCTACAGTCCTGGAAAGCTGAGACAACAGACATCTGAGAGGTGGCTGAAAAATGAGGAAATGTCCTACGATTAGACAAAAATCAGACACACCATGTCAAACAAAGACCGTTGCACCATGGCAACCAATCAACAGTCCGATCAAAAAGTTTAACCGTCTAACAGATATTAAAATGTGGATAGCTTGTACATCTTAGTGTTCTTGCATGTTGTACTTAAACTAAACATTAAACCTCCACCCCCAGCATTTTGAGCCAACTTCTTTTAATGACTTCAATTTAGGAAATATTCACACAGCTTCAAAGAGGTAGGGAGACATGATAGTTTCAATAAAACCATCAGTTTTAGGTCTACAAAGGAAGCAGAGCATCTGTTTTCTGATAATTCACTTAAGAAAATCACTACAATACAAACTTAAGGGTCATATCACGTTGGACAGCTGACCGCTCAAAACAAGTCCTTTCATATGAAAAGTCACCATAAACCTACATTGTGATACCAGGCTCTTCCAGCTTTGTATAACTCAAATGCGCTGCGGTTGTTAAAATAAATAAAATTTGTCATAAGCAGAGGTCACTGCAGTTCACTTTCTTTCTAAGCATCTCGCCCTCAGAGGCACGGCTGCTGCACCGCTTACAGCTGTTCCTTTGCACGATGACTTGCAGACACACATGTTCAGCTTCCTACCCAATAATTTACCGCTCAACAGTAGAGAACAGTCTATGCCTAAAGCAGATCATCACACTGATCTCAGCCAACCACACCCCGCCTAAAACATTCACCTGGATGTCCAACACCGTAAGGACTGAACACTGAAACGGCAAATTCCTGTAAATATAATTTAAACCAAATCTTTTAAACCTAGGGCTCTTACAGGGTGACCTACAGGATGTCTGAGCAGTTTTCTGATGTTTTTGATCATTCAAGACAAGCTAAATTTTCAGTTTGAGTCAATTAAACGCTACTAGCCCACAGTCTCACAACAGTCCTGATTCTTCCTTTGGTGGAAGTCTAAAATCTCTTCAGTTGGTGCCAACATGCACGAAGACGCACGGAAGCAGCAACGATTTTAACGATGTCATGCGGTGAGATAACGGCAGAAAATCAAGAGAAATAGCCTGAAGACCAGTGGATGTGTTCAATTTCCTTTTCACCAACACACTGGCCTCAGAATTATAAACTCCAGCTTCAAACCATTTCAAACTTGTGCTTTGAGATTTACCACAGTAAACAATACGACAAAACTTGTTAACCAATTTTATCATTTCCACTTTTCTTGCTGTGGTTAGAGGCCACATGCCTGCTGTTAAATATTACGTTGGGTTTTACTTTGTGCTTCAGTAAGACAGAGGGGTGCTATTGTGGCAAATGTCTGCCAACACCCAAGAAGAAATTGTTAAGAGTACTTTATTACCCAAATACTCAATCATACATTTGTTAATATAGTGTTTGGGGTTCCTCTATAGACTTGTTGAAATCAGTATTTCCAAAGAGTCGAAAGTCTCCAAATATCTTTCAGCATTAGTTGAATTAAACCTGCCCCAGCCTGTCAGGGAGTGACTGAGGTTATTACAAGGGGCATGAGCTGTGCCAACCAGACACTGCAAGGACCCATGTTGAAAGCGAAGTGAACGAATATGTTTTAACACAGATTTTAAAAGGAACCATTTTTATGGCAGGTTGCAACATCAGCAAAAAGACAAAAAAGTAAATTTAGGTGGAAAAATAAATTTGAAATTTGGTGGCAAAAGTAAAAGTTTGGGTGGAACTGGACAAAGGATACCTGCAGTGGTAAACAGGATGTGGAGCTACCGCGTGTGTGGTTTGACCTCTGCTGCACAGATTCCTGAGTGGTGAGATCATCAACTCCATCGCCCACCCCCCACCCATCCATCTACCAAGCCTGTAAATCACCCTCCACCCTGCTGAGGACCAATGGATGGTGGTAGAGGAACAAAAAGCCACACACACACACACACACACACAGTATACATCTGAGCTTCAGTTTAAAATAACTATAAACACACACTCAGCAGGAAGCCTCTGCTGCTGTCAGATCGATTATTAACACATAATTCACACAACACACTGCCGGGAAACATGACACACGCAAACAAAGACACAAAGATGCATGACATTCCTCTGTGCTGAGAAACGGACGACACGTTCAGCGATAACGACCGTCATTCACAGGGTTTGGGGGTGGATGTGGTTGAAATCAGGGTTGCAATAATAATTCCTGAGCAAAAATGTGTGCAAATGTACATAAAATAGTCTTAAAGTCTTCATTTTTGTAGAAACAAAGTCGTTTTAGGGGCTAAAGTTAAACCCAAACAAACTCCAATCACCACATCGTGGTGGTCAGCTGCAGTCACGATCCTGGAGCCACATCAATGACGATCCCACAGATGAACGTTTAAAATATAAAAGATTTTGATTGTTTTATTGTAATCAAGCGTTGTTTGCAGAATAAAATAAAATAGTTGGAACCACTTTTTCAAAAAAAAAAAAAAAAAAAAATGCATTAAAAATAAGCCTTTTTCTCCGCAGACATATCTACGAAGTAGCAGAGATGAGTAAAACCTTTAGCAGATGTTTATAAAAATTAGTTTTTAGGTCTCCAGTGGGGGTTTAGTGAGCTTTAAAATGACTAGAAATCAGTTTTCAACTTCCACTGCTAGACATCAGGTCGGCGCTCCCAAACTGGGGCACCCATTGATGACATCACCGCATGATGCATTGGTGTAATAAGAGTGGCGCCTAATAGGAGTCACATGAATCATGCACCAGCAGCTCAGAAGGGGTGATCCCAGCAACAAAATCCAGATTACAGGCAGAGAGAAGAAAGCAAGAGGCTTTTAATGTCTTTGATTTGGGTAATGAGCGGTGAGCAGGATACAGAGTCTGTGTCATTCTGTCTCTCTCTCCGTCTTTAATCTGGTTTTGGTTGGGCACAAACAGCTGCACAGACACAGATCAAAGACTAAGTTTGCTCCCATGTTCTAGAGAGTCGTTCACAGGGATTCCGAGTGAATGAACCAAATGATGAAAACTGGATAGCGTCCAGCGTCTGCAGGCAGTTTACCAAGCAGCAGAAATGCAAGAGCTTGTGCACCACAAACAATAACAGGCCTAAAACTGAGCTTTGTGGGACACCGCAAGCATGATGTGCAACACAGCAAACAACAAGTATGATATGGACAAAGAGCAGAAGAAATCTGAAGGTCAGAGGAGCCACAAGAGAGCTCACTAACCAGCGCAGAGCTGCCCTGTCATTAACACACAAACATCTGGCATGACGTCTGCATGCATAAACAAGACGCACACTGACAAACACACTGCAGCGTTTAGCCCTGCATGACCTCACCCTGCTGGTTCCCAGGCAATGATGTCATCACAACCAGACCTGCCATGTGGTGAGGAAGAAGAGGTTGATCGAGAAGAGAAGAGAAAAAAGGGAAAAGGGGAGAAAACTGGAAAAGAGTTAAAGTGGACATGCAGCCACAAGCTCGCACACAAAGACGAAAGCAGCTGAAGGTTCAAAAGCTCCTTGAAGGGTTTGACAAAACCCTCAGGTGATGGTTGTGGAGGTTCAGACTATGTAACAAGTCCAAATATAAGAACGCACTTTTGTGCAGCTGTGCTTCATTTTCCACTTCGATGGATTACAGCTTGTGTGACAGAACTGGTGATGAACATCAATTA
Organism: Rhamphochromis sp. 'chilingali'; assembly: GCF_963969265.1. NCBI lineage: Eukaryota > Metazoa > Chordata > Actinopteri > Cichliformes > Cichlidae > Rhamphochromis > Rhamphochromis sp. 'chilingali'. The sequence continues at coordinate 25,836,850 of NC_137936.1, read as the reverse complement.
AAATAAAGTCAGTAATAGAAATGAGTCAGTTAAACTACCGAGTACACCAACACAAAGTCCACTGGAGTGCACTGGACAAACCTGTCATTACCTCATATGTATTAAATAACTTGAGACCATTTGTCTTAAAATTTAAAAAAAAAAAATAAAAAAAATAAAAAAATCCACCCCAGCCCAACATTACTCTACAGAAATGATCAACTTATTCACAGTTTCTGAAGTTAAGGCAGCCTAAAAACAGCCAAATCCTTTAAAACTCAGATAGGAAAATAACTAAAACCAGACTTGTTTAGTGACTGGATCATTTATTTATTTATTTATTTTAATATATAGAAAAACAGGAGGAAGAAGAAGATGGGCAAAAGATTAAAAGATGAAGAAATGGAGTGAGTAAGACGAGAAGCATTTGGGATATTTGCAGCTGAGCCAGGCTGCAGGAGGTTCACCGCAGTGATCATCAGTGAACAATCCTCAGTAAACCATCACAACCCCCCCCCCACACACACACACACACACACCTCTCAAATTAAACCTACAACTAAATCTAAAACACGCACTGAACTCAGTCTGCCTGCATGTGCATCTGTGTTTTCAGACCCAGCAGTGTATCGTCTTCCTGTCATTCTGATAGTCATCATTAACTAAATATTTGGCACACAGTGGCTGCGCTAAACTCTGCGTCATGTCTGCTGCCACTACACCCAGACAAAAGATCACACTTCCTGCATCAAAAACAGCTCAGCACCAATTCACAATGACAGACGACATGACAATAGCTCCCCTTCATAAATGCATGATCAGCTGTGAGACAGTCCAGCGTCTGTGTGAGTGTGGGCCATTTTTCACCTCTGATGATACCGCAACATAATTTAAATCGGTCTCCATTGTTCCTGTTCACAAGTTTCATCGTTAGATATCTGAAAACACCCAAACAGTCAGCTGATAGGATAGTTGGACACGACGATCAAACCTTTATTGGGTTCAGGATACTGTGCCATGTTTTTGTTTTTCCAACATAGCGCCACTTAATCTACTGTAGCCGCATCACTACAATACCCCAAAATGAAAAACAATCTGCACAGTTTCCTGTAAACTGAAATCCCTTTTTCTAATCATGTCTATTCAAACCAAACCAAAAGATTTCCACATGCACATGCAAGAGGTTTCAGTCAGAGAAACACATTGGGCACCTTCTCAAAGAGGTTTTAACCAGAGCTAAAGGGAGTTTGGGGTATTGTTATAAATCTTTCTTTACTATAAGTGAACAAAGTGTTGGTGATCAGCCCCAGAGGCTCACAGGAGTCCCAAAAACCTGGAGTTCGTTTTCTGTCTGGGTACCCAGCCATCGTTCAGATCATCAGAAGCTCCGTCCACCTTTTATGTCACCATTGGAAGATTCCTGAAAGCAGCCAGACCAAGAGGCCAGTAGAGGAACTGCAGCTTATAGTGCTTCCCACAATGGCTTCATTTTATTTTCCTCACAAAGGCACCAGTCTTTGTTGGAATCGGACTCGACAGGTGAGGAAGTGTGTGAACTTACCACCCATAGAGCCACAATAGCCTTATTAGGGGGAAATAAAAAGCAAATATCCTTAAAACGGCTGATTTTAGAGCGATTGTGTTTGTCATTCTGTTCCATGCTGACAAATTTCCTTCAGTGCTAAATAAAATTAAAAGAACCCAATTAGAGGAGCATAAATAAGTAACAAGTCTCAACTGTGACAACTCCAATCAAAAACAGGTGAAACTGTAGTAAAACCTCTAAATGTTTGGTGGATTTCAGCTGACATGTGCTTCTTTAAAGCTTCTCAGTGCAAAAACTTTTTTGTTGCATTTACAGCCGAAACAAACAAAGGTACTTTTCTGTGTGCAGAGAAGGGGCGAGCATGCGTGTAAGTCGATATCCCGGCCGCTCTCGTGTTACCTTTTCTGCAGCCACACTGAGGCCCGGGTCTCACACACATTAGCGTGGGAGGGAACGAAACTATAAACACTACAAACCCTTTATTTATGTGTATACATTAAACATCTTCAAGGTCGACATCAAATGCTACAACCGCACCGGGGGATCGTCCAATCAGAGCGCGCTGCCTCACATGTTCTCAGGCGCAGAAACTTGCCCTGGGGCCAGTTTTTTTTTCCCCCTCCTCTCTCAAATCCTCAGTTTGAGGAGATTTCAGTCACATCTGAATGAGACATTTGGCACACGGACAGCACATTTTAGCTTTGTGTGTTGTTGTGAGGCTACACTGGATTTTAGAAATGTCAGCACTTTATGTGTGTTGCATTGTTACACTTGTTATTTAACCTACTTTGTGCAAAGACAGGGAGGAAAAAAAAAAAAAAAAAAAGACATCCTGTGAGAACACTGACATTTTTAGACAAGAGCCTTAAGTGCAACTCCTATAGTGCAGTTGACCAAGAAGCATCCAGTCAGACCTTTAGATACTTTGAGTTAATACGACATTTTTAACTCAAATTTTCACCACCAGGACAGTATTTTACTAGCACAGTTTTGTTGTCAGGGTGTGTGCTGCTGATATTTTACTTTCGTTATTTTTGTTTAGCCCTACCAACATTTTAACAAGAGGCTTTGCCTTTTCTTGGGTCAGTATCCCAAAGAATGAGTAATTTTAATAACATGATTGCTTCATACAGGCAGCTGTACAAACTCCCGGGACTCATGAACCCATGCCAATAGTAACAAAAATAAATAAAACAATACTAATAAATGAATAGATGGACATTGAGCAGTTTTAAAAATTTAAAAAAAAAAAGGGGGGCAGAGAACTACGTACTGGGGGAAATCCTCATTACAGAAATGTTCTTATGACTCGCCTGGTTGATTCATTCTGATATAAAGAGCAGTTTTTAACTTCTTCAAATTTCTTTAACAGCTTTAGATAATTCACAATGATTTAAACCTTCTAGACTTAACAAAAACTACCTTTACCTCTTCAGACAAACCAGGATTACACCAGTGAGTAAACCGACCGTCTATACTTAGACATTATTGCTTCTCAGCGAGGAGATGCGTAAGGTGGAGTTGAAGCTGGACCCCTTTGGATCAACAGTTTCAGCTGGCCTAAAGCCGAACGACTTTTCCCAGTAATTTTAGTATCAGACAAATGCTGTAATGCAATAAAATCATGACAGTTTCCCAAAGTTGTGCCACTTTCCCAACACAAGGATTTGAGCAAAATCGTGAAGAGCTCCTCCAGTTAAGTCAGGAATAGAAAAAATAAAGCTCTTACTCTGAGAATCTTTGAGCGTTTCACAGAAAGTTACTTCTTCCAGTTTGCCACTTATACCATAACCTCACAATTTTAGACTAGACCAATAACACTGCAAAGAGTTTACATGGTCCAGAGTTACCCGGTCTCCACAATAACCTCAGTTCACAGGCTCTGAGGAAGAAATGTATAATTAAACCCACCGAATGACGAGGAGAACTTGGGGAATGTGCTGGTGTTTTTCGCACTGGTGGTTTTTATAGTGTGTTAGCGCGAGCTTGCTCTGACAGCGAAAACATGAAAGCAGTTTTGTCTTTCCCTACAAAAAGAGAAAAAAAAAAAGTGCTTGATGTTCCAACACCTTGGGTCATGCTTCCTTAATTTCTCTAATGCCATCCTTCAAGGTTGAAGAACCAAAGAATAAAACACTGCAGATGTTATCCAGATTTATCTAGTTATGCTTCTAGTTTTGGACTTATTGTATGTGACACATGCTGTGATCTGGTTGCAATTACTGATCTGGTTGCAGTTATTCTCAGTGATGACACACAGCTCTACAGAGGCTGTAAACAGGGAGCTGAGGATGAGACTGCGGACTTGAAAACAACCTCATCTGGATGGCCCATGTTTCTGCTCCTCTACATGCTGACACAGTTCAGTCAAGCCACAGTAGCAACATCTGCAGCGAAGAGGAGCGAAGGCCGGAGCCATAAATATGACACCGCCATGATGGCTTGTTCTCCTCCTGGAGGATGGAAACCAAGGAAGTGAAACAGATGAAGGAGCAAACAGGTTTCGGTAAGAGTGGAGCGATGAGGTTTCAGTGAGCGCAAACACGGCCAACTTAAACACTCCTCCGTCCAATGACTCAGACACAGGAACCCTCCGAGAATCCTAAAAGCTCCAGTTTCCAAAGGAAATGAAAACAAATCATGAACTCTGCACTTAATTATTATGTTTTAAGTGCTGTGCTCAACTAAAAATCCACTGCTGTTAAATTTAGTACGAGTGTGAAACTGATTCTCTTAAAAAGAACATTTAATTTTAGAAACTTGGTTCTGGAGACTGACGCTGGTTAGTCAGCCCAAACCAAGTTTCTGTGAGGTCACCTAAGAAGATGTTTGAAAGCAATCCTCATCCAATCAGCAGCTTACACGACTGATGTGGAAACTTAAAACCAGCACAGACCTTTAGTCATTAGGCTGATATAGTCTAATAACTGAAAAGTTGGGTTTAATTTATCATTTGTAACTTTTTTTAATATTTATTTATTTATTTATTATTAAATGTAATGAACACCAAAGATCGATGGGCAGCTGTGGCTCAAAAGGTAGACCAGCTCATCACTAGATCCTTCAGGCAAGGATGCACTGAACAGATGTTTGGATCACCCATTGAGTGATTGGGTATCCGAGACAACGGGCCTGATGCAAGGTCTTTGTCCCTCAGAGCACATCAAGAACTCAAACTGATATCCACCCACTTACATTTGAATGACAGTAGGATAGCTCGATACTGTATATGAATGCATTTAGAGAAAACTGGCAGGTCTCCATTTCATCCACAACAGATTGAACGCATCTAATCCAAAACATTCAATACTGAAAGTGGTCCCCAAGTGTATATGGGGATAACGCTGAAGGAGAGGATCAGCCAAAGACAAAGTGAAAAGCATTACCTGGTTTCTGTCACAGAACTTCTACCATCACATCTCACAAGAGTTCTTTCCTGAACACACTGAAGAAAGTCTTCTGCTCCCATCAAATACTGTAATAATTTTACACCAGTTTTCTGATTTATACAAGTATCACATACAGTTCATTAAATGATCAGAAATGACAAGAAGAGGTGCACATTTATTCAGATAAATTTTTTATACTTCTTTAATTGGATGCTACAAAAAGAGTGACTAAATGTTCTGTAAGGTTGTGATTCCCGTGTGCTGCAACGTCACCTGCATTTCCTCACAGAACAATCTCTGACCTTTCTCATGGTACCTGAACACATCATGAGGCATGCTCCTAATGCTCCAAGTTACGTGACACTTCCTGTTTATTAACACCCATACTCATCCGCCACCCTCAGGTTACTTCGGCCAATCAGCAGCTCTGTTTACTGAGGTTGCCATGACAAGTAGGAAGAATGCGTCTCACTGGCCCGACCTTGAGGCCTTTCTGCCAGTGTTATCAATCACTCCTCTGTGTGTGTGCGTTCAGCCCCCACACCTCCATCTTTGCCTCGATACCGACTGTTCTTCACAGTGATGAGACTCAACAACAATGTCACCAATTCAGTTTCAGCCATTTCTGGTTTCTATGAAAGTGTTCATTCTGGAGCCACTGAATAACTAACCTTAAGAAAGTCTGTCAGTGAGCCAAAAATCACAGAGAGAGTCTGTGGCTGAAACCGAACATAAATGAGGATATTACAGTTTGAATTACTGTGAACTAATCAGAGTCAGGATGGTTGGGTACCAATGCTGCTGCACTGTTTTGGTTTGGTTTTTTGCAGTCATGTTTTCCCCATTATTCCAGGAAAACTAAGAAATCTCGGTCAGAGACTTTCTATAAAGTCTCAGTGCCTCATGCGATCTTTCAACATTTAGATGGCAAAGCTAATAAGCAGCAGAAATATCGGCCAGTGGCATCAGTACATGCCATCTTAGTGAACCTGTCAGTAGTAGTTGCTAGTGTTAGCTGATAACTTGACCCTCTTGTACAGGTATGGTCACTTCTGACTTTAAAAATAAATAAAAATTTTACAGCAGCCAAAACTCCAATGCCGACACCACAGTGGTCATGTCCACCCTTTGCATTAAGCATAAGGTGTGGCTGATTCTCAGTTATTCAGGTCATGGTGATCTTACGAGCTTAAAAGGAAAATACTTAAGTCCAGTCACTTAAGTTCTAAAACCAAAAAAGGTGGCGAGTCCCATGTATTTACCCTAAGGTATGAACCCTACAGAAGGTCATTGACCCATTACTGATCATCTGTGTTATCACATCAGACAGCGTGGAAAAAGGTGGGCGTCATTACCACCAGAGGTTTCGGGTTAAACGAGTAGATATCCCACCAAGTCACATAAACTATTGAGGTCACCTGACACAAGTTGCGAGTTGGGGTTGAGATGCTTGAGAAGGGATCTCAAGTCTGCATTTGTAGGTGGCTGTGAGTTTGTGTTATTCAGGGGACAGAGACGGCCCGTTTCGCTCGTCTTTCAAACCAACCGTCTCCTCAGTCCAAAGTGTGAATTCTGGCATCCACGAAAGAGTGGCCTTTGTCCTTTAGATGTACAGCTGAGTTTGTCGAGATGATCTTCTCACACAGCTGCGTTTCTCCCATTAATGTACTCGCCAGTTTTGCTGGCATCAAGATTATGATCAGGTCCAGGCCGGCGGAAGATTATAAAAACCGCAAGTAACATGACGTGCATGAACAGTTTCAGAGTTTGTGCTTCAGTGACTCTTCGACTGACAGCCGTTTCTCTTATCTGTGTTTTGAGCTCTGATAAAAAGTTTAGAGTGGTAAACTAACACACAAAAATGAAAACAGAAAACACGTCAGAAACAGAACATCCAGAAATCTGTGTCAAAGCCTGAACTTTAAACCGAGACCTGGCAGACAGAAACCAAACATCTATCAGCTGTCAGAGTTCAACGAGGCGAGCTGGACGTGGACTGTTGTTGATACACATCACCATGGCAACAAATGGCCAAAAGAGAAAGGGTGAACTCAAGAGTGTGAGAGTGCGTGCACGGTGAGGTTTCTGCTCCCAGAGAGGAGCAGCCAGCCAGCAGATTAGCTAATATCTCACCGAGGGAGGCAGCACTAAATGCGCCGAGAGCGGCCCGACGCTCGTCAGCAGATATGAAGACGATGCGCATCTTCATTATGGATTTATCTGTCAATGATTAGTCATGTTACAGGAGTGTCAAATCCATTTAGTACAAAGTCAAGACTCAGAATCAATAAGTCTCGACTCCCGTTTTTCCAGGAAGTGTCAAGTTTTAAATTCTTTCATTGGAACATTTTTAGAAAAGCAGAAGCCTGACTGGATGTAAACGTAATTGCTGCGCACTCAAAAGAAAAAGTGAACATTTGTCTAAGATACTGAAGGGTACAGACTACACATATACAATATTGTATATTTGGGTCAGAAGGACTCAGTTTCGGTGTAAAAAGCTAGCTATTCCAGGTGGCATTAGATGAGTTTTTTCCCCCCAACTTTCAAAACATTAGTCAACATTTTCCTGTGACAGTTCCCAGAGTCCTAAGGCATTCCAGTCAGTCGTCCTTCCACGCAGGTAGCAGTAAAAACAGCAGGACAAGAAGAAATCTAATCTTGCAGATCCAACTTTGTGTCAAGGTCCAGAAAGACTAACACTTTCAATACAGGCGATTCTTTTTATACAAGTGTGGCAGCTCTGAATTCACTAAACGTCATACAACAAGTGTGTTGAGGTCTTCTATGAGTTTACTGAACTCTATTGAGTTCCATGTCTGATCAGTCACATTCAGGGGGTCACGCTAGGTGAAGCAAAGGATAAAAGCAGGATTTTTTCATTTTTCCCCTCATTTGTGTCTCCATCCCGCCCATGACCTAACAGTCAACCTCAGTACGCCATGCTCGAGTACAATAATTTCCTAAAATGTAGCTGGATGACAGGAGCCAACAGAGGACACAGCAGTGCATCTTTTGCAGAACAGTTTTAATCTTTGAGGTATACTGTCAATTAGGCGTGGCATCGAGCAGGACAAGAGGAGGAAACAATTAGTTCTTTGTTTTAATAAACCGTTTCAGTCCCTTCACTGTGAGTGTGGGGCATTTTGATTAACAGTAGATCAAAGTATAAAGATTTCACACCATCTCACATCTGTTGTGAGACATGAGAAACAAAGACTCGAAAGAGCACAAAAAACCCCAAAACAAAAAGCAGGACTGATTGTCTGCTGCCGATTGAACAACCAGGAAAGTTTGACATTCTGAAAATGCAAACAGAAGTGGAAAAATTCTCCCACTGAAAGCTGGGGTTGTTCTTGGAAAAACAGGGCCTGGAGGCACCACAGGGTTAACTCTGCATGTAGAAGAGGTCACGCCGCCTGATTAAGGTCACACCTGAAAGCTACAGATCCCGTCAGGCCTGTTCTCACCTGGTTCCTCTCACACTGAGGCAGATGTAGAACAGCACTGCAAACGGGGACAGAAACCAGTTGAAGGCAGGATTATTCAACTAAATTTACCAGCACAGGTGACGTCATATTCCTGACACAATAAATGAAGAAACACTAATCGGGGCAAGCACAGGCTAAGAAGAGCATGCAAGCAATGCTAGCTTGTAGAGTGTTAGTAATGATCAGACAGGGACATAAAACAGACTACAGCTACTTCTCCATTCCAAAACACAAGCTTCCATTATATGATTTTGTGCAATTACACAAAAGCTGCACTAGAAACAGGAAGCAGAGACATTTCAGGCTTCCATAAAAGCAAAACGTTATTTAGAACTTAAATTTTGCTCAAGTGACAGAACTGTCACTCTGAAGGCAAGGCTGTGAATATTTAAAGCTACACCTAGAGAAAGAAGCACCACTATCTTATGTGCTCTGGTGCAAGGTTATCCTGGTAGCAATGTAGCTATTTATCTTTCACAGCATGCAACCATCGAGGTACCCGTCTCGTCTGCATTTTACTTTAAACATAAAATGTTATGCAGAGCGTGTGAATTTATCCAAACAGTTGTTCTTTTGTTCAGATGTGTGTTTAGTTTTCACACTTGAGTCACACCAGTAGCAGGAAAGCCACTCAAGGTAATTATATGCACTGCAAGTCATTTATGCAGCTTTAATGTTGGACATGTATAAAAAAAAATTTAAAAAAAAAAAGATTAAAAAAAAGTATTTGGCTCAAGGCTAAATACTTACCTCTGCTCGCCTTACAATTTGTCCCAGGTGGTTTGTTTAATTGGTGGCGTTTAGCACTTCTGTTATGCATTCACGCTGGTTTTACACAGATTTCCATCCAGTGTTTCCAAATCCTAAATTTGTTTTTCCATGCAGTTATTCCTCGTTTCAGCCTCAGCAGAAACCTGATAAACTAGATGTACACAAACTGCTAATAACAACGCAACACCTCCATTACACCCATCGTGATTTTTTCCAACTCCATATTGTTAGTCTATAAGCTTTGCATGATTCCCAGTTCACACTAATGCCATTTGTTTCATTCAGGGCCACAACACATCCCCTGGGTTCAACTGCCTGAAACTATTGCCTTTCGGCCATCTTTCTACTGTTTGGATGCCCCTCATGGTCAGACATGGCCCATCTTTATAGCAGTTTGAAGCAGAGAAGAACTACTTGTACAAACAAGCATGTTTTAATGAGCATGCGCTGTCTGCACACACGGGGGACTAATAAAAGCGCTATACAAATACAGGCCATTTACCATTTACTGTGTCACAATGTGTATAAGGCAAAGAACAGCTAAGAAGCCCCAGTGACTCAAACTGTTTTAGCCAACATAGGATTAACAGATGAGCAAGATAATCCAGATGTTTTTCTCCAACTTAAACTGATCACGTCACAGCTACTCCATAAATCCATCAGCTTTCCCAATCATGATGCAGCACACCGGTCTGCACAAGTGGATGGGCCAACGCCTTTTGTACACAACACCTCTCAACTCACTGGCCAATGTCCAAAAAGAGGTAGGCAAAGAAAGTGTGCATATAAGGTGTCGCAATCTCAGAATGATGATTCCAGCTCCAAACAGACACACAAGGTTCATTCAGGGATAGATTTCTCTCTAAGGCGGTAAAGATTTGCTTCTTAAATCAAACTCCTGTCAGAGGATAAACACGGCCTCTGCAGAGATTCGGGAACCTGCAGAAAAAGCGTTACAACACGGCAACTTCGCAAGCTCCAGCTTCATGAACAGTTTTCACCTGAACCATGCTGCAGAAACAAATTAGTCATCTGGACCAGACATTTAGCCGGCTGCATTAAATGTATTCATTCACACATACACAGAAGTTCAACTTTCAAGTCCAGTCAAAGTTTATTTTTAAAGCACATTTTAAACAACCTCAGTTGACCAAATGTCTACCAGTTAAAGAGAATGTACACTATAAAATAACCACTAAACACAATATACACTTAAAAACCAAACAAACCAAATAAATAAGAGACTGTTCTTGCTTGTTTTTGGGACTTGCTGAGCAGCATATACTGGCTTTTATTATCCACATAAGTTTTTAAGAGTGTTGAGGGCCTGGGCAGCTTATATGTGAAAAGGTGAGTTGCTCCTAAGATTAGGAGCTACCACTGAAAAAACTCTATTGCCTCTGCTTTTAAGCCCGGATCTGGTAGGATTGTAGGGTTTCACTGCGGTTGCACTGCCTAACGAAGCTTAATAGTTATTCCGTAAACTATTAGGAGTTAAATATGAGTGATTTCACTTTGATTGTCCGGCATATCTAAAGGCCACGATGCATAGCTGAATTAAGTGGAAGCTGAGATGCAGAGGATGGGGGCAGAGGCACAAAGACAAAATACGCCAGGAAACCGGTGGGTGTTCCTGTGTTTGCTGCTCTGCTGCCAGCTGAGGAGGAAACCCGCTGCTGTACAAAGTAGTGCTTTTTTTCCCTTCGTCTTTTTTGGTCAGCCAACCCAAATTTAGCATTGTTGGTGTGACATTAGCTCTGTAGGAAATAACTACATCTTCAAGCTGACGCCAGTGTACGAGTTTCCAATCGCCAGAGGTTAAGAAAAAACAAACTACGCCACAATCAAATGACTTTAACGTCTAGACGGCTAAGCTCGTGATCTCTCAGTTCAAAGTCCAGGTAACTTGTGTGACTCCATCCTCCTGCTTACAAACACCTTCTCTGTGACACTGCTTGAAAACTGATAGGCCTGTTCTAAAAATCATACCCTGCTTTATCCTCTTCGAGCACTAATGAGGAGGCAATATTTATTGAATCAACATCACCATGCTGTCAGTGAGACTTGAAACCAGCTATTCAGACAATAAACTAATCAGGAAAGTGTTTACCAAGGTCGTAAATAAGATTCAAGTCACTCCAATTCTGATTTTATGATAAAGGAAATTTCTTTGGCAAATTAAATAAAAGACAGAAAATTTAAGATTGCGGTGAGAATCTAAGCATACAAAACCGAGCAGCTGTGGTGTTATCGATGTGCTTTATTGCTACCACTGTGACATTTGGTGTTTAAACATGACACAGATGCCCTGAACCCCAGCAGTCACTGAAAGCAGTCGACTGAGGAACTATTGATCTGCCTGGAGCTCGAGGAGAGGCAGAAGAGAGCCTGAAAGCACAGCGGCAGCTGTCCCTGAACCAAAACTTAAAATTAAACAAAGTGCATTCAAGCTCTGAAGAGGTCGCACGCACTGAAAATATTCAGTGTGCATTAGAGACAAAAGCCAGGGGCCTTCTTCAGGGGTCCCCACACCACAGCAATACATTAACAGAGCTGAAAAGGATGTGGAGTTACATCACTTTGGCCACATGCCAGTCTGTCTTCTCCACCCTCCCAGTCTGATGAGCAACTCCGTGTGGAGTCACTTCTGGTTGCTGAAGGGTTTCCTAACTATGGGGCTGGGTCGTGATATGAGCTACGAGCTTTGAGATGGCCTCGCCTCTGTGACGGAAACGAGCTTCCAGTATGCAGTAAGTCACATCGGCATTGGAGGAAATTCAGTTTTATTCAGCTCACCACTTATTTTTTGTGGTGGGAAATTAGCTTGTCCCTGAAGCTTGCACTGAATCTGTAGTTTCTCCTTCAACCAAACCCTAACCAGCTGCTCACCGACTGAGTTTTAACCCTTTGAAAGCAGAGTGGGAGCAACCTTTTCAAAAACCCAGTGGTTTCTGGCATATTTCAGCCTGCTCATGTAACAAAATAACTGTCTGCGCATCAGAAGTTAAAAGAGTCGTTGCTGCAGTGTAGCTTCCCTTTGAAAAACACAAAAAACTACTGATATATACTGAACTGTGAAAACCCATCATTAAGGCTAAAGGGGAGGTTGCCTTAATGATGGGTGACAAGTCACTTTGTGGTGACTTTTCAGCTTTCCTTTTTGACATTTATAGTTTAGGACCAGTAAACTCTTCCCTAATCTTTCAATAAGACATTTTTAATCTTAACAGATAGGTTTAGTGAAACTTTGTGCTCCATTTTTGTTTTATTTAAGAGTTTCCTCCACACGAGACGCAAAACATGCGCTGCACTTTTGTGGCGTGGTCTCAGGTGCAGACCCTTAACGCAAACACGTAAATGGAGTGAAAGTGTGCAGGTGAGAGGGTGATGAGTTTAAGGCTATGTCTACACTAATCTGGATAAATTTGAAAATGGCGTTTGTCTAAAAACGCTCTGCGTAATCTTAGTTTTATTGGTCACGACTGCAACACATGACTAAAATACGTCATCGTTTTCGAAAAGGCTCCAGGTTCGTGGTCCACACTGACGTGAAAACAATGTTTTCAAATGTATCTGCTTTGGAGAGCGTTTTCAAAAAGCTCAGTTTTCCTTGACCAAAAACGCCGTCTCAGTGTGGACGGAAGGCCAAATCTGAGAGAAAAAGATGAATTTTCAAACGAAAGCGTATGAGTGTGGACATGGCCTAACCGAGCTTCCACACGCCTGCCCTCCCTCACCCCTTCCTACTTGGCTCATATGCTCCACCTGTCATGGTGGTGAGGTATCTGACAAGCTGTCGGCACCTGTGAAAACACACCGGAGCCTCTTAGACGTCCAGGTGGGACCTGAGCACATTTTCACACTGATGTCGTGTGGACTTTCTGTAAAATGCGTCACAGTGAACTCAGACTACCGAGTATTGCACTGACATGCAAACATTTGTGAGATGTTACATGTGTTGCGAAACACGACTTTTAAAACGAGCCAGTACTACCTGTGCCACAGATGGCACGCCCTTCAGACTGCAGCTGAACAATAAAAAGTGAAAGCAGCTGGAGCGCTGCGCATAAATGAACAACCAGACGTGCAAGAAGGTGGTTTTGGATCAGCTCCAAATGGCCTGTCTGAGATCTGGACATGCTTCACTTCCACAAAACCAGAGTCAACGTGCCGTTTAAGCGTTCATGTAAGTAGTGGTGCTATTTATAAGAGCTGAACAGGCAGGTGACCTTCAGGTGAAAACGGCAGATAAACATTTTGTCAGTTTGTCAAGGACTCTTATTTTTCTGTGTTTTTGTTATTATTATTATTAGTTTAAATATTAGTGACTTTTGTCTGTTATGCCCTTTTCAGCCTTTAAAGTATGACACTTATAAAAATAGAAAAGGCTAGAATAGCCCTCTGTCATTGTACAAGTACAATGAAATACTGGCACTGACTCGACTTGGTGTCACGTTTTGTGTTTTGTTTAACTGAACGATTCTTGAACAGGATGTCGTGCTGGACTGAACGCAGCTCCAATGAAAAGACCAAAACTCACCGTCTGGGAAACAAGAACCCAGACTACTCGTCACATCACAAAGCACACACACCTGGTCCTGCCAACAGGTAACCACAGGGAGGAGATGAGATCATTTTGCCTCAGAGATGACACTGACTCAGGCTGTGAATCAGCTCGTTGACACAGACCAAGGATGGGCACCAACCTCGGAGGACAGGAGTGAAGCCAGTGCACAAAGTGCAAACGCATTTAGTGAAAATCAAACGGCAGCCGCCGCTTTACTCGGCACTGCTGGGATGGAAATTTGAAAATACCAGTGTTGGTGCAGATGACTAAATTCTTCTTTCAGTTTGTTTGGGATTAAAATCTCACATTTTAAATGTTGAGATTTTTTTTTTTTTTTTTTTTTTTAAACACAGGAGTAAAAAAGAAAAATCTTTGACCAGTTTGACTACAATTCCCATAACAGCTGGGAGAAGGTCCAACTTTCATACATGATGCCTCCAGTTTGTTTTAAATGTAGGTTTTCTGTTATGAATGTGTGAAAGCCAAACTGAGGGAGCTAAAACTCATGGGGAAAAAATGTATAAAGAAAATACACCTCTATGAAAGATTGGAGAGATTCTTCTGTTATTTTGTCCACCATTTACACCAGTATGAACAGCAAAACAGCTCAGCACCCTCAAAAAACATGAGCAGAGAGCCAATTAAGCAGCTCTCTACCTGACACCAAACACCTTAAAATGTCTCAGAGAGCAGAAATAACCATCCATATGCACAGAGGATCCAGAGACCATGAGTTTAACTCATTTTCATTCATTTCATAAATGAAAACTCAGGTACAAGAACAAAAAGGTGTCCTGGGAGTAACGAGCTTTTGTTTTTCCAAACTTTCAGGGACAGGTACTCTTGCTTCATCAAGTTTATGCTGATTAATCTAATTATTTAGAGCATTTAGATTTGCAGTGAATCGCCAAGCACTGAGATGAGATGTGCAAAACAAGCTAAAAGAGAAGCAGAGGGAATTCCCTCCCCCCCCCCCCAACTTCCTAGATCACTGGGTCACTTCTCAGTCTGAAGGAAAAGCATTAGTCAGTGAAACATCAATAAAATTCTCTTTTTAAAAGAACACAAATTTTTTTTTTTTGTCCAGATTACTCATGACGAGTGAAAAGGGGAGAACAAAAACCCACAGATCGAATTATTTAATCCATTTCTCTCAGATGCTATGATCAAAGTTTTACCAAAGTCCCACCAATAACCAAAATCCAGATATTCAAATACAAGAAGCTGAAACCAGAAATTTGCATGGCATTTTTTAGCGCAAAAAAATTAAATTTATTTTCTCCTCTATATCTATCTATATCCATTTCCTCCCCACTGACTCATCAATTTCATGAGTGATGATTAACCCTCTAAAACATTACCTTAAGGGAACAAAAATCTACTATTTACAAAAGGGACGTAAACTACAAACAATGGAAATTAAATTCAGGTGTGGTTAGTCACCCAGCAAAGAGCAGCTTGTAAAGAACACGAAGCAGAATGACTGCAAAGCAGATCAAAAAAAAAAAAAAAAAAAAAAAAAACTGGAAAGGGGGGAAAGAGCTCTTGAACATCATTCAGCTCTGACTTTGATTTCTTTGAGTCCGAGGGTGAAATATTTGAGGAGACTTGAGTTCTCCACGAGGTCGGCCTCATTAACACAGGTGTGTCCTCACCTCTGTGGGAGACTGCTCATTAAAAACACACTCTGCACCCACAACACGCCAAACTCAATTCAGAAATCTGTCACTTAACGCTGCTGTTGACAGAAAAACAAAACAAAACCATTCACTTAATCAGAAATTACCCTGAATGCCAAGGCCAAGTTTACACCCACGTTTCTACGACTCTCACACGACCCAGATTTAAACGTTAAAATAAATAAAAATAACCTAAATTTAAAAAGCAGTCCAAGTATTTTTGATGACTTTACGCCGAATTAAAGGACATCCGCTAGTTCTAAAGGTTTTATTAAATCGATTCAACATTACTTTAATATCGCAGATAAACGCGCGACATTATTAAAAAGATCATTTATCGACGACGTTTTGCAAGGAGTTCTTGTCGTACACTGCTCTACACGTACAGAAGCCACCGGGAATGTGAATTTATTAAATTACGGATAATTTAAGCAATAACGTTTCTTCTACCTTTCGCTACAGGCTTACTTTGAGTGCATAATGGTGAACTTTATCAGCTTTTAAGAGACTCAAGTTCCCCAATGCCTCACCTTGCTAACCAAACGCTACCAAGCGGGCAATAGCGGCGCCGTGAAACTTACAAATCTGATATTTTACAGAGAATATTTGCGCTATCTGGGTTAAAAATCTCTGCCGAATTGAAGTGTGTGTCCAAAATTATCAAAAATCTGCATTTGCAGTCAGGTGCGACGTTTGTTCTCGCATAGAAAAGCCAAAGATATAAAATGCCTGAATTTTAAATGGTAGCCCGTGCATTCCAGGACAGAAGACGGGGCGATGAGGCTTTAAACCTGGAATAGTGAGTGAAAACTGGATGAAAACTTTACTCTGAGAAGAAATATTGGATATTCCAGTATCCCTGTCGTGTGCGGACTCTTTTATTATGTTACAAAGTTTTGTCGGAGGCGCACAGCTGAGGAGGAAGCTTCCAGATGAATGAATGGACCCGGTACTCACCTATGGACACAAGCTTTATGTTCTCCTTTTCCAGGAACTCAAGAGCCACCGACACGTTTTCCAGCTTCATCTGCCTGAAGGTGGGCCTCGGGTGGTACTTTCTGTACATCTTCTTGTGACTGAGGACCTCCAGCAGGGCGATGAGCCTCAGGCCGTCGCCCAGGTCCAGCTGCAGATCCACGATCCGCTTGTTGACGCACTTCAGGTGCTCGTTGATCCAGCGGGTAAAGGTGTTCTGCTGGATCTTCTTCCACGGAGCGTCCTCCGCCAGGTCCTTCTCTGTGGCCGGCATCTTTGATAAGTTTCCTCGCTGACTGTGTGTAAGTCTTCTGGCACGGAGATGGGTAAGAAATTACAGAAAGTTAACCGGTAAGCCTGCTGTGTTGCCGCGTTGTTTCCTCGGAGCTGCTGCAGCTCGGTCTGAACTTTCTCCGCACTAATGCCGCTGCGTTCAGGTGCTGCTCGGATTAATCAGCTTCTTCTTCTTCTTCTTCGCGTTTGTCTGAGTTGCTAGTCACCGTCAGCGACGTTTTACCGCCTCCCAACGGCATTGAAGTCCATTAAAGTCTATTTATTTTCCGCACCTTGGACACAGATGCAGACACTACACACAGAGTAGTTATAGATTCGGTTTGAATATAAATACATGTAAAAACATAATTTCATATTTCTTCTAGTTAATAACCTTTGTGTCAATGAGTTTCACCTCACATTCTGTAAATTTAGTTATTTATTTTGCATAAACCTTCATTCATTTGAGTTTCAGGCCCTCACACATCCATTTGGGTGGGTTGAAATTCGAGGCTTTATTTTTTCCAGCATTTTTAAGCCCTCTTACCTTTTTATTACTGTGGTCTGGCAAGGTTACATGTGAGAGGATGGACCTTCATAACACTCAAAGCATTTCCCATTTATTTGTTCATTGTGGAGAAATTGTAGCAAAAAAGATTTCCAGCACATTAAATATTTTTTGGAGTGGAGAGCAGAGGGTTTGGTCCTGCTTACTTCCTTCAGTTTATTTCCAGTGAGTGTAAGTGCCTTACACCTGAACTCTGTCCAGCAGAGGGCGATTCCACTGGTTATTTCCTTTTGTGTATAACACTATGTGGAAACTGCCCTTCATTTTTTTTATAGTAGCTCAGGCGCTACTATTACTGAGTACTACACAATACTTTGTGTATATCATTCTTTATGAGAGTGAAACAGGAGGATGGAGAGTACTCTGATCAGCCAATAAGGATGCAGCGTTCACTGGTTTAATAGTTAGTACCAATCCTCGTTCGTCAAGTCTTCATTTCAAAAGGCTAAGCTATTTATGATGAAAACCCTCGGACAGAGGCTTCATAGCAGGACTTCACTAACAGATAAGTGATGTCACTGCTGCTACGTCCATCTTTTATTTACAGTCTGTGTCCATAAAGCTAAGACTAAGATTTATCTAAGTTTATGACTTTGGGGTAAGTTTATAAAAACACTGATTTCAGTTGGTTTAAGCTCCTTTAGACTCTGAGAATTTCCCAGCTGTTTTTTCCACATTTATTTCTTTTTGACTTATCTCTGCTTTGCAGCACATCTACACGCCCTTGTCTGTGCTCTGTAAATACTGCAGTGATTATCCCATGTGATGCTGATTGATGATCCACTTTATTAGCACCAGATGTGACCACATGTGTCCAGTGACCGTTTGGCCTCCCCCACTTTATAAGAAGCTTATTGTTATGAAACACTCCCTCTGCCCATGTCCCAGTATTTTAAGTTTTACCTGAATCAAATCGTGTCTTACTTTTCTTTTCTTCTGACTCAGAATCAGACAGACAGAAATATGAGTACTTTTTATTCTGTCTGCATGTTGAAACCATCTCATAAAAGGTGACATCATGCTCCGGATAGATGATTGATGCGTGTTTGTTGTGTGACGACATTCAGCTTATATCAAACACACACACTCATATGCAAGTCCAGACCTGTGTTGTCTAACTGTGCAACCTTTGCTTCTCTTCATTATTTCATGTCTGCATTACATCACCTACAGCTCACTCTGCCTTAAAGGGACAGTTCACCTCAAACTCACTTGACCTGCAGTGTTTTTTAGATGAAGATTGTTCTGGAAAGATCTCAGGCTTCTCTTGATATGGAGAAACCTGGGAGAGAAGTAAACTGCACTCGGTTTGAGGTGCTCCAAGTAGCAAAACACAAAATCAAGAGACTTCTTAGAAAAGTGTCCATAAACGTTGGTGTGAGCAGGTTCCACCCACGGAGGAAGGCTTACAGCTCAGAACATGATGTTTGGATTTTATCAGATGGATGATTTCTTCTGCAGAGCAAAAATAAAGTGATTTATTTTTCTTATAAGGAGTTGGCGTGCCATAGTTCCAGGGTTTTCAAGTGTTTTGTTTTTTGGTTCTTTTTGTTCCTTTTTGACTTTACAGTTGTTCTACTGATAGGTTTCAGTTCTTGTCTTGATTTCTGTATTATTCTAGTTTCCCTAGTGTTATCTTTCAGTAATGTCCTGGTTTACTTTGAAGGTTAGTGTCTCCTCCTGTTTTTACTTCCTGCCCCTTTTCCTCCTCTGTGATTGGCTGCTCCTCTCTGATTCTGTCCTCTTGGGTCAGTTGGTCTTCTGTGTACAGTATAAACTGCATCATCTCTTGCTTTTTCAGGTCCTTTTGTTGTACCAATGGTTATTTTCCATGTGTTATCTGCTTGCAGTGCTGGCTTTGGCCCATTGTGCCCTTTTGGACTTCTGTTTCCACCAATAAAGTTTATCATTTCTTTTGCGGCCAGCTGTTGTCTCATGCATCCTGGTCCTCCTATCACACCTCATTATAGGGTTTTAGGATTTTATGGAAACCCAAACAAGAGTGAAAAAAAATTACATCTGATCGCAGAACTTTAATTTTCATTTCAAACATCTTAATACCTAAAAACAAAAACAAAAAAAAAGGGGGGGGGGTCTGAACATGGGAATTATGTGATGTGTTCACTTTCAAGAGGACAAAATATTGTTATTTTAGGTTTTTGCTCTGAGTTTTCATCACCCTGATAAACAACCATACACAGAGGAACATGAACATATAGCACGTGAAAACATATATACATCAACCAATAATTTATTTTTAGGCATCTTTCTTGGTTGTCGTCATAGAAAAGCTGTATATAATAACACACGTAAACACACAAAAAGAAAACATGACTATGATATGATGTTTATTCTTTTTCTCTGAAGATTCAACCAGAGATACTTGACTGCAATTCTGTAACTTTAATGAAACAAAAGTAAAAATAATAAATTAAGGGTTTGTAGCAGCACACGTTTGGATTTTAGGTGCTGATATTTCAAGATTTTTCTTAAGGATAAAGCAACTTTAACAACTTTGAGATAATTTTGTCTTGAAAACTTTACTCTAACATTAGTTTCCCTTAAAAAAAGCCACTTCATTAATCCTGTATCGATCAAACTACATATTTTATAAACATTTTCTTGTACTTGGGAGTTGTTTGTGCACTATAAAATCATTCAAATTCACAAATCAGTTTAATATAATGCTCCAATCTAGAGATTTTTCAGATATGAAGGCATTCATACTGATCTTTACCTTTCTTCTTGCAGTGTTTTAATCTAGTAAAAATGGATTAAAGAGAATTATGTTTTCTTTAACACAACAGTCTTCAAGAATCTGGAAACATTAATATTTAAAGTGTCTTATTTGCATTTAATTCAGAACCACAAAGTGCACACCATCTCTACACGATGCAGTTTTAAATCTTGTGAGCAGTTACAGTAAAAATCCCTTTGTAATGTCCTTCCTGCTGTTGCCATTTCAAAATAACAGCATGCAGAAGCCAGATGGGGAAAAAACAGGATAGTTTCAACCTTCTGAAGTATTTATATTGACCCAAAATGAGTTCATCTCTGAGTGTTTGTGAATAAAGACACAGGAAGCAGGTTTGGTGGGTCAGCTTGCTACAACTTTAATCCAAACATCGCTCTGCATATTCAATACATCCTCATCATATTCTCTACATAGCTCCCTCTCATATCTCTAAACAGTTTTAACAAAATAAGTCTAGTAGCACATCAGTCGATAACATTTTATCTTACAATTCTCTCTCTGTTCTGTAGTGTTTTTTCTCTTTACACATCAGGAGTATTTGTTCATTGTCTTATTTTAGTTCTTTTTAAACACTGAGACGAAACGGAGTACACGAACGATGACGAACGCTGCTCAAGAGTCCAGACTGTGAACCCACACACACACATCCCTGTCTACCAACACACACACACTTTGAAATGATTCAATGTCTCTCAAAATATTTCATCAGAGGTCTGACGTCTTGTGTGTCATTAAAAAAATGAATAGATTTTGATATTTGGCCCGTTAAACATTTTTTACAAATTTTCTTGTTCCTCCTTTTAAACTTTGCTCTTCGGGTGTTGTATAGTCGGTTAATCTGAATTCTGGGAAATTCTCAGACATTTAAAGAGCTGTGATTAAGCTGAAAGCCCTGGAAAAAGCAACCTCTGACTGTCAAACCAAGTGTGTGTGTGTATATATCAGGGGAGGTGTGTGTGTGTGTGTCTGCACACATACACAAAGTGTGGTGTTAGTTACATCAGAGGCACTTTGACCCCTTTTCTCTGTGCCCCCAACATGGAGAAAGAAAAAAGTAAACCCAACACAAAATAAATCAGATTTTATTTCAATAATTTGGCTTCAAGTTTCAACTCAGACCCCAGAATTTCCCCAAACAGAAACAAATGAAAATAACCCCAGAGAAAACGCCAAGTTAGACATCCAACATGGCCGACTGAAAGCAGAACAGGGCAGAGCTTCCTGAAATTGCTTCAGCGCGAGAGCTTCCCAGCAGCCTCGGGTTAATCACGATGACATGGTGCACTTCGTCATCATTTGTGCTTCGTTTGTGCTCTTAGAGCCAGGATCACCCCGAGTCTATAAACTCAGACCTGCTCAAGCCCGATGTGATTCACGGTCACATGAACTCACATTTAAGGCAGAACACCTGAAGTCACTGAACGAACGTCTATCTGACCAAAAACAGATCTTAAAGCCCAAAGCATTCGAATTACTCTAACTCTAGTGAAACTGAGATGTTAGCAGGAAACCAGAGAACGTTTCTGTTTTTATCATTTTAATTGTAGTAACTGTAGCAATCGGTGGAGCTGAGGGATGTCGCAGCACCGTGGGCCACTTTACTGGTGTGCCCATTCAAGTACTACAACCTTGCCCTAAAATAAACCTCCGCTGTGGTTTAACTACACTTCTAACCTTTAGTTACTGTTTGGAAACAGCTGCTATCAAGGAAGTGCCTTAAATTCTTGTTTCATCTGTTTTGGGCATTTTATCAGGGAAAACTAAAATGAAATGTGTGGTTATTTTGTGTCCTGAAGGAGATTCAAAAAGTATTTATTAGTATAAATCGAAGATGGGTACATCCCCTGGGTGAATTACAGCTGACGTCTGTAAACTGGGATCAAGAAAAAGTGGCTCCTCCTCTAGATCTGCTCTAACACAACGAGCTGGTTTGAAGAATTTAGCAAGTAAATTTAAGCTGAATGTGGAGCTGTGTAAAAGAAAAGCCATCTCTTCTTCAGAAACTCTGTCCTCAGAGGTAAAGGTGAAACAGACAGATTTACCTGTCAGTGACGTTCGAAGCTGCTGGAAAGCGCCGGGTTAGCATTAAGCAGGTTTTTGTGTGTATGTGGAAGCTCCACCTGCTGGAGAACGTTTTGTTACCTGGAAATCAGCAGAGAGACAAAAAAAAAAAAATGGGGAAAGGGGGGGGAAAGAAAAAAAAAAAGAAAAAAAAAAAGGAGCCCCCCACCAGAGCTGAGAGAGCGGAGAATAAAAACAACAAAACTCCCCGCCGCAGGAAAAACAACAACAACAAAAACCCAAAACAAAATAATCCAAGAAGCTTCTGAGTCCTCTGTAGAAACCACAACCTTTATATCCCTCTACAATTATGTACAATTAGACTTTATACAAGTAAAGCAGTGACGCTCTCCTCACGGCGCTCCGTGTGTGTGTTCGCTTGTGTTTTGTGTCCTAGGTGGAGCTGCTCTTGGAGAGGTTGGGGTAGAGGACGGCGGCCGTCACGGCGACCATCACTGCGACGACCGGCATCCAGGGGCTCCAGCCGCTCTGTTGGAGAGAGATGAACGAAAAAACACACACGAGACAAAAACAGACGAAGAAACGCGTGAATAAATAAAGTTAGTTTGAACATTACGAGTAAAAGTGGACAGAGGCAAAGACAAAAGAAGAGAAGCCACTTCAGTCCAAAAGATGATATTTAATTTCTTTTTCTCGTGCAAAAATTCATCTGATTGAGGAAAAAAAAGGTTATTTAACGAGAACAACGTAAATGAATCAGTCAAACTGCATGTAAGTGACAAAAATGTCCACCTGAGGCTGGCTCCAATTAAAATGTAAAAATGTAACTTTTATAGCGCCCGCTGCAAAAACATAGGTTTGACCTCTGATAGTTTGCTGCTTCTGACAACTACACAGGATTTTTCAAATAACTGAGGCTGAGATTTTCAAGGCTGTGGCTGCTTTGACCAACAGCGCAGAAACAGGTGGCTGAACTGGACCTCTCAAATACATTTATGCCGTTTCTTAGCTTTTAACATTATTTTTTGGCCTTTTTTTGGCCTTTATTTGATTGGACAGGGAAGATTTTTGACACACAAGTGGGAAGAGAGCAGACGGCCTTCAAACCCAGGCTGCTCAAAAGGGTCAGCTAAACTTCTTCCCCTTCAGAATATTTGTAATGTCATGATCTGAATAATATGGCTAATCAAATTCAGTATTTTATCAATGGATTGCCCACAGAACAATGGGTGACATCACGATGGGTGCGTCCATCTTTTATTTGCAGTCTGTGGAATCAAAACTAGTGTAAACATGTACACTCATTTATTCATGTAGTTCCAAGACAACTAAAACCAGTTAAAAATATCTTTTTATAGTAAAGTTTGTTTCAAAATAAGAGGTGAAAAATGAAAGGAACCTTTTGTCTAATCAATCTGAAACAATAAAAGTCCTATTCACTATAAAACATTGCTAGTTTAAGGGAGAAGCCTTGAGTCTAATTTTGTAGATTTGAATTAAAACAGTGACCTCTGACAGCAGCAGATTTTTTAAAGGAAGCATCACTAGTTTGAGACAGCAGCTCAATGTGAAGACGGGATGCCCGTTGGGACTAAAGCTGCCAGTTCAGCACTGCAAGGTCCTTATAAATGCTGCTCTTTGAACTTGTGGTCAAAGAAAAGCTCTAAGGGGAAAAAAGGCCTTTTCAACTACAATCAGGTTATTAGGTATCTAGAAAAACGAATAATTTTTACAGTAGCCAAATAACCTTCAGGTATTTCAGGATTCATCCTTTATTTTTGGTGAGAAACAACAAAGGTTTTAACTCAAGCAAGTCAACATGCCAAGTACAATTTCCTCATTGATTACGTCCAATAGGGGCTTAACGCAACTTCCCTTTTATGCACCAAATATGTAATTAAGGCCCAAGTGTGTGTTGCTTCAAATTCAAAACAGTTTTTAAATCCCTGCCAAGGACAATCGAGTTTTACTCGAGTTCTCTGCTGGTTTGTGTATGAACGATAAAAGGAAACAAATTTAATCAATATCATCTTTTGGGACTTCAGGACAGGTGGAGAAAACAAGTAAAAAAATAATTAAATAAAAAACATAAATTTAAAAAAAACAAAAAGCAGCAAAATAAATTAGGTTACCTGAGCAGAACAACAGAAAAGTTACAGAACATTTTCCCCTCAAAGCAAACAACAACTGGGCATACTGGTCAAGACGTTCCCGAATAAACAAACAAGCAGCAAACACAACACAAACACGATGGACGTGATGATGGATGCTTCAGAAATAAAGAAAGTAAGAATGGCTGCAGAAAAAGAGACAATAAAAAAAACAAACCAGTAACAGATGAAAATAACTGAAGTTAAGCAGCAGCTGGATGCAAGAACACAGAAGAAGAAAAAAGATTAATAAATGAAATTAAAAACAAACCCTGCAAAAAGAAACATGAGAGAACAGCAACATGTAATTAAAGAAAGCTAAAATAAAGCACCGAAAACCTAACGGAGAGGAAGAGGAGAGTGACTGAATGAGGCAGGTGGAAGGAGAGGGTTAGCCTTTAAGATGCGATGGTCAGAGCACGCCTCTTTAAAGGGGAACAGAGTGTAAATAAACAGAAGGGCGACCTTTAGAAGTTTCCACAGATGAATTAAGCTCATCTACATTTCTCACAGACTTTTCTTTGAATTAAAATAAAACTGAAATGTTGTTGAATTCTTCGGGTCGGGGAGAGATAAAGTGACAAATCAAAAGGAGGATCACTGTAATTTATTTAAGATTACTGGGCTGAACATAAACATTAAAACACTGTGATTAACTTTTTTCCCTTCATTTCTGTCATTTCGCTTCTTCTTAACTTAAAATTTTAACACACTGCTGACTGTGAACGGTCAGGAGTGAGCGGTTCAGCAGTCTGTTTACACAGGAGGCGTTCAGGTGCTGCTTTCAGTGTGGGACAGCCACGTTTTCATATATGATGAAGTAAAGCTGCAGTAAGAAAACGGATGATCTGATATCCTCGTGTCGGTGTTGTTCCCACATCATCATAATAAATATTGTTCCAGGTTCAACATTGCAAGTGACCAGTCACATTGTTGTGACGTCATACTTTTGCAAGCCAAGCCATTCATTCATTTATGGAATTCCAGTGTTGCAAGGACAACATGTATAATGCTTACCGTTTATCAAAGAACCGTATCCTGAAATGCAAAGAATTCAAATTGCTGGATCAGGCGGTGTCTTGCTAGTCAAGTCGATTTTTTTTTAAGGCGGTTTTTCCCAAAGTCGCAAAAGTATGATGTCACAACAATGTGATTGGTCACTTGCAATGTTGAACCTGGGACAACATTTATTATGATGATGTGGGAACAACACCGACACGAGGATATCAGATCGTGCTTAAGAAAACAGCCGCAGGTGCATGTGACGGGTGTTTCACACCAGTGCTGTGTACAGCAGCTGGATTGGTAAACACAGAAACTTATTGTTCCTCTAGTCGTGGCTCTAGTTACTGCTCCTCACAGTAATTCATTCATTTTAATAAGTTTGACAACTGAACTTTGCTTAGGTTAAAAACCGATCTGTGTAATATTGTGACGAGCCATACTCCTGCAGCACAGCCAATAATACGTCACTCCTTTTTGTGTGAAAATCAGGTAAGCGCACGCTTCCTGGTGCAGCTGTTAGCACGCAATGGAGTCTAAAGACTAGAGCAGAGATCACCGGTCCCACTGTACTGTATACATTTTCCCACCAAAATGAAAGCTTTCTTTTTGTTTTGTTTTTAAATGCAAAAAATACATAAATAAAATAATAATTTGGGATTCTTTTTTTTTTCTCCACTGTGTTTTTTGGGATTTTCAATTTAGGTTGCTGACTGACATTACCAGGATGGTCATGGTTTCTTGCCTGATCATTAAACTATCAAAGTAGGCAAAGCTTTGAAGTAGTACAGTGTGCATAGATGTACAGCGGTGACACAAAATTTGCATCCATCATACACATCTAAACACCCTGGAGGCCTACGGTGCCTTCGATTTCAGCCAGGCTGTTTACATTCCTCTCATCTAGTCAGTGGATTTGGAGACGGGTGGATTATCGGCAGATTGATTTATTTATGCATTTTTTCCAGAAAAATAAAGTCACTACAGCCACATACCTTGTTTCAATTCTCTCAGAAATCATTTGTTTTGATCTTACATGACATACCTTTCTGAGATCACTTTGAGCATGTAAATAACAAAATAAAATAAATAAATAAATGGCTGTGTCCAACTTGGTGAGTCCTGATGTTGCAGCAGCTTAATTAAAGATCTCAGTGCCATCACAGACTGTATCTAAAAGATGGATGCCACCTATGTTTTGTTTTTGTTTGTTTTTTTAAAGTCTATTTTTTCTGCAGTTCTTTGCTTTGTTTCAATCCATGCTCGATCATCATTGTAAGAAAATTACAGTAAAGTTGAATCAGCTTATCTGGACGTTGCATTTTCATTGGGAGAACCATTTTGTCACTCATCCAAGTGACTTTCAGTCTCAGCTGATTTTCCCAACCTTAAACTAACCAGTAACAGTAAATTTCCATAATGACTGAATCTAGTATCATTGCTTCAGTAAAAACCTTTAATGACTCCTTATAAGTCAGCCGTATCAAAACCGCTAAGAAGCATTTCATTAAAACGCAGCGTTTCTGTGGCTTTCAAACCTCAAAACACACTACACTAAAGATCAGTCAACCACAAGGATGTGTTTCCCCCGCCACAAACACAGTAATATAGTGTACACAGACGGTGGCTGTAGCTTTAAGTCATCTGCTAATCGGAAGGTTGTGGTTTGATCCCTAGCTTTTATAGTCTGCATTCCAAATAACCTTGGGCAACATACTACCTCAAGTTGCTAAGAGTATGAATGTGTGTGAACGTTAAATAGAGAGCACTTACATAGAAAAACATATATAAAAAAAAAGGTGCTTGCATGAATGAGGCAAGTTGTGCGAAGCGCTTTGAGTGCTCAGAGTGGAAAAGTGCTATATACCATCTATAGACTGTCGTGATTTTATACATCGGGAAAACCAAACAACCTCTGGCTAAGCAGATGGGACAACACAGAAGAGCTACTTCATCAGGCCAGGACTCTACAGTCTATTTATACCTACAGTCCAATGGCCACTCTTTCAATGAGGATGTGCACATCCGGGACAGGGAGGAACGCTGAGGTTTGAGTGGTGGGAAAAGAGGACATTTTTTGGTGATCTAAAAAAAAGTGATTGCAGCCACTCCAACCACAGCTGGAGTACCATTCAGAATGGCACTCATGGCCATTGATCAATTAACTGAACTCGCAGCTGGTTGTTAGTCAGTGGTGCTAGTTTTGGTCATTATCCAAATGTACTGTTTATAAGGTTGGGTAAAGCTACAGTTAACAGAGAGTGAAGAAATCCTCCGATTTAGTGAAAAAATATTTCTCACTCTGAAAACACAACGTCCAGATGAACAGATTTAAGGAGTCACCTTGTGTCGAACCTACACGCGTCGAGCGAGGGTTGGTGTGATGGAAAAACTGAGGGGCACTGCAAGCTCACATGTCAGTTACAGAGTAGACACGCCCTGTTTTATAACACCCTTTTGACTCCAATTGTACCATCATTTATAAAATAAACATGGTGTTCCATTTAATAATGTGTTTACTGAGGTAGATCAAGTGAGCTGAAGGGTGATTTCTTCTAGACACCCGGGCATCCCTTTACAGCCAAAGGAGTCTCCCCCTGCTGGTCATTAGAAAGAGTACAGGTTTATTGCACTTCCATACTGTATTTAAAGACCTGGAAGCTAGGTGCCTCTTTTATGTCAAGTCTACAATAAGAAGCCTTGTCTACCCGTTTTTTTCCCTGCTACGATAGGTCAAACACCGCTGCTGTGAAGAGCATGAAGCATATGTACAAGGCTCCCTTTAAATGGAGGGTCTGTGGGTGGAGGGAGCCCCAAGAGCGTGTTAATGTTAGCTGCAGCAGAACAGAAGCAGAAGTGAGACTGACTGGCAGACGAACAGGCAGACTGACAGCCATGCAGTTAGTGGTTCTCATATCAGAAGACGAGGGACCAGACGCCGTGATGATGATGATGATGATGATGATGGCTAAGATGATCCTTAGTCTTAAATGGAAGTTTAGGAGGTGAAGAGAGCGATCTGGTGATCAGAATTCAGAGTTCAACAGCTGGGTTACCTTTATGTATCATCACCCTGCACCGCAACACATCATCATCCTGAGCTGTTAGCATTCAAATGGTGAAAGATGTAGTTTAGGAATATTTGGATGCTTGCCAGTAATAACCTGCTCCTTACACTTACATTCCCTCCTTATTTAGGTTAATTTGTGACTGAATTTATGACCATTAAAAAAAAAGTGTGGACATATGGGGAAAAAAAGGGAATGCACTTCTGGTAGCTTGTTTGGAAGGAGAGACTGACCTACAAATTTGCCTCATATCAGGTACAGAAAGTGTTCCAACTTTTTGTTTATGAGGGGCTGCCAAACAAAAAACAATTGAATTAAAGTGGGCGGAGCTAAAACAGCAGGATTCACACTTAGGTTCTGCATTAAGGCCCAGTATAAGAAAATCATGAGTCATGCAATGCTTCTCTATTAGACTTAAAGAATTGTAATAATATATTTATGTGTTGGACACGTTTACAGGAGCTTTCACTTTCAACAGCAATGCCTGTAGTTCTTATTTTCAAAAATAATCAGCTCTCACGGCGGAAACCTGTGTTGAGCTCAGAGGGAGATTTCTTTTCAATTTCAGCACGTCAGTTTTCCAGCTGAAACTCATGACCCTGAATTCATCACAGATCAGAACGACCCTTTCGCCTCTGACACCTTCCAGTGATGACAAACAGATAGACGCATCAGAGACAGACAGACAGACAGGACGGCAGAGAGATAGACTGATGTCATGTCGGTGTGTACCTTTCTACCACAACTGGCCGAAACACCAGTAGAGCAGAGCCAGGACAAGGCCCATGAATATGGCTTGGACAGGCTGCAATATGGATGGCTAAAAGGGAGAGGGGTTGGAGGGGGAGAGTGGATAAGAAGAAATCAGCCAGCAAATCAACCAAAACCAACATGGAGGATGGAGCAGCTACAGCGAGGGGGGAGGGAAGAAAGGGAGAGAGGGGGTTTGGGTTTGTATCCAATCAGCCGTTTTCTACAAAGCAGCACCAACATTTCTACACATTCAGCAGCCACATTCACAATCACCACGGAGGAGCAGCCATCCGTCACCAGGCTCTTTTAAAACAGCAACACTTTTCTGCAGCAGGAACAGATCTCCTCCAGCTGCCGTCTGTCAGCTGGTTTCAATCTGATCTTTACAGCACGACGGACACCGGTTCATACAAAGAAGCCTAACAGAAATGCACTGAGTGAAGAGAGGGTAACTCTAGTTTTTTTATAATCAGGTTCTTATTTGCTCCATTGCTATCAGTGCTAATTAATGCAAACAGTGGTTAATGAGATCTGGGAACACAGTGAAATGAGATACAAATACTTTTGTCTAGAAAATCTTTTGTAACCCTGATGGACATTTCCAAAAACACTTTTAGCTCACATCAGTGCCATTCATCTTTCCTTCCAAATAAATCAATCAAATCTGGAGTTTTGTTTTAATCTGCCTAGTTGAATAAAAAATGATTTCTATCTGGAGATATCTCAAATGAAACTTCACTCATCCTGCATTTTAGTCTCCACAAAAGAATTAAACTGGTCTTGGACAAGCCCCCAATTATGTTACAACCCAGTTTATAAGCATCATTAGATCAATAGTTAACCTAATTTAGGATGGCAAGGTCCAGCAAAAAGTAGTGGAAGACCTTCCAAACCAATCGTCACATTCCATTATCCACACTGTATCAGCTACAGACCACTAGCAGTTTAGTCCATGCAACACCCAAAGACGATGCACTGTGAGGATAATGAGAATTGGAGAAGACCATGAAAGAAAAGTGGGACAGGAGAGAATCAGTTCACTTAACATACAGCAATGGTGGATTTATTTATTTATTTTTTTTATAATAGATATCAATTGTAGACTGTATCAAAAAATACATAAAATAAAAAAACAGAAACAATGAGACTTTCTAGTGTGGCCTTCGTGTTCCCAGATCTCAGATATTGCAACATTATTATTACCAAAAAAACTAAAGAGGCAAAATTACAAGGTTGTAATGAAGAGAAATTGGCCTTTAGATATATCGTGTTTTAAGAGCTGAGGGAGGAGGAAAGGAAGAAAAGAAGGGGGGTGGGGGTACAGAGTAGGCTGCTCCGCCTCACTGATTTTCTGATTAATGTTTCCAAGAGTTTTTATCCATCAGCTTATTTATCAGAACAGGATATAAACCAGGAGAGACGGTGAGGTCACATGTCACCTTGGCTAGAGGAGTCAGTTTAAAAAAACAAAACAAAAAAACACAACTGCTTTGAATGTGTTCACAGAGCTGCATGAATTCAGTTAAAAATCACAATTTAAATGTTATTTTGTTACCTCACCAGTTATTATTTGGCATTATGAGCATTTCTACTTTCAACAAAGATGTTATTGGCCATTAGACAACACTAACGCTGTGTGACATTTCTCACAGGTCAGGATAAAAATGCAGCTTCACCTGCATAAAAAGCAACCTTAAAGCAAAAATAAATTATGGTAAAACTTAAAGCTGAGCAAACATAGATTACAAAAAAACAGTCCAAGCACAAGTCTGTGTTTTTTATCATAAAGGAACAAAGAGTGTTGGTGTGGGCACTCACAGAGCTGGACTTGTCCTGCAGCAGCTTGAGGCTGCTCCTGCACTGCTCCAGCTCCTGGTGGATGTTCAGCTTCTCCTGCTCTGTTCTCTCATAACGCTGACGGAGATCAGATAGCTGGGACTGTGTGTCTTCATACTGCAGAGACAGACAGACAGACAGACAGACAGACAGACAGACACACACACACACAGGCCACTGTTATTTCTATGACCACTGTCATTTCTATGTCCATTTGCATAAAGGGTTCACTTCCAGGTAAAGTTAACCTCTTTGGGATATCCCTTTCTCCTTGTGACATCATACAGATCCAAGAATAGAAAAAAAACTGCCAGAAAAGAATAACAGGCCCCTTTAAAACTGATGGAGAATCCACCAAGTGCCACATTTACAAAAGCTCACTAGCTGCTGTTACCAATAACTCAGTCGACAAACACTGGACTTTTTATACAACTATCTGACAAACACTATTGACCTGCTGAGTTATTATCATTTTGCTAATGCATTTTGGTAATGCCGAGATTGATGTTTTTCCTTCATTTTTTACAACTTTCAATTACCCAAAGCAAACATATAATCAATAAATCACCAACTTGTCAATTAATGTCACTTGATGTGCTCCACTGAACAGATACTGACTGCAGCTTGCTTGTGTAGCTGTTTGTCTATCTTAAAGTTCTTTTTAGCTGAAACCTTTTTGGGGGGTTTAAATAAAAGAGCTCAAAAATTCATTCAGGCTGCTGCTTGTATGCATTTCCCCCACTGTGGAGATTTTGGTACATTTTATTTTATTTCTCTGAGAACCCCAGTGTGGTTTCCT
The DNA here is from genome assembly GCF_963969265.1 of Rhamphochromis sp. 'chilingali'. Classification (NCBI taxonomy): domain Eukaryota; kingdom Metazoa; phylum Chordata; class Actinopteri; order Cichliformes; family Cichlidae; genus Rhamphochromis; species Rhamphochromis sp. 'chilingali'. Next base: position 25,805,227 of record NC_137936.1, on the reverse strand, counting down.
CTCTTTATTCACATCTGCCTTAGGCATCTGCTCAACCACCTTCACTCATGCTGACTTAAGTCTCTCTGGATTTATCAAAAGACTCATTGATCCATTTCCAACTTTTATTTTTCATCTCTTCCATTTGTTCTGTTGTTTCTCACCTGGCGTTTTCTGTGTTTTATTTTTATTTTTCTTAAATCCCATTCTGTGTGCGTACCTCTTTCTGCAGTGTGTGTGTGTGGGCCTGGGCCTGGTCCAGCTGGCTCTTTAGCCTGCTCGCGTCCTGCAGGTGCTGATTCTCCAGAGAACCCAGTTTGTCCTGCAAAACCTCCTCCCTCTTCTCCAGAGACTCCAGACTGCTGCTGAGGACCAGACTCTTCTCCCTGGTGCTGCAAACACACCAAATCACACCTCGACTCAGTAATCACTCCACTACGTTTCTCAACAATGTTAGAAACTCTCGAAGGATTTGCGATGCTGTGACCTTATTGAAGACTTATGAGACTCATTTCAGGCTCGGTTTTTTTTTTTTTACTGTACTCTGGAGTCATTTATACTTGCCTTGGCGCAGGCCCTCAATTTATCTGGTCTGAAACAAGCTGTTTTAGCTTCTCTCTATTTAGACCAGCTTTTTTCCCCCCATAATTATGGAACGCCAGGACTGCCATAATGAATTAATTAAATACACCATTAAATAATTAATTAAATGTGGCAATAATTAATTAAAATTGGAATTAATTAATTAAATAAATAGTTATGACACATGTAATTAATTATTTATGTATTTCACATTTTAATTAATTATTGACACATTTAATTAATTAATTATTGACACATTTAATTAATTAATTATTGACACATTTAATTAATTATTTATGTATTTCACATTTTAATTAATTATTGACACATTTCATTAATTATTGACACATTTAATTAATTATTTAATGATATATTTATTTATTTCATTTTGGCAGTCCTGACGCCTGGCTCTCATCATGAAATAATTTTATCTGTCAGCCTCACCCATCAAACTCAGGGGGCGGGGTTAACGCTGATCGAGTCAAAACCATTGCTTTGGCCTGGTGGCCATTGTTTCTAGCACACAACAACCGGCATGTGGAAGCTAACAGAACTGAGCTTTGAAAAACCCTGTTTGTGTGTTACCAAATACCGTTTTAATATTTTTTTAGCCGAGAATGTAGTGGTTTAATCTTCATGTGTCTGGTCGGTTTGTCAAGATACAGCCTCTTTGCAAAAGTGTTTCGATGATTTCGGAGATGTCTGCCCAGTCTCACGGCAAAGCGTGGGATAGACCCGCTCGCCTCGCAAGCAATCCCACCGACAAAGCGCAGGCCCCGGTACACAGCTGTAGTAACCCCCGCTGACTTCTTTTACTGAGGTTATATTTATCGATGTTTTATTTCCTGATGTTCTTATGTGTCCTACGTGTTTCAGTCGCCAATTCTGAATTATAACATTAAAAACATGTTTAAGGAGGAGAGAGAGCAAATAAATCTGTTTAACATCTGATCTTTGGGTTTTTGTTCAGTAATCAGCGTGACCTGTGTATAAACACATAAAAGAGATAACGTTGGTGTTTCCGTCATGTAGTAACTGCTGGCTTTAACTGTACAAAGGTTGTTCGACACTATGAAACACATACAGACTTCATGATGTTCGGCTAATATTTTTATTGTGAATATTAATCATGCTGACCTCGCTCTGTACACCACGCAGCGAGGTCAGCACATCCACGATATCCTCAGCTCCATGAGTTAACACAAAGTTTCCCAGCTGACTATCTAACTGCCAACTATTCCAGAGACGTGAAAATATACAGCATAAAGAAAAGTGTAAGAGACTCAGCAGCAGATTAGAATAACAGTTATACATTTAATAAATCACCAAATGAATCCAAGAAACGAGCAAACCTGTTCCGACAATTTGAATTTGTATTCCCTCAGCTGCAGACTCGCTGCTGTTTAAATGTTTGAAAAGGAAGATTAGATATAAAAAACGTCAAACATAGACTCAGTCTGCCTTCACATTTGATATGAGGCCAGCACGTATAGTGGCCTCAGCAGGCTATTACTGAAATACACGTGCTATATCATAAACTATGATATAAACAGGGAGGTCCTATTAACATGTTTAGTTTTAAAGGACACCTTCCTGCCTTTAGTCTCATTCATGAGCAGTATTAGTTTTCTTCTAACATCCAGAAGTCTGCACAATGTGTTTCATAGTTTGTAACAAGCCTTTGACAGGTAAACATAACATGACCGAAAAAGCAAAAAAAAAGAAAAAAAAAGAGAGAGAGTGTTGACATAAGAAGAGAAAATGCTCTCAATTATGGAGACAGACAAATGGTTCATTTATGTTTGATGTGTGTTTATTCCTCCCTAAATATCGTCGGTGAAGTTCGCCATGCATGTCAGATTTTCCTGCGCATTTTTATACCTCTGCCAACAGAGAAAAAAAAATCACATTCTAACAGACAGCTGGTGCTTAGAATACAGTTGAATAACTATTAAAAAACAGATGATATTTAGATGATAGTTCAGTCTAACACATGTGCCAGTGAACCATTAAACGTCTGTGAAACTATGCAGTTATGAAACGTAACTTTAACCTCAGCCAAACCGATTTGCTCAGTTGTAAATAAAACAGCGAAGTAAACGTGACCCGACAGACAGAACCTGAGTGAATGAAGTCCAGCGTTTAACCACTGAGAGCTAAAACTCAGCTGAGGTTTGAAAGCTGTGTGCCGGTGATTGGACATCAGCCGCTGATAAAGCTGTTCGCCTATAAAGTGCTCTGTAAGGAAACGAGCTCCAGCAGCTCTGCGCTCGGGGAAAACACTATATTTACTTATCTTGTGCAGAAAAATGCGCTGACATTGCGTTATATCGAGCACCGGCTGCCCAGTTAAACTGTGACTATCACCAGGTAACTAGGCGTGTTTCTTGAATTAGCAGCAGGTGTTAAACAGCTGACAGATGAGGAGGAGGATGCATGCAGGTAAACTGAGGGTCTGTTGAGCTGATCGCTGGTTTCGTGAGAAAAATGTCAGCTCGTTCTTTATGTTACAGAAGCACAGAGACACAAGACCAGGCGGAAAGAGACGATCGTTCGGTGAAAATGAGAATCTGCGAATGCAACATGTGGAACACGGAGAGTGGAATATGTAAACAAACCGGTTAACGTAACCCCCTCGGTGCACTCTGCATGCTAACTGTTAGCAGAGCTAGTGAAATCTCTGAAAACATCTGAGCACTTTTGCAAACATGTTCTATGTTGACAACCTGACCAGACATATGTCGCGACATTCGCGGCTAAAACACTGTTAAAAGTGTAGCTGGTGACAGAAAAACGGGGTATTTTAAAACTACACCACCACCATTGCTGCTTGTGATTTGATCTGCATTCTGGGATAACTGGCTGCCCCAAGTCTACACAAGCAATCGATTTTCTAGGATCGACCTGTTTTGACTTACTTTGCACGGCAACCAATCAAATGTTAGAGAAGCTGCATGGGCAGCGTTAACCCCGCCCCCTGAGTTTGATGGGTGAGGCTGACAGATAAAATTATTTCATGACGAGAGCCAGGCGTCAGGACTGCCAAAATGAAATAAATAAATATATCATTAAATAATTAATTAAATGTGTCAATAATTAATGAAATGTGTCAATAATTAATTAAAATGTGAAATACATAAATAATTAATTAAATGTGTCAATAATTAATTAATTACATGTGTCATAACTATTTATTTAATTAATTAATTCCAATTTTAATTAATTATTGCCACATTTAATTAATTATTTAATGGTGTATTTAATTAATTCATTATGGCAGTCCTGGCGTTCCATACATAATTGGCTGTGTCTTATAGACAAATGATTTAAACACCCTTTGCGGGGCTTCTGTGGTCACAATTAAAGCTGTGATTTTATTAGTATCATGTAGATCCAATGGTAGTAAAAAAGTGCACCTCTGTAGGAATACTGAGAGAGATTACTTTGTACTCTGTCCAGACGCCATTATAAAACAAAAAATATATAAATCATTGTGTGTAACTGGGATACCTTACACATGATGTACAACATTTTTAAAAATAATTTTAGCAAAAAAAGGCACAAACATTGCATTTCCCTTTTTTATTATGAAGAGTGAGACTTAATGTTAACAAATAGTCGTGTCTTCTCAATAGTCATGTGTTCACCATCACTGCTGGTAAACAGATGAGTGCCTGGTTCATACAAATGACCAAACTGTATGCTTTCTCTGTGTCTGGCTTCCTGTCCTGCTTATCTGCACTATGCAGCTTGGTGCACCATCCATCAAAAATAGACTAGGGGTATGTTTTTGGCCAAGTCCTCAGTGTGTCTCGGCACTGACTGACCTCATCCATCTTACAAATGCATTATGATATGGAAAATTATGTGCTGACGGGAATTCTTTTATTGACAGCGAAGATTTTGATCTGATAGAACATTTTACTGGAATTTATACTGGTAAATTCCTTTTGACGTAGCTCTCCAATATAATTTTCTGCTTATAGAGCTACATGCAACATAAACTGGAACATGGAGTTTATACATGTGTTTATAGTTTTGAAAACCTTCTGTCCAACATGTGGATCAAATCCTTCGACTGGTACTGTAAACAGTGATTTCTGTATTTAGCTTGTTTATGTAAATGCTGCAACAAAATGTCACAACATTAAAAAACACTCTGACTTGTTTCCCTAAATGTCATCAGAAAGAGTTCAAATGCAGAAATTGATCCACAAACAGCAAAATCAAACTTTGGAAATGCTGACAACTCTCATTAGTGAGATCTCTTTAAAGTGGTTTTCAGTCTTCTCCTGGGATTTGATAACTTTAAAACACAGGAGAAAAAAAATGCTTGATTACTTCTGAGTGCAACTGTAGTTAAAATATATGTCGAGCTTGCAATTACAAACATAACTACACTAGACCTTAATAAAAAAGTAAGCCAACAAAGTAGTCCCAAATACTGCAGTTCCTCTAACAGCCACTTGAGGCTGGTTCCAAAAGGGATTTCCAACTTTAGAGCAGAAATAAACCTGTTTACAGGCTGGTACAAAACATGGTTCTGACTCTACAGGTCATTTATCTTCCATAACAACTAAATAAATCTAAATAAATTCCTTTTTAAACTTTAAAGTTACAGTGTGTAAGATTTCAAAGCTAGTTGTCCATAGATTTCAGTCAGTTCAAATTGTTTGCTTACTCCTCCCAAATCAACCGGATCATTCCTGCTGAGGTGGCTGTTGTAGGAATAATGTGATTCATTCAGTCAAAAGATCAAAAAACATTTATATTAGATTAGCCCATAATGGATGTTTACTGTTTGTTTACAAGAAAACGTTTTTTGTACATTCGACCTGAACTTTTTTGAATAATATCAACAACAGTAATAAACCAGGAAATACAAAACAGATGGGTGTGTAACTATCTTGCAGTATCCTATTTTTTTATCCTTTGAATTACCTCAAAAGCTCTGACCACCTTTCATCTGTAGTGAGTGTACTCAGACAGCAAAGTGACTCCGAACTGGATCCAGCTTGGAGGTTTTTGCTATCTGGGTAGGCTGTCAGTTCACTGTTTACCTCAGCTGTCAATATGCCGGATAAGAATCGTCCATGTCCAAAGTGCATTCATCTCTTTGTAGAAAGTCAAAAGATGTGTACAGTTTATTGTAAACTAGTAAAAAAAAAAAATTGTAGCTGAAGCGCAGATAAAATCCTGCTGAGGACGTGGTTGTGGTGAGAACATGCAGCAGTGTTTTCTCTCAGTGGAGAACAAATCTGGCAGATAGTCTCAGTGAGCTGTCAGTCAGCTGTCATCTCCTCGTCTTTCTCTGCCTGAATCAGCTGGACACCATGTTTCCTTCTGTCAGTCTCACCCTCAGCCTGCCCTTTAATGCTGAATCCAAACTCTGAACCTGATCTGTCGACTTGGCACTGCTCCCGAGAGCCGTCCTGGGCCAGAATTCATCAACTCGATCACGCCTGTCAAAAGACTTTAACGTCCACCTAACAAAGTTTGATATGTTCCAGGTTTCGAGACTCTCAGCTTGAGATCCAGTTAAGAGAATATAAGTTTCAAAGTGGTGTTTATTTAGTAACGCTATATTCAAAATGGTTTATAGCTGTGTGGATCTTTTTTTGACAAATAATTAAATGTGATCTTGTATAATTCTGACAGCACTGCAGTATAGTAAAATAAATAAAATAAAATAAAACAGTGGATTCAGATAAAAAAATTTAAAGCAATGTGTGTGTACCTGCTCAGCTCAGCCTCCAGGCGGTGCAGTTTTTCTGTGAGTGTTTTCCTCTCAGCTCTCAGGCCATCACAGTCCTGCTGCAAACACGTACACCGCTGGTGCAATGCAGTGCACTCCACTGTGGCAGCGAGACAGAGGATGCACAGTTATGATTAGTAGTGATTCAAAGACATGAACAGACAGCCTCAGACAAACATGCAGGCAGTGCTCACCCTGCAGCTCGCTGGCAGCAGTCTGCTGCTGTTCCTGCTGCGTGAAGGCCTCCTGCAGCCGGGCGATCTCCTCCTCGTATTTGGCGGCTGTGTTCCTCCAGTGCTCTAGCTCGGAGCGCACACTGACCAGGTCTGCCTGCAGGACAGTGATCTCACGCTCCCGCTCCGCCGTGGCCGCCTCCATAGCGTGTCGCAGGACAAGAATCTGAGAGCAAAAACACAATCGGTGGTTCGGTCACTTTCTCATGAGACTACAATTTGGTGCAAACTGACAAACAGGGAGGCTTTTTGCATAACGAAGAATGAGTGACAGAGACTCCAGGGTTCCTGACTCATTTAAACAAACAAACAAATCCTTATAATGTTTTTTATAAACTTAGAAAGGACTATGAGCGAACAATGTCACATTGTTTACTATTTGTCATTTTTAAAACAAGAATGTCTAGTTACAATTTCATTTTTATTAGTTTCAATGTTTGTTATTATTACAATGATTTCAAAAGAAAATATTTTTAAAAATATTTCCTCAGGCAAGATGTAAGATGTAGGGGTGCAACGATACTTGTATCGATATTGAACAATACAAATTTTTTATTTCTTTTATCAACTTTTCTTCTGACGATGCTGTCTGTGTTGAGCGCTCAGTGGATCTGCGTTCGACTACTCTGCCTAGGCTGCACTGTCGAGCGCAGATCCACTGAGCGCAGCACAAGCTAGCAAGACAAAAATTAAGCTCGTTGCAACATGGCAAATTGAACCTCCCCCACCCTCATTCAGATTTGGCGTTTGGAACTATTTTGGTCTTCATGTGAAGTATGACCCTGATGGTAAGCGAGTCATGGACAAAAGTAAAACAGTATGTTGGATGTGCCACGCAATGCTCAATTACATTGGTGGGAACTAGTGCGTTAGCGCAGTTAGCTTGTTAACGTGTTGACGCCGTCCAGCCCCACGCACGGGGCGATCTGCGGTAACTTGTTAACGGAGATTTGCTGCGTTATGGCGTTAATGTCATTTTAACGAGATTAACACTGACAGCACTAGTGGGAACACAACGAATATGACTGCACATTTACACCGACATCATCCTAGTGCAAATTGGAAGCAGACAAAAACAACAAGCACGCATGCTACAAACTTTACCCGAGTCATTTAGACAGCCGTTAGCACCTTATGGGGACCTGATATGTTTAATATGCTGCTGAGAATATACCCCGGAAGAAGAGTATAGTATAGCTTTTATTTTGGAAAGAGCCATTTCTCTGTAATAAACTCTCTTTTCCAAAGATGAGTGATTCCTCAATCAGATAGATTTTTTTTTAATTATTTTGTTGTTTCAGCATTAAATTTAAAAACTGTACTTTTGAGTTAAAATATATATTTATAATTTCAATAAATGACAAATTAAAAAAAAAATTGTATCGGAGTGTGACACCAAAGTATTGAACTGAACAGTGAATTTTGTGTATCGTTGCACCCCTAGTAAGATGCACTAAAACCTCCTGAGGACTTGTGTGTTAAAAAAATGTAACCAGACTGAGTAAACCCAAAGACATTCCCTGAATATTTTTAATTGCACACAATGTTGTTTCAGTTTGTTGTCTTATTTCAGTTAATTAAAATTTTCCCTTTTATTAGTTTTAGTTCAGTTTTTTTAGTTAGGTTTTTTTAAGCTGTTATTAGCAATTTCAACTTTTAAAGGGTTATTAATGACCCACTCAAACCCTGGAGTCCATGAAGAGTCTGACATGTTACACATTAGCCAAGAGAGGTTTCAAGACAGAATGGAAGAGAAGTAAGGAAGAGTTATGATGAAGAACTGGAAGCAACAGTAGGTGAAGAGGTACCTCCTCCTGGGCAGAGTAAAGCTCCTCTCTGGTGCTACAGATGGTGCTCTCCCTCTGCTCCCTCAGTGCCTCCATGTCAGCCTGAAGCTTCCCAAGCTGAGCTAAAAACACACAAGCACATAGGAAGTGAGATGTGGCAGCTAAATACTTATTGATACAAATCTATAGTACATATTTTTCTCTGTATTCACTCACTCTGCAAGAACTGGATCTGTTTGGTCGACTCCTCAGTCAGCTGAGAGTTACTCCTCCTCTCCTCCTCCAACAGAGCTGCACACCAAGAGTCACACAGTCATTATGTTTATACCACTGTTCTTTTATATTTTCATGCAACGTATAATTGAAGCGATGCAGGGCAAGAACTGTAATCTCACAAACTCAACAATACTGTAGTAAAAATGTATGAGGTAAACTTTAATTCAAACAAAGTTTGCGAGCTATTAATTATAATTAAAATTCTAATTATAAAATATAATCCACAGCATTGTGAGAACACTGTTACCTTGTAGCTCTAGACATTTCTGCTTGCCGGTGTTGGCTAATTCTTGGGCCTCCAGAAGCTCTCTGTGGAGATGGTGGATGACCTGCTCCGTGTCTCCAGGCTCTAGACCGGCCCGATGTAGCTCATCTAACCACAGACACATACAAAATGTTAAGTACATTATTTATTATTATTATTATTATTATTCAATGACAAAGTCAGGGTCTACAAATTATCTGTATTTTTATTCAAAAAACAGGAACTTTCCAGACTTAACTTCTTCACTGTTCAATAAATACATATATGAATAAATGACTGAGCACACGGTGGCAGTGTGGATATCAACTTACTGAACATAACTGACTGGACTATTTTATTCAGTCAGTCAGGAGTGTAGTGGGTGGGGGCGGTGGGGGGTGTCCAGCTGACTAGATAGTAGCTAGTAGATATTTTATTGAAAAGACGGATGAAGTTGCTATGACGTCCTGGTTCAGTTATTCAGATTTACATGTGTATATTAGACATAAGTAAATGCAATCCCAGCTTTAAAAAATGCGCTTATTTAAAATATCGCCTGAGACCACAAACTGCAGGAAATAGTTTACTGAGGTCACAGGTCATGGCAATGAGGCCTTTTTCCCCCACTCATATTTAATACACCTAGACTTCTTATTGCACCCAAAGGCACCCCCTGCTGGCCATTAGCAGGGGTGAGAGTTTAAGGCACTTCAGGCTTCGCTTCATCCGCCTTTTATACAGTCTGTAGACACAAACTCTAAAATGGAAAAAACACCAGGCCCTTCAGGGACCAGCACAGCTGAACATCTTCCTAATGGTCAGTTAAATACAATAATCAAACTGGGCGGCCCGGTGTTTTGGGGTTTATGATCACAGGTGCACGGCCACAGTTACCTTTGAGCAGAGCTACTCTGTTCTGGGGTTCATTCAGCTCTTGGTCGTTCATGTTTCCATCTGAAACACACAAAAACGCGTAAAACTCCTGTGGCTGCTTTAGGATCTATACTCCAGCAGTTTCAAGGCGAATCAGATACTGACATAATAAACTGCTAGAGAGAACAAGCGATTTTAAAAGATACATAACACAAATCTCTTTCAGGCAACTCATTTATGACCCTCAGGAAAAAATCTAAACATTCTCAGTAATTTGTAAAGCTACTCTATGATTAATTAAAGATTGAAGAGCAGACAGTGTGAGACAGAACAGCTAAACTTTAAACAGATGTCAACGCTATTCGAAATTAGGTGGAAAAGAAAAACCTTTCCAGTAAAACTGAGAAAACACAAGACAAATTTTGGAATTGCCAAAATTAGACTTAAACCGATGAGCAAGAATGTATGGGTGTTTTCACTGACCTGACGTGTCGTCACTGCTGCGGTCTTTGCTGGGACTCAGAGTGTCGGACATGTCTGACTCTTTGGCATCCATCTGATTCCCTGTGGACGTACACACGAAAACAAACATGCACATCAGCCAGGACTAACTAAAAAACTACAGTGTAATCACTTGACAGTCAACATTTACTCGTGCCATCAAATTCAAAACCAATAAATTACTTTAATCAGCTGGAACACATGCACAGTGTTCAGGTAGATTTATACTTCTACTTAAATCAAATGTAATTTTGGGATCATTAAAACTGAACATTTAAAAAAAATAAAACAATATCATAAAACCTAATTTCTAACTCTGGTGTGTTCTCTACCTTTGAGTCGATCAGGGCTGGTCAGGATGTCATCTCCCGCCGTCTGGTTGTTCTGTAAGTGGGCGTCCATCACTTCAACAGAAACATCAGGGTGAAAATTTCAGTTCAGGTTTTAAAAAACAGCAATCCATTTAGCTTGCTTTTGTTCATGGATGAATCTATATCAGGACTCAAAAAACAAAAGAAATCCAAAAGAAACTGAGTTATTAACTTACCATCAAAGTTGGCCAGTTTGTGGAGTGAATCACTGACGGTCTTCTTTAGCTCTATGACAGCTGCAGAGAGAAAAAAAAACAGAAAACCAGAAGGAATCAGTTTAAAAAAGTCAGAAAATAAAATCTGACTGCCACCATTATCAGCTGGATTAGCAGTTGGTTAGTATACAAATTCAGAAAAAGTAATGTTTTATTTCAAACTTCTCAAACTGAACAGCTGAATCAGAGATGAATCATTTTAACACAATTATCAGAGACAGGAAAAAACGTGTAAAACACTGAACCAGCTGACAGCTTGAAGTAATTAATCACTACTGCAGTGACATCTCACTTATGTATCCTTACATTCAGTATGATAAATCCAATGACATTTTTGTACAGCAAAAACTAACTGAATTCAAATGTGGAAATAAAGTTAATAAAAAATAAATACTTAATGCAATCGAGACCCTTGAAAAAGCCAAACTACGCTTACCAGCTGTTATTAGCTGTTCACACAATAAATGTGAAATTAAACTACAAAATTAACACAGCTCACTTCAATCAATTCCAAATGACCTTAAAACTAAAGCTTCATCTAAAGCAGTGGTTCTTAACCTTGTTGGCGGTACCGAACCCCACCAGTTTCATATGCGCATTCACTGAACCCCTCTTTAGTGAAAAATAAAATATGATTTTTTTCAAATTCAAGACATAGATATGTTTTTTATTGGTGCACAAAATGAGCGGTGCATGTCACGGTGGAGGCTCTGCCGAACCCCTGAGACCGACTCACCGAACCCCTAGGGTTCGATCGAACCCAGGTTAAGAACCACTGATCTAAAGTCCTAATCTCCATCTGTGCATTATAAACCACACCAGAATGTGGCTGACAGCTGACAGTAAATGTAATCAACCGACAAGGTACAGCAGCAATAAAAATTCCACAGTGGATGATGTTTCCTCAAATGTTTTCACACACTTGCTACTCAATCTGTTTCTGGTATGAGTGAAGACATGGTCAATGTGTAAAAAGGTAAAATTTCCAAAGTTATGTGAATTGAAGAAACTAGAAGAGAAGGAAGACGAGGGGGAAAAAAAATAAAAGGGAGCAAAAAAAAATCTGTTTCACGTTAGTGAAAAGTCATAAAAGCAGCATGCAGGAAAAAACACTGCTCCAGGAGAAGAAGAATAAAAGATGCCATAAGGAAATCAAAGCAAACAATATATATGTGTGGGCTTTTTTTAAAAAAAGAGGAAGAAAGAGTTCAATATGCAGGAACATTTGGTCAGTGAAACATCACCAGGCTCCAAATGTAATCTAATTATTCTCACAGAACCATGAAAAATAAAACTGAAATTAAGGCTTAGGTGGGTCCTGGTTCCTCATGATGAACCTCTAGTTTCACAATTTTTCAGCTAAAGCCTGCTCAAATGATCTGACAAATGGTATTAACACTTTAACTTAATCTTCCCAATAACACATATTTGCTCTCTTCATTCACAACAGTCAAAAACAACAGCTGTGCTGTGATTTTAGGAATAATCACAAAGAGAGCTCATTCATGTCTGTACCAGCTGCAGTGAGGTAAATTTCATGTGCTGCTGCTGACAGAAAAACAAGATGTCGCTCTTGCAGAGTAGTATAGACTGTTTTTTTTTTCATCAGAAAAAAACCATCCATCTTCTTCTTTATCCGGGGCCGGGTCGTGGGGGCAGTAGCCTAAGCAGAGAAGCCCAGACTTCCCTCTCCCCAGCCACCTCCTCTAGCCTATCCGGGGGAACACCAAGGCGTTCCCAGGCCAGCCGAGAGATATAATCTCTCCAGCGTGTCCTGGGTCTGCCCCGGGGCCTCCTCCCAGTGGGACATGCCCGGAACACCTCACCCAGAAGGTATTCTTGTTAGATGCCCGAACCACCTCAGCTGGCTCCTTTCAATGTGGAGGAGCAGCGGCTCTACTCTGAGCCCCTCCCGGATGGCTGAACTTCTCACCCTATCTCTAAGGGAGAGACCAGCCACCCTTCGGAGGAAGCTCATTTCCGCCGCTTGTATCCGCGATCTCGTTCTTTCGGTCACTACCCACAGCTCGTGGCCATAGGTGAGGATAGGGACGTAGATCGACCAGTAAATTGAGAGCTTCGCTTTTACACTCTCTTCACCACGATGGACCGGTGCAGCGTCCGCATCACTGTGGCCGCAGTGAAAAGAAGGTAGAATATTCCCTCCAAACAAAACGTATAAATTCTAAACACGCAAATCAGTCTGTGCATAATCACATTGCTCCGCCAATAAAAAAAAGTCATCTGCATGAATATATCGCCTATCATCGGTTATTGGACTGGAAAAATTTTACATATCGCCCAACCTTATCTACAACTTTTCTTTAAGAGATCATCCTTTGGTGTGGCAAGGATAATAGAAAATTGTGCTAGAAATCGATGTTGTTTTGTTTCTTGTGTTGTTTTAAAATCATACTTTATTTTTATTCTTTACTTTGTACTACATGATATTTTGCAGTGAACAAACTAAAAGACCCACAGCAGCAAAGAACATTTGATTGAAACCATGAAAACACAAACATAGCCATTAAACAATTATATCTGCATAAAATAGTTTGGCTGCTTAAGGTTTAAATACTACACTTAATACTACTCAACCTTAAAAAGTTTATGCTGCTTAGCCCATCTTTATGAAAAGAACACTTGCAGTTTTCTCAGAATACTCTTTACCAGCCTGTTTCACACAAAATAAAACTGCTCTGAAGAAACATCCAATTAAAGAAAAACAATCTTCATCCAAAAGATTTAATCACAGTTCACTAGTTAAGTAAAGAAGAATGAGCAAGAACAGAAACAACTTTAAACCAGGAAAATCCAAGGATGTGATGATGTGTTAAGGCATGTGAAGAATGAGTAAGAAAAATGTAGATTTCATTACATCACATCTCGAAATTTAGAATTTTTAAAATCATTACAAAGTGGGATATTATGGTATTATTGGAATTTAGTGGAAGAAATTTTTAGTTATTAAATGTTAGTGTCCAGATCTTATAATTCTGAGGAAAACAAAATAAAAATTGCCTAAGTATAACTTAAATGTTGTGCTTTTCATTTTATGACTTAAGCGCTCTGACAGTTTCATTTGGCTTCTCCTGGCATTGTTTGGCCTCCGTGGGAAGAAAGTAAAGGAAATAATGAGGAAAAAGTGTTTCGGTGTACAGCAGAAATGGATGCTTGTACTCACGCGGACAGTCAATTAATTGTTGGTTTCTAGTCGAGTCTCCTCCGCTGTTGTTAACATGACAGTTGTCTGATAGAAACACAGAGAACTGACATTACTATTAAGACTATCAGAGCAGAGCCCGGTATTTCTTTTCGATTTTATTGATTCTGCTTATCAATGCCAGGGTAAATTGAACCATGGATTTAACGCAGATCGATACAATTTTTTTGAATTTCTGGATTTTGATTTTTTTTTTTTAAATTTGTCCTGATTCTAAACTGGTTTTATTGCAATATTATATTGAACTGCAAGACAAGTGGGTTTACTGCATCCTACGTGCTTGTGCCCGTGTAGCCAATATAAGCACACTGAAGAGCAGACCATAAAACTTAATGTTCTGGATTAGATAAGCAGAATCACAAAACATTGTCCTTAAGGATCGACAAATCTGGAACAGGATCCAGTGGAGAATTGGCTCTCCAGACCCAACCCGGTTTTAGACCAGACAGGTAGAACCAAAGACAGAAATCATGACGGACAAACAGGTAGAAGCAGGTAGAATGCATGAAAGAACGATTTACAGAGAACTATGAGGACAGATAGATGCACAATAAAAGGATGGAGCTGAAATTAAAGCCAAAATTGGTCTCTTCAGACAGAAAGTTATAACACAAAGGTTCTGGACAGATACCACATCAGACAAGATGTGGACAAGCAAACAGCAGACAGGAAACAAAGCCTCCCAGCAAGTTTTCATTTCAACATCACGCACAAGAAATAACGAGTTAACCAGCCTAACAGTTTTCACAAGTCCGCTCGAACTTTGAAGAAATAATAATAATGATAATAATAATTCCACCTCATTTTTGCATCTAAGTAGAGACTTTACCAAAACAAAGTGAAATCAAAAAGATGATACAGTTTAACTCCCAAAATTCTAACAAATCACAAAAACTGAATTCAAGGCTCGGATCAAACAAGTTATCATTTAAATGTGCAAAATATGAGGCTCATTTTAAGTAAAGTATCACCGTCTGAAATAGGTTATTTCAAGAAAACTGGAGGATAGTCATGCGTAATATGATGTGGCAGAAATGTTTAACTGGCTGTTGTTTAAAAAAAACAAAAAAAAAAAACTTGGATAGTGTCTGTGATCTTAACCCACTTCATTAAAAAAAGAAACGGAAAGGGGAAAAAATCCAACACATTTTGGACCACTGTGGGCACCAATTTAGGAGATATTGTGTCATTACACAGTATGCAAACCCATGAACAGAAAAAGCATTGATCGACTGGCCCAGAAGGCAGTGTTCAGTTGAATCCTGAATCCTGCCAGAGGACAGAAACCAAACCAAGCACATGATCTCCTGGTTGGAGTAATTAGAGATGGCAGATTTGAACGGGATTAAGGTCACTCTGCACTCATAAATTACTAGGTAAAACTAGTTCCTCACTAAGAGGGTTTAAAGGAGTGATTAAAAAAATAAAATGCATTTTTAAATTAGAAAGTGTTTGTCTGTATCCTAAAATAAAGATCAATGTTAAAAAAAATAAATGAATAAATAAAAAAATAAAAAAAATAAAAAAAATAAAAACCTGGGGAACCCCCCCCCAAATAATATCAAGAGCAAATTATTCCCTAAATGCTTTTCTAATTATTTGTATTACAATAGCATTTTGTTTTGTTAATTCTGTGAAGGAAAACCTTTTTAAAAAACAAGCCTCGATATAAATTAAATAGTTTATTATTATGATAATTAAACTACCATCAGCATCTTCATCTTCCCCAACTGCACCATCATCGGTGTCTGTATCCTCCTCATCATCGTCTTCCTCCTGGCTCTCGCGTATCTGCTGTGTGGAATCTCTGTCCTCGACAAGCTCCTCTACTGGTCCGTGGGGGACAGTGACGACATCTGTCATGTGACCAGATCAGATATAGACGATTTTGTCGAAATGTCACCAGAAATGTTGAGCACAGAGTCTAAATGATGGCGGGTTCCGTCATAAGGTGATTACTGTGGCGAGGTGTGCAGTGAGGCAGTCACCCGCAGCATTCATGTTCAGAGTGTCAGGCATTCAATGACCAGAAGTCAATCAGTGACCAAGGCTACTTTTCCCCCCACAGGAAGAAAAACAAAGCAGTGGACAGTTTGGAAACCAGAGAAACAGCCCAGATTATCCAAAAAGCCCCAGAAAAAAAACTTCCATCACTATCACCAGTGGATATACCGACCATCGAGCTATTTAAAGGACATGAAGCCTTGTACAAATCCTACGGGCTTTACACAGAGCTGAAACTGAAGGTCACATGAAACACTTTGGCTTCAAAAGACTTTAGAATCAGAATCAGAATACTTTATTAATCCCTAAGGAAAAGATGTACCCCTGAACAATCATTAAAAAGAAAACGCTTTAGGCGGTGTGACAACAATACCTCATCAGCCTTTTACGGCTGAGGGGTAAAAACTACTAATTTAACATAAATTAAAGTTCAGATCACCAGAGCCACAGCATCAGCAAACCTTTGGTTGTTTTAGGTAAAATATTTACTCGCCTTAGTTTCACGTCATATTTTTTTACCTGTTCGTCAGAGACCCACTTTCACATTTCAACTCCCAGTTTCAGAATGTACCAAAAATAATAATAATAACCCTATCTCGCTCACTTTTCTCCAAACGACATTTTTCTTCCTCTCACTATCTCACAGCAAAGTTAAACCAAACAGCTCAAGCTGCCATTTAAGGGCGTCATCAAGCTTCCCCTCCATTTCTTAATGGCATCAGAAGAATCACAGCTGAAGAGTTGAGAAACAAACAAAGAAAGTTTTTTGCTCAAGTTGCTCAATCAATTCTGAACTCGCCTCTATTCCCTCTATTCTCGTTGCCTAGTGCAACATCTTACATCAGCTGGAATCATTGTAGAGATATATGTAGTTACACTATAAAACTGAGCTGCTTTATTGGTGAGCGAACCGTAAAAATCTCTGGAAAATGACCACAACGTTTTTTTGCACAAGAACCCACATACTGTATGATGGATGCAGCTAGTGTGCGGTGCCTTAATCCCCTAATTTGTTTTAACATGCAGTGTAAAGCTTTACTATTTGTTTACTTATTCAAATAAGTCATAACTGGAATAATAAGAACAACCTTTACAAAGTTGGAAATATTTGCTATATTTCATACTGTAATAAGCATAAATGATGCTGGTCCTACAGCTCCCATTTCTGGTGACTTATGAGTTAGTCAATAATGCTGCAGGGTGCGCTCATGTGCAGCCACTTTTCATATAATAGGTCTGTATAAGAGGAGAGGGCTGCAACTGAGCCTGACAACCATGCCCAATATATTCTCCACTGATTTTCAAAACTGGATATATTCCTGATAAATTATTTTAACTTCCTGTTAACCCCCCAGTAATATTGCTGTGTAACATCGTATTTCTATAAGTAACATCACCTAAAACTAATTATTATAAACCTTCCTAATATTTGAAAACTTAAATTTAGGTCATTTTATCTCAGTTTTTATGTTTCTGATTATAAACGTGGAAAAAGATGACACTTTCTGAATACTCTCAGGACTTATTTGAACGCTTCAGTTCCTGCACCAAGATATAAACTACCGGAGGAAATGGAAACCCGAAGGCTGGATGTCATGCTACCATAAACAAGACGAAAACAGAAGACACCCAGATTCCCGTGACAGACAGATAGAAGTTCAGTGATAAGAGCAGCAAGCAACAGGAAATTACATGGAAATCATGCAGGAAGCTGTCATGCATCATTAGTGGAGGCTGAGGAAGTGATAGAGATACACAAACAGACGGTGATGCAGATGACGCAAACCCAGGACATGTGGACTCACCCAGACTGTTGTTCTCTTTAATGCTTTTCTCTTGTAGCTGTTCTAACCGCACTGTAAGCAACAACAACAACAACAAAAGCAGAGAGAAGTGTTGACTGACAGGAAGTCAGAGCACAGGTCGAAGACATGATCTGACCTGCACAAGAGGCGCTATGTTATTTAAGTGACTGGCGTAAAGGGATCACTATGCCAGCGGGTTAAATAGGACAGTGTGTTTGCTCTGTGTATAGTTGTAAAGATGCAGATGATGCAGATTGATCACCAGGTGACTGAAAAACCATCATTTAATGTATCCAACCTATCATGAGTTTAACCAGGTCATTCAGTACAAAACTGAAATTGGCTATGATGTTTATAAATATTCTAAGTTACTGGACCACAAAGTACACGAGAGGGCTGGCATTTTTTAAGCTGCGAAAAGGATTATGACTAGAGGATGAGCATGTTATTAAAGCACAGGTAAAAAGGAGACCTTTCATTTGTTATAAATTGTTTTGACCAGCCACCTGTCTCATACTACAGTAATATGACCTCCTCACAATTTAGTCAAAATACACTTTTTGTCATTTTCTCCATTAACTATTGCAAAACAGATCCAACATCCTAATCGGATGCCTAAATACACTCAGATGTCTAATTGCAAGTAGCAGATCAACTCTGAGCTCCTCCTGAATGAGAAGTTGCTGTCCAGTTGCTTTTATTACATTTTGGGATCAAGCTTTGATTTACGCAACCATATGATTGGATTAAGCGTCCAAGTCTGTGTAATGCCACATGAATTGAAGTGTGCGCGCGCGTGTGTTTGTACCCTGCAGGGCAGCGAGCCTCTCATTGGTGAAGTCATTGTCTGCCTGCAGAGCCTCGATGCGAGCCTGGAGAACCTGCTCCTTCTCCTCCATTTCCTCAATCCGTAGTTCCAACTCCCTCTTCTCTGTCGCGCCCCGCTGAGTGAGCTCCTCTTGTCTTCCCTCTGCAGCCTGGAGGAGAAAAGGACGTAGGAGAGGTTAGCCAAAGGAAGGAACAGAAGAGGACAAAGACAAGGGTAAAAAAAAGTGGAATAAGGAGGGAAATGGGGAGAAAGCAAATAGAAAAAAAGATTATATGCTACATAAAACACAGCTCCCATTTTTGATAAATAAGGATTATTCTGAACTATAAATAATGCAAAGCTGCTCTAGCAGAGTCTAAGGATAAAACACAAAATGAGCTTAAAATGAGCACAGATTCCCTCTACTGAATTTGTAGATAATTTTATTCTAAATATATCTCCCAAAAACACATTTAAATAAAACTTGTTCTAAAATAAAGTAATGCTGCAGGAAAATAAATAATTTTTCCTTGACGGTTACCTTAATTTTGTCAGTGAGCTCTTTGATCTCATTAACGGCCGCGTTGTACTTGTTGGCGAGCTCCCTCAGCTCCTCCTGACTCCTTTCAGACATCTCCTTCAGGTGGGTGCACTCGTCCTCGGTGTTACTGAGCGTGCGCTGCACAACAGCAGAGATGGCACCAAATGTTAAGCTTAGAAATTTTAATTAGTTTCATTCTGTGCATACCATATACACATGTGTATTGTACCTCCACCTCTGACAGCTTCCTGACCACCTCAATCTTCTCCTGCAGAACTCTCCTCAGAGACTCCTTTGCCGTTGTCTCGTAGTTGTGTTTGTCCTCCTGAAGAGCCAAGAGTTCCTTACGGATCCCTTCCTCTGTCTGGGACTGAAAGAGAATTTTAAAATGCGATGATCATTTTAACTTTGCTTTGATTCATTGTAGAAGTATGCAGCCATTTTTTTTATGTGTATGTATACCTTAGAGTAAGCTTGTAACTGACTGCCCATCACCTCCAGCCTGGAGAGAAGACGGTCCTCATCAATCAAAGCCTGTAGGAGACACACACTTAGTTTACAGCAGTCCTTATCACATTAGATACCATCTATAGATGAAAACAACACAAATTAGTTTAACTAATCGCAGCGTAGTGTACTAAATGACCCTGATTAAATATGAGCAGTTAGATATGATGTTGCAAACTCGAGGTGAATCCAAGTTCACAACTCTATATAGGCTCTATTATTAAATAACCAATGAAAGTGCTGTGCCTCATTTTGTTGTGCTCATATTTGTGATTTGTGGGAAACACTATACTTATATGTTACTAAAAAGACTAAATGCTGAGCTGCCAGAAAGCATGATCACAGCTGCACTTGTTCCTCAACTTGTGAAGAATGAAACGTGTTATTTCCTACCTGCCAGCTGCTCTCTGAGGCCTCCTGAGTGGTGGCTAACAGACGCTGCAGAGTGGCTAACTTCTGCTCCAACATCTGCTCTCTGTGTAAGGCCTCCTAGAGAGTGAGAGGGAGGTCGTCGATGAAAAATAACTCAGCACAAACAAAAGCTTACACAGTTATTTATGACAATGTCTGATTTTTATCCACTAATATTAGTGCACCAGTTAACTTCAGTTAGCTGCTTTTTCTTTGCGGTTTATTGTAATCTTTGCTTGGAACCTTCCGAGGGAATGAGGATGCAAATTAGTTCTAAGCCAACTCTGGTATAGTGCATCAACATTTATGATAATATTATACATGGTTCCGTTTTTAGCTACAATCTTAAGTGATTGTAGCTAAAAACGGATAATATAAAAATTAAAAATAAAAACAAAACCAGTAATCAGATTTTTTCACTCTTCCTTTAGAAATAATTTAAACATGTATTCTTCATTTCAGTTCTTTGTGCTTTATAGAAAGTTGGTTTTTAGTAATGACCTCTGATGTATGCTTTTCATTATGTAATCTATTTTTTTATCAGATAAAAATTCACATCAATTTCACATCAGAGAAATACTCCTGTCAAGTCTTCACATTACCAATGTTGTCTTGTTAAAGCAGACCTATTCTGTTCATTTCCCAGCTTCATAACTTTAGTCCTTTGGGGTGTAACAGAGTAAGCCTGCATTCTTCTGATTGGCTCCTGTTGGTAAACACAAGGGTTGACCAGCAGGTGGGTGGAGCCTTCAAGCCTGATAACTATATGAAGGATATCCCTCTGCATGGCATCATATAGATGGTGCAAAAACAGCCATAAACCAGCTGTTTAGAGCAGTCCGAAGCCTGAACTTATGGCTCACCATGATTATTTGTATGTGAGCAAGCACCAGTTTAACTGTGTTTGTACATATTTATATAAATAAGAAAATAAGGAGAAGCACAATCACATTTCAGACTCATTATTGTTAGTGTAGTTCTCAAATATGTCCAGTAGGTGTCAGTGTGTTACCTGTAGATACTGGGAGAGCTGGAACAGTTCCTGAGAATACATACTGGGAGTGTTGGCTGCAACCTAAAAAACGAACACAAACCATGGAAACATGCTGACAGTTGTCTGAGACTCATTCAGCCTTTTGTTTGAATGCAAGGAGTCAATAAACAGCTGAAAAACCAAAGGTTAAAGAGTAAGCTGACCTTAACATACAACAACAAACATACATGAAGACAGAGCACAGGAACAGTGTCCACTTCTGTCTGACTACATCTCTGATCATTAAAACATGACATGAAATATATAATTCTCTGCTTTCATTGACTCACTTTGAGCTTCAGAATTCTCTGAACGACTCTCCGTTAATAACTTTCATTTCAATATCTGTTTGTC
Organism: Rhamphochromis sp. 'chilingali'; assembly: GCF_963969265.1. Lineage (NCBI taxonomy): Eukaryota > Metazoa > Chordata > Actinopteri > Cichliformes > Cichlidae > Rhamphochromis > Rhamphochromis sp. 'chilingali'. Next base: position 25,783,725 of record NC_137936.1, on the reverse strand, counting down.
AGTCAGTAATGTTTATCTATGCATCTATGCAACTGTTACTGTTGTAGCCACAACTTAATTTTTACCGCTTTCCCTCTGATAATGACAAATTACTTCAGTATCAAAAACGGGTCAGAAAATGAATAATGTAGTGTATTCTTCTTAGTTCTGTTTTTTTTTTTTAAGTTGTATAATTTACAACATATTTATTGTAATTTACTTCTGGTGGCCTACATGCAGTACCTTCACAGCCCCATGCTTTTCCACACTTTAAGCCTGGGTCAGTGCTAAGTTGTGTATCATAGAATGGATGCTAACTATCTGCTACTGACTGCCAGTAGCAAAACATATTTAGCACAAAAAAGTGTTAAAGTTAGTACTGCTTTTCTTTTTGTTGTTGGAGGCTGTTGAATTTAACGAAAGAATCCTTAACGAAACAAATCTAGTCAAATTTCAAATAGGTCTGCGTGATAGCAAGCAAAGTGATGAAAACACTCAATACAGCCTACAATATCCACACTGACATGTTCAGGTTCTCCAGTCATCTGAAGAAAGATTTCATGTACACCTCATTCATTTCTGTATTTTATGTATATAAGTTTAGATTCGTTATTTATAGTTGGTTTACACAGCTTTGTGTATGTATGTATGTGTAATGTGTGTATATAGACACGTGTGTGTGTGTGTGTGTGTGTGTGTGTGTGTGTGTGTGTGTGTGTGTGTGTGTGTGTGTGTGTGTGTGTGTTTTACATTGCTGTGCTTGAGAGCCACCATCTACCGGAACCAAATTCCCTGTATGTGTCTGCACATATATTTGGCCAATAAACACGATTCTGAAAAGCTCTGTGGAAAATTAAACTTTAAGGAGTGACTGATAACGAGTACTGATAGTGTCCATTAGTGTTACGCTCAGCTGGATTTCTGTTAGCCATTTCCATCTGCTTGCTTCTCACAGACTTTACACTTACACAGTATTTTAATACAGGCAAATAATAAATATGTTCCTGTTGTCAGACAACAGATTAACCATGAAATATCAAAGCCGCATGGTCACCTTTGTATGTCCACAGCTATTCCTGCTGGTTGGTTTTTATAATAGATCTGTGAGCTGGTTTTCTTTTATCCTTGTATATATGTGTACAAATCAAATCAGCATGCCCTTTGCTATCGATGTTTTATGTTTGTTACCAGTATAATGAGGAAAACACCTTTTACACTTGTGGCGCTAACCTACATAAGGTTTAATACATTTATACACACACACACACACACACACACACACACACACACACACACACACACACACATGACTATGTGTGTTGAGACCTGGGAGATGTGAGGATCCTGCTTTAGAACACTTAACTATGTTTAAGAATGGCTCAAATGTAATCATAGCTCCTCTCAGGCGTGCTCACACACCAGCCTACATTCCTCAGACAGGTTATACTGAGTCTTTGCTGCTCTGAGGAAGAATCAGAGCAGGGCGAGGCAACAGAGGAAGCCTGGTACAACACACTATGGGTAAACAATTAGTCTGGTACTGCACTGTATGACACATAGAGTTACATTACATTACATCTATATAATGTGTTTAAATAAATTTGTTAAAGTACCATGTGTCTACATGATCACATGTGGTGTGGTACAGGAAACTATAGAAAGGTGTTCGTTATGATATGACAAAGATTTACTCGTTCATTCAAATTACATGATAAATTATCCCTTGTGTGAACACAGCACTGGGAGCTAGTGATGGGTCGTTCGCGAACGAAATGGCTCTTAGAGCCGGCTCTTTGACGTGAACGACGCGAGCCGGCTCCTTATCGCGAGCCGTCACGTGGGGTTTTTTTTTTTTTCTTTCTTTTTTTTTTTTTTCTTTCTTTCTCTCAGCCTCTCTCTCGCACTTTTTTTCCGCTTCACTCTGCACGCGAGCCTTGTGCTTTACGCTGGGCAGAGGGGGGAGGGGCGGTAGTTACACCCAGTAGCACAGGAACAGAGCCAGAGAGAGAGAGAAAGAGAGGCAGGGACAACAACATTAGAAAGGTATAGTAATCATCCACAACTATTTTCGGTTGCAGATGATAAAGGATTGAGAAAGTTTATTCATGCAGGTCCATATGACAGAGAATATGCATGTTCTTTTTGTTTTCATATTATAATTTATATTTAATTGTGTTGTGGTTTGCAGTGTTTTGTGTTCTTTTCACTTTAAATTTGTGAAAGGAAAAAGCTGAAAATTTAAATAGTTAAAACTTGAAATGTGAATAGTTGATTTTTGTATTATATGATTTATTTATTACATTTTATGTGGAGTGAATAAATAAAAGTATATTTACGGTGGCCCCTAGAGACAAAGCACATACAAACTTCAAATCACGTACGAACTCTGAAGCATGTACAAACTCCAAAACACGTACAAACTCCAAAACACGTAAAAACACGTACAAACTCCGAAGCACGTAAAAACTCAGAAGCACATAAAAACTCAAAACACGTACAAAAGACAACAGAAGTGCTCCAGGATGCTGGGCGCAGTGTTGAGCCTTTGTTATCTTGTGGCTACACAAGCCAGCAAGTACCAACGACCGGATTTGGTGTGTGGTAATAACAGGTAAATGAACTTTTTTTTAAATTATTTGAATATATATATGAGTGCCTGTGTATAAATACACAAACAATACACACATGCTTTCAATTGTGTAATTTAAGTGATCTAGTAGCTCTGCTTTGGAAGTTCAGTTCATGCTAGAAATGTGTTTTGGAGTTTGTACGTGTTTTGTCTCTAGGGGCCACCGCATATATTTATATATAAACATATATAAATAAAACCACTTGTTTTTACGTTAGTAATTCCTTTTGTGCATAATTTTATATTATTGTTAATAATAAATTAATTAAAGCAACAAAACAACCTGAAGAGCCGGTTCGGAGCCGAAAGAGCCGGCTCTTTTTAGTGAGCCGAACCGAAAGAGCCGGATCTCTAAAAAGAGCCGGAAATCCCATCACTACTGGGAGCCAGCTGTTGCATGCGGACTAATTCAACTAATTGCAAAGTAGCTGTAAAACAAACCAGAGCAACTAAAGCTCGTAATTTCTACTGATTTCATTTTTTTATTTCTTTTTCAAATGGTTGATACCTTATTACTGGAACTTCTTGATACCAGTACAGGTTTTTACATTCTCAAAACGGTCTGTGTTGCCTTACTGAGCATAAATCTGTGCACTTTCCTAATATTTTATGACTATTTGCAAAAAACCAAAACAAAATAAAAAAAGACAAAACTTTATTCTAAGGAAATCCCACTATTAAAAAAAAAACAAAAACCACTGATTAAAATCAATATTTTCATATATCTAAAGATTTTACTTTGTGGGAAGCTCAAAGTCTCTTGATAAATTCCAATATTTTTATATGCAGAAATTATCTTGTAGTGTACATACAATACATTGGTACTAGTCAATTTATCAGCTAAACTCTAACAGCAAATTTCCCAATTACAGTACTAAGGAATTTTCCCAATGTTACAACACTGAGGTTAAAGAATCAACCTCAATTCCTTCTGGAACTTTAAAAGAAGTCTATATGACTGAATTTAGCACCTGACTTGTAGAAAAAAAAAAAGTGTACTTTAAATTGTACAGGGTATTTTGTTTTTGGCTTCATTCATGTTCTTTGATGCCTGTCTGTGTAGGTTTGTGAGACTTCCTGGAACAGCAGCTTTCAGTGTTGCAAATTTTAGCATCTTTTAATTTGGCTTGGAAATTCACCCCACATGGAGAGGCAGATTCCAAGAAGCATGACAGGAATGACCAATATTACTGTAAACTGGGAAAACCAAATTTTGAGTGTTAGATTTGCAGGATTGCAAATCCCACCAAAGCTGGCCCAAATTTAAACCGTGCAACTGTATAAAAGATAATGTCCCGCTGTGTGGATTATGGACATTATCTGTGAAAAGCAGTTTTTACACACAATTCAAACATTAAAACATTTAAAGCACACTAAAATAAACAATGGCAAGTCGAGTCACGCAAGTCTGAAGTGTTCCACATGCTGATGTAGACTTTGGTAAAGCTAGAATTGATTTTCATAGATATGAATTTCCAAATCAATAACTGAAATGTGAAATGCTGCAAATAACGGATCTTTCTAGTGAGGGGTTTGTTACGTTATAATATTATTTTATGCCATGTTATACCCCTAATTAAAGATTGTGAATTATTATGTAGTTTTAGTTTGCATTATTCTCCTGAATTAGAAGAAGCTGATAACTATTGCATTAGTTAAACTGATTTGCATTACATTAGACTGCTGATTTATTGTGGATGAATGATATTGTTTTATGATGTTATAAGAAATACTGTTTGCAGAGAGTCATCGCCTTATTTTTCTGATTAGAAGAGAACAGAGCATGCTGGAGTTTTCTGTCCCATCTCAGCACGGCTCCTCTTTGTAGACTACAGCTCGGCTTTTAATACCATCCGGCCATACAAACTCCGTCCCAAACTCCACCAACTGGGACTTAACTCCTCTCTGTGCAACTGGATTGTGGACTTCCTCACTAACCGTAGACAGAGTGTCAGAGTGGGTAAGAACACCTCTTCCACCCTTGTGGTCAACACCGGTGCCCCTCAGGGGTGTGTTCTGAGCCCTCTGCTATACACTCTCTTCACCCATGACTGTATTTCCTCCTGCGCGTCCAATCTCATTGTTAAGTTTGCAGATGACACTACAGTGCTCGGACTTATATCCAACAATGATGAGACAAACTATAGGACAGAGGTGCAACAACTAGAGTCATGGTGCCACGACAATAACTTGGTCTTAAACACCAAAAAGACCAAGGAGATCATTGTAGATTTCCGGAAGAGGGGTCATAACAACCATCTGCCTCTCTTCATTGGCAGTGAGGCGGTGGAGAGGGTGAGCAGTTTTAAATTCTTGGGGGTAACTGTGACCGAGGACCTGTCCTGGGGCAACCATATCACCTCAGTTGTACGGAAGGCCCAACAGCGCCTCTACTACCTGAGGAGACTGCGGAGCGCACACATTCCCAGATCTCTGATGTTGAACTTCTACAACTGTGCCATCAGCAGCGTTCTGACGTATGGATTTCTAGTGTGGTTCCCCAGCTGCACCAAGGCCGATCAGCAAGCACTCCAGCGGGTGGTGAAAGAAGCTGGCAGAATTATTGGAACAAGTCTGCCAGAGATCAGTAATATCTTCCCCACTCGCTGTCTGAGGAGGGTGCACAGTATCCTGCGGGACCAACATCACCCTGCGCGCCACCTTTTCCATCTGCTGCCCTCAGGGAGAAGGTACAGGTCTATACAGGCCAGAACATCCAGACTGGCCAACAGCCTGTATCCACAGGCTGTGAGGCTCCTGAACTCTCTGCCCCCCTCTCACGGACAATAACCATATCCAACTTCTTAATAGCAATGAACTGGTCTGCATTGGTGCATCATATCTTTATTCTCTTCCCCCTCCTGCCCCCCCCCCCCTCTTTCTTAAATAGATAACTATCATATCTGATATCATATCTCACAGTACAATAATATTGAATGGGTTGCATTGTTGTATTTTGTCATGTTTCTCAGGTCTTTGTCTGAATTTCTACGAACATTATTGCTAAGGATTGTCTTATTGCATTGGAGTCACACTGGGTTAAATATGTACACTTGGGTTTTAAGGGGTATTTATTATTTTCTTCTTTTTTTTGGGTTGTATGGAAGCCCCAAACGCAATTTCATTGTTCTTGACAATGACAATAAATAAATAAATACTAAATACTAAAACGGGGAGCCAAGGTCGTAGCTTAGGCGCCGTGTGAGAGAAAAGCATGTGAATGTTTAGGCTTTTATGATAAGGTGGGGGCACCAGAGGCTATAAGAGTTTGAGTAATCCTCCACCATTTTGAGATCTGAGGCTGTCTGCATACGGTGTCCATCTCCCACGCGTGTGTTCATTAAAATCATCGTTTGACTTAACCCGGCCGGACCAGTGTTGTTATTGTGGTTTTTTTCTCTTGTCTCCATCCCCAATTTTTGAACTCGTAACAGGTTACAGATAACTTTTCATCTAGAATTGATTCAATTCCAATTCACAAGGTCCCGCATCGATTCGATCCACGATTTGATTCGAATCGGGGAAATTTTGCCTCAGGCAGTCAGAAATATTACAATTCTGATCACTTATCAGTACATATCTATATTTTTTATATCTATAAAAAGAAAGCTGACACTTGTGAGACTTTATCAAAGGTGTGAGCATCACAGCAGATTCCTTTGTGTCAAAGTAACTGAGGATAAAACACAGAAAAACATGAAGGCGGTTTTCCTGGTCTGGGTTTTTATAGCAGATGACCTTAAACATATTGTGCAGTCAAAAACAAAGTGAAGCAGAGCAAAGTTACAGAGGTTTGATTAGAGACACAGCTAAGCATTTTGAAATTTTGCGTAATTTTAAGTTTAAGTTTACATTTGTTCAGTATTGAACAGCAGAAATGAGGCTTTGTTGTCGGAAGTAAGTTAACAAAAAAAACCCAAAAAGAACCAGCAGACTGTAGACTGGTGGGTAATAAGTAAGCGAATAATGCAAAAAACAGATTTTTAGATGGGAAACTATTCCTGAGAGAGAGAAAGAGAGAGAGAGCTCTACATGAAGTGTGATTTTATCGTGGTGGAAGCAAAACAGCAAAAGTAAGAGGAAATTCGTGACGATGTTTATGTGAAGCGAAATGTGAAGCGTAGTTTGGATCGTCTTTGGCTGCTGGTTCAGTCAGTATTGTTTGGAGAGAGATAAAATCTGCAGCTTCAGAATCTAGCGCAAAAAGGACGTAAACACAAAGTGCCCGCCAACGCTTCAAAATCAGTGAGCTGTTGGCTTTCAGCCCCGACGGCGTGTCGGCGTACGTGCGTCAGGTGAGAAAGACGACAGCTCACTGATTCGGATGCGTTGGGTCTGCGTTTTATGTTTACGTCTTTGTGCAGAATCAGTGTACCTGCTGTCATTTACTGTTTTAGCTGTTTGGTGGTTGTAGAAATTTTGTGAGGTTTAACCTGAGATTCTGGTATTTCAGGCAAAATAAATTTATATTTAAAAATCGATTCAGGAGTTTAATGAATCGATATAGGGCTGCTCGATTATGGCAAAAATGATAATCACGATTATTTTCACTGAAATTGAGATCACGATTATTTGACGATATTTATTTAACCCTTTAAGACCTACTATAGAACCAAGTCCACCAGAGCTTATATTATTTTTATTTATTTTTTTTACATGCTGTAGTGCCATTTGTGGGAGCATTTCAAGTTGCTATACATCAATACAACTGTTATAGTCCATATTTTAATAATATGTATGCATTAAGTGCATAGTAATTACATAAATTGCAAAAAAGTGCAATAAACTACAAAAAAAATTGAAAATCGCTTTTGTTTTGTTTACATATATTTCTACTTGGAGAAGTTTAAGAGGTTTATCCCTCAAAACTTTAAATACAATAAAGTTGCAAAAAATAGTTTCCCACCACAGGAAATTTATTTTGAGTGTCTTCATAGTTTTATTTTGGAGATACAGCAATTTTTATATACTGCAGGAAAAACAAAAAACAATCCTATGATGCAAATTTGCAAAGAAAACAGCATGTGCATCATTTCACTGTGGGAAGTGTTACGAACAGCTGATAGGAACGGCAAAGCGTGTTTCTGGAATATTATGTTTTTGTTCCTGCAAGCGCTTTTTATGCAGTTTTTGCAAAGCTATATGTGGAACGAAACCGTGACCGAGGACAAGCTGATGGCATCAGATGTAAGTACAACTCCTCCGGTTTCATATGCAAAACAAATTATTGCGCTAGCTTACACGGTTCAGGTTCTACAGGGATTTAAAAATAGTTACGCAAAACGGAGCATGCTGCTCTGACCGGCTTTAAAGGGTTAACAATGACTTTAAAAAAATAATATAAAATAGTGTGCAACACCACTGAAGTTTTTTTTTTTTTTTTTTTTTTTTTAACTCTTTTCAACCAACGGCAGTCACTCTCCAAATAACTTCTGCTTAGCTTTCCGAGCTTCCCTCGGGTCCTCTTAATCAGCGGTCTCCACCCTTTTTTGCGCCACGGACTGGTTTATGCCCGACAATATTTTCACGGACCGGCCTTTAAGGTGTCGCGGATAAATGAGGGAGGGGCTAATAATCGGCTCAGTCATTTTTAATGATCGTTGAAAGCCCAGATCGTAATCGTGATTAAAATTCGATTAATTGAGCAGCCCTAAATCGATATCACGTTATCCAAGCCAGAATCGATTTTAATTGATAAATCCCACCCCTAATTATGAATCTAAACAAATAGTTGATCTCCAAAAGCATTGGGACTTCAGTTTAGAGGGGTCACATCCTAGCTCTGAGAACATAACAAATTTCTTTTTAAACTTGAGTGGACAAACATCTAAATGTATGTGAAACCACAGCCTGTACAGTGGCAGAAAAAAGAAATCCTGCTTCTTGATGCACATGAAGGATTTCTGTAATGCTGCAGCACCAACTGGCAGGGATCTCTGCATTCCTTTGTCAGCTGACTAAGTCCACTCTGTGTGTTTAAAGAACACTTATGTGTGTTAGAAATACAAACACACACTCTTAGATGCTTCTCTGAGGTGTAGCCCTACATGTGAGTGAGTGAGAGACACTTTGACATGGGACAGGACAACACTAACAAAAACACGCACACACATACATACTTCTGTTCTTACCTTGTCTATAGGTAGTGGTAATGGAGGCTGGATGACACTGAAAGAGGAAGAGAGGAGAGAAAAAAGTTCGTCACCATAGAAACACCAAAGAGCAAAGACACGTGGAGTAACCACGGAGACCGAAATAAAAAAAATGTTCCTGGAAAAGTCTTGTGACATCGGTTTTTCAGCTCATTTTAATAAAACATTCATTCTATTACGACCAAGTCACTGGCAACAAGGAGTCCATTTCCCACACCTTTCTGACATTTCACCAGGTATAAATCACTTGATGTAAAAAATATCCACTCAGCAACTGAGCCTTGCAACAATTTTTAGATGGGAAGAGCAGAGGAAAAGACAAAGGAAAAAAAAAACCTAACTTTTCAGACTAAAACTTTGGTTATGTTCATAGGTTATTTATGCAACTGGGGAAAAATAAAAAGTGAGCATTTATATATTACATATTTATGTATGTAATTTAATCAAGCAAAAACCTCCAGGTCTGAAAAATGAAGTCAATTCATGAAGAAAATAACTGCAGTCCCTCTAATGGCCACTTAAGGCAGGCTTTTAAAGTGAGTTAGTTGGCACAGACTCACATGTTAAAATGTCTAACTTTGCAACATAAATAATCATGTTTACAGCCTGCAACAAAACCTTTGTTGACAGGAAAGTCCATAAAAGGGTGAAACTAACAAGAAAAGATAATAACCTGGTTATGACCAAGTGTATGAAAAAAATCCCAGTCAGTTATTAGTAGTGGTGGTAGCTGTAATAGCGGTAGTAGCAGTAGGAATAATTATTGTAGTATTAGTATTTTTTTATTACCATTTTTAATAGTTAACCTGCTTTCACACGTTTCACAGCTCACTGAGCTCAGCTAAATGCTCCATCAGAGACTGCACTCAGGTGGGTTTTATGTGACATACACTAATAACAATACTCAGTATCTCAGTGATACTTTTATAGGAAGATGAGTGGATATCTTTTGTTTGTGTGTCTGCTTTTGGAAAGACATGAAATCACACTGTCTAAATTCCTAAGTACCCTGCTATACTGGAACAAAACTGAAACCTAAGAGTCAAATAAATATTGCCATGTGTTACTTCAAAATGGCAGATAACTGGTTTCCTTTTTTTTTTTTTTTTTTTTGATAATATTATTAGTTGACTAATTTAATTCACATACTCATTATCAGTTTCACTTGCAGCCTGAAAAACACTCAGACACATATGTGTTTTTAACTTTTAGTGAACTTGCACTGAATCACACTGCAGTGGCTGCTGTGTATGTTGGATCAGTGTGGTGTGGTTGCTGCAATTACATCAAACACAGTCAAGTCAAGCTTAAGCCTGAGAGGATTTCCCTTAAAGTACAGGAAAAGTCAGAGATTGATGCGACTGTTTTCTTGCAGACAACACCTTGAGGCCAGTCTCAAAAATATCCTGTTACATAAAGTCTGACTTTAATAACATCTCAAACTCACATATATGGACCAATAAAACACCAAACAGTGCATTGAAACGTTTCACTCAAATCAAGTGAGATGTGTAAGCACAGGATACAATTACTTTACTACAGTTTGCAAGGTTCCAAAAAAAGATCACTGTCTGATGAAAACAAACAAACCAAACAAACAAAGTCTTCAAGTAGGCCTGGAAATTAAACATTTTCAGTCAGACCCTGTAAATCAACCATGTAGTTGACTATACAGTTTTGTTAAGGTTATACTGCTATCAGTTGTAACATTAGCTACAGGTAAAAATTTAAGCTAAAATTTGTGTACTTTCAATGAGATAAACTTCAATGAATTCAGAAAATCTAATTTTCTTTAAGAAATAAACAGAAATTAGAGTAGGCAAACATAATAACAGTTTAGAGTGCATCTACTATCCATTTCCTTATTTCCTGTCATGTATAGTTGCAGTGGTAGATGTTCATATCAAACATGGCCAACGTTTCAAATAAAGTCATCTACAGTACTGTGCACCAGTCTTAAGCCAATCATTTCTTTACATTTTGCTAGAAAATGGGAAATGGGCACATTTGAAGTAAATGATCAAGTGCAAAAATAAAGGAAAAACAGATGCCTGCCATTTGTTCTGTTCTGTCAGGATGATCCCACAATGCTTCAATAATGCTGAGGTCCAGTTCTCTGGGGAGGTCAATCCATGACTGATGGTGTTCAGCTGTGCATTTTTCCACTCAGGTGATGCTTTTACTGCATTGGCAGTGTTTGGGATCACTGCCATGCTGAAAAATGAAGCTGTTACCAATCAGAAGCTTTTAAGATGGTATTGCAACAGGCCCATAAGACTGCTGCCACTAATTTTCAGTCCAGTTCTTATGCAATTTGGCATACTTCAACCTTTTCTCCCCTTAAGCCTTTCTATAAAGAAATAAAGGATGGCTCAAGAATTTTGAACACACATGATCCCTGTGAACCAAAAGCTCAGGCTCATGAATATCCTGATACAGTCTCCTCAAGCAACAATCATTGTATTGTGTCTGCTTAGGTAGGTACCCAAAGTCAAATATGTATCTGCACTTTTAATGGTCACTAGGATATAAAAACCATTCACTTGTACTAACCAATTACCATATTAGCCACAATAGCATGTAGACATACCAGCCATACAGTGGAAACTGTCATGACCATCTTCTGTTGCATATGCATAAGCGCAACAAATGATTGGCTCATCTGTTTCCTGTTTTGGCTATTGGTTGGCTTTTTAGAGACAGTGGCCACCATCTTCTATAGCTTTCCATTTAAATTATTCTTTAACAGCATCACTTTTCTTGTAATACCATGGATTTAACTTCGTTATTATAACTGAATTTTTCAGTAAACTGTGGGATTCATATTGTAAAGATATGTAGGACACAGCAGGACATAGCAGTCAGAAGATGAATGCATTCATTTTAAAAAAAATCACAAACCAGTGCAATAAATTTGTAGGTCACTTGTTTTAACACTGCACTGCTCCACAGGATCACATTTTTCCATTTCCTTAGGTCAAACCATGCATAATAATATAGTACAGTCACTGTGAGTCGCTTCCACTGCTCTCTGTGTTGCATTAATTAAAAAACACAGTAGTTTTGACAGGAGCTGAATGAAGAATAAATCTAAACCAAAACCACAGTGTGAAACCTTCAGTTGCTGCCCTGCAGAAACAGGGCCTCTGTCATTTTGTGCAGTGTTTACCCAAAGTACTGTAATCTTACAGCACAGCAAGGTCATGCAGGTTTGTTTGAGAGACAGTGTGGAGATTACGTAGAAACAGTCACAGTTCAGGAATGTAAATTCAACTCTGGGCAAAAAAATAACTCAACACTGTTAATGTGTCACTACTCCCTGCAGAAATGTAGAACGCAGCAGCTCCTTTAACAAAAAACTCACGGGTCGCATGAATTCTCATGACAAAAACACATTTTACAAATCAATAATTGGTTGTTTTTCTATAGGAGACAAGAACAAGCTGGACTTCAATACATTTCCTCTTATAAAAAGGATTGCAGCACACACTTCAGCTGAACATACTTATAACTCCAACTCAAATTTGCTTGGTTACTGAGCTGCATGTAAAATTCTGCTCAGAAGAATGAAGATGCAGAAACTATTGTACATCGATTTTATCAGTTAGGGGCAACTCAAAGTAACAACAGGTGCACTGAAGAAGCCACAAAACAACCATGAACAAGGGAATGGTTTAGCCACAGACCACTGCTGTCTTACAACAAAAATAAAAGCCAACAGTTTTATCTTCACTATTTTTAGGCAACTTTCTTCTGGATGGCAGTACCTCACAAACTAATGAGATGACAATACACGACCAGAAATCTGCAGTGAATAAATAGATGGGTTGAGAAAAGCACTTTCATTAACCTCAGTTTGTACATAAGGCCAAAACTGCAGGTCAGAAAAATAATTACAAGCACTTTAAAAGGTTAAGGCAGTGATTTAAAAGGATTTTTGTACATTTAGGACCAGCAGAGCAGGTTCTCTGCAGAGATTAGAGCAAACAGCTTCCACAGAGCCACATCGTCAATCACAGTAAACACCCAGTACTTTATGTTGAGTTGGTCGTTTTCATATCAGAGCTCCACTGCCTGCTGATCACATGACACCCAGTAAGAAGAAATGGAAAAACTGCAATCCTCCTAAATATGTCATAACATTAGATATTTTAGTCTTTCATACAGTATTCCATGTTTCCTCTTATCTTGTTAAAATCTCCTAGTCATATTTTTAAACTGGATACCAGCAAATAAGCATTGTAACACTTGTACGCTGGGCACTGGCACTTCCAGAGGACTCTTGTCCTGAAGGGATGATGATTCTTCTTCACTGTGTTGTTCCAACAATTTGTTCCTGCTGCATTCATTCAGTCACAGTGCTGTCACATTTCTGTGCATAACAGCTGGCAGCAGTTCTAGTATTCAGATACCATCTTCACATCAGCACTGCTCATGCTAATGATTGGGGCGACCGTGGCTCACGGGGTTGGGAATTGCATCTGTAACCGGAAGGTCGCCGGTTCGATCCCCGGGCTCTCTGTCCTGGTCGTTGTGTCCTTGGGCAAGACACTTTACCCTACTTGCCTACTGGTGTTGGCCAGAGGGGCCGATGGCGCGATATGGCAGCCTCGCTTCTGTCAGTCTTCCCCCAGGGCAGCTGTGGCTACAACTGTAGCTTTCCTCCACCAGTGTATGAATGTGAGAGTGAATGAATAGTGGTATTGTAAAGCGCTTTGGGTGCCTTGAAAAGCGCTATATAAATCCAATCCATTATTATTATTAGCCTTTTGCCTCTCTCTTTACCCATACATAACAGAAATATGGGTTTTTGTGATAGTTTGTAGGTTTGGATTAATGGCTTGTGTACAGTGAAGACAATGAGGTTTCTTAGATACAACAGAACATTATAATCCATCTTCTTCATTTTGACCATTTGAAACCCTGATCCAGGCACCAAAAATGTTTAAAAAACAAAACAAAAAACAAACAAACACGTAAATAAGCCAAGATAACTGTCCTTTAAAGAAACTACACCTTCAGGTCATTAAACTGCACTGCTTGCAGTTTTGGCACTTACATTTTTTGTACGTTTTCTCTTTTGCCAATTCATGACCAAAAAGCCTTTTTTAATGAGAGTTCACATACCAAACTTTACTACAGTTTTTACTTGTTCCCCTGCTTGTTTTACAGAGAAGAATATTTTATGTATCAGGGGATATTTTGGGCATGTTTTGCAAGAAATTTAAATATAAAAAATAAATATGGGAATTCCTGTTATACAGGTCTGTTTATGGCAACATAAATAGACCTTGAATCATTTGCTAATAGGCTGTTTGTTGTCATTCAGCTACATCATGCTAGCAGATTAAGCCTTTAAAGGTGAGCAGACACCTGTTTTCTCAGGTGTGATTTAACATTTTTCTATTCAAGTTCCTACAATAAAGGCAAGTTAAACTCAAGTAAAGTTAAACTGAGGAGTTTGTCATATTTCAGGCCTGCTTACAAAACAAAATGACTACATCAGAAGTTAATAAAGGGTGGTCTCTGGCTGTGCAGCTACCCTTGGAAAAATGGAGAAACTTTTCTAATGGTCGTCAAACCATGTCTTTATTGATATATACTGAGAGGTCAAAACTCATCATTAAGAGTAAATGTCATCTTCATAGGGGAAGGAGTTAACATCATCACAGTTAAGTTTGCAGTTACAATGTGTCTCTCCAACTAATAAAAACACATCTATTTAACGGATTCCATTAATTTGGATAATTGGGGTACATTTACTTCAGCTTGAAGGCATTTTATTTATCAAGTTACCAGAAAGAACAAGAAAAGATTGCTATCCACTCAATGCCAGGAAAAACAATTACTTTAAACTTTTCTTCTTTCATTGGTATTGTTTTTTTTTTCTTTTAATTGTATTTCATGTAATTTACTTTATTTATCCAAGAAAGTTAGGAAATTATTATGTCACAGCAGCTAAAGCAAATAACTCATAACAAAAACAACACAACTGAAAGTCGAATAGCTCATTAAACTAAATATTATCAATAACGTAAAAACAATTATAAAAAAAGAGCATGACTGAACAGTAAAAATACAGTATTTAGATAAATCTCTTAATCACAATCTGATTAAGCAATTATGCCTTCTCTTAATAAGCAAATAAAAAAAAAAGTACAGTAAACATGCAGGACAAAAATTTATTGTACAAAGATAAGGAAGGATCAGAGGCCGGTTCAGGGGATTCAAGAGGCTCTGCAGCAGTTATTTACAGCAGATTCTGACTGCATCAAGAAAATTACTCATTTCCAGTCATCAAATACTGCCTGCACAGACCAGACCAGCATGGCTCCAAAGCAACACATTTTTAAAAAGATGGAACAATATCTACGCCATCACATGATCTAATTTCACAGCTCTTCAACTGTGGCTCACAAGAACATCAAGTCTGCCTACACGGACACACAAAGTGCAGAGCAGAGCAACAGGAAAACAAAAAGGCTGAGTGTTTTGCATGCAGTCCAGCAAAAGGCTGCCAGTAGTTTCCATCTGCAGCATACTCACATGTTTTTAAAACAGTGCGGGAGAACATTTCATTCTGTCACAAACATAGCTCTACATGGTCATCTATTACTTACTAAAATATGTCTGCAGCACAGACTATTAAAAAAAAACAACACACAAAAAAAACCCAAACGTGGTTGAGGGAAATTCTGGATCAAAAGACTGCTTTTACATCAAAGTTTTAACAATTAATTTATTAGTGGGACTTTTTTTTTTTTTTTACAAAGTAAACAAGGAAGCGTAAAAGCCTGATTCATTGATTCCTTCTTTTCTGTTGTTTCTTTATGTTCTCGTCAATATTGTGCTATTTTATTATACTATAAAAACAGTCCTCGCAATTTAAAGCATAGTCTTTTATTGAAAACTCAATCTTTTGTTCACCTTTTTTCTTTTAAAGGGGATTTTGTAGATTTGTTTGTAGATTTATTTGAATTTATTTAAGGTGAAACTAGAGATAGATCCATTGATTAGACATTCGGCAGCAACACAATTGTACGTTTAAAAACAGTTAATAACACCAGTTAATAACATTCTCAAAGTGGGAGTAAATAGCATAGAGAGGTGTGACACAAGAGTTTGAACTGAACATTACGAAATGTTATCTAGATAAAGAAGTCAGCTGCAGGATAACAAAACTGACATTTTATCTTGACCAAAAACTCAAAACCATCCTCTGCTCACTTGGGCCAATCAGTGGGATGGATCCGTCCACGATTATCTCAAGTCTTATCATAGATGTGATGGAACAATTCACATAAAATGTTACAAGACAAAATAGTTGATAGGTGGATTTCTTTGGTTCAGTGATAGATAGGGATGGGTATTGATAAGATTTTCACGATTCCGATTCCATTTTCGATTCTGTTTAACGATTCGATTCTTTATCGATTCTCTTATTGATTCTTTTTTTTTTTTTTTTTTTTTTTAAAGGAGAACACTAAGGTCGATTAGCTTAGAACTTTGTTTTATATCTTCTCTTTGAACAAGATAGAAATTTAGGAGTAACATGGCCTTACAAACCCAACAGTGAGATCTTAAGAGATCCAGCCTATGGCTCTTCAATGGGGTGTCACAGGGTCCCCAAGAAAAAAAATTGTAAATGTAAAATAATAAAATAAATATTCTCCTGTAGCAATAACAAAGTATAACATAAATTATTCTGTAGCAATTACAGAATATCCAGTAATGTCCCTGCCTACAATTAAACACATTCACTTACCGAAAATCGGGGCATCTGCTGTGGCAAATGGGTTCAAGCCTTTGACCACAAACTTAGTCACTGCTCGGTGACATTCATCTATCCTGGCCTGAAAGGAGACGCTACCAGACTGCAGCGAGAACTGCCAGCATCTGAGCCAGCCAGACTCTGTCTGTCTCTCTCATCATGGTCACCTAAATGCACAGTAATGGCAGGTTTTGTAATAAGGCAGATTGCGCTAACATAATATGCACTGTTAGTTGATTATTTACCTGCCGCATTAACGGGGGAGGATGTGCAAACGTTACCGCTACTGCTGGTTTGAGATTCACGAGTCCGGAGCGGAATTAAAAACACGACATTCATTTAAGGTCATCGCGTGTTTTGTGAGCAAATGCTTTTGCATATTCGTAGTGTTTCCTCCCTTAAATGAAATGTCTACTTGCAAGTTGCCCTGTTGTCATCCGTTCTCGTAAAGTATAATCAAACTTTTGAGCGTTTGAGCCGCCGTGTTTCCTGCCTGTTAAATGACGCTCCGCAACGTGATGACGTAATTTGGGGCGACTGGAATCGTTAAGGGAATCGTTTGCAAAAATGGCAAACAATTCCTTGGAATTGAAACAGTGGGAACCGGTTCTCAGCAAGAACCGGTTTTCGATACCCATCCCTAGTGATAGAAAAAAATGTATTGTACACACAGCACATTTCTCTTCCACCTCTAATAGGTTTGATATTGCTCTTCATCTCTGTTGCACTGGCCTTTTGATATGTCTCACTGGTGTAAAGCTTCCAAGACCCATGTATTTCCACTGTCAGTGAAGAAAAAGAAAAAAACCATTGGAGTGGTAATCCCATTTTTTTTTTGTTAACCATAAAAAACGTCAGGAAAGTATTTAAAAATACTAAACCCCTGGCCTCAATACAGTCCCCCTAACCAGCATTTCACCGCAGGAAGTGCAGGCAATAAATTTAAACTCTGGGCCTCCAACGGGCTTAAAAGGATTCCAGATCAGGAGGACAGCATCAGGAGATTAACCTTAGAGATTACACTTTTGATAATGAGCAGGTTGTTTCTGAAGCGATAATGTAAAATGCCAAGAATAAAAAAAGTATAAAGAAGCTCTCTACACAGCTGCCACATCAGCTTTAAGAAACCCAACAGTGACCTGTACAAACAACCAATCAGGTCCCTTTTTAGATTTCCAGCTTTAGTTCATTTTAGTTTTGTTGGCAACATATAGTCCAATTTCATCTCGAGTGGTAAAACAAATAAAAATACTGCACACAAACATTCAGTATCCATTTAACCACAGCCTGAGCGGGCTTTTAAAAAAAAATGACCAGAGTTTAATCAACAAGTCTTGCTGCACATGTGTTAAAATTTATAGAGCAAACATTCCTATTTGAGTTAATATGGAACTAAAACTAACAACATCTAGAAAATACTTCAGTTCCAGTACTCTGTAACAATGCTGGCATCCACACACCAGGAACAGCAATGACTTCACTGAATTTTAATATTTTGCAAAGCTAGTTTTAGTTTCCACCAATTACTTTTTACACACACAGACTTTAAATGCCTGTGGTTCCCAGGTATAATATGTATTCGGAAGGGCTCCATCTTCATCACCTTAAACTGCAGCTGGTAACTGTATTAGTTGTCCTTGCTGCCTATCCCAACCACAACCAGCATCAAGTGGAGAACTGGCTCATGTGCGCTGAGGTCATTAACAAAACAACACAAAACAATGCTACCCGCAGACCAAGATGGTGGATCTGAAGTCTGTCTACGAGCTGAGAAATCAAAGATGCATCTAATTAATAACTGTCACAAACAATATAAACTATTATTCATTAATTTATAAAAGAAAGCACAGGTTGGTCGAACGGTCACACAGAGAGCCACTTCCTCTGTCACCACCACATACAGAAATTCAATGAGAAACACTGAACAGATACAATCAGCAGCTGCAGCGACACACTGTTGTTTAGACACAAACTTTAGGTCATGGTACTATTTGACTTTAAAGCTCTGTAAATATCAAAAGCATGAAAACAGTCCGACCAGTGTTGCCCAGAAACCTGCCTGAAATTCTGGACCTCAAAGACCTTACCTGGGAGGTATTCTCCTCGTACGTCAGGTAGTGATTTGTCACAGGCCAAAGTTCACCTTTCAGCTAATACCTCACCCTGACTATTCTGAGAAATGCCTGCCCCCCTCCACAGCTTCTAACTTTTACTTCATTTCTCTTCTGGTTTCAGAGGAAGCAGCTGATTCTTCTCTACTTTTCCACGGAGCGCATGAAGTCTAAGACTAACTTGCTTTCTTCGTCTCTCCGCTCCTCCCCTCTGAACAAACAGCTGAGTTTCTTCCTTTAACTTGTGCAAGGTACTGTAGCTCCACCCCTCCTGGCACTCACTGTGAGGAAACACTCCTCTCTGCTGCAACTATGACTCTTCACTACCTTTATCATCTTGTGGGAGGTCAAAGGTAGCCTGGATAAATCACTTGGCAACTGATTTATCATCTTTAATCCCAACCTATTTTTGAGCTGACATTTTATTGTCCTGCTCACCTGGCTGGAAGAGCAGTGAATCTGAAAATGAAACACCCCCATTAACCACATGACCACAAGTATGCGTGAGTGTTTTACGGAAATACGGACAGCAGTAACAGACTGATAGGGGAAACAAAGAAGTACTATTGTTGTGATCAAAACAATGACACGAGACGCATGCACAGGCCAGACTTTAATAATTCATAGCTCAATGTTTACCTTATAAAATTAACTTTCATTATTTTAAAGAAGTAGTTCAACAGAGCAATGCAGGAACACTAACACACAACTTGCTCGAATTTATTCTTTGGATCTGTATGTGTTTTTCTGTGTCTCACCACATAAACAATATTGTGGGAAAAAATGACTTCACAAAGGCAGAAAACTGCTGATCCTCACTTACAAACATTTCTGGCCACAAGTCATCCAGTGAGGTCACAACAGGTGTTTTAGATTAGATGGAAGACCGAATAATAAGGAAACACTCCCACGTTGTTACCTCCTATTTTAAATGAACTATAATTGAAGCGGCTCCAGGGAGCTGTGCTGTTCAGAGGACTTTATGGAGACTTCTGAGCATCAAACAGCAATAAAACTCAATACATTTTCATTGATCTATAAAAAGTATTTAATATTATAGAGAAAATGTTTAGAGTAAGAGATGACGGCTAAATAGTTATCAGTATGTGGAAATGGATACTGCTGAAAAATACTTATGGGGAAGCACAAAGTCCAGTCCTGTGCCTCATATGTTTTATATTATATAATAATGACATTGTCAGTTATCAAAACTACTTTATTTGTCAACAACACTAATTTACATCACTGTGGGCAAAGTCTAGCACAGATTATGTAAACAAAGTTTTCACATTACTAAAAATTTTTTATTAATGTTTATTTAGTGGTTGTTTGAAATTAGAAATGCAGTATCAATGTGGAGAAAGGGGATATTAAATAAAGATGTAAATCTGAAAATGGTTCAGTTTGGGGAGTATCTTTAAAGGGTTATAAGGAGAGTGGAGTTCATTATATAGATAAAGATGTTCATAAAATAAAATTGAAGCATAGTTATGGTTATGAAACTGTCGTTTTTCGTCTTCTGTGCATTTTCTTTGGTCTTTGGGTTTTTTAAATGAAATTTAGTTCTAAACGTGCTGCTATATAAAAAGTGTAATTTGCCTTCTTTCTATTTGATTAATTTCTTTCTTGTGGACATTTGTCACTATCAAAGTTTTCAAAGACCCAGCTTTGGTTTCATGTAAAATTGCAAACACAGTAACCATCTTTATAAAGCTGTAGGCAGATCTCCAGAAAGCTAATTCTAATACCAGGGAGCTGAGACATTCTTCAGCTATTAATAAATCTTCTGACATCCCTCCCCTTCAGCAGCACTCTAGAGACAGAGTCCAACTGTTAGTTAAATAAGAAGAGCTGTTTGATTAAAGGAAATGGTTAAAAAAAAAAAAAAAAAAAAAAAAGTGAAATTTGACCTGTTGGAGGTAAAAAAAAAAAAAAAAAGTCAAATGTGGTCCTGAGACAGAAGGTAGCATCATTGCTCTGTAAGTCTATGATGCCGTAATTGTTTGTTTTGTTTTTGTTTTCTTTCCTGCCTGTCCCGTTTGGTTCTTTTGCCATCAGAATTATTGTCTAAAGGCAAAGAAAGATGCCCAACGGATTTACTTTGCCAAATGGACAATCCCGGCCTTGCCGTATTGGTCTATTTGATTCACCTTTGCTTTTATTGTTTATTTTATTTTCACTTGCTACACATGGGACAGACATGACTGGGGGAAAGAAAAGGGAGAGAGAAAGAGAGGTAGGGAAAGAAAAACAGCGGGGGAGAGGAACTATGATAAAGGGCAAAAAACAAAAACCAACACAACAAACAGACAAAAAATGCTGTAATTGTTCCCGTAATATTCCAATATATTGGGAATATAATATCAGATGCTGAAGGTCAAAGGTCAAACTAGAGACTACAGTCGTTTCCCCACAGAACATGTTGGACGCTTCTTTAGATCTCAGGTAAGCACCATTCACTTTCATGCATTATTGACCATGTGGATAAAATACTACCGTTGGTGTTAATTGATGGACTTCTTAAACCTGTGCTGAACTACAATCCAAACCTGCACATCTGAAAATAAACCAGGACAATTCTGTTACGGCCTTTTTATTTTACTCAGTTTTCGTGTGGGGGCTTGTGTATGTTACTCCCCTCCTGCCGCCTAGCAGAGGGGGTCGTAACAATTCATCACAACTCACCACTAAAATACCACACATCTGCAGTGACAGAGAGACAAGGGAAAAAATTACAGAGACTGAAATGATTTTGTTCCTGTGCAAAGACATACTAGAAACCAGAAAGTGACTGATGATCACTTGTTCAAAAAGCAAAATTACTCATAATTTCAAATCAGAATCCTGGTAACTAATATCTGATGTCTCACAAATGTCTTAATGGATTATTCCATCCAGGTTATTTTTATATTCCAATTCTTATTGATTTCACTTCCTAGTTGTGCATCAGAATCTTCACTTTGTGAAGCTTTGTTTGTGACAAAAAGCAGTTGTAAATGAAAAGCCGTCTTTCCAGGTTGGGAAAAATGTATCACACAATGTCCAAATTTGGATAAACAGTCAAAGTAAGCTCTAAATGCATCCCAAGACCTCAGCTTTATTCATTAGACAAGTGTGTGGCCTGTCATCTAGAGATTTAAACATTTGATTTCAGTAGTTGTCAGTAGTAATGCTACGTGGTTACTTAAACAAAATATTCATATTATACTAAGTAGAAAACCAGTTAACTACCAGAGGTGACACGTTATGTAGCCACATGGCACAAGGTAGGAGCCCCTCTCTTTCAGTGACAAGAAGTTCAGTGTCAGAGCAAACTGAAATAAAACCACTTGACCACAGCAGTGTTTTCCGGTCCTCTGTGTGGAAGGAAGTGCTAGCACTGCTAACATTAGCTAGACTTGGCAAACTAATCTTAAAGTCCTGCACGTGTGACAACATGAAAGTGCCGCACATTTTAGCAACATGTAAAATACAGTTTGATTCCTGAAGAACGTGATTAACAGTTACAAATAGATCTCAAACACACACATTTTTAGGAACAATAGTCGATCATTAGATTGGGCTTGTTTGAATTATTTGTGAATGTTTTCATACTGTTAACAACTAATTCTTGGTGTCCTTTAGTTTTGCAACCCAGCTTTTTGTTTTCTAGCACAGACAGCATGAACAAACCAGACCCAAGACTCCGGTCAGCGTGGCTGATGGGTTTACCAGACTGGAAGCTGAGCAGCATGGCAGCATATGGCACTGCCCAACACAGCACTGAGCCCCAGTAACACTAATGTCCAGCCAATTACAAACACACAGACACGCAAGTGGGACTCTGAGTACAGTAGGAAGTTCCATGCTGGGTCAGCGGCTGGTCAGCTACAGCCCATTTAACACAAACACACACAAAGAAAAGCAAAGACACATGTAAACACTCAGCATGAGTCAATATAAGAAAAATGGGGGGGGGGGACCCTAAAACTCAAATGAACAGTTGATTCAAAAGGTTATTACACAGGCCAGAATTATTAACACACACTCGCAGACCCTTATCCTCAGCTCATTAACTGCCCTCATCGTCAACTAGACTGATAATAATCACATCACTACACAAGCAGAAAGTGTGTGTGTGTGTGTGTGTGTGTGTGTGTGTGTGTGTGTGTGTGTGTGTGTGTGTGTGTGTGTGTGTGTGTGTGTGTGTGTGTGAGTGAGAGAGAGAGAAAGCATTTAACCTTAACCAGACAACCATTAAATCAGCAACAACATCTGGTTAAGTCTGTATCAGTATACTTTTGCTTTAATGAGCAGCAATAAATCCCAATTTTTCAGAAGAATGTGTAGTGTAGAAACTGTAGAAAGCTTTGTTAAAAAATATAGTCTGTTATTACTACATAAACAAATCTTCATGGATCAATGTGAGTGGTGCTTACTCGCTTCGTCGGCGTGCCTCCATCCCATCAGGTAGGAAGAGTTTGATTGTTGACACGATGCAGCCATGGGTGACTGCAGACAAAAAGAGAAAAGACACTTCAATATTGTTCATATGAAGAAAACGAAATAAAACAGAGCAGAATGTTTACATATACAAAGTCCTGGATCATCAGCGAATATAGAGACTCTAGAGAATCCATGTCAAACATGCATCCCGGGCTGACTATGTGTCAAAGTTCCTAATTTTTAAGGAAAAGATTTCTGCCTTTCTGGCCCATATTAACAAATCCTATGAGGTATCAAATTTCATATTATTGAAGGTTTTCTGATATAATTAGGTATGGTTCAGAGTAATCACCAGTAGCTCACGAGTAAAAGGCAATTTTTTCACCAGTAGCTGCAGAGCTGTTGTATTACCACTACCTTCAGCCCTGTTGAAGATTATTCCACAGATTGTCAAACACATGGTGAGTCAGTGCCTGAGTGTTTGAGCGTATGTTGCTTCTTTCTGGGGCTGTGCGATATGACCAAAATCTCATATCCCGATATAAGACCTCTATCATCCTGATAACGATATAAATCACAAAAATGTTACACTTTCTGAAAATTCTGTGAATCTCGGGCAGCTTGACTTGCGTGAAGTGTTTTCAGCTGGGCGTCGTGTACATGGAGTCGAATGTTTTAACCAATGCATGAAACTATACATTTTTAGACATAAGTTGTAATGGCCGCCATTTTCTTTGTGAGTATTTATTACACGGCATGCTGCGGGGAAAAGCCTGTTCTAACGTTTGAATCTAAGGTTTATTTTTTAGCACCTGATGGCTCTTTTTTGCTTCTCATCCGTAAACACTATGCATACTCTTTCACGTGATTCAGTTTATTTTAAAAAGTCTCAACAGGATCTTGAGCTTTATTCTGAAAGGTTTATGTGGAAAATAAACAAGCAGACACGCAATGGTTTTGCCGTCGCTGTTGTTAACGACAACGTGTAGAATAGAATAGAATAGAATAATCCTTTAATTGTCCCACAAGGGGAAATTTGGTTGTAACAGCAGCCAGAAAGACACACATACAACAAACAGTACACAGGACACAGAACAGAAACAGACAATTTTTCTTACATATTTACAAAAACAGGCGCTTGTCCGTCCATAGTGTGGTTATATTAAATATAAGAGAAAGAGAGAACTTTAAGAAATTAATATAGCCACTACAGTGACCATCAAAACGGTGAAAAAAATAAAATATTGCCATAAACAGTAACTGCTACCAGGTCAAGCTTGTGTCCTGTGTGTCACAACAAAGAAGTGGTTTGTTTTGAGCTAAATAAAAGCACACGTGCTGTAGTGCCTGGATCAGCATGTGAGCTGACTGTGTGCAGAGGCACACAGATGGACAGAAAAGAGGGAGTCACATGGAGGGACTGGGATTTTTAGATCAGGTCATCCTGAACCATGCCTTAGTTATGCGACAGACTCAGGTGGCTGGGGGACTTCCCATGATGCACTGAGCATTTCTTCTTTACTCCCGTCTTTTCACTAACTGTACGATAACATGCCACTATCATCTCTATTCTTGTCCGTTTTCTCTTTTCCCTCCTCTCACCCCACAACTGGCCACAGAAGATCCTGCCCCTCCCCAAGTCTGGTTCTGTTTGAGGTCTCTTCCTGTTAAAAGAGATTTCTTCCTCCTCGCTCTTGTAGGGGATCATTTGATTGTTGGTGTTCTCTTTCTCATAATTGATGGGGTTCTTATAGTACAAAGCAACTTAAGACAACTATTGTTGTGAAGGGGTAGTGTTAATAGAATAAATACATATCCTATTTCCAGTATACAGAGACTAAATTTGTTTAGACACAGCTTTTTGTCGTTTTGCTTATTTTTTTAATGCATAACAACAGTTCCCAGAACACACTTCTCTAAAGCTATCGGGCTTGTCATGCATGCACTGGCGCAAATCCAGGATGTGAAAACAAAAACGTGTTTCTAGACCCTAGTGACTTATTTTCATATTGCTGATAAATTAAAGTAGTTATGAGTCTCTTCTGGTAAAACAAACTGTATATTTTTTATTATATAATTTAACTTGATATAATCTTCTAAAATCTGTAAAAAGGCATAGATCAGTCTTTTTTTTCATAACCTCTGACAGAAGTTTAATGCCTGTTGGAACTCCAGTATGAAAATGGCTTAAGTAGAGCTGAAAATCTGACCTTAATATGCGCTCTCTGGTGTGTATGTATGCATTAGCTCATATGACCAAAGCTAAATGAGCCCAGAGCCATCCTTGAAGGTTAGTCAAGTGTGATTACTTGACATGTGTGCATTATTAACTATAAGAGTAAGGAAAAATCCTCTGTCCATTATGTATGCTGACTGAGAAGCATAAAATATGTGCTTTGCCCCATAATACATCACTGTATGTCATCATATTCCACATGTGATCTTTGTACCTTTGCGTGTGTTCTCAGTGACGTCGACGCCAAACTGGATGATGTCGCCGGAGAGGACCTCACAGGGCGGACTCTCCTCCGAGCCACGACTCAACCTCTGGCTGTTGATGAATGTCCCATTGCTGCTTTTAGTGTCTTGCAGGTAGAACTGAAACATGCAAAACAACAGGTCACAACCATGTGAAGAAAACTGACACTTATAAACAAACATGAACAGAAAACTCTAAATTGAAGAAGAGTCGAGTTAAAATAGATCCCCAGATTAAAAGAGAAATAAATTATGACAGGAAATATGAAGCTACGGCTCATAATGGCAGAAATTATATTTCACAACCTTTTGGTAGTATGATTTTCATATTGTCAAACAAATATTAAGTATTTATCAGTAATCAAAGCCAATTAAATAGTATATTTTTGGAAAAGAAATGTCTGCATAAACTATTTCCTTGTTTTCACCAGTGGTAGGATTTAACATGTTACCAACTACACCCTCTGGAACCTGGACACTGTTTGCTATTCACCAACAAAAACAACCAATATAAAATAAAAATGCACTACAAATGACCAGGCCTCAAACTGATAAAAACATGTACAATACAAAGCTAAATACTTGGTGTATCCAAAAAACAAAAAGAAAGCAAAAACACACACAAAATGATCTGACCCCCGTCCAATGAATTTCACCAGAACATAAAACTGAAACTTTTGACATGAACTCCCCTGGAGCAACGTGGGGTTAGACGGCACCAAAAAAAATATTCTGCTTTGTTTACCTAATTATTCATGTCACCCAACCACAACATAGCCTCACAGTTACAGAGCCACCTGTCACCATCGATGGCTGCAGTCTACCTCCTTGTAATACACAGATTTTACAATGTTGTATTACCGTATTTTTTGGACTATAAGGCGCACCGGATTATAGGGCACATTAAGCGAAACAAAACAGTCAGATAAGTCAAAATTTACTCAACCCATTCTTCTTGCTTCCTCCACTTCCGTACCATTGATTCATTAATGTTGAATTCTCTCACAGCTGCTCTATTCTATGTTGTTGCAGTATATTAATGACTAACCTCATAATGTGGATGGATTATCTCAGTTGTTCTCCTGACTGAAGTTTGGTCCGTTTACAGCATCCTGCAATGCGATTGCATTTGTCCCTTACCATTGGGAACCTTCGCGTTAACTTTTATTGACTAGAAAGAAGTTAGCGTTCATCCTGCAGCTTCACTGTGTTTATGTTATGCTAACATAGATGTGTCGCTAGCGATCACGAAGCACATCATTACATGCCAGCTAGCCCAACTTCAGTAACCCTACAAAATACACTCCTGTTTAGTTTTCTGTCTTCATTTATGTTGGAAGTGGTAGCAGTGCTGTACGTTTTAATTTTTTCAGAAATCATGTTTAGGTGGAAAATAGCGAGCGCCGTGTACCACATAAAATTGGTTCGAGGTCAATAAGCACAACCAGGATTCATACATAAGGTGCACCGGATTAAAAGGCGCACTGTTGATTTTTGAGAAAATTAAAGGATTATAAGTGCACCTTATAGTCTGAAAAATATGGTACAAGCACAGCAGCTACCCAGAGATGACCCTGGTGAGGCATAGGCACAAGGTTTTATTTTTCAGGGGAGAAAGAGGAACTCATCTTGGTTTGTAAATTCCCACTGTAAAACCTCACAATGAGCATTATTTGCCATCAACATCTTTTTGTTTTAAACCAGAGGTGAAGAGTGAGGGACACTGGATTCTTGTATGTCAATCACAAAGTAGAGGGTAATGGGAACCACAGCCAATAGCATGTTGTGTTTAGTAAGTCTCACGGTACTTTGTGAAATAGTCAGGACACAATTTTCATCAGACCAGATGTCATATCAACTAGAGATAGACCGATCCGACATTACGTATCGGTATCGGTCCAATACTGACCTAAATTACTGGATCGGCTATCGGAGAGAAATAAAAACTGTAATCCGATCCATTAAATATCACAAAAGCACTTCACAAAACTTGCGACATGGCAGAACTCAGCTTATAACTTTAGCACATCGGAGCAGTATGCGTCACGTGGTACAGCGGCTGTGGCGTGTGAGACCTCTCGACGGTCTGGTTGAGCATTTGGAGCCTCGCTACCAAACCGGAATTTCATCTCTGAGAACGTTATCCCAGAGAGAAGTAAAGCAAGTGTGTAAGTTCATCTCTGAATGTTCATAAAGCATTCCCACGTTAAGCTTATGACTGCCTCTCATTCTCTCCCCCTCCCTCTCCTGCTGCTACTTCAATCATGAAACTAATCAATGATCAGCTGATCGGCTTTTCAGTCGCGAGTCCCGTCTCTCTTGTCTGTTTTTGGCCCACTTTGCATGTTTATGCTTGATAAGCTGTTGTTAGAATTTATTTAATATTGCTTTCTACACCAGGATCCTTTTCTACGTAGCTGACGGCTGGTAACTGTGCAGGGGCAGGTCTAGCAAGGTTTTGCCAGGGGGGCAGGTAGGGCGTTAACAGGGAAAGGGGGAAAGAAATACTTTTCTTTCTTATTCTCATTTAAAATGTCTAGCTTTTGATAAATAATTATCTGAATCTTACACCCAAAGTTTTAATCTGATGTAAAATGTATAGAAGTCTATTACTAAATATAGTAACTATTAAGTCTAATATATACCCTAGTAAGCTATAGTACTTTTACCTTTGGGAAGGTACCATCTGTGCAGTCTGCAATTCTGTTGAAGAAAGATGTTGAATCTATTTAATTATTGTAGAAAAATAATTGATTTCTGTGCAATTTTTTTTTAACATTTATTTTTTATTTTACACGTGCATTAAATTAAAGTAGATTACGTCGATTAAGCATCACAAGGCGGGGGGGGGGGGGGGGGGGGGGGTTCCCTATTCATTTATTTATGTATGTATTTATTTTTTAACCTATTAGTTAGGTTGTTTAATATTTCCGCTAAGTACTCTTTAAAATACCAGAATAGGAAGGATGGTGTAGGCTTAAGTTTATTAGATTGATCAGTATTGCTGAACTATGAAATATTTTGGGTGCAGTGTATTTTTTGCATACAGATATAACAGAATAGCTTTATTGTTTTGTTTTTTAAAACTTGAGTATGAACTTATACAAAATGCAGCAAAATATTTAAAAAACTGTTTTATTGATTAAAAAAATACACTATATCGGATTCATATCGGTATCGGTAGATATCCAAATTTATGATATCAGTATCAGACATAAAAAAGTGGTATCGTGCCATCTCTAATATCAACCGATTTGCATCCATGCACATTGATTACAGATTTTTTTGCCCCTGAAGGAGGGATGTTCGATATAACGATATATATTGGATGACGATATAAAAACGTATATCGTTTGTTTTGTGGCGTCGTAAAATAAACTCTTTACAGCAATATTTTTTCATCGTTTTGATGGTCACTGTAGTGGCTTTATTAATTTCTTAAAGTTCTCTCTTTCTCTTATATTTAATATAACCACACTACGGACGGACAAGCGCCTGTTTTTACGTGTTGTCGTTAGCAACAATGAGTGTAAAACAAGGTAACAAGTCCGCTTGTTTGTTTTCCACGTAAACCTTTCACAATAAAGCTCAAGATCCTGCTGAGGCTTTTTAAAATAAACTGAATCACGGGAAAGAGTATGCAGAGAGTTTACGGATGAGAAGAAAAACTTCACGCAAATCGAGTTGCCCGAGATTCACAGAATTTACAGAAAATATTACATTTTTGTGATTTATATCGTTGTCAGTAAATGTCTTATATCGGGATATGAGATTTTTGTCATATCGCACAGCCCTATCCTGAAGGGCAAAAAAGTTTGGAGGCTCATATCTCATGTCTTTCACAAATCAGAGATGTCATCCTCTGCTAACCATTACAAAAATGTCATACTTTAGACCACACGCCTTATAAATCGTGCAGGTTGACACCCACCAGGCCCACAAACAGACAGACATAGCTACTCTGAAATCACCCAGGGACTCCCGCAGTCCTGTTTCAAAGCTTTAAGATGACTGTTTTCATCATCACCATTTTGGCATTTTATAATCAGATGTCACAAGCGAGGGTTTGTGACAAGCAGAGGTCGATGTTTTGAGAAAATTCAGGCTTCTCCCTGTTATCCATCTTTTATATACAGTCTATATACACAGAGAACACCCATGATGGTAAACCATAAACAAGAAGCCAAAATCATGTTCGTTCATATGATTCAGGAAACCCATGCAGAATATCTTGATTGATATCAGACAGGAAACAACCAGTCAAAACAAAACACAAATTAGAGCAAACACAGATATTAACAGCTAAAATTGAAACACAAACGAGCACACACAGATAAAGGTAACACAGACACAGCAAAAATTACACACACACACACACACACACACACACACAGATAACGATCTGATCTGGATGCCCGGGGCCTTTTTGCCTGTTGTTCCAGGAGTTTCATTCATCAGCTTTCAGCTCTCCGTCATGACTTGAAACGCTCTGTCCTACCAGAGAGAGAGGAAGGAGGGACTGAAGGAGGAAACAGCAAAAAACAAGCCACGGAGAGAGAGAGAGGCTGAGGCTGACTGGCTCACTTCGCTGTTTATCCCACTGCAGTGTGAAACGAAAAGCTAGCAATTCACACCTCATGATAGCTATACACTAACACACACACACACACACACACACACACACACACACACACACACACACAGTTACCTCCTGTCCCCATGGTAACCTGGAGATGGGGAGGGAGGGACCTAACTATAGAGCTTTTCACCCAGCAACACCGCACACACACGCACACACACACACACACACACACACACACTATGCGTCACATATGGCTCTCGCAGACTTACATTCTCACGCACATACACAGAGAAACCATGACATCATCCACCTGTGAGCTGCAGACAGCGAGTTCAGTCTGCTGACTGTGACGCCTGATTTCTCATAGAGCACCTGAGACGTGGACTTGTTTCACAACATATATTACGACATGTCACACAACCAGGAAGTAACAATAAAGCAGAGCACAGAAGCAGCAGACATGGTGAGTAAAACGATGCCAAAGTCATATACACAGAGCACAGCAGGGATAAAAAGAAAATCGCAGCAAGAGTTTCATGAAGAAAAAAAATATGCCAAAAAAAGTTTTATATCAATATAAAATGCCACAATCCCACATGTGGGAAGTGGCGGGTAAAGTGAGGAACGTAGAACTGCTTTTGGCTCCTCCTTTATTCACAAGGGGTTGCACTTCGATCTGCACTTGCGTAGACTGATTTTTTACACTCTTTGGCCCTCAGAAGATAACACTCTCAGTTGTTTGTGTCTTGTTCTCAAACCAGGAACCTTTTGTGTACAAGGCAAATGTGTTAAACACTACACCATAGAGCCACTATACTAATGCCACTATGTTAAAAATCTAAATCTGCAAAATAATTATGTCACTAAATCTTTGAAATAAATCTTAGTAAACCTTTGTCCCCCCTTTACATCCATGTATCTATGGGGGTCATCTGGTCACGAACCAGGATGCTCAGATGTGCACCGTGTTGCTGATCTATTAAAGGTTGTTTTTGTTGTTGTTTTTAAACAATCCTAAAATGAATCATTCACCATTTGTGTGTCAACCAGCTCCAGCTTCACATTATACTGTCACAGCGCCATTTTTACTCCTTCAGTCTTTTTCTTGAAAATAACACAAGAGGTTACTTGGGCTGAATGTTGTAATACTATGTATTCACTTGCACACTCCTAAGTAGTGTCTACTTTGAGTCTTTCTTTGATTAAATTTGGTATTCAAATTTAGGAAGTACTGGGATCAAATTTCTGATATCGTCATGCATCTACCCAGAAGTAATCAAAGCAGTCTGTGAGGCATCAGCCACACTGGCCATCATCCATTTCACTGTCCTGAAAACTTTCCATAATGACTAATAAGTGGCTAACTATTAACAAATGCGTGAGTGAATGAGCCATTAGTTTATTACCAGGTCACTGAGAGGAGAAAACAGACCAGCTGGCTGTTTTAAGGCTGAATTTAAGTTTGTTGATTGGACATTTTATCTGATTTAACATTCTGAAATGAAGACACAACAAAGAAGATTCCAGAGTGACGCACTGTGGATATGAGCTGAGATTTCTTCCATGCATACCAGTATGAGAGAAGGAATTCTTTCCCAGTTTAATCAGTCTGCAAACTCAAATACCACAGAGCAGGATGAGCTACTGTCTTTTCAACTACAGTTCTGCAATCTCTTCTAAAGGGTCAAGAAACTCAAGTAGAAAATGAAAATAATGTTTGTCAAATATAATATTTGTTTAATAACATGCAGGTATATATGTTTGTGTTGTATAGAGTTGTCCACCTGCTTTGTTGGGATTTCTTGGAAAAAATAGCCATGTGTTGCGTTTTGTTGTTTGTTTAAATTTTGACAGTGCTGGTCCACAATCACCAAAAAACGTAATAAAAAAAAAGTAATAAAAAAGTAATAATGAACATTTAAAAAGATTGATTACTAGAACAGTTTCTTCCCCCCCCCCAAATCTGCACATCATCATCATATGAATGAAGCACTTTTTAAACCAGAAGCTGGACCACCAGCATTCCTGCAATACCTCCACCCACCATCAGAGCACTTCTCAGGAAAACACTGCATCCCTTTATCCTTCTATGTCTGTTCTCTCTCCATGTCCCTTTTCATCCATTAGTAGTGCCAGCTAAACAAACATCATGCTACTCCGTTTGGATTTTACTTTGCTCTTAGCTTCCAAAAACAGTACACACCATCAGCTGGCAGCTAGCCCTGCAGGCACAACAACCACTTAACCAGTCAGCAGGTCAACGCATGACACCAGTTTGTATCAACACTACAGACAGATTTAAAGAAAGTAGCAGTCACCTGATGGATAAACCCT
Organism: Rhamphochromis sp. 'chilingali'; assembly: GCF_963969265.1. NCBI lineage: Eukaryota > Metazoa > Chordata > Actinopteri > Cichliformes > Cichlidae > Rhamphochromis > Rhamphochromis sp. 'chilingali'. The sequence goes on along the minus strand of NC_137936.1, from coordinate 25,751,264 downwards.
CCCAGAATCACTCGCAGGAGTCACCCTGACTCCTGGAACAACTAAAAATAATTCCACCTTAGAGCAGGACATCCAATATTGGGATTTAATGCAAACAAGATCCAAGGTCTATGAAAATATGTATACTAACAAATAATTAGATGACCTAATCTAGTCAATACCTTAAGAAAAAATAGCAAAGATAAACCCAGACACCAAATAATAGTATTCAAGAGAAATTCCAGTGTAAATTCTTCAGTTTCCAAATCAACTAGAACATGCACATATTTGTTTCATCACTAGCACTGCAGCTCCCATACAAACAGATAAAGCGGATTATTCCTTCATTAGCAAAATATGACAAAGTACTTTTACAAAAAGCAGCACCAAACATCCATCACTGCAGGAGTCTTGGGCCAGTCAAGACACATTTCACTCTCTAGGAGGCTTGATAAACAAGTTCTTGAAATGTCAGTGCCAGTCATAAAACAGAAGCAAGGTGACTCTACCACATGCAAAAAAACTCATACAGGGTTTAAAGTGGGCCTGTTATGCTATGTTATTTCTCAAATGCTCAAATTAAACATGGCCAAAGTATCAAATAATAAAGTCAGGGTATTTACAAGTATTCCCTGTGAGCCATCAGTTACTTTAAATTTATCTAAGCCAGAGACACAATGAGAGCAATCAGTGGACAACTCTACATCAGCAAAGATGGTAGTAAAAGTTCCAGGTGAAAAGTTAAAATTTTAAGCTTTTATTAAAATCAGACTTGACTAGTAATGTTATCAATTGCATACAATTGTTTTATGTTCCAGTAGCAAAAATTTAATTTACATAGCTGGTAGGATGGCTGTCAAACAGAGGTATTATTGCACAGCCAAAGGTGTCAAACATTGTTTTGAAAAATATTGGCGCAAAGATATTTTAAACATGTAGTAAAATAAAAAACAAAAGTGAATTAGGAGATGAAATCACATATTAGAGAGCTGTGCTATAAGGTTAGATGTTAGCTATCAATCTGATGCTCAACACAGAAAGCACTGATGAGTTACAGTGGGGCAAAAAAGTATTTAGTCAGCCACCGATTGTGCAAGTTCCCCCACTTAAAATGATGACAGAGGTCAGTAATTTGTACCAGAGGTACACTTCAACTGTGAGAGACAGAATGTGAAAAATAAATCCATGAATTCACATGGTAGGATTTGTAAAGAATTTATTCGTAAATTAGGGTGGAAAATAAGTATTTGGTCACCTCAAACAAGGAAAATCTCTGGCTCTCACAGACCTGTAATGTCTTCTGTAAGAAGCTTTTCTGTCCCCCACTCGTTACCTGTATGAATGGCACCTGTTTGAACTCATCATCTGTATAAAAGACACCTGTCCACAGCCTCAAACAGTCAGACTCCAAACTCCGCCATGGCCAAGACCAAAGAGCTTTCGAAGGACACCAGGAAAAGTATTGTAGACCTGCACCAGACTGGGAAGAGTGAATCTACAATAGGCAAGCAGCTTGGTGTGAAAAAAATCAACTGTGGGAGCAATCATCAGAAAATGGAAGACATACAAGACCACTGATAATCTCCCTCGATCTGGGGCTCCACGCAAGATCTCATCCCGTGGGGTCAAAATGATCATGAGAACGGTGAGCAAAGATCCCAGAACCACACGGGGGGACCTGGTGAATGACCTGCAGAGAGCTGGGACCAAAGTAACAAAGGTCACCATCAGTAACACACTACAACGGCAGGGAATCAAATCCTGCAGTGCCAGACGTGTTCCGCTGCTGAAGCCAGTGCATGTCCAGGCCCGTCTGAAGTTTGCCAGAGAGCACATGGATGATACAGCAGAGGATTGGGAGAATGTCATGTGGTCAGATGAAACCAAAGTAGAACTTTTTGGTATAAACTCAACTCGTCATGTTTGGAGGAAGAAGAATACTGAGTTGCATCCCAAGAACACCATACCTACTGTGAAGCATGGGGGTGGAAACATCATGCTATGGGGCTGTTTTTCTGCCAAGGGGACAGGACGACTGATCCGTGTTAAGGACAGAATGAATGGGGCCATGTATCGTGAGATTTTGAGCCAAAACCTCCTTCCATCAGTGAGAACTTTGAAGATGAAACGAGGCTGGGTCTTCCAACATGACAATGATCCAAAACACACCGCCCGGGCAACAAAGGAGTGGCTCCGTAAGAAGCATTTAAAAGTCCTGGAGTGGCCTAGCCAGTCTCCAGACCTCAACCCCATAGAAAATCTGTGGCGGGAGTTGAAAGTCCGTGTTGCTCGGCGACAGCCCCAAAACATCACTGCTCTTGAGAAGATCTGCATGGAGGAATGGGCCAAAATACCAGCTACTGTGTGTGCAAACCTGGTAAAGACCTATAGTAAACGTTTGACCTCTGTTATTGCCAACAAAGGTTATGTTACAAAGTATTGAGTTGTATTTTTGTTATTGACCAAATACTTATTTTCCACCCTGATTTACGAATAAATTCTTTACAAATCCTATCATGTGGATTCATGGATTGTTTTTTCACATTCTGTCTCTCACAGTTGAAGTGTACCTCTGGTGCAAATTACTGACCTCTGTCATCATTTTAGGTGGGGGAACTTGCACAGTCGGTGGCTGACTAAATACTTTTTTGCCCCACTGTACATGTAGCTGACCAGCCAGCAATGCCTCTCTCTCTCTGTCACTTTTCCCCACCCATCTACCCTAATACTGCTAGCCCAAGTTCAGAGGAGGACTGCAGCTTTGAGATGAGTGATAGTGGTGCAGCAGTGCTTGCACTACAAAACCAGGCTCAGATAGAGGCTTGCTGCACCTTCCTTCATATGGAGGGAAAGGGGGCACGACTGTTGTTTACATTCAACAGTTTCCTATAGGCTGACTACTTCTTGTTGGTCCTGGTTTAGGATATTGAGAGATCTGTGCTTTAATTCAGACATCTGTAACAGCATTATTTAGATTATTTAGATTAAAGTGTACGTTTTTAAGGCACATACACAACTGTGCTACCGTGCAAATTAATTATGTTTGAGAAAGGCAAGGAAGTGCATACTCTGCATGTGAGTGTGTAGTCTGGGCTTTAACTGTCTATGAGCACAGAAGCCCCGCCTACAAATGAATGAATGAATGAATGAATGAAGTAACCATCGTTTTATTTATTTGTTTTAAACACACACATCTTTGTTCTCTACAAGTTCCACGTTGACAGTGATACGTTTTTTTGGCACTGATCTGAAGTCATAGTACTCTGACATTCTTGATATAGAGTCAGAGCCAAGATTTACTTAAACGCTTTTTAAACAGCACTATGTATCTGACATTGTAAGCTGTAATCTGAAACACCTGATTATATTTAAATATTTTTAAAAAGTCCTTGTTGAAAAAAAGTGTTTGATAATCTTAAATTATTGATAAGATATGAGTTATAGATTAGCTGGCAGGATACAAGTCTTAAAACTGATGTGATGCAATCAAATGGAGAGAAGATATGTCACCGTGTTTGTGTACTACAGCAGCATCAACGCCACACTGAGGTGTACCTCAGTAATACTAGTTGGCTAGACCCATGGCAGACCAGACAAGCATTCATTGGCGTCATCTGAATAATTGGTTATCAGTCACATTTGTAAGTCTACTTTAAAAAGACTTTAGGTCCAATCCTGAAACAAACCGTGGCTGAACTATGGAGCTCGTTTCACTTAACAACAACAACAACAACGACAACGACAACTTCTCGAGGTTATTGCAGCAAAGTTTTTATTGTAGCCTTTTCCAACAGTCTGATCCAGGATTTTTTATTTATTTTTTTTTTATAATTATCTCTTTTATTGGGACAGCTGTTGAACATAACAGTAGTTTGCCTTTTTACACTTTCTTTGCTGTCACATTTTAACTTATAATTGAAAAATAAAGAAGACAGAAAAAGAAGAGAAAAGAAAAGAAGAAGAAAGAAAGAAAAAACTAGGTTTAGGAGGCAGCAGGGCAGGTAGGTTTACGTAGTACTCAGGGTTGTAACATCATACACAAAATCACACCTCATATGCTTAACATAGTCTGTCCATTTAGACCATATTCCGTAGAAGGTATCCCTCTGAAGTTTAAGAGAAAATGACACTTTTTCCCCATGGTATAGATCTCTTGTACAGAATGTATCCAGTCTTCTATCGTTGGTGGTTCAGGCTTAAGCCATCTTCTCGTAAGAGGCTTTTTACTTGCAGCCAGAAGGATATACAGGAGTCTTCTGTCATTGGAATTCAGTTTATCCACTGGTGCATTGCACAAAAATATGGTCTCAAAAGTTGAAGGAAAAACAAATGAAAAAACATTTTGTAAATGATCATGGATTAGAGACCAATACTGGCGAATAACTTTACAGCGTTAGCGCCGTTAGCGCCGTCTCCCCCACATCTCCAACATTTATCACCAATTCCTCGATATCTTTGTTGAGCAGGGGTAATGAAAAATCTCATAATGCTTTTCCAGCAAAATTCACGCCAAACGTTAGACCCAGTGGTAGCCCAATGTATCTTGCATGCGTGAACGCAACACTTCTCTGTAATTGTCAAATTACCCTCCTTTTCCCACTTCGCTTTAATATACAGAGTGCTGTCGTTTTTACACCGCCGGATGCTGTTATATAATTTAGAAATAATTTTACTTTGCACAGGATTTTTTATTAATACATTTATTAGTACTGTATGGAAAAAAAAATACAACAAAAATTGGCCAAGTAGCCAATTTGCTTCATCTGAGAATCAACCAGTGGAAATGCCATCGATGGCCCAAAAAGGCTGGCAGCTGGGCAGTCAATTCGATGCCACACTTCTTCTTTTTTTTTTTTTTTTTAAACTTAAAAAAATGGTTCTGTTGAACCCTGTGAAGTTTTCTCTCTCTTATGTTCAAGATTTCTTAGCTCCAAGCCCAACTCCATCAACTCAGTTTCACTTGTGATGGCAGCGCACCCAAGTATGACTTCGACAGGAATTCAGCAGAGGACTATGAAGACTAAATTCATCTTTCGCCAATAAGAACCCCTGAACACAAACCTAGATCTGCCAATAGCTGTTCTTTGGATCTGCTCAGGACATAACTTGTTCAAACTCTAAAAAACTATTTTAAGTAACTTTCACATGATATTTGCCAACTTCCACATGAGCAAAGCCAGCCATTCAAGTTTTATACACATTTAGTACACAGATGGCAGTAGCATGTTCTGCCATCGCTTCTTTGGCGTTTAATGAGCGATTTGTACCCAAAGTCAAATACTTTTTTCTCCCTCAGCATGGAGCTGACATGTAAACCCAACATTCACAGGTTTATAGAGCATGTTTCAAAGAAAGGCTGCAGATGGAGAGAGAGAGAAAGCAGGAGAGCCAGCTGACTGGAGACTGGACTCCTGCCACCATTTCCATAAGAGGCCGTTTGCTGCTGCTGCTGGCAAACAAAAAGAGTGTTTTATCGGCGTGCTCATTTCTGCAATAGTGTCTGCCTTACCTTCAAAGGTGAATCTTAGTGCACAAATGTTTTGCTATAGACTTCACTGTCTTTAACAGTTAACATTACCTCCTTAATTAAGTTACACATTTTTCCATACTGAATATAAATTTAAGACAATAAAGAAACAAAAAAAAGTGCCAGAGGCTTTCTAGTTTCCTCTCCTTAAAGTGTGAGGATTTGACTTTTTTCTTTTTGGGGCATTTTTTAGACTTTATTGGACTGGGACAGTACAGAGCAGACAGGAAACTAAGAAAAGAGCAAAGAGGAACAACATGTAGGAATCAAGCCCAGGATTCCTGCAGCCTTTTGTGATATGGATCTCCAGCTCAACCAAGTGAGCTATAGTGGCATCCCATTTTTGCTTATTTGTTTTTTGTTTGTTACACTTAGGAAACCTTTCCATTTTTGACCTAATATATTAAGATAGTATTCTTCAAAAAGAAGATCTCCTTCAAGGAAGCTGGTGGGAATCATTTGTAACTAGAGCTGGGCGATAGAACGATAACGATATGTATCGCGATATAACTTTTACTCGATAGAGAAATTAAGCTATCGCGATAGACCTCGCCGCTCTTGTCCTCTTACAAAAAAAAAAAAAAAAAAAAAAGGTCAGCCAATCCAAATTAAGTAGCGCAGAGCCGAACCAATCACAGCCGCAGCGTCACGTCGCGTGACTTGTTACGTACAGAACAAGTGCCAAGCCGCACGTGTGTTTGTTTGGGAAGCAGCCAGCGGGTAATGGAGCCAGCACGTAATGGAGGAAATGAGTGTGCCGACTAGAAAAATCAACCGAGCGTGACCGAAGAGAAAACAGATGATGGTTCCAATGCCGGAGAGATTGTCGAACGGAAGAGCCATAGAAGTTCCGTAGTGTGAAGGTATTTCGGCTATTTCAAGTCTGACAAAAAACAGAGTAGCGTGCACTGTAAATTGTGCCGAAAGCAAGTCTGGAAATACAATAAACTGGTGCATGCGTCACACTGTGCGCCACGTTATTGTTTCGGTGAAATGAATTTCTACAATACTGTTACTGTTAATTCTACTCTCTGCAGTGTTTAAATGCTTACATATACACACAGTTACTGTCCGTCCACACATACGACTCGGTTCTGCTTCTATGCCCCAGCTTTGTTTACTTTTCCCCACCGAGGCTTCTAGACTTCTGATTGGCCAACATTTCTGCACGGTTAGGAATCTAGCGCCACCTGCTGCTTTGGCATGTTCATAGCAGCGTTTTCTTTCATTTCTCCCTTTATGTGTGGACGGGATTATTTTTAAAACGAAAACGGAAAATCTCCGTTTTCAAAAATACCCGTGTACGTGTGGACGTAGCCTCAGTCTCTGACTGGAAGCGCTAATTCGTCATTCGGCTTTTGTCAGACTAAAGTAACTGTTAAAACTGTTTGAAAAGCTAAGCTATACAACAAGGAGAGATTGAGAATTTCCTTTTAGTTCTCAGTTTATTTGATATTGACAAAAGTTAGTCAGTTTTGTCTGTTCTTCTGTAAAACAAACTAAGATTTATTTTTAGAATTAATATTTTGTTTCTAAGTGGAATTGACAATTTAGTCTGTTTCGTTTGTTCTAGTTTGAAACTTAAACGCTTTAGCGGCTGCCTTTTGTGTAGTTTGCAATATTTGCCTTTATTTATCTGAAAAAGTCTCATGTTCCTTAAGTACATCTACCCTGTTGAACTTATTATGGGAAATAAATATTTAAATAAAAACAAGCTGCTGATTATTTCACATTTTACTTGTGAGCAACGGCACATTTAAATCTTACAAATATAGTTATTTGGCTTATATCGTGATAGATATCGTTATCGCCTGAAATGAAAAAACATATCGTGATATGAAAAAATCTCATATCGCCCAGCTCTATTTGTAACCATGCAGACTGTTTTATTTACATACAAGCCCATATAAAGAAGAAGGTATTAACTTTGTTATTACACCTTTGAGGTAGCAGTTGAGATAGTAGCAGAGGCAAATCCAAAAATGACCCCTGACAAGAAAGCTTAATTTCTCCTGTTCAAGAGACCAGGCTGGGAAAATCTCATTCATATTGTTTCTGTTATTTTTCATAGTTTGACATTATGGCATCTGCTGTGATGCTTGCATCTCTGATGAAGTCTCACAAGTGTCAGTTTTGTTTTTATAACTAGATGGTTTACACTGAGTTTGTAACTGCAGACAAATAATCAAATAATTTGGAATACAATATTTTTAATTTACAAGGTTGAGATGGCTCTTTTGACAGTACATATCCAAGATAAATTATCATAATTGTAATATTTCTGACACAGTCAAAATTGAGTTGAATCAAGTACAATCAGGGACCTTGTGAATCAGAACTGAATAAGTTGTAGAAATCAGTGACAATACCCAGCCCTAGTGGTCACTGTAAAATGGTAAATGGCCTGTATTTATATAGCGCTTTACTAGTCCCTAAGGACCCCAAAGCGCTTTACATATCCAGTCATCCACCCATTCACGCACACATTCATACACTGGTGATGGCAAGCTACATTGTAGCCACAGCCACCCTGGGGCGCACTGACAGAGGCGAGGCTGCCGGACACTGGCGCCACCGGGCCCTCTGACCACCACCAGTAGGCAACGGGTGAAGTGTCTTGCCCAAGGACACAACGACCGAGACTGTCCAAGCCGGGGCTCGAACCGGCAACCTTCCGATTACAAGGCGACCTCCCAACTCTTGAGCCACGACCGCCCCGCCACTGTAGGACTGCTTGGAAAGAAACACAAGGGTACAGGCTGTATTTAAAAAAGGAGAATTTATTTTTTTCTTAAAAAAGAAAAAAACAAATTAAAAATACACACAGCCACAGTGGCACTCTTTCTAACTCAACATTTTGATTCATCAAAATCAAAAGAGTCATACAGTAGTGGCAGAGTAGAGTCAACCATACTCTGTTGCTAACAAAATGCCGTTATTAAACTGCATCCATAAACCATACAGGTGCTAAGTAACACACTAATAAAAAATCTAGAATTTAACTCATCAAAACTGGAACATAAACTTCTTGGATCGTCATTATCAAACAACAAGCCATATTGTTTGCCAGACGATGTGATTTAAAATATTTCTGAAGACACAGATATGGTGGACAGGTCCAATTCAGTACCTTAAGTTAGCAGAACAGGTAGCTTATGGCTGTCCATGTATTTATACCTCATAATCAGACAGTGACTCCCCTAAATTCAAATCTCAAAAGAATACAAATAGGTGAGTAACTTTCTATGCCAGAAGAAAATCCTGACAATAGTCTTACCTAAAAGTTGCTAACATATAAACCAAACCAGGTTGACTTCTAACAAGCTCATGAGGATTAACTGTTAACAGCATCATCATTCCTATTTGAGGAAGTACTAAAAAGCTGAAGATGGGTTGCATCATCTCTGACCAATCAACTGGTTCACCTGTTAACTTCAGTGAACAAGACGTTTACTCATTCAGCTCTTCCACAATAATCTTCCCACAAAGCTGGTTCCTGTTCAGCTGGAGTTTGTATGTTGATCTTGGTACACTGGGTTCCTGGTATAACCCTCACTGACTTAGCACACAAAAAGACATGAATAGAGTTGGTGTAGAATAGGATAATGTAACACACATACAAATAGTAAATGGGCTTTAACACCCCTACAGTCTAAAAATAAAAAGTTCCCAACAGCTTGCATCGTGTCTAAACAAGTTATGAAGACTGCCTCTAGCCTAACATGTTTAAATACTAATTAAAATGTACTAAAATCTGCAGCAACATGTCAGGATCAGTCAAAATTCAGACAGAGAAGAGATAGAATGACATACAGGACATCAGAATATCTGCTGTTCCCATTGACAGTGGTGATATCAGAGCCCCAACACTTAAAGATACATTTTGGAATTTATCCATCTCAATAGACTATCCCAGCTTTTTACCAGCAGCTGTTTAAAGAGCCAAGGCAAAGGAGATGTTAAAGATGAAACCAAACTTCATCTGCCATGTTTTTCTCCCAGTGAGGGAAAAAAAATATTCACATTTACTGTAACCTGGTTCAAATTCAGTCATCACTTAAAGCCAATAAAGAAAATCTGATTGGTCATTTAAATATGTCGCTGATTCAGGATGTCAGCTCATACAATTTGTTTAGTTATTTTATTTTACTTTGCTTATGCTATTTGTATATGTACAGCACTTTGTGAACCCTGGTTTTATGTTAAAGTGCTTTATAAATAAAGCTGGTATGGTATGGTATGGTATGGTATGGTATGCATTAAGGAACAGGAAAAATACATTTCACCTAAAGGCTACTGGATGTTTTGGGTTATTGAAAAGCTGTTTTTAAAAAGGATGTAAATAAGACATCTGTCCTAGTTTCATAATGGTCAGAAACTGCACTTCTAAAGATCCATTGTGGTATCCTGCTCCAATATCTGGAAGCAGCACTCTATCACTAAACACATGAACGATGCCAAAGCTGAGGCTGCCAGGCTGCTCTTCTTGCCAAAAGAGTCTTATTCCTCCACACACGTGCTCAGATATTAAGTGTACTACAGATCTGAATCCACTCTGTATAGCAACGTTCTTGTGCCTTGTTGGCATTCATGCTGAGGTTATTACCATGCCGTGGATTATTGACACCAGACAACAACTCTGCTCTGCTGTCAGCACTGCTTTCCACCAGCTGCCTGGATGACTGACCAGCTCTTTGGCTGCCTTTAATCATGATCTAACTACCAATGATGCTGTGTTAAAATCCACATTGGCTACCTTCCTCATCATTGACTTTAGTTTTATGAAAATTTTGTTTTATGAAAATGGTAAAAAAGTATTTAACATGATTCATATACAGAGCATTCTCATTCCCAACGCGTGACATACCGACGTAGGGCTGTGTGATATGACCAAAATCTCATATCCTGATATCGTCCGATAACGATATAAATCACAAAAATGTAACATTTTCTGTCAATTCTGTGAATCTCGGGCAACTCGACTTGCGTGACGTTTTTCCAGCTGGGCGTCCTTTACCTGGAGTCGAGTGTTTTAACCGATGCATGAAACTATACATTTTTAGACATAAGTTGTAACAGCTACCATTTTCTTTCAAAAGTTTGAGTCAAAGGTTTATTTATTTAGCACCTGACGGCTCTTTTTTGCTTCTCATCTGTAAACTCTCTGCATACTCTTTCACGTGATTCAGTTTATTTTGAAAGGGAGCATCGGTATGCTATGTGTTGAGGTGACAACATGTTGTCACATACGAGCTCTTTTTTGTCTGTCTGTAAATCATTTAGGTTGTGTACCCAACGCACTTGTTAATCGAGAGATTAAGCAAATTACGCACTCTACCCCAACCAGTTGATCAGTTGATTTTCATGGTTGCAACAACAATTGCACCAAAACAAAATTAACCATGCAGCATTTACAGTACAAAAAGCACATAGCAAATGGCAACGCTTGTTTTTATTACATCAATATTCTCTTTTTCATACAATGCTTAGGTTTCTACATGCTAACCGGTTTTTACACCTGAGTAGATAATGAGCCTTTGAATCTTCTAAATCTGTTCATAGTTCGTTCAGTTTAATTTCTGCATCGATTTTCCCTTCTTTCTTTCTACCTGTCAATTCCAAATCCTGCACAGAGAGCTCACAGACGGAAAAGTTGATCCTGATGAGGTATTGCATACAAATCAACACAAACGGGACACTTGCATCATAAGAAAAGTTACATTGTTAGAGCTGGGCGATATGAGATTTTTTCATATCACGATATGTTTTTTTCATTTCAGGCGATAACGATATCTATCACGATATAAGCCAAATAACTATATTTGTAAGATTTAAATGTGCCGTTGCTCACAAGTAAAATGTGAAATAATCAGCAGCTTGTTTTTATTTAAATATTTATTTCCCATAATAAGTTCAACAGGGTAGATGTACTTAAGGAACATGAGACTTTTTCAGATAAATAAAGGCAAATATTGCAAACTACACAAAAGGCAGCCGTTAAAGCTAAAATAGAACAAACGAAACAAACTAAATTGTCAGTTCCACTTAGAAACAAAATATTAATTCTAAAAATAAATCTTAGTTTGTTTTACAGAAGAACAGACAAAACTGACTAACTTTTGTCAATATCAAATAAACTGAGAACTAAAAGGAAATTCTCAATCTCTCCTTGTTGTATAGCTTAGCTTTTCAAACAGTTTTAACAGTTACTTTAGTCTGACATAGAGCTGGGCGATAGAACGATAACGATATGTATCGCGATATAACTTTTACTCGATAGAGAAATTAAGCTATCGCGATAGACTTCGCCGCTCTTGTCCTCAAAAAAATAATAATAATAATAAAAAATGGTCAGCCAATCCAAATTAAGTAGCGCAGAGCCGAACCAATCACAGCCGCAGCGTCACGTCGCGTGACTTGTTACGTACAGCACAAGTGACGAATTAGCGCTTCCAGTCAGAGACTGAGGCTACGTCCACACGTACACGGGTATTTTTGAAAACGGAGATTTTCCGTTTTCGTTTTAAAAAATAATCCCGTCCACACATAAAGGCAGAAATGAAGGAAAACGCTGCTATGAACATGCCAAAGCAGCAGGTGGCGCTAGATTCCTAACCGTGCAGAAATGTTGGCCAATCAGAAGTCTAGAAGCCTCGGCGGGAAAAAGTAAACAAAGCTGGGGCATAGAAGCAGAACCGAGTCGTATGTGTGGACGGACAGTAACTGTGTGTATATGTAAGCATTTAAACACTGCAGAGAGTAGAATTAACAGTAACAGTATTGTAGAAATTCATTTCACCGAAACAATAACGTGGCGCACAGTGTGACGCATGCACCAGTTTATTGTATTTCCAGACTTGCTTTCGGCACAATTTACAGTGCACGCTACTCTGTTTTTTGTCAGACTTGAAATAGCTGAAATACCTTCACACTACGGAACTTCTATGGCTCTTCTGTTCGACAATCTCTCCGGCATTGGAACCATCATCTGTTTTCTCTTCGGTCACGCTCTGTTGATTTTTCTAGTCGGCACACTCATTTCCTCCATTACGCGCTGGCTCCATTACCCGCTGGCTGCTTCCCAAACAAACACACGTGCGGCTTGGCACTTGTGCTGTACGTAACAAGTCACGCGACGTGACGCTGCGGCTGTGATTGGTTCGGCTCTGCGCTACTTAATTTGGATTGGCTGACCTTTTTTTTTTTTTTTTTTGGTAAGAGGACAAGAGCGGCGAGGTCTATCGCGATAGCTTAATTTCTCTATCGAGTAAAAGTTATATCGCGATACATATCGTTATCGTTCTATCGCCCAGCTCTATGTTCAGTATAAATAAAAATAGAATGATTTACTTTTTTTTTAAAACCTACAACAAGCAGATGTTGACAGAAAAAAGAAAAGAAAGAAAACAAGAAGAGTTGGCTTGTGCAGTCATGTCTATGTCCTGCAGGATGCTAAGTCTGGTCTGATCTGGTCTACTGGCACGTGTTAGGGTTCTCAGCATACAAACACACTGGATGAATGAGTGACTGGTGGGATAACTAGTGAGTAATACAGCTGTATTAGAGGGATCACCTCACTAAGTCTAAATCGGATTTAATCTGACAAGTATCTGCCTGCGAGTCCATCCGACTGACAAACTGGTCAGTGGCTACAGACACTGACCTGTAAAAAGAGTTAGGAAAATGGACAAATATATTGGCTCTCTTCACTATTATGACCAACTCTTCATGTGGTGGTGTCGGTGGTAATGGGTGAGGTGAGGCTTTTACTTTTACCAATATATCAGCAATTGTCTGGCGGAAAATTTTAAACACACTGCCCAACCCAACTGGGAAAACTGTTCCTATGATTCATGTCAGTGAGGTGGGACGTAAACCTGATATAATCTGACGTAAAGCTTCCTTTATTTATATTATATTATATAAAGTCCACCCTATTTTTTTGACTACCATCTACTTAAAAAGGCTGGGTAGGTTTGAAATATTATGACAGTCATACAGTCCTGCCAATGGGGAAAATGGAAAATAATTTTATTTTTCATTTATTAAAGCTAAAATTACATTTATGGTTTTCAAACTGGCAAAAATTGGTTCAGACAAAACTGTGCAAGAACCAAGTCTGCTTATGTATATATTCACTCCTTTAACATCCATCCATGAAACAAGGAAAACTGTTAATATTCAATTATATATAAATCAGATTTTTAATATTCAGTCACAGCTCTTTACACCACCCTATAAGCAGCCATTCTGATCCAAGACAAGTCTGCTAAGAACCATTTCTAATTAGGTAGGACATGTGGTTCTCTGGGGCCACTTTGAAGGAAAATTATTTACATTTGTCGTTTCTAGATTAACTTATAACATTATAATAACCCTATTCATTCATTTATAACATTTTGGTGCACTACCCACATTTTTTATGACATGTAAACAAAGATCAGGTGTAAGAGTAGTGAGTAATGACAAACAGCGGGAAATTTAATGGGATGTGCGCACAGACAGAGTGTTATCAATTAGTCACATTTATCAGGAATTTTTAAAGCGCTTTGAGGAAAGTAGAAAACATGACTGACTGACATATCCTCTTGCTACAAATCAATCTGTCTGACTGTCTGGAGCTCTTGAAGCCATACCGTTCCTAAACTGAAGTCCCAGGACCTCCAGGGTTAAGAGAGAAGCAGCTGGGTCGAGTCTGACCTTCCCATGATGGCTACTACCTAAATAAACACTTCATTATTTTCTCTCAGAGCCCTTCAGATATTCATCTCACCAGCTGCGTTCATGTCAATTAGCTCATCCTTCCTCTGCAGTAGTTAGCGGCACCAGGAGTCCACGGCATAGCGTGCAAGCATAGAGTTAGTCTCTCAGTCTGACTGAGACACTATAACCTGACCAAATGTAAAAGGTCAGTGCTCCCTGTCTGCTTGAAGTCTAGGGTGTCAGACGAATCAACTAAGTAGAAAAACCAGCAAACACTCACAAACATTAGTAAACTGACCACAGTCAGGTAGATGACGTTAAACATTGGCCATAAAAATACTGCATGTGTACTTGAGAGCTTTGGTGATTGTGGCTAGCAGAGCTAAAATCAGCAACCCTCATTTCTTGCAGGCTAGATCCATATACATGTGCAGAATATGGTTAGACATGTTTATGTCAGTTTATTCTGACATAGTGGGCAATCATTGCCTCTTTTTGTTACATATGAAATATGTCCCTCACACTCACAGATCTCAGACAGAAAGTGATAAAGGCATTGCCGTCCTGACTACTATGGGAGATGTTGAAACATCTTTGAGTCAATAGGCAACTGCTATTATAGATTTTAAAAAAAAAATTTGTTTAACAGGTGCAAATCCACACTAATAATGTTCAGGACTATGTCTGACCTGGTGTGCTCTTTCTGCCAGACTATGAGCTTCTCACAGTCAAGTTTCAGAGATGTTAGAGGTAATTAAACATGGGCTGCAAGTTCAAAGTGTATAAATACACATGAAGTGATTAGAAACCACCTCAGAAAGAACTTCTTCTTCTAGCTGCCCCTCTGTTGGTCTTCCTTGGTCTCTTGTGTTCTGGGGGCCTCTGGATGTCTGGAGTTTTGATCTCCTCCACACCTGCTTCATGCCCTGGAGGACGGGGCTGTGCCCCCCCCCCCCCACCCTCTAGCAGATTATTACATGAAGGAACCTTTTAAAAAACAAAAAACAAGCGCGTCCATGCTCACAGGTGTACACACGGGTGATCACACCCACAAACTACACCCTTTTTGGCTCCTACCTCAAAGCACACTGTGTTCTGTTGATCTTATGTGCTGCACAATAATGTTTAACATTTAGTATTTACTGTCATATTCCCATATATCATTGTGATGTTGTTTATTCTATTACTCTTGTTCTCTTCTGCTTGTTTTCTTTTTTCTTTCTCAGCAGGTGACCCAGGTGATTGATATATGCATTTTTTTTTCCTCTGCCCGTTCTGTTGGTTTTTGTCTTTTGCCCTTCTCCCCCGTCCCTCTTCTCAGCTGTTTCTCTTTCCCTCTTTCTTTCTCCCCTTCTTTCCCCCAGTCAAGTCTGTCGCGTATTCAGCAAGTGAAAATAAAATAAACAATAAAAGGTGAATCAAATGGACCATTACGGCAAGGCTGGGATGGTCAATTTGGTAAAGTAAATCCGTTGGGCATCTTTCTTTGCCTTTAGACAACAATTCTGATGGCAAAAGAGCCAAACGGGACAGGCCAAAAAAAAAGAAAAAAAAGAAAAAAAAGAAAGAGCTTCTTCAAGCAGTTAAGATTACCTTCATTAATGTGAAGAAACAGCCCAAAGACAAGTCTGAGGTGAGGTGGGAAAGAATAGAATATGGAAATGATCGTGGCTCAAGAGTTGGGAGTTCGCCTTGTAATCCGAAGGTTGCCGGTTTGAGCCCCGGCTTGGACAGTCTCGGTTGTTGTATCCTTGGGCAAGACACTTCACCCGTTGCCTTCTGGTGGTGGTCAGAGGGCCCGGTGGCGCCAGTGTCCGGCAGCCTCGCATCTGTCAGTGCGCCCCAGGGTGGCTGTGGCTACAATGTAGCTTGCCATCACCAGTGTGTGAATGTGTGTGTGAATGGGTGGATGACTGGATGTGTGAAGCGCTTTGGGGTCCTTAGGGACTAGTAAAGCGCTGTACAAATACAGGCCATTTACCATATGGAAAAAAGAGAAAAGAAAAGCAATAAAACACAAACAAAGAGAGCAGAATTGACAGAAATGTTATAGCTGAAAGAGAACAAAACAAAAAACCTGAGGTAAGAACAATATAACAACCAGTAGTTAAGGTCACTAGTAGTTCCAGTTTTGAAGTGCATAAATACCCCCATCTCTCTCAGGAGTCACTGCACCTAGTGCTCCGATTACCACTGGGACCACTGTTACCTTCATCCTCCACATCTTCTCGAGCTCTTCTCTGAGCCTTTGGTACTTCTCCAGCTTCTCGTGTTCCATCTTCCTGATGTTGCTGTCATACAGAACCGCTATATCTATCACTATGGCCGTTTGTCTACCACCACTATGTCCGGTTAGTTTGCCACCACCATTTTGTCTGTCTGCATCTGGAAGTCCCACAGGATCTCAGCTCAGTCATTCTCCACCACCCTTGGGGGCATCTCCCGTTTTGACCTCGGAACTTCCAGGTTATACTCGGCACAGATGTTCCTATACACCATAGGTGTCAAACTCTGGCCCGCGGGCCAAATTTGGCCCGCAGCCTAATTACATTTGGCCCGCGAAGCCATACCAAATTACTATTAGAGCTGGCCTACTGGTATTATACAGCTAATATATATATATTGTTTAGTATTAAGCTATGCTTGTTCCAAATTCAGTTTTCCAGCTAAACTTGTTTGAGTCCATAAGAAAAGATTCATTTTTATATCTGGAGGAAGTTTTTTTTAAAATAAATATTAATGTTAGCCCGCGACTTTGTTCCAGTTTTGAATTTTGGCCCACTGTGTATTTGAGTTTGACACCCCTGCTATACACTATGCCGCCCACTTTGTTATGGCGTTCCATGTATGCCTTGCCTGCTAGCATCTTGCACCATGCTGTTATGTGCTGGATTGTCTCAGGGGCATCTTTACACAGCCTGCACCTGGGGTCTTGCCTGGTGTGATAGACCCCAGCCTCTGTGGGTCTTGTGCTCAGAGCTTGTTCCTGTGCTGCCATGATTAGTGTCTCTGTGCTGTCTTTCAGTCCAGCTTTGTCCAGCCACTGGTAGGATTTCTGGATATCAGCCACCTCCTCTATCTGCCGGTGGTACATACTGTGCAGGGGCCTGTCCTTCCATGATGGTTCCTCGCCATCCTTCTCTTTCTTGGGTTTCTGCTGCCTGAGGTATTCACTGAGCACGCTGTCAGTTGGGGCCATCTTCGTGATGTATTCGTGGATGTTCGTCGTCTCATCCTGGACTGTGGTGCTGACACTCACCAGTCCCCGGCCTCCTTCCATCCGCTTAGCGTACAGCCTCAGGGTGCTGGACTTGGGGTGAAACAAGGAGCTTCCTTGTCTTGATGTCAGTGGCTTCTATCTCCTCCTTTGGCCAACTTATTATACCAGCTGGGTACCTGATCACGGGCAGGGTGTAGGTGTTGATAGCCCGGATCTTGTTACACACGTATATACACACACACGTATACACACGTATATACACACACACGTATACACACGTATATACACACACACGTATACACACGTATACACACGTATATACACACACACGTATACACACGTATATACACGTGTACACACACACACGTACACACACGTATATACACGTGTACACACACGTATATACACGTGTACACACACGTATATACACGTGTACACACACGTATATACACGTGTACACACACGTATATACACGTGTACACACACGTATATACACGTGTACACACACGTATATACACGTGTACACACGTATACACGTGTGTATACGTGTATACACGTGTATATACGTGTGTACACGTGTACACACGTATATACACGTATACACACGTATACACACGTATACACACGTGTATACACGTATACACACGTATATACACGTGTACACACGTATATACACGTGTACACACGTATATACACGTGTACACACGTATATACACGTATATACACACGTATATACACACGTGTACACACGTATATACACACGTATATACACACGTGTACACACGTATATACACACGTATATACACACGTGTACACACGTATACACACGTATATACACACGTATATACACACGTGTACATACACACGTGTACACACGTATATACACGTGTACACACGTATATACACGTGTACACACGTATATACACGTGTACACACGTATATACACGTGTACACACGTATATACACGTATACACACGTATATACACGTATACACATATACATGTATACACACGTATACACATATACATGTATACACACGTATACACATATACATGTATACACACGTATATACATATACATGTATACACACGTATATACATATACATGTATACACACGTATATATGGCTGGGAGATATATATATATGTATAGTGAATAACCAAACAGCAATCACTCCTCAAACCCTTTCACATTAGACTGATTTTTACAAGAACTAAAACTGCAGAGTCATGTGACACACAAACATTGTTTCTGCAAGAGGAAACTACGGTTATGAGGTACAGGTTAGGCAAGCCACTTTTAGAGTGAGTGAGTGAGTGAGTGAGTGAGTGTGTGTGTAGCATTATCCTAATACATATTTCTGCTGCCTTAGTCCCATGCAATCTATGCGAGTTAATTGCAAAACAGGTAATAATACTAGAACGCAAGGTAGTGGTCATTCGACTTCATATACTACTGGGAAGCTTAATCTATAGTAATACTGTTTTTTTGGAGATATGAACTTTTATATTTATAATCCAAATATGCGAGAATAATTAGTATCTACAGATATATATTTTTTTATATCAGTGGATGGAAGCAGAAAAAAACATCACTTTCCTTCACATTGAAACTCTCCATGCAGGCAATTTAATGAAGGATTTATTGGTCTTTTGATGTGAAAATACTGACTGTAAGGGAAAAAAACTCTTATTAGCGTGCGTGCATGTATACCTGTTTGCTTCACAAGTAAAACCAGTGTGAAGCACTGTGAAAAGTTAAAAATAAAGAACCTAATGAAAAACTGCGAAACATTACCTGACACGGACATGCTTGTGTGTGGACACATGCCCTTTGCCCCGACACCGCCACAAACAAAACCTCATTCTACAGGAAAAGAATTATCTAGGTCCTACATTTATTACATTAAAATTCAACTGACTGTATTAATCACACATATAGAGAGCAAATACAACCTTTTCATGAGCCATAAGAAAAAAAACTTCCCTGGTAATAATAAAAACTCAAGTGATAAACCAATAATCTCAAATCATTACTCCCCTGTTTCAATACATTCAGCAGCATGTGTGCATGGTAAGATCCTACAGATCAGTGTGAGTCTGCATGTGCGTTTATTCCTGAACAGAGGAAAGGATGACGCTGCCAGTGTCGTTATAAATAGCCTGTGCTGCCTTTACACACACACACACACAGACATACAGAGGGTATTTCAAAGTCCCTGCATACCACAGTGCTGGGTAATCCCGTGGCTGTCTCAGCCTGTTTAACCTGTTCAGCAGAGAAACTACAGATGCAACAACGCACAGATTTTATATGCCCAATTTACATTCAGACCTGTGCCTTTTAACAAAACAACAGTTTGGCTCCCCTGAAAGGGATGAAGTCTAATCGTAGACTGGAATGTGGGCTGCATTCAATGAATATCTGCTTTGAATTTTGGTTAGCCCTGGACTAAGTTTAGCCCCTGGTCTGAAAAATGAGTCCTACAACTATTTTTATCTCATTCTCTGCATTTAACAGATTCTTGGCTTTACTGTCCACTTTCTAATGACAGAAATTACTTAAATAATTCAGAAGAAAGACACATTATTTATTTAAATAAATAAATAAATACATCCCATTTATAAGAAAACCTGGCAGATACACTAAATTTTCATTTTATCTTTTTGGTTTAGAACCAAGAGCACTCTTAATGGCTAAGAGTGCAACAATTTAGATTTTCAGTCCATGTATTGCCTGATCAAACTTAAAATAAGTGAGAATAAATTATCACTTCCACATGAGTATTATGGTATGAAATGATGGTCCCACACTATGAGATGGGAGAAGTTTGTATTGTGATTTCAACCTCTGTTTCAGTTATTGGCAGTTATACATGTCCAGGTCCAAAGTCTCCTTCAGTTCCCAAAAATCGAACACGGGGACCATACTGACAGTTAAACAGTCCAAACTCTTTCAGCTCCAATAAAATGATTAGTGTGGCTGTTACAATAAACTTTAACACCAAGTCATCCATGAAAGAGAGAATTTAGCCGAGTTAGGAATCCACTGGAAGTTAGTCAGAAGTATTTATTTAAAAAAACAGAACGAAAGAAAAAAATAAAATGTACAGCTGTTTTATAAGTGCAGATATAAATGAAAACTAACATCTAAATAGCAGCAACATTTGGAGGGCTCCTAAGTTGGGCCAGTTGACATTTAATAATGTACTGCCTGGCTACAGATTTAGTAAATCGTTCTTGGTGAAAATCTTGCTTTTTAGGGTCCCTGATGGGCAGAGATAAATGCCATCATTTGATAGAAAGACAAGTCTGAGTTGATGCATCCATAATGCCAGGTTAGTCATTAATATGTTGCTGCAAAATTTGGATTTGTAACTACAAAAAGGTCCCAACTCAGTAGAGATGCACCGATCAACTCCCCAATCAGGAACTTGGCCAGCGTTTTCTGCCCTGACTGAGAAAAGGCTAGTTCATGTATGCACAACACATGCACACAGCAATGCAGACAAATCATCATATGCACATGCACAACCACACACTATGTCAAAACCATCTAACCTCCTCACTGCAAGTGAAGACACAGTTCGCCAAAGTAAAACACAAGAGTGAAAAAGTTCATAACAACAATCCCACTGAGACAAAGAACCTAACAAAGGAAAAGTGGTTAAAGCTACAACTATCCAGATCTTAGAGCCAGACACAAGCCAGCAGCCTCAGCGTGAGCAAAAGATCAAAGCAATTACGAGACAAATTACGGAGATGAGTGGGAAAAGAGAGAAGGGTCAATGCCCTGTTATCTGGTGAAGTTATAAAAATACTAGGAAATGATGCAAGTACCTGACATTTGGTTTGTTATATAAATCTGTTGAACTTGACATTGTTTGCCTACATAAAATATGACAGGTAAAGGTAGGTGTACAGCACCTCATTTTCATTCAATTATTTGTAACTCTTTCCAGTGACGGCAAACTTTATTTTCAATTTTCCAATGAGAGAAGATCTTGTAATGTACTGCAGTTTGGGGGAAAATTCTTAAATTTAACAATTTATTTTATTATGAAAGTAAAACGTTGCATTGAAGCAGAGTGGGTATATGCTATCAGTTAAAATTGAAGAAAATTCCAACTGGTGCATCTTTAAATCCTGATCCTTTTCAATTATGTAATTTTAGATAGCAGGTTAAGTCAACTACTTTAAATTTAAAAACATATGTGTGAAGATTTTCTCCAAAGTCGTTCAGTCACATCAGTCCACAGAACAAAGAGTTATCAATTAAGTGGTTTTAAAGCCGTATTTAATTTGCTGAAAACTTCCTTTTTTAAAAATTAAAAGCTGGGCAATATCAGCAAAATGCACACATTTGTTAAGTAAGCTACCCTACCTCAACTACACACTCACTAATCCTGCTTAGTGCCCCAATCGCTTAAAAGTTTATTATGAACCAGAAAAAGCCCCGACTAGTCACAGCATCAGCTGTTCTTATGGAGGTTCCTAACAGAAGTGACGAGGAAGCAATAAGAAGAGCTGGTTGAACTCTCTAAACTGTGGGCAGAAATACATTTTCCCAAGGGCTCACGTGAGAAAAAGAAGAGAAAACTGAGCATATCTGAGTTCAGTTTATTGGTGTGGCCCTCCACAAGGGTCAGTTTCTCATGTGGCCACCTTGGAAAAAATCAATTTCCCACCCCTGCTCTAAACACTAAAAACATGTGCTACAGCACTTCCTTTATAACTAAAGAGACAATGCCTCCCCACAATTCATAGTGACACAAACTAATCCATCAGCATAACTGACACAGATAGTGACACAGATTATTGTCACAGATTATACTGTTGTTAACATTGCTTTTTCATTTCATCCCACAACCTGCTCATATATTTCAAACTTTGAACAGCAGCCTGTTAAATCCACAGCAACACTATCATTATTAATATTAATAATGATAGCTGTATTAAAATCTGCTACCTGGATTCATGAAGGTAAAAATGATTTATAAATATTCAAGTCAGAATTATAAGGCATATTAAATTATCCCAAGTTGATGTAAGGGTTACCATGATTCAGTTTGGAATAAGTTGGATCTCCTGCAACATTTTAAGCTCTTAGGTAATAACCTTATTTACACAGTAAAAGAAAGGTTGTGAGCTAATTGGGCTCATTCATGGAAAATATAAGTAAACAAGATGAGCAGCTAACATTGCAAAATTCCTCTTTATAGGGCTTTTATTCCTGTCTATTTAAAGATGCAAACCAATGAGGTGATATTTCTCACTGGTGGTTCTCTTTATTTGGCCAACCCATAAGAAGACATGGAGTAAATTTAAGTTAGTCCAGACGCTTTTCTTTGCAAGCTCCTTTGACTACGATGACCTGGATGACTGAGAACCTTCACAGACACATGGAGTAAAGTAACTATCTACTGTAGTTTCAGGCCCACATAAAAACCAAAGTAAAGCAATTTAAGTAAAGTAATTTTCAGTGCTGTTGCCGCTTACCTTGCCAGTCTTGTGGTCAAACCACACCAGAGCGTGATTCCTGGACAGCACCTTGCAGTCGAAGGTGGCGTTGTTCTGGGCTGGCCGGCACCGAGCCACCGACCTGCCGATCTTGACGGGCTCATCCAGGTACACATGCCGCTCCTGGAATGGGTGCGAGTTGGGTCGGCAGGCGAATATTGCCAGCGCTGAAGGCATTGATTTTGGCTTGAGAGTATTACTCCAACCAGTGACGAGGGGCAAGTTTTCTTGATCCAGAGTGGCAGGTTTTTCTGGTGGAGTCCCTCCTCCAAAAAAAAATAGGAATAATCTACGATATCTGCGGCCTATCTGTAGGCTGAAATGTTAGTCCTCTAATCTTCTAGGCACTAACTAGTAAACATGGTCCTCTCTTGTGTGTGAGAAATAAAAAACAAACCAACAGGTATAAAAAAAGACAGGACATTCCCCTCACTGACTGCCCACCGAAGCTACATAACGACGCTTATATGTGACAGCAGGCACTATGTACAGACCAAGCTGCCATGTGTCAAGACATACATGAGTGAGTATAGCACTGACAGCCCCTCACGTCCATCAAACTCCTTCTGTGCTGACTAAACTGTCTGTTTAACGTATATCAAGAGCAGTAGATCCAATTATTGCGCGCTTCTGAGCTGTGTTGTCTTCTCTTGCAGCAAGCTAACAGCAGGCACACACCCCAGCGTTCATCACCCTATACACACATACACACAACACACACGCGTCTGTCATTTACTAAAGTGTCATCTATAAGTGTAGTTGACATGTATGGGTCTTCATAATCTGAGTGACCTTGTTGCCCTGATGCAGGGAACCTTAGCTACCTTCCTATCTCCCTACCTTCACCACTCCCTCCACCAGAGAACACCTAGCGAGCCCGAACGCCAAAACACCCCTGAGTTATAAAACTAAAGCAGCTCAATGCCCACTCTTCGTCTGAATTAGTCAGCGGAGACGTTTCAAAACCATCCACCGGGATGAACAGGGGAGGATTATCTGGTCGTCTTGTGCAACTAAAATGCTAATTGGCTAACTCGCTGGTGGACAGGCGAAGCGCTAACTCTCTTTTGGCGTTGTACTAGAAAGCTAGGTTAAGCTAGGCTAGGCTAATGAGTACTGACAAAGTTATCTTCCAGGTCCACAAATTTTTTCTCCCCATCTTTTTCAACCAGTCCGCTTACCGAATGGATACGGTATACCATCCCTGTCACCTGGAGTAAATAAAAGCAACACGCTAGCGCTTCTTTTTGCTAATATAGAGCTCTGCAGGCGAGCGTTAGCATTGAAGGGAGCTACCTAGCAGCTAGCCGGCTAACTGACAGTCAAAGCAGAAACCGACGCGGAAAAATCCGGGGAGTTTCTTGACTGCGGGTCCTCACGCATCACACACCAGTCCGATTATTTTCTGGGGAAAGCCCCAGTAAGAAACACAAGTTATGCCGCTGTCGTCTGTTGCAGTGTACCTCGTGGTTGCCGCTATAAGTTTTATATTAATGCCGTCGCCTTCCAACAGTTTTGTGGAAGGAATCTAGAAGAAGTTGTCCTCCTCCGCAAGTCCCAGCCGCCATACTGTAACTAGAGAGCAGACAGCGGTGGTGCGTTCACTGAACGATAGACAGCCGGAGGGATGCGTTCACTGACCAGCTGACATGAGCACCACCCACTGCTGAGCTCGTTAAGTCAGACTCGGAAAAAGTAATGAGCTTAAAAGATAAATACATAGATACAAACAGAATTATGAATTATTAAAAATATATAACGTGATTAACACTGACGATAAAAATGTAAGCACTTTTTTAAATGTAAAAAAAAGTAGATACGAGTAACGTGTTACAAAGTTGGTATTAAAGCACAACATATTTCACATACAAACACCTCTTCAAATAATAATGACAAAGAAAATTACTTTATACCAAAATCCTATAATCTGTTTACATCCTCTTTGCAAGAGTTCACATAATAATCTAAACGTATTGCACAAAGATTGCAGGACTAGAAACCACCCAGACAGTGAAAATACCTCAGATTAACGCACAAATACAAATATGGCTAACTCCCTCAGAGCTCAAAGGGACGTGTGAGGAAATTCTACTATAGACCCAAATCTATTTCTACTTAGTTTATATACAGAAGAACACAAATATATAAGCTAACATAAAAGCTAGAAGCACTGTTTTGGTGAAATAAAACCCTCATAAACCAAACGTTAAACACAAGATAAAACAAATGATGTCAAATCTTCCATGAAACGGTATCATGAAAGTCAAAAGGGCTGAATTTTGTTTAGAATATGGATCTATGAGAAAAGATGCTTTTTTGTAAACCACACAATTTCTCTGTTATGTTGTTTTGTTTTTATCCTTTGCTATGGTTTAAAGGTTAAGGTTAAGGTTCTTTATTTGTCACATGCATAGTTATACAAGTATAACACACAGTGAAATGTAGCCTGAGAAAAACATTATATATATATATATATATATATATATATATATATATATATATATATATATATATATATATATATATATATATATATATATATATATATATATGTAAAAACACCCAGCACGCCCCTGCGGGCGGTTTATCCTTCAAGCTCGGGTCCTCTACCAGAGGCCTGGGAGCTTGAGGGTCCTGCGCAGTATCTTAGCTGTTCCCAGGACTGCGCTCTTCTGGACAGAGATCTCCGATGTTGTTCCCGGGATCTGCTGGAGCCACTCGCCTAGCTTGGGAGTCACCGCACCTAGTGCTCCGATTACCACGGGGACCACCGTTACCTTCACCCTCCACATCCTCTCGAGCTCTTCTCTGAGCCCTTGGTATTTCTCCAGCTTCTCGTGTTCCTTCTTCCTGATATTGCTGTCATTCGGAACCGCTACATCGATCACTACGGCCGTCTTCTTCTGTTTGTCTACCACCACTATGTCCGGTTGGTTAGCCACCACCATTTTGTCCGTCTGTATCTGGAAGTCCCACAGGATCTTAGCTCGGTCATTCTCCACCACCCTTGGGGGCATCTCCCATTTTGACCTCGGGACTTCCAGGTTATACTCGGCACAGATGTTCCTGTACACTATGCCGGCCACTTGGTTATGGCGTTCCATGTATGCCTTGCCTGCTAGCATCTTGCACCCTGCTGTTATGTGCTGGATTGTCTCTGGGGCATCTTTACACAGCCTGCACCTGGGGTCTTGCCTGGTGTGATAGACCCCAGCCTCTATGGATCTTGTGCTCAGAGCTTGTTCTTGTGCTGCCATGATTAGTGCTTCTGTGCTGTCTTTCAGTCCAGCTTTGTCCAGCCACTGGTAGGATTTCTGGATATCAGCCACCTCCTCTATCTGCCGGTGGTACATACCGTGCAGGGGCCTGTCCTTCCATGATGGTTCCTCGTCTCCCTCCTCTTTCTTGGGTTTCTGCTGCCTGAGGTATTCACTGAGCACTCGGTCAGTTGGGGCCATCTTCCCAATGTATTCTTGGATGTTCGTTGTCTCATCCTGGACTGTGGTGCTGACACTCACCAGTCCCCGGCCCCCTTCCTTCCGCTTAGCGTACAGCCTCAGGGTGCTGGATTTGGGGTGAAACCCTCCATGCATGGTAAGGAGCTTTCTTGTCTTTATGTCAGTGGCTTCTATCTCCTCCTTTGGCCAGCCTATTACCCCAGCAGGGTACCTGATCACGGGCAGGGCGTACGTGTTGATGGCCCGGATCTTGTTCTTACCATTCAGCTGACTCCTCAGGACTTGCCTGACCCTCTGCAGGTACTTGGTGGTTGCAGCTTTTCTTGCGGCCTCTTCATGGTTCCCATTCGCCTGTGGGATCCCCAAGTACTTGTAACTGTCCTCTATGTCTGCAATGTTGCCTTCTGGTAGTTCAATCCCCTCAGTTCTGACTACCTTCCCTCTCTTTGTTACCATCCGACTACACTTCTCCAGTCCGAACGGCATTCCAATGTCATTGCTGTATATATATATATATATATATATATATATGTGTGTGTGTGTGTGTGTGTGTGTGTGTGTGTGTGTGTGTGTGTGTGTGTGTGTGTGTGTGTGTGTGTGTAGTATATACATTGGGTGAATGTGCAGTAGTAGCAGCAAGCAGGTGAATTCTGTACATTAATATGAATAGACATCTGACTATTTTACAGGATAGACAATATAAACATATTTAAAATTAAAGGAATTGAAACAGGTTTCCCTGTTTTACTGGAGTGGGTTTTTTTCTTTCAAGAACATGGACTCATTTGTGTTAAATATGAAAACTGGATTATTGTTCAGTCTTTTTTTCAGAACCTTTCTTCTTGTTTTTTGTTTTTTTCATTGTCCATTACACAGGCCTGAATATATTAATTGCTTAAGAAATATGGAAGTCCTAATAAATGGTATAATCTAGAAAGAAAAAACAGAACAGATTTGTATCTACTTTACTTAAAAAAATCACCTGGTTTCTTTTCAAGTACCTTTTTGATTCTCATCACCTGCAGTTTATTAATCAGAGCAGTATATTTGAGTTTGCATCAGACGGACATCATCCCAGCAATGCAGCTTAGGGAAAGGACAGCAGGTTGGGGGTGGTTTTAGAGGAGATCATATTCTGCTTCTGGCCCCAGAAATGTCCCTGTGGTGCTCTGGTGAACAGACAGCTGAGAACAAATCGATGGTGGATGAGACTGTAAAGCAGATAAAAAAATAAAGCAAAGCTTTGCTGTTTTTTCTTAGATTCAGCCATAATTTATAGGACATGTGACTAAAGTATTCATAATTACTCTCCATAAGTGTTTGGAATTTTCTGCATCAATTTTTTTATTGGCTGTAAGGAAATATAAAAATTATATAATTGTTGCTTCTAGCAGCTGAACTGTGACCAGGCTTCAGTCTACACACTTCACTGAGAAAAGAAGGGCTAAAAGTTTAATTGAACAGTTTGAACACTAACTTTTAAGAATGGGGATGTTGTTGTTTCATCAGCTTTTGGGGAAAAACACTTTTCTTGAAAGAGACAGACAGGTTTGGTGCTGTTCTCATTCATATTAAGTTAGTCAAGAGGTCGCAGGCATTTTTTTTATATTCCTTAAAATGAAGGAACTTTTTTTCTGTATTGAAACTTTTTCTCAGAGTTTATTGAGTTGTTGCCAGTTTCCTAACTAATCTGAAGCCATTGTTGCTAGTCCTTCTTGTTTTCAATCAGCCTCAATAATACAGCAGAGCTGTTACGAAACATGCAGAGACTTTCCAACATGATCAGAAACATATCTGAACCATTAAAAGTGCCACGTGCACATTAAAGCAAATGACTTCCTCAAAACAAGAAACCCAAAAAGCAGCCTGATGTCAGACAGAGTTATCAACTCCTTACACTCTGAAAGTGAGAAATATTCAGTGCATTCCACATTTTTTCCAGTTTCACCTACTTCCAAAGTGTATGGAGAAGAACAAGGGGCTAAAGAGGTTGAAGATGTAAAGCATTGCAGCCTGTGGCTTTTAGTGTCAGGAATAACACTGTATAACACTCCACTTAATGCATCCCTTCTCCAGTGATCAAATAAAACCTACACCCATCCATTCACACAGACTGAATATATAAATATTTGCTTGTTTTTTGTTTGTTTCTTTTTTGTGGTAAAAATGTTTTGTTATCTGTAAGTAATTCCTCTTTTCCTCTAAATGTCCAAGACTGGGTAGGTTTGATAAGATCAGAATATTTAAATTCTTGCATGGCTGTTTAGCTTAGTTTTCCCTCATATTACTAAAAATCAATCTTCACAACAAAATCCCAGCAAGAAAAAAGTATGTTGAGCTATGTAAGCCAGTCAATTTCTTCATCACAAGAAAAGGGCATAAGACCTTGTACTGTTGCTTGAGATCTCAGTAGGTCTAAGAGGGCAGAGGATTGAAACAGGATTCACTTTGGGATCAGACTGATCATTAGGCTGTTCCAAATATACCAGAGTGAAGGACGAGATAAGAACTGAGTGACTGACAGACTCCTGCGATGTAAACATCAGACCTTATAGGACAGTGATATTAAAGTCATTTTAAACTGTGGGCCACAAACATGCAGCCCATTTTGATGTGAAGTGAGCTGGACCAGTGAAACAGTATTTCTTAGTTTTTCTGTATGATAAAGAAAAGCTGCAGTCATAGATCAAATAAATGTGTCACTATGACTGTTTGGGCTTAAACTGTAAGAAATAAATGTGTAAAATTACAGAAAAGGTTCTGGTAGATCATTTCCCAGACTGTGCTGTAAAACAGAAAGGTTCTGTTCTTTACGGAAAGATCATAATTTCTATAGCTGATAGTAAAAAAAAAAACAGGACCTTTTCTGTTATTTAATTTTGTCTGTTACTTAATTACAGATAGTATGGCAAGTTTATTTATATAGCACAATTCAACAGCAAGGTGATTCAAAGTGCTTTACAGAGACATTAAAAAACAAAAACAAATAAAAAAGCATGATTTAAAATGGAAAAAAAGAAAGGAACAGTAGATAAAATCAGTAGTTAAAATGTAAGTTTTGAAATATAATTTGAAGTATAATTAAGTCCAGATCCCAAATTGGATTTGGATTATAATTAAGTAACAAATACTATACATATACTATAAACTAATAGATTTTGCACAAATACAGCAAATACTTTGGTGCAATACGAATGGCCATGGGAGAAGTTTATCAGCAAGAGGAACAGTTAAATTTATTAAAATACAGCGCAGTCCAAAATGTATGCCTTACTTCACATTTTCCAAAGCCGTCCAGTGGGCCAGATACTGTAGCGGCCCAATTCTGGCTTCTCTGCCTTATATTTGATACCCTTGTTATAGGTTTTCATTTTGAAGTTTTGGAGTTTTCCTGTAAAGTGTTCCTGGTGCAGGTTTTTTTTTGTGGGATAGACCCCATCGTGGTCCCTGCGTTGCCTAGCCCTCCTGCAGAGAGAGCAGAGCACCAGCTGTCACTGTGCTAACAGTCTGACTATTATATGAGATTTAACAGCATCTTACTGTGTTTAGCTTCTTAGCCCAGTTTGACATCACTATGTCCATTTAACAGAGGCTGTTTGTGGGATACAAAGCCTTAGAAGCTGAACTCCATTACATCTTAGTTTAATTACAACACTCTTTAGTGATCTGATAAATGTTGGGGTTTGTGTGCTCCCAGACCTCATTCATTGCATTTCATTATCTATCAATGCAAAGTGTTGTTTTTTTATATTTAATGTATTATCACTAATGTCAGGTTATCAATGTGAATATTTTATATTTGAAATTGTATACAAAAACATAAGAATGTATAACTATTACATTCATTATAACTTACATGTTTGTACCATGTGATATTTGAACATCCCCAAAAAGGCCTCACTTGGACTTTGGATTTTTTTTATTAATTTATTTTCTGTTTAGTTGATAACTTAGCTCTTTAGTATGCACAGGTGTTTCGTTTTGTTTCGTTATGTTTTTTTTTTCTTGGGATAAGATATACTTTATTTATGAAAAAAATACAATAGAAAAATGGGAGCAAAAATTACAAAAAATCATAATAAAACACGAAAAAAGAATAATTGTGTTAAAAAACTAAACATATGACAATAAAGTATGTAAAAAAGCAATGTACATTTACATTTATTTAGTGACAGATCAAATACTGTTTTCTGTGGCTCAAGATATAAAATGCAAGAACAATTAAAACCAAGTCATTTAGTATGAATTGGTTTAAATTTGCATTACTTTACTGAAATCCAGTACTGCTCATTTTGTGGAAAAATATCTTATTGACTTGATTACTATTCTTACCCATAAGTAGACTAATTTGCATCACAACTTAGGCCACCAAGGTTTGTTTGTGCCCTCTGTTTGCAGTTTGGTTCATCCATCTGCTTGCTCGGTGATAGAGCTATTAAAAGGATTTAGATAAAGCTGATTTACTGCCTTCAGAGTCAGGCTGTAATTGAAGACGTGATTCATTCAGTGATGGGAGTTATACTTAGCAATGTGGATGTGTGTGGGGGGGAGGTGGTGGAGTGGGGGAGTTCAGATCACAAAGAATGAACTGTAGCTAGCACTGCCAGCAGCAGGTGTCACTAAGGAATATATTATCGTATATAGTAATGTGAAAATGATCTTAATCATCAACATGTCTATCTACAGGTGGTCTGTAGTGGTACAACTGAATCATTTGACCACCTACTCAATTCATCAATGGGCTTTGATCAGTGGTTGTTGATCAATGGTCATAGAAACTTGCATATTAATGCTCAAGGAACTGGCCTCACAGTCCATTGTTCATTGAATGAGCTAGTTTCAGTCATTGTCCAAATGTACTGTTTAGGTTGGGGAAACCTGCAGTCAGCTGAGACTGAAGAAGTCACTTGGATGAGTGATGAAACATTTCTCCACTGAAAACGCTACGCGCAGATGAACAGAATCAACCTTTTGGGATTTACTTACCTGGATGACTAAGCATGCATCAAGACATTTTTTCAGTGTTTTTATTACTGCTAATTTCTGCAATTATGTCATTCACCAAAAACAATTCCTTTACATTCATAGCAGACAAAAAACACTTCTTCAGAGCCATGGTATAGAGGACCTGCTTTGTATGTTTTGTCTCAGTGTAAGGAGTATAAATATATAACCCCAATTTACCACTTCACTGCCTCCATCTCTTCCTGTTTGCAGTGTCCTTCTCTGTCACACCAACCCCTGCATGTGCCTACTCCCATGAACCTTCTCTGTGCTGTTCCTCTTTTCCTCCTGCCTGGAAGCTCCTTCTTCAAAATCCTTTGCATAGTATATCCAACATCTGCCCTCCGCTCATGCTCAAACCATCTCAGCCTGAGGTGTTCCTTTAATCTCGTCAATTCTAATGTCAAATGGAAAAGAAATAAAGTTTTTCCTTCATTCCTCAGGCATCCTCTCACTCTCCAAGAATGTGTTAACCAGTCTGGTTAAAAAGTCCCCTGTTCTCTCTCCTAGACATCACCATTCGTTTACAGGTATGTCACTGGACCAACTGCCTTTTCACTCTTAATTTTCTTCATCGCTCCCTTCATTTCCTCCTTACCGGTCCTATGCACTTCCTGATTATCTTTCTCTCTATCTGTCCTCCTCTCTCACTTATTTTCTTCAGTCATCTGCCTCTTGCTAAAATTGTTTATTTCAGCCCAATATGTGCAAAACATACAAAGTTAATTTGCACAAAAACAACAATCAAACAAAAGAACTTTTTGGATTTTACCCAAGGTTCCTGCCAATGTACATCTTACAGCTTATTTAGAAAAAAAATACACCAAACAAACAAAGACGTTTAGCTTTTTTTTTTTTTATTGCATTTTAATATATGGTGCAGATGTTCCCCTTAATCAATTGCATATACTGTCATAGGTCTTTCGTGTATTCGTAGTATTTTAAATTTTGCAGCTGTATCTCTTATCTTAGACCAGGAGTGTTTCTGAGCCAGTTCAAGTACAATCTGAAAACACCCAGCTGAGCCACTACCAAGATCTTAAGAAAGATGAAACCAATCTGGTATCAAAATGAGGAGCATTGAATTTCTGCTACTGAAACACTGTGATAACCACTGACTTCATCGCTTGCACTTTACAGTGTGTTGAACTACACCTGTTGTCAGCCTGTGTCTGGGTTTGGCCACTGGGCCATGTTTGACACCTCTTACTTAGATTATTATCTGTATAAAGCACTTTGTGACTTCTATTTTTGAAAACTGCTACATAAATAAATAATTTTTTAAAATCTCATAAACATCTCTTAATTTCTACATATAGTTTAGGTTTATATTTAGGTTTACTAGCTTTGAATTTTTTGCCTTAACTAGGTTATGCTGTGACTTAGCAGGTCTAATGTTTGACTTTGGATCTCATAATTTTGATTTTAAAAGCTTTGATTTGAAAAGAAAAATCTCTTCTATCCTGTTTTATGTCTTTTTAAAAATTTCTTTTTATGTCTGTGTGCAAACCATTTGGAAAAAATTAGACCAAATATTAAAAACAACTACGTAATTATTTGTTTATTGATTTTATATGGATTATTTAATACGGCATGTAGAAGTCAGCGCAGGGACGTTTGTGCGTGATGACGTTGCACAAAGAACGTAATACGTTGCTGCTGAAATGCTAATTGGAAGCTAAGTGGCTACTTTCTGCACCCTCCTTGTCTCCTGTTGTTACCTGCGGACAAGTTGGCCTGAAATACCATTAAACATATTTAGGAAACGGTTAACATTCTTCAGAGCATCTCTGTGTCCGGTGTCGGGCCGTAGCTATGGCTCTGCAAGGCCCGGAGGAGCTGGGGGAGCCGGTCGAAGAGTCGGAGGATCTGGACGACCAGGACGCTAGCAGCATCTCCCCGGCGGAGGAAATAACGCTACCCCCCGGGCCTGGAGGCGACGAGGAGACGGAGGAGGCTCTTCTGCTGCCCTGGGACCGTTTCTCCGCCTGGCTGCACTGCATTTGTGTGGTCGGCTTCGACCTGGAGCTCGGACAGGCGGTGGAGGTGAGACAAAAGTATCCGCCGGGGACAGCGGGGTCATGTTAAACTCAGTGAGGCTACAAATGTCTAAGTTAGCAGTTTTTTAGGCTTGGGCTAATTCTTGGAGGGGAGTGAACAAATCACTTTCATTAGCTGCTTTCATTTTGCCACTCTTTGATTTAACAATGATTACACGAGTACACACGCGCTTCACAAAACTAGCAGAACATTTTACTGTAGGATCACTTTATGACAATGCCGAGCTTACGGGGAAGCGTGTTTGGTGTCCTTAGCTGAAGTTAGTCCGTCCCAGCAGCCACTGCATCACTCAGGCTATAACTTCAAATGGACGTATTTTGCAGAAAGTTGCATATTTAAAAACAAAAAAACAAAAAAAATAATTCAACTTAAAACGGTACCCAAATGTTTTGAATCCTACTGAAGTCACAAAGGCTAAAAAATTCCCCAACACCTGTTGACCTCACAGGAGTTATAGAAACACACATTAATCAGTTACCTGATAACAATGTTTAAATGAAAAACAACTATGCAGATTCAGACTTCTTCAGGTCTTTCTGTTTCACTTTCTCCAGGGGACTGAGCTACACTAAGACTACAGAGCATTTCATCATTTTGATTTACTAATTGGATATAGTACTTAGTACGGTAAATTCATCAGCAGTACTATCAGCAGTGCAGCACATGGATCAGCATATTTGTTTGTTTTTTAATGGGTATATCAAAATTTTACTTGATTTGAATTAGTAGTGGGGGGAAATCAATACAGCATAGTATCACGATACTGTAATGATATAGGAATACCAGATACTGATTTTTAAATTAAATATTTAAAATACTCTGGGAGTACTATGAACAAGATGGCTCATTTCATGCTTCACCGTGCTGAGGTAACATTAGCTAAACAAACTTAACATTAAACTGGTTCAACCAAAACCACTGGACACACTTAGCTTGACAAAGCTAAGCAGTTCAGGAGGCATCCTTTCTGCAGACAGTTGCAGTCTGACTTGGACTGACTGAAAATCGCTGTCAGAGAGACTGTCGAAGGTATGTAAATAATTGCTGTCTAATTTATAAATGCAGAATGATTGCCAATGTTTGTGTAAAGTTGGTCAGAAGGTTCCTTTGTGAGTGCGCATGCGCCATTAGCGTGCTGCCTGCTGTAACCCCTAATTTCCCTCGGGATGAATAAAGTATTCTGATTCTGATTCTGAAGATGCTGCTGTTGCTCTGAATGAGTCTTTGTCAACGAGCACAACTGGAAGGGACTCAACTCAACTAGCTGCTAGCTGGTTAAGAGCAATTATAATAGTTGAATATTAATTTCTGTCTAGGTAGACATTAACAGATGTGATTTTTGATGGTGTATAACAGTTAATTGTGCATTATCAGAAACAGATTGCATGTAATTGCCAACTTGACCTCATTCAATCACAGACTGATAGCAGGCTTACTCTGACTTACAGCAACATTTGTGAGTGGTTCTAATGACCATTTTGGTGTAGTTGAAGATAACGTTATCTTATTAGATAAAATATAAATATTGACAAAGTTTAACTTAAGGAGATAATTTGCTGTTTTTTAAAAAAGTGATAATTCGCAATATATGTTGTGAAAATGCAGCACATCACAAAATGTTAAAAATAGCAACAGTATCATATTTTGAGAGAAATATTTTGTTAATATTGTATCGAGGGGTGTCTGGTGATTCCCACCTCTAACTTGACTATAGATAAAGTTCAATATTAAACTTTTAGATAAATGCAAGATACATTTTTTAACTGGGCAAATATTAACAAATTTTGCCATGAAAAACTGAAAGGACTATAAAAGTTTTGTTTTAAAATGTTTAATAAAACATTTTAAAACAAATCTCAACACAAGTATTAAACCAAAATGTTGTCA
Organism: Rhamphochromis sp. 'chilingali'; assembly: GCF_963969265.1. Taxonomy (NCBI): domain Eukaryota; kingdom Metazoa; phylum Chordata; class Actinopteri; order Cichliformes; family Cichlidae; genus Rhamphochromis; species Rhamphochromis sp. 'chilingali'. The sequence goes on along the minus strand of NC_137936.1, from coordinate 25,715,907 downwards.
TTGATACATTTCTAGTTTGAAAAATATAAACACTGTAGATTGTTTTTATACTAAAGGAAATCTAAAATTGTAAAAGTACAGCTATTTTTTTTAAGTGCTTAAAATGGGAACACTTAGAACTACAAAAATTGTGTGTATTGTGTAAACAATTAACATTATTCAGTAGTTTAAAAAAATTATTTGATTGAATTTGCTCACTTCTGTGTGTGTTTGTGGGTTTTTATTGGGTTGTATTTATTTATTTATTTATTTTTATGGTGTAAGAAATCTTCATTGTAAAACATAATTTAACTTTTATGTTTTAGTTTTTATCTTTGTCTCTCAGTCACATTAAAATCAGTTTATAACATCCTTGCATTGTATTACAGTTTTCCAGTTCTTTTTACAGTTTAACAACATAAGCACAGCACATAATAGAGGCTGACCAAAGTTTTCAGTTGTGCGTTTGTGAGATTCTTCTTTGGGTAAAGTGTTGTTTGTTTGTTTTTTCTCTTTCAGGTCATTTACCCTCATCATTCCAAACTGTCGGAGAAAGAGGTGAGTTACACTGAATTTATTCTTTATTTTTTTAAAGAAAGGTTTGTTTTTGGAACATTTATCGACATGTTAAAAAGCATCACATGTTGATGGATTGATTCACAAAGGCCCATTCTGAGGCAGGCAAAGCCTAGTATGGGTATGTAAACCTGAGCTGATGTAATAAAAGAGGTAAGGACATAAACTAAATATTTGCTGTTCTTTCAGAAAACAAGCATCTGCTACCTTTCATTCCCTGACTCCAACTCAGGTGAGTTTGTGTTTCAGCCTTTTTCTCTTATCTCACATCCACCAAACTGGGGCTGGAGCTGGTTCTAATGCAAATCAAGATCCAGTTTTGCCTCGTTGCTTTTTCAGAACCATTCTACAGTTTGACAGGCTTGATGACATAATTAAGTACCGTTACTGTCACATGTTATTGAACCAAAGCATGGCGGATAAAATCTGTGGCCTGAACTAGGTCATCTAAAACGGACAAATACACGCACATCCTCATCAGAAGAGCTCACGCACTGCACGTTTTTTGATTTGCAAACTAGATACTATACAAAATAGGCACTCTTTCTGCACCTCTGTAGTCATGAGAGAGACACGTTACATTATTGTTTTTTTTGTTTTTGTTTTAACAGCTTTCAGATTTTTCATCAGTGATGGAAAAATTTGCTAACATCTGGTTGGGTGCTGCTTGAAAAGACCTAGTTTATACAAGGTGTTGGCTGTAATGCTAGGTGCAGCTCTTTCCAACTCTGTGTGGGATGTGTATAAAAATGGTTGTAATTCCTAAACAGTCATTCCTGTAGTTAATGCAATACTCCTTCTAAACACTTTGGATTAAAGCTGAGAGTCTACACTTCAGTCACATCTTGATTGTTTGAAATCCACTGCATAGGTCCATAAATATTTGGAGAAGTAACTGTAGGTGGATGGATATCAGCTGAACAGCATTAAGTCATAAAATTTTTTACTTATTCTTTTTTTTTTTTTTTTTTTGGTAACTTCAGTATCTTTTTCACTGATACTCTTAGATTTTTTTTAAATTACTAAAATATTAAATGTAAGATAGATTACGGTATAGTGGTTAGCGCACTCACCACACACCCATGTACAAACACCACTGTGGCTTTGTGTGTTTGCCCGCAGGTGTGTGTTTTAGTTTACTGAGTCAGAGGGGGGTGAAGCTAAAGGAGCCTGCTGCCCTCAGTTTGAAGACAGGATTAGGACAGACTGCTTACAGGGCTGCTATATATATCTCTCACTGTAGGTGTTTGTCAGAGAGAAAGGGGGAGAGAGACATTAAACTGAGGAACTGCAGCTCTCTTTCTCTGTGTGTGTGTCGTCCATAATTTAGCCTTACATCCTGAACAGATTTGGCATAATTTGTCATTAATCCACTTTGGGAATTCAGAATAAATGGTGACAGATGAATATTTTTTTTGTGCTCTTTATTTGGAAACTGCTGACTCTTCATGCGTCTCATACCCAATAGAGCTTTATAAAACAAGTTATTGTGCATAAATGAATAGGCCAGTAATCGGATCAGATGTAAGGTTGCTCTACATTTGTGCGACTACCTCCATCCGTTTCCTTCCAGGCCGAGCAAGCAGCAATTTAAGTGGAGATGCTCAGACCTGCCTCTTCTTCATCTGTACTGGGGGAGGGGGGTAAAAAGTCAAGTCATTTGTAAAAACGTATTTAATTCTGATGCTGCCTGTCCTGTGAACTCTACGTGGCATTGGTCAACTTGTTGTTAAAAGGGGACTGATGTGATTTGTGGAAAATAAAGCAAAGAGCTTTAAAGTCTTTCTTTAAGTACACAGAAGTATTCGGACTGTGTTTGAGTGACTAGAAACTCAAAATTAATTCAGAGCTGTGGTCCGGCAGCAGTGGCCTGTTTTCATGCTGTGTGGTCTTGAATGCAACCCGACTGAATGATGTCATGGAGTCTTGGCTGTCCTTTTCTGGTGCTCCTGGTAGTGTGTGCTTATGTATGCGTGACTTATGAAGTGGAATGCTTTTAAGTCTACCAGCCTGAGCTGAAGTGTTTGTCTTTCTTTGAATGTCCTAAAGCTCATTTTCTCTGTCTAAAGATGTGTTGACCTCCTGCTGAGGTTAACTTCTGGTTCATGGCTTATGGAGGACTTCCTGTTTCCTTTTTTCTTTCGTTTTCCTCTTCCTGTTTGCCTAAAAGACCAGAGGATGCAGGCTAGAAGAGCTGACCAGTGCTCATCGATGTCACATTTTTCTGCAGCGTACATTTTTTTAATTCTTTATTTTTACAGGTGTGCACAATGCAGATGTGTACAGAAATAGGTTGTGGTGGATTCTGCAGTGTTTTTGTTGTTTCTCAAAGGTGATTTTTTTTTTTTAATCTATTTATGATCACACTTATAATCTTAGTTTAAAGTTAGCTGAGGACAGTGCAGTTTTTCTTCTTCAGAACAAATTAAGTTGTATATTTTTTGATTTTCATACACAAGAGACTTGGGTTTAAAGAATAATTTAGTACAAGTTTTTGAATGTTCCTAAAGTTTTGTAGCAGTCCTTTGCTAATGTGTCTTTATGAAGTGATTTTTATTTTTTCCCCAGCTTATGTATATTTTGGTTCTATATGCTAGTCTGATCTTAGAAAATACTGGAATATACATCCATATTTATATGTATTCACCATGTTTATCTGCATAGTGTTTGGAAGCTGGGATAAGCTGGGCTTTTAATGAAATCCTCTAAACACTGCAGCCATCTTGGATTAAATCCGGGTGGCTGTCTGGATATTTTATAAACAAACGTTTATTTAAGCTTAATTAAATTAAACCCCATGCATCACCACAAAAACATGATTGGTTTCCTGTGTTTGCTGATTTTCTCCCATATGTTTTTATTCAGGTCTTAAAATGTCTCTTGTTTACTGTGGGTGACAATCGGTCATTGCTCTGCCCTCTTTTTCCAGGTTGCCTTGGTGACACACAGTTCTGCTTCCGGTTCCGGCAGGGTTCCAACAGGAAGACGTCACTTGGCTGCTTCTTGGAAACCACTGACAGAGATGCGCCACCTTGTCTGAAGGTTAGGCACCGCTCATTAACATACACACAGCTCTGTAGGCACATAAACTGCACAGTGTAGAGTTTTGTGTGCTGAGAGTAAAATAAGAATCTGTGAACTGATAATTTGCTGTGTGTGTGTGTGTGTGTGTGTGTGTTACAGAGGGAGCAGGGCCATTACTATGGTTATGTGTACTTCCGTCAGGTGCGAGACAAATCTTTGAAGAGAGGATACTTCCAGAAGGTCAGTGTCAAACTGCAGGAGGACTAAATGCAGCCGGTGATAGAAAACTTAAGCATGAACAAGGATCCAGCACACAATGCACTGTGTTAAAAAATTTGAGAGAGATTATGCTTCCTGTTACCACAATAGGACTTATAATGGTTTTAAGCGATTTTTTTTTTCTCCATATTTCAGAGATTAAATGGTTTCAGCAACACCTTTTGGTTATGATTTTAGGCTTACAATAGTAGTACTCCCACTTCAGGCAAGGTTACATTGTGATTAACTGTATTAGTGCTCTCCTTGATAGAAAAACTGCATGCATGTTAAATTTGATATATATAATTATCTAAAATGATTTATTTTTACCCGACGCTATTTCAAAAGGCTTTTTTAATGTGGTGCAAATGTAACATTATACTTTATCATGACCGCAGGTATACAGAGGGTTAAAATAAGAAACAAAGGCCCATGTCGAGCATATACTAGTTCAAGCTTTGGGTTTGATTCTCAGTTTTTATTTGCAGTTTTTATTTGCTCTTTGGGGTTTAATCTATTACTAGACAAAATGAGGGATTGTCGGCTCACTATATTCTGACATCTTTCAGACAAAATCAAAATCAAACCACTAAAAAAAATTACATACTGATGAAATGTCTGAAAATACAATTCCCTATTTTTTTTTTCTTTTTTCTTTCTTTCTTGCTGTGCCTGTCTCTTTCCAGTCTCTCGTCTTGATCAGTCAGCTGCCCTATGTGACCTTCTTCCACTCGCTGCTGAAGATTATGGCTCCTGAATACTTTGAGAAACAGGAGCCCTGCCTGGAGGCTGGTCAGTTTGATTACCTGTCTGTATGCAATCATTTGTGTAATCCTGTCTCAGCTCCGTGTGGTCCAGAAGAGTTAACTACACAGTCCTTAGTTCACACTTTTACAGTGCTTTCACATCCTAGTTACATCTAGTTTCAGCATTTTTATTTTTATGGCACAACGTATCAGCTTGGCAGCAGGTCCGCTGTACTGAGACTTCTCAGTTTATCAGATGTCATCGTAAGCTTGGTTGGCCTCTTACAAAGTTTAGAGAAACCAGTTTGTTGCACATTTAATCACAAGACATGTATTTTATATCTGTTCTCAGGAATGAGTTTCCTCTCGTCTGTTTAGGTTTTGAGGACTTCAAGAATACAGCAAAATGAGATTTCATTGATATGGTCAGACTTGAAAAAGATGTTTTACTTAGAACTAAGGAACAATTTAAGATGTTGACAGCCAAACCAAACTGTCACTGTCTAATTCAGAGAAATAGTAAAAAAAAGATAAATATAATTTTAAAATGACTAAAACGGCTTTTGTTTTTTGTTTGTTTTTCTTTACTTTCATTAACCAAAAACCACAAAATAGAAATGTCCTCTTAGAGCAAGTTTTTCCCTCTAAAGTCAGTGTCTCTAGTATTTAATATCTAATATGTGTTGGAAGTACTGCTTTTCAGTAATTTCATCCAGGCTAGTAACAAACAAGGAGAGCCCACGCACAATAGGGTTTAATTAGTCAGTCAAATTACCTAATCAATAATTGGTGCAGTGAGATGTGAGAGTATGGTAAACGGTACTACCTAAGGTGTCTCATTGAAAAAGTATCTAAAGTTGGATATGGCTGCAAAAACAAAATAACCAAGAAAACCAAGAGAGGATTGTGGATAAGTGTGTTTTCACACCTGTGGTGTTTAGTCCATTTAGTTCACAGTAATTGGACTTATGTATAGACCAAAACAGCTGCACTGTGACCCTTTGAAGGAATAAACCCCAGAGTTGTTTGTTTATGGTGTGATGTGACCATCATCCGAACGAAATGCAAGGTGTATGTTACAATTTTGAGATTAAAAAAATATCCCATAACCACGTATGCTTTGTATTCTCAATGTGGGAAGGTACTGCAGATGTGCAAAGGTCTGTAGGGGCTAGCAGCTAGATGTGAAATGAATGTAAATTCTCCATGTTCTCCAGTGGTCCAGAATACAGCACCTTCTTCCTGTATTTACTTTTGTTGCTCCGCTCATTGCTCCTGGCCAGTGAGTGGATTCATATGGGCTCAAATTGTGTTCATAAATATTTTGTACTTGTAAATCAGGGTGTGTGTGTGTGTGTGTGTGTGTGTGTGTGTGTGTGTGTGTGTGTGTGTGTGTGTGTGTGTGTGTGTGTGTGTGTGTGTGTGTGTGTGTGTGTGTGTGTGTGTGTGTGTGTGTGTGTGTAAAAAAACAAACAAAAAAAAAAACAGATTTGTGTGTGGACTTAGCCAAAAAATACGTGTGTTTGGCTATTGGAGGGGTTCTTTATGGAGCTTCAGGTCCTTGAAGGGAATAAATGCCTTTTTACATGCCAGCCCAGTGTTTTCCTTCATCAACACGAAGGAAAACAGTCTGTGGTGGTCTCAGTTTGGTGATTTTTGTGTCACAGGTTTATGTGCTTAATACAGGGACCTCCAGGGCCTTTCCAACAGCGCTGCGGACCGGGGGGGGGGGGCAGTATTGTGGAAATGACAGTCTTCACTAGTGGGGATAGTTACAAAGCTTTCTTCGTTATTAATGAGCATACATGTTTTTATTGAATATTTGAAGAACCAGCAAAAAAACCAGAAACTCTTGAAGAGGACATAAAGTCAGAGATAGAAACGACAATGAGCAGGTGCATCTAGTACAGGTAGAGCTGCTGCAAAAACCCACAGAGCCCAGCAGCCAGTGCAACAAATTCTGGATCCTTGGCTTTTAGTTAGCATTAGCAGCACATGCTGCGTCTGATGTGAAAGTACCTTTATGCTGCACACTGTGACTCACAGCCATGGTCCCAGGCAAGCCCTGACTTTGTGTTAAACTAATCCTAAAGTAATAATGGTATTTCTAACCACTGATATACCACAACTTTATCCTTTCAACAGCTACTGAAAGTTAGGGGACCTAGCTTCTATCGGATATTTACATAGAGATCCTCCAGCTTCAAACTGTATTACCCTTCAAGGACCTGCAGTTCAAAAAAGCGCTCCTCCGACAGCCAAACCCATCTGTTCTCTGTTTGGATAGTTAAATTTGGCCAATGTCGTGTCAATCACAATCAGATGAAAGGAAAACAGGGTCAAAATTCGTACTTGTAACTTGAAACTTGAGTGCAGTTTCACACCTATTTTAAGTCCACACACAAATCTGTTTTACACTCACACAAATTCTTTTTACACATACAAATCCTGATTTACAAGTACAAAATATTTATGACCACAATTTGAGCCCATAGACTCACATGGTTTGTAGTGATGCATTTTGGCTTGCTTGGAGTTCCTTATGTGAAAAAAACACCAAACCAAACAATGTGAAAAAAGTTCTAAACTAAGTTTACAAACTCATCAGCTGATTCGGACCAGAGTATATGAACTATAAGTGGAGACAGTGTGGACTAAAAGAGGGGTTGTCCTGTTGGGCACTCCCACCTCTCAGGTGCAGCCATGGAGGGTCGGCCAACCCACTGTTTTACCCATGTCTAATTGGAAACTATTTATAGGGATTGTAGATTCTAGTTGATTATAGATTAATACCGACCAGTATAAGGCAATGATGCCATCTTTAATTTGGTAAGGGATGATCCCCTTATTTTGAAAGTTTGATTGCACATTGACTAAGGAATTGTAAATCACAAGTGGTTTGCCAAGTCAGAAAGCAGTGACTGTAGCTGCTGACCAGTCTCCATGATTGTGAACTTGTCTTGCCACAGAAGATGAAGAATATCAGAGAGGCAGCCAATTATTTCTGTATACTTAAATAAATCCTTTTTCTGTTTTCAGAGAAGATCCTTTTTAATTCAAAATTGTTGTTGTGTTTGATAGCTTGTAATGACATCGATCGCTGGCCAACGCCTCATCCTGGACGAATCCTGACGCTGCCTATCATGGGTGTAGTCCTCAAGGTACACTCACGCACTAAGTTGAAACCAGCAGATGTTTAGTTTTGACATGTCGTGACAGGTAAAGAACAGGTCTAATTAATAACTTTAAAGATGGCTCGATTCAATTTCCCACGATAGGCAAATATTTGTTTAATCAGGCAGTCTTGTTCAGGTAGAACAAGAATGCTTCGCAGTCAGCAGTAACCTGTACTTTAAAGCAGCATTTAGGGGCTTAGTGAGGTAACTTCAATGTTTTCAATGTTATGAAGTTGGTTCACTACTTCTGTGTCCTTCATGTCTTTTATTTTGTTTTAAAGAGTACAAATTGGTACAGTTCTGGGACTGAAGGTTTGGTTTAGTTAAGTTTATCACTTTAATGAGTGTTTTAATACATTTGTATTTAAAAAAAATAAAATAAAAATCTGATTTCAAAGTGCTTTAATTCAGCAGTCGTTCACTGTTAATGATCAAAACGTGTTATTAGAGTGGGTCTTTGAATTTTACGTGGTTGCTGGTAGGGAGCATAACAACAGCAGTGGCTACAATGACTCCAGACATGCTCGTAAAACTATGAAACGAGTTTGATTATTGTAAGGATGAATGTTGTAAGTCTAGGGTAGGGTTGTAACTAAAGATTATTTTCTTCAATTACTCGATTAGACAACGACTATTTCAGTAACTCTTATCTCCGCTTCCTGTGGGCAGACCTTCTGTTCTATGCTCCATCACCCTGTTGTCTCGTCCCACAGCAAATTAAAATAAAAACCCAGGAAGCATATGAATTTGAAAATAATCAAATGTATTTCTAACATTTCTCAATATGACAGAGTAAAAATGAAATAAATAATATTATTTAAGTAATACAAATTAAAGTGCTAGTAGTATTTAAACAAAAAAATAACTGCAAACAAGAAACTAAAAATAGTTTCTGTGTAAAAGTTCAAACAAACTTCAAAGCAAAAAGATTTTTTCCAGTCCAAAAAGAGAAGTTTCCAAAGTTTACAGATGATTCAGTTCATGAATTTACGATTGCACTAAACATAATGTGGAGTGAGGTTTGCTCCTATCTTTGAGATGATGTTCCCAACTGCTGCTAAAGATGCACTCTTTCATGACTTCAGCCATTTAAGAGTTGCATGATCCTCTTTTCAGGACAAACTCTTCCATATGCCTGTGGATAATACTAGTAAGAAGGACCTAAACAGAATTAGAAAAGGCCGTCACTAATTACAAATGTCGTTGTCTATCATTGTTTCTCTGATGAAAATCTGTGCTATGTGCTGCAGGTTCGCATCCCAACCTCTTATGATAAACCAGGAACGTCACAGCTGGTCCAATCCGCCCAGGTGATCTTACACTCGCGTGCGCACAAACACTCAGTGTCTGTTTGTATGATGTCTGATGACACACTGAGCATTATGTAAATATTAAAGCTGAAAGTGTGTTTTTGTGTTTTAGAGTGATAGCATGGTGTCCATTGTGCTCCCAACAATTCATGAAGTGGACCTCTTCAGGTGAGTCCTGCAGGTCAAGGCTGATTTAGACTAAATCTTTATAGAGCCTAAGATGCAACCTATGTTACGTAATAGTCTCATTGCAACATTGAAGCTTGTGATTGGTGTTAAGTTGCTTGTTGTCATGTCCCAGTCTGTCTTTTCGTGCAAGTCTTGGTCGCCGGCATCCATCCATTCTCTTCTGCTTATCAGGGTGCTAGAGTGTATCCCAGCTGTCATTCACACCTATAGAATCATCAGTTAACCTAACCTCAATAATTGCATCTCTTTGCACTGTGGGAGGAACTTCACGCAGAAATTCCACCGTACTCCCAGATGGTGGAGTCGAACTCGGGACCTTCTTTCTGCACCGTGCTGCCAGCATATTTTATGTATTTTACCATTATTGTTGTGTGACAATGTCTAGATTGGATTAGCGTTATTTATATGTTAGGATTGTTTAGGTAATTTTTGGATATTTTTTTTAGTGACTTGCTTTGGTATGATAATGTATGTTGGGATTGTATTTGGTGTATGTTATCTGATGTTTGGGCCCCTATTTTATAAGTCGAGAAAGGCGATCTCCATCCATTTGTTACAAATGTGTGTCATTATATTGCTGAACTTACATCGAGGTAATAATTGTTATGCTCTCACTGATCTGTTTGAAACCTGGTGCGTGGCACTGAACGAGCCAGTCGGCTGCAAACTGCATCGGTGTGAATTTCCAGGGACGTACACGTCAGGTTAAGGTGTAACGTGTACCTACAGGGTAGCCTTAACACAGAAATTTAAGTCCTCTGTCACAGTGTTCTTCTTGCTTCGGACATGTTTTGTCCCCACCTGCTGCTTAATCATGGTACTGTCACTGAATCAAGAACAATATCACTTAATGCTTCAGCTGAGGAGAACTGCTTATCAAAAAAAACAAAAACACTGAGAGAAAGTGAAGACAGGTCTTTCGCAAGGAGGGTTGATTTCAGTGTTTAGTTGGCGTCTCTGAAAACTTGCTTCTACCTTGTGTCTCTGTGGGGGAGGTGCAGACAAAATGAATAGTCATGCCCATTATTAAAAGGTCAGAGTTACTGTTTTGGGTGCTCTGCTGTGTAAATCAGCATATTCTGTATTCAGGTAAAAAAAGAATATTAATCACCCAGCTTGGTGGTTGTGCTCCTGACCAAATCTGCTGAAACCTTTTAAGACCTTCAGGTTCTGAGGTAAATTAATAAAATTGAAATCTAGCAGTTCAACAAGGTTCAACCTGAGAATGTAACACAGCCATGTGTCTTTGACGTTGCCAAAATTGACTTGGTTTGAAATTGGTTTGCAAACAGTGGGAAAGAGACTTACTCCACTCATTGTCGTGTCGTCCCCCCCCCCCCAGGTGTTTCTATCCAGTCTTCTTCCATCTCCAGATGCTTTGGGAGTTGGTGTTGCTGGGGGAGGCACTTGTTGTCATGGCGCCATCACCAGCCGAGTCATCTGATACTGTGCTAGCTTTGGTCAGGTAAGTTAGCAGCGGTTATTGTGCCAGGATAATATATAGACCAGTACTTAACAACAAACCCAAAGCTAATTTTTATATAATTTTGTGTCTTCATGTTCAGGAAAATTTGATGTATGACACCTAGACATGTCTTCCTGTTATAAATGTGTTATAAAGTGTAATTTATAGTCCAGCAAATGAGTCGGTCTACATATGTTTCTGTTTGTACAGTGATCAGACAGGTGTTTTTCATCCAACGCACACTGTCATATGCGTCGGTAAAATGCTGATTTGTTTAGGCCAAGCGCATTATATTTAAAATGTGAATACTTGAGATGTCTACAAAATAAGTGTGATTTTATTAATAAAACCCCCCCCCCCAACTTAATCCTGTCGCCTTCACGTGTTTTATGTTGAAAAAAGTCACAAAAATGCCAGATGTACCAAAACTTATAAAAATTAAAATTCAAATATTAAGACTGACATTTACTTTCTTCTTCTTTTTTTTTTTTTTTTTTTTTTTTAAATTTGTCAGAAGGTTCAGTAAACACTCTAGTTTAAAAATGTTAGAAAATGTTTTAATGTTTTTTTTCCCCCTCTGCAGCTGCATTGCTCCTCTGCGTTACTGCAGTGATTTCCGGCCGTACTTCACCATTCATGACAGTGAGTTTAAGGAGTACACCACCAGGACGCAGGCTCCGTAAGTAAAAATAAAATGACGCCATGCTGTTGTGTCATTGGTATTAGTAGCTGGGATAAATTTGTGGACAGTGGAGCGATCAGCTGGTGAAGAGTCTGTTGCCACGAGTAGATTTGTAAAACAAAAAGTATCTATTTCACCTTCAAATAAATCAAAATGAGCAAGGAAAATAAATCAATTTAATCATGCAATAAAGTCCCTAAATTAATTTTAAATATAGCAACAGGAGCTGCTGGAACAGGCTGCCACTCCATACAGCAGCTGGAAAAAAGTGATGATAGGGCGTGGTCATTCAGGATGTTTGAAATTCTAATTTAAAAGGGAGCCAATGAACAGAAGTTACTTTGTTAGAAATTTGTTGAGTGTTGAAAATTGTTTTCTGCTTATTGGTGTTAAAAGTTATTAATCTGTGTTTCCGCAGGCCGTCAGTCATTCTAGGAGTGACCAATCCTTTTTTTGCAAAAACGCTGCAGCACTGGCCGCACATCATCCGCATCGGAGACATGAAACAAGCAGGTAAACGTTACAGCTTCAGCAAACTGAGACATACAGGGTCTCAAACCTGTTCAAAAAGATGTCTCTGTGCAAAAAGTGTGTTAATGAAGTAGGTAATGATGTATTGAAATGGAGGAGAAATATCAACCTGTCTGATCACTCTTTTCACCACCTGGCACTCACAGGAGAGATGGCCAAGCAGATGAAAGTCAAGAAACTGAAAAACCTCAAAACTCTGGACTCTAAACCCGGTAGATATTTCACATCCCCCTTTTATTCTATTTATTTTTCTGTATTATAAAGATTTTTTACTTTTTTTAATATTACATGAAATCTCTCACTCACACACTCACACACACACACACACCGACAAATTGTGCAAGAGGTCCCGCAATAACTAAAAAAACAGTCTGATAAGTGTGTGTGTGTGTGTGTGTGTGTGTGTGTGTGTGTGTGTTCTGTAGGTGTGTACACTGCATATAAACCGTATCTCAACAAAGATGAAGAAATCATCAAACAGCTTCAGAAGGTGAGATATTTCCCATTTTTAAGCATCCCCTTATTCATTATTGAAAATATGAAATATTTTTATGCATTTTCTTGTTTTGCAGGGTGTTCAACAGAAGAGACCCTCTGCAGCCCAGAATGCAATTCTTCGGCGCTACTTCTTAGAACTGACACAAAGCTTCATCATTCCACTGGTAACAACCAATTACTTTATGTATGTGGTATCCTCCAATCAGATCCAAGAACTCTATAATGAATGCTGTGTTTTTTAGAGTTGAATCTGAGTTTGAAAGATTTCACAGAAGTGGATTTAACTCTGATACATCGGGCTATGAAGCTGTAAATATGTGATTTTAATTTTACAAATGACAATAAGCATTTTAGGCTTCAACTAAAATGATTTGTTCGTGTGGTGCAGGAGCGGTACGTGGCCAGTCTGATGCCTCTCCAAAAGTCCATCAGTCCCTGGAAGAGTCCTCCTCAGCTACGACCGTTCATACAGCAGGACTTCATGAAGACACTGGAGAAAGCTGGACCTCAGCTTACGTCCAGACTGAAAGGAGACTGGATAGGACTCTACAGGTGCAGGCATAAGCCTTTATTAAAAAAATCTATCTGCAGAAGTTAATTTATCACATGGAAATCTGTATTTTTAAGTTCATAAGCCATAGAGGTTTTTACTGGGTTAAGTATGAATGGTTTGATTGTAACACAGACTGAAAGGATGTCAGTAGTGAATCACTGACATGTTGTCGGAATGCAGACTATCCCGAGTGTCATATGAACTCTCTTTTTTTTTTTTTCTCTCTTCTTAAATTTAAAGGCATTTCCTCAAGTCTCCCAACTTTGACGGCTGGTTCCGCAACAGGAGGAAAGAGATGACGCAGAAACTGGAAGCCCTGCACCTCGAAGCGCTGTGTGAGGAGGTGAGGAGGAGAAAGGCTTGGAGTGTATAAAGATCGGGCTGAGTCTGTCTGAAACATTATTTTAGTGTTTTATGCTTTTAAGTTAACTTCTGATTGGCTCCTCAAGGTTTGAACAGCAGTTGGGTGGAACTTGAGGGACCATGAAAAGGCAATATCCAAAGCATCATACAAATTCAAGATTAAACTAACTGTGTTTAGAGTGGTCTGAGGCTTTGGCTCTCTGAACATAAAGTTGAGCATAATTATTATTATTTTCTGTTTTTACATAGATGGGATGTTAGAAAGTAGTTAAGTGATGCCATTGGCTAAAGCTCTGTATATCTTAATGGCCATCAGTCAACATCGACTCAATTCAACAATATCAGTGTTGAATTGAGTCATAAAATGTAATGAGTACCCTTGAATTGAGTCCCAGACACCTTTATCGATCTCCATGTCATTTGTTCTTCTGCAGGATCTCCAGAAGAGAATCCAGAAGCACACAGAGGTGGAGACAGTCGATCTGGTCCTGAAGCTGAAAGACAAACTGGTCTGTAAAGATGATTCATGGTCTATAACTTTAATATTACTGCCTCTACTAAAACCTCCTGTACTTTTACTGCTAAACTACGGCTCTGCTACTAGCACAACAGCTAATAGTCCTGTAGCTTTTCTCTTTTCTTGCAAAGTTAATAGATGTTGAGGTCAAAAGGTTTTGGGCACGGACCAATAAAAATCAAAACCAAAATGTGCCTGCATTATCTGTTCATTCTCAGTCAGCACACACATGACATACACCCCAAACTAGGTTTTTTGTTTTACATTAGATATTCAGTGCAGTGTCAACATGCTGCACATCCACCATAATTACTGCACTGGCTACAGGTCTTCTGGCTGGGGTGTCATTTATTGGGAGGAGTTAAGTGATGCTAACATGGTGCTAAGTAAGCTAAATAAGCATGTGAATATCTGGGAGAAACTTCAGCTACTGTAAAACTGCACTGAATCTGAACCATAGGCAACATGACCGGTTTATCTGTTGGATTAAAGTGTGTGCTAGTGTTTTATAAGGCAGTGAAGTGAGTGCGTAGCATAGAACTTTTTTTTATGTGTTGCATGGATGGGTCGATGGATGTATCATAAGAAATGAAGAACTGACATCATTCATGATTACAAGCCTTTTTAAAAAAAACTAAAATAAATTTAGGAGGAGTGCCAAAGTCTTAAATCTAACCGGGCTTAAGCTGTGGGAACCCAGCTTCTTTCAGGTCTGGGAGCTGTGCAGTTTAAAACTGATTTAAAACATGACATTCAGGTTCACTTGAAGCAGAAATTGATCTTTATTCTCTGTAAAGTTTGAGCTGTGTCTGAAATTGCAAAACACACAGTGCAAATGGTCAGAACAGGATGCAGGCACTGGAAGCTGCCTGAACACGCCCAGGAGGATGACAGGTTAAAGGTCATCTTCTTTCTCGGGCAGATGACCTTCAACTCAAGGTCCATCAAATTTAAAAAAAAAAATAAAAATAAAAAAAAATAAAAAATTTCTCCCTGCCTTGAATTCCTCCTTCTTTTACTTTACTTTTACTGACACAGCATACATGGCTGTGCTTGTTAGTAATCCCTGCTGATGCACCTGGTATCTTGCATCTGCTGCATCTTCAGCCTGTTGGATGAAGCATTTTTGTCTCACTGTGCTCTTTGCTGCAGACTCAGGCAGAGAGGGAGAAGTTACCAGTGCATCCCGGGACCTTGGAGAAGCTGAGAGCCCATATCGAGGGTGTCATCCTGACCTTACCAGAGGACCTGCAGGGCATCCTTCACAAGCCCACCACGCTCTGACCTCTAACCCTGCAGGCTGCAACACTAACCCCCAGTTAAAGCTTGTTTTAAAGTTTTGGGTGGGGGGGCTTGGTGGCTCTCCTCCCAGTCGGTTTCCAAGGTGAGGGTGATGTGGACCCTTTCACTCAGACTGGGTGCCAGTTTAAATCTGCTCTGGTCTAAGATGGAAAGCACATACTTGGGTGCCAGCTCTCAATGAGTCAGACTAAACAGCATGTCAGTGATCATGTGGGTATTTTTTTTTTTTTTTTAAGATGACCAGTCAAACCAGGATCGACCAGGAAGTGTTTAGAAAGTGCTACTTTTTTTTTTTTTTATTAATCACTGCTACATTACTACATGAAGAAAGCCTGGAGGGCTCGATCCTGATAGCATTTTCTGAACAGTCTGAGGCTGCGTGCGCAAGCAACAAGAAGATGACTTTTACTGACCTTTGACCCTGGACGTTTTTACCTCCTTAACATTTTTTTTTTGTTTGTTTGTTTGTTTTTAAACATTGATGGTGGGTCGCTGCAGTCTAACTGAACAAAATCTGGAAATGTAAAAAGTTTCCCGAAGAAGTGCACTTCATCCATAATTGGACCAGTGTGCCCTTCTCACACCTTTATGCAAACAAGCTGAGCCAAGCAGTGCTTTATAATGTGATGTTACTAAAACACACACACACAGCACTAACCACCAGCGACCCCTGCAATAACTCTCTGCAGGAGCCAGTCATCTTTTTTTATCCATGTCACATGATCGTTACATGACCTATCAAAATGAAATTCAGAATGGTCTTTATATTTGTTTGTTTTTCTGTTGTTGTTTGCTTTGCTTTGTTCTTTTAACATCTGAAGTTTTGTGTCACTCTTGTGTAAAATCATGTAGAATCTCCTCCGACAGGCCCGTATCCACCAAGAAAGAAAAATAGATCATTTGAAAAATACTTGCAGAAATGCAAATTTATAAGATATCTGTTCGGGGTTTTTATTTTTTATTTTTTATTTTAAATGAAAAGGAAAAAAAGTTTTTCATTTGAATGAATGAGAGGACACCAAAAAATATGAGCTAGTTTGATGTCTAGAGATAATAATTGTTTTATGATAATCGGTAATAATGAGAGATTGACTTTCTGCGTGTTGTTTGTGAACTTTCTTCTTTTCTCCTGATTAGTTTCTGTGTCACTATCACAATCAGGTAATTCCTGTATCTTATTGACTTCAATTTTAAAGGGTTCACAAATTGTTCTTAGAAGTTATTTGGCCATTTTAACACTTTTACTTGAAGTATATTCTAATTTCGTATATTTTTAAAAAATTTTAAAATGGTGGAATGGACTTTTATTGTGAAAAACTGAAGCTTGAGCCTTCCTTTCTTTCCAGAAAGAAAGGAAGGCTCTGGGTCATAAAAGTGGGGGATCACCGCAGCAGTTGGCACCTCATGTTTGATTTGGCATTTTTAAAGCTGTTTACTCTTTCAATTCAGCGCAATTCTTAAACGTTTGTTTCTCATCGCAGCATCAAACCGTATCCGTTTCCGCTCGAGATCGTTCATAGAAAAATAAACTTTTTAAAAGCCAAAACAACTCTTTTAAGCAATTATTTTAATGCACTTTCAAGTCCTTGCTATGAACTGAAATAAACTGTCAGTTGTTTTGATTTTAAAAAGGTTTATTTTCTATATTTAGTTTAGTTTTTTCCTGAAAATTATCATCAACTTGTATAAAGATAAATAGAAGCTGTTCTGTTTTATTCACCTGACAAAAAAATTCTTGATTGTAGAGCAGTTTGGATGACACGAAGTCTGAGACTCAGTAAGGGTGGAGTGCCCCATGTGGGTTGGGAATAAGTTGCTACCTGAATTGGAGGGTTTTTGTGTGTTCTTGTTCAGGAGTGAGGGTGGAGTGGAAGCAGAGCTGGGCAAACAGATTTGTGTGGAGTCAGCTGTGGTACTGGGTGTTAAACTGAAGCTGCTTATCTACATTTCTACCCTCACTGTTGTGAGTACTGAGTGATGGCTGCAGATACAAGCTGTGAGCTTCCTCTGAAGTTTGCTATAGGGTGCGAAGCTTGGTCAGAGTAGAGCAGCTCTTCTCTACATAGAAAGGAGGCAGTTGTGGTGGTTCATCGGTGTAAGATGCCTCCAGAGCACCTCCTAGATGAGGCGTCTTTGGCATGTCCTACTGGAAGGAGGTCTCAGTGCAAACTAGGACACGCTGGAGAGATTGTCTCTCAGCTGGCTTGTGAACACTTGTGTCTCCCCAGAAGTGCTGGTGACAGGGAGTTTTAGATTACTCTGCTGAGGCTGCTGGCCCTGTGAGCTGGTTCCAAAAAAGAGGCAGAAAATGGATAGATGGCTGGGGAGGGGGTGGAGCTTTCAAAAATGGCACTGCTGTGCTTTAAAATGTGTTCATTCTAATGACTAACAAACAATGAACTTTCTATGTATAATAGTGGTCACGGTTGCTCAGGATAATACACAGATGCTGATTCTTCACATTATATTTAATTTTAGGAGGTTTAAATTATTGTGAGACTTTTTGTTTGTTTGCTTGTTTTGCCTCAGACCTTTCAAAATGAGTTAAAGCTATCGAACACATTGCGAACAAAAAACACTTTGACTAAAGAGATCTCAACTGGCTGCCCTTTATGTAATACCACTTTGTATCACAAGATGGTGCAGTGAGTCAGTGTAACCTTTAGTTAACCTGGCAGATTATTTAGAGCCCATATTTACAAAATGAAAAGCTTTGTGCAGAAATCGATATAAAGCTAAAAATTTATATTAAAAGTCAAGCTGCAACAAGAGCTCCTTCATAGCACACGATGATTAAACATGGAAATGAAGAAAGCCTGCTAAATGTTGAATTTTATGATTGCATCACTATGATCTGTGATATTTCAAAGATTTCTGTACATTTTCTAAAACGTAGAAGCAATAATGGTTTAACAACTTGGCAGTTTGATTTTTCAGAAAACAAATTGATATGCCTCGCTCTAATTTTTCTGAAAGAGATTACATACGTCGGCACATACAGTTGTTTTATGTTTGCGTTGTACATCATCGGAACATTGAATGGACTTGCAAGCTTGTGGATTTGTTTTCCTGCCATCATGTAACAGCTGTTTTATAAATGCTTTGAATTTTGCCTTTTTTATTGAGCAGACAACTGTAAAGACAAAAAAAATGTACTGGTTGGATAAACCTGTGACATCTGGTTGTTGGGCAACCATGCAAAATTTATATTTGTATTAAAAAAAAGTAATATTTTACAACTTTCAATGTTTTAATGGAGGGCTATTCTTATTCCACAGTGTAGCAGCTGAGGAGTTTTTTTTGTACATAAAGCTGTAAAGTAAAATGTTCGCCCACATATGAGGATGTATGAGAATTATTTTGCTATTCAAACAGATGTCTTTACTAATTATTAACTATAGTGACACCACTGCAGCGATGAATAGCTTTTACGAGAATATTTACACTGCCCTGGAGGCACAGGGACATCTTGAATTTGTAGATTTTTCTCCAAAAGATACAAGTCTCTTACCAACAGAGGTGTGTGATAAGAGACTGGAACATCATGCCATCAAAAAACCCAAATTATGTACAAATAAAGAGATGAAATCTAAGAGTATTTATATGAAAAAGTAGCAATAATGAAGTTTTAAGTTATTCTGTAAATTTGCAAAAATTATAAGAAAGAAGTTGATTAAAATCAAAATAGTGCAGTGAGACGCTGAACTACAAACAGTTACACCATTATTTACAATATTATCATTTAGCATTATTAACATGATATTTAATTTTTAAACATTGTGTTTATCGTCAGTACTTAAGTGTCGTGTAGGGTGGCCAGATCCCAGTAAACTACGTTAAGATAAAAATGTTTAGTTTTAGGTCACATGTTTGACTTCGATCATGTGACATGTCATTTGAATGCATTTCCCCTGATTTTGAGAAGCATAAATTGAAGCTGATGTTTATTTCTGTGATCTTGTGTCGTGTTTCCTTTTTCTTGTGTTAAAACTGCTGTTCTGTCTGATAAGCAGAAAGGTTTTTAGACACGTTTCCTCTGAAACACGTGCTTACTTTAGTAAACTTTAACAAACTATGTGGAGAGTGTCTCAAAATGTGGAAGAAGGGAGATGAAATTTAAATGACCTGGTCACCCTATTCTTAAGATACTCCTAGATATAATCTGCTTTTTTACAGCAGGTCTAAATCTGCTGCTTCTCTCTGTGTGAGGTAAATGCAAGTTCCTGACAGACAGATGGTTAAAATAAAAATCTGTTTATGGCAAATAATTCTGGTTTGATGGAGGATGGATGTCTCAAACACATGGTTAAGGTTAGACTTAAGCTTATGTTTTAAATACTGTCTTATGCAGCTGTGGCACACATGTAGAAATTAGATTTAAAAGTCTCCTTCAGAGGCATTTTCCCCTCAAATTAATATAAAGTGTAGAGAAAAATGACACTACAAATTCAAAATGTCTCAAAGCCATTGTTTTTAAATATGCATTTTTGCTCCATTGACTTTTTATTTTATGTTTTTTAAATTGAAGCCATAACCACTACGCTCAACCGCTCTAACAGCCTGAAGCACTGCAGCTGTGGTGATGAGACTCGTTATGATGAAAGTCATGCTGACCTACTTTTTTAATATAAGCAAATGATTATTGAACTTGTTTGAGTGGCCTTCCTGTGGTGCATTTTTCACAACATTGTTTTTGCTTCTGAAACAGTATTACAGTGAAACAAAATTCATCCAGCAGCTGTTTTTGAATGTTTGTAAAGGTTGATGCAGATGACCTACGGCTGCTGCTAAAACTCATGCAGCATGTCGCTGTTTGATTAAATGTTTGAAAAGGCTGCTGTTTGGATGAGGTCAGAGGATTTTTCATGCTACATGTCTCGTTCAGTGGGGTCACTGACGTTAACTGGTGTGTTTTGTTTTGTGTCATTAAACTGACTTCTTAAAATGTAAAGGATCTCTTGCTTGTTTTCTGAGGAGCTCCTATCAAAGATTCTCCAGTGCTGTACGAGGGCAAGGATTTCTTTAGAGTCACGTTTTGGTCTTTAATGATCTGTAGGGGCCCAACACAGATGCAGATGAGTAAGATCTGCCTTGTACTAAAGGGTTAATTGTTGCTGAAGAGTTTATTTTAGTCTTTTTTCACTAAACCCATTTAAGTACCTTTGTTAGCTTGTCCTAATCAAACTGCAACAAAAAACCCTGCTTCATATTAAAACTGTCTTCCTGCCATCTCTTGATTACGATCTGGATTACGTGATCAGTAGAAGGCCAAAAAGGACTACCAAAACTGGATCATTTTTTTTAGATTGCACCTTCTGAACAACTGGACCCTGGGTGTAAACCCCCCTGCTGGCTCGGGTCTTCCTCGGAGGACTTTGTACTCTCTAAATACTCTGAATACTTCCACCCAAACGTCAAAGGCATGCATATTAAACTTAAGTGCTAGTTTCCCATCACTCACTGGGATGGGTTTCAGCCCCAAATTTGTTTTTCCACTAAAAATGTTAATACAACTAATAATCTCAAACAAAGTAAAACTTTTTTTGAAGTTTGTTAAAATTAATTTCCTTCTTTGTATTTTCTTGTAGACTTAAGCTTCACAATACCAAGTGTCTCAATGGATAAATTTCACAATAAATCAGATTCTGTCTACCACCTCTTTAATTATTTTCTTTAACAAAACACAGATGTAAAAAAACAAACAAACCCCACAGTGGATACAAATGAAAAGAATTAGCTTTGAGATGGCATTAATTAAATCTGTGTCTCAAATGGAGTGCTTGTATACAGTATTGAGTACATGCAGTTCAACTCCTTGGACAGTGTACCCAAACCAGCTGCATACTTCTCATCCCTGGTGGTTGCCAATTTCCAGTCAGTATGATGAACACGTGTTTACAGCCTTGTGTGAATACCATTTGGTCTTTATGGATAGACGACTCCTTCATAATACCTGTAGCTCGTGGCACGTGGACACTGCAGTGCTAACTCAGTGCGCTGAGTGAGGCCTCACTTCCACTAATTTAAGTCGCTGAGCTGGACTCTTTGCTGTTGGTTACTTTAGAGGAAGTTTAGCTTTTGGAGAATGAACAGAAAGACATGGAGCAAAAGCCTCATACTTTTAATTTCATATGATCAGTGTTAAAGAAGGAAAGAATCACTCTTTTTGCTTTTCTTTTTGTGCTGATGCCCCTGTTACGTCTTATAACACCTGGGTCTTTTGGTCCTCACTCATTCCATCCTTCTCCACGCTGAAAAACTTCAGCTTGTCTTTCTTTGGTCCGTGCTTTCGCCCCACTTTCCTGATTGGCTCTTTGGCCTGCATACCATAGGAGTCCTCCATGACTACTCTTCCTCTGAGAGAGTATCTGATGTAGGACCAGGAGAGGACGGAGCCGCTGTAAGACCTAAAAAACACAGGAGCATTATTAGTTATTGTTATTACACAAGCATAAAAGGAAGTCCAACATAAATGGTGCTCGAGTTTCACTCAAAGACACATCAGCAGACAAGTATAAATCCACACCACGAAGAGCCACTGCAGCATTGGCTGATTTGATAAAGACTTATTACTGTTAAACCATTTGCAGTTTGTTATCTATCACAAATGCACTGTGCCCACCTCTCCAGGGACACAATACACCTGGGAAAGGTACACAACAATCATGCTGGACCAATGAACTGGACTTTGGACACCAAACTTGCTTGGGCAAGGTACAGGTAATCGAGTGTCATTACGCCCTAAGTTTGAATATGTTTATAAATGGATTCCCTGTTAGAGTACTCTCTGAGTTCAGCGTAAGTCGATGTGCGTGCACACACACAGACACACACACACACAGGATCTTACCCATAATAACCTCTGTTCATGTAGTAGAAGATTTCTTTATAGCGGAGTGGATAGTCCCACATCTGGATGTCTGTCAGCTGACCATCAAAACCTGGGAAATCAATCACAGGCTCACCTGACCACACATACTGAACACACACACAGGAGACAGACATAATAGAGACAATGAGAGAAATTAAAGATGATTACATAAAAATAAGTAAGGTGCCTGTATTCTTTTAGAGTCTAAGCATTTATATCTGCAATGAAGGATTCATCGTCTCATCATTTTAACAATTTGTTTCTTTGCATTTGTTCTTTCTTTGGTTCTCCTTTTCTATCTGTTGTCATCTTTGATGATTCCCAGTTTGCACTGAGGTGATTTGCAACAGTGTGAAGCTACAGAAATTAAAATGAGCACCTCCAACAGACCCAGTAACAAAACATAACTCAGTACATCTACTCAAGCGGTTTACAGATGTACAGTTTTTCTTACAGAAGGAGGGAAAAACACATAAAACAGAAACACATGAAGCAATAACTTAAACATTCAAAATGTTTAAGAAAGTGGATGGAAACAATCCATAAGTGTAGTCTGCTATATCTGCCTACAAGCCGATTTCAACCCTGTTCTCACCTGAGACGGCAGCACCTTCCTGATGCTCATGTTTGAGCCGCTGAACATCTGTACCACACCCTTCCTGGTGTCCACAGTGAGGCACACACTGGTCCAGAAGTCCGATCCGATGTTTGGCCAGAACTTGATGAGGGGCCGCAGGTACACATAGTTGTAGTAACCGCTAAATGTCAGGCCATATGAGTTAGGGTTTGCCTCCAAACTCAGAGGGGATCTGTTTGGACTGAGGGTGAAAAGCGGGAAGCCGGACTGTAAATTGTCAGCCATGTAACGCAGACACACGGACACACCTACAGGAGGAGAGCAGGATCACAAATTTACCAAAGAAGAGCAAAAACTTAACAGCTTCTATAGTTGAATCTCATCTGAACACATGCATACAAATTTATAACAAATTTGTAATAAATACAACATACACTTGATTTACCACATTTTTGTACCTATGTTGGACTGTACTCACCTCTAGTTGGACTCTCTGTTGTCCAGGGATAGGTCCAGCGACGGTTGGTGGTCCAGGAAGGAGTAGAAAGGGGGGAGTAACGAGTGGAGCCCCAGGGACTGGTGGTGGGAGGTGTGGTGGGGATCCAGGAACGGGTTTTGTGTCTTCTGGTTGGGTAATCAGTGGTAGAAGGCGAGACAGAATCATAATAGGGCGGGTAGAAGGTTACACCTCCATAATTACGAGACAAAGTGAACATCTTCCCTCTTAGATCTAGTGCAGAACTTCCTGGAGACAGAAACACAAGTGGTCAACATGATATGAAAATTTCTTTTTACTCATTAATATAAGTGCTTTTATGAACAGTCCATCATCCAGGATGAAGGTGGACTAGAGCAATAATTAAAGCCAGGAATGTGACTCCAGCCTGTTTGAGACTGGACGGATGTGCGGTTTTAGATGCAACTGTAAGATGGAAAGGTGGCGCAGAGCACCTGGTGTGCATCTGCTAATTAACCTCTCTCACCTGAGGTGCAGGGCAGGAGGGGACAGAGTGTGTGAGCACAACAGGTAGGTGTGCTGCAAAGCAAACAGTCAGTGCTCTGCAGCTGGGCTTTACAGTGGAGCAAAGGTTATCTTCTGTTTTTAGAAGCTGCATAAATAAAGAGGTACGTGTGGAGCTCCAGTCCTCGCTGATGAGAACTCAGTGACACAAAGATATCAGATTTTCACTACTGTGACAAGACGAATTCACTTTAACTGCAGAGATATATCCTTAAACATCCTTAATATCGAGCAGCTTTTTCAGGAAGGGAGCCAACACTTTTTCACATTACTGTATGTCCTGAATGATTGGGCCCCAACATACAGCTCAGAGCATTATTCCACCAGAGCACTTGGCTCTCCGGCTGCAGCCATACTTGTGGTTTGCAGAGTTTGGAAAAGCAGCGTAGGAGTCAGACCCTTCAGCTGCAATCTACACAAAATAAAAGCAACAGCAAATCTGACTGCATATCACATGGGCCTCTTTAAATATTGTTAATAAAGACAAAGGACCATTGTTATAGTCCTTTGTCTTTACTGCATGCGCATGATTTTAATTAAGAAATATTTTCACTGCTGCAATTTTGGTAATAATATTTGCATTTAACCACATTCTTTTCTGTGTGTGTACCTGTTGTTCTTGGCCATGAATCTGGTTGTTCAGATGGAGTTGGTCCACCAATCACCTCCATAATAACCATCAGAAAGGGAACAAGAAGCAGCTTCATCTTTATGCCTGACACTGAGCGTCCCTGCAGTGAAGCGTGTGAGTGTCCTCGCTGTGTGGATGTGTTTATCTCTCTGCTTCCTCTCTGAGTCTGAGCAGGCTCCACTTCAGCTCTGTAACTTTCAGTTTACTTTCAGTTAAGTTTCATTTCTGTAAACAGAAACTCTCCCGAGTGTCCCTGTCCCCTCCTTTCCCCTCCTTTCAGTGTTGCAAGATTAGACAGATAGCAGCAAATGTGAAGTCACAGGGAGGTCACATTTTCTGTGTGTCCAGGACAAAGGGAGTTGAAAAAAAATCGGTACAGTTGTAATGAAGTGGAAAACCATATATGAAGTCTAAAACTGTGAACAGCAGGCTGCAAACACGCTTTTTAATGCTGTGAATTTGGACATTTTAATCTAATGGGGTTGACCAGGGACAAAAAACGCAGTTTCTGGCATTTAGGGACATTTCATTTTCACCCCTCCCTGAACCTGGTTATGACAGAGGCTTATTCACCCCCCCCCCCCCCCCCCCTCCCACACACACACACACACACAAAAGATAAATTATCTTTGGGTTGGGTTTATTGTTTATCTTTGCTCTAGTTAATATTTAATTAGTCATCTGCAGCTGTTCCTATAGTTTAGACACTGCCTACGTCTCTGAGTTTGCATGTATAATATGTAATACTTATTGTAATGTGTTTTTTTGTCCAAACTGTGAAGCATTTTATAACTGTGTGTTTTCAAAACTGCTACACAAATAAACTTCTTCTTCTTATGTTAACTGTCTTTTTCTTGTATATATTTTCTCAGTCTTCCTTTGTCGTGATATTTTTGCAGCTGTGAGTTTCCTCGCTCTGTGCGTCCTGTATTTGCATCCCTTGCGACTTCTGGTATTTGGACTCTGATATTATTCCTGTGTGTTTTGGGCATTTTGGACTTTGTTTGCTTCCTGGACTATCAGCTTTGAAAGCTTCCTTTGAGTTTCGTGCCTCTCCTGCATCCTATATTTGGCTCTGCTAAAGTTAATCAACAATCCACACAGCACAGTGTGACAGAAACTCACTGCTCAAATACTTAAAAAAAACACCAATACAAAGGCAATGGACCTGTTTTTAGAATATTTGAGTAATTGATAATGTGTCAGTAATCCGGTTCAGTTCACTGTGCCGTAATTGTCTACATGGAGGAATCTATCATGAAGAGGAGCATGTGATGTCTCATTGTGCTGTCCTGAACCGCAAACACACCTCAACCATGGCTGCAAGTTCAACACAGAGGTCATGACTGCTGTGCGGTATGAATACAGTCCATAACGGCTGATTCCAGTCTATTTAGACTAAAGTAACACTAAAAGATTGAGTAGCTCTGCTCACCACAACAGCTTTTCCACATCATTTAACAAGAGGTAAAACTGACACAAGAACCAATACTATATGGAAATTCTTAAGTTACTTTAGCTTTCATTAAATCTGTATGTGAGCTTTTACTTCCTCTACTCAAACCAGTGCTGAACTTTATCTCATATTAACAGCTTGCTGTGTCTGTAAATTTCATCTTTCACTTCCTTAAACTCGTCGCCCAAACTTTCACACAGAGCTCCAGAAACGTTTCTGAGTGAATATACCAGTTTACTATGAGTACATTAGTCAAGACACATTTATTTAAGAAAGAAGTCTGAGAGTATCAAGAAACATTTTGATGCAGAGTGATAAGTGTTACTGTTCTGTGCTGCTCATGTTGGCCCTTGCCTCAGCTTTTGATACTGTTGGCTATCACATTCTGCTCGGTAGGCTGAGGTGCTGGGTTGATGCATGAGGATCTGCATTTTCACTCCATAGGTTAACTGTCATGGATCGCTGTGTGGCAGGCAGGAGGAGGACCCAAAATGCAAAACTCACAGACACGGGGATGAACTCAAAAAATCACAGCTTTAATGCTGGAACGGCAGAACGTAGGAAATACAAAACTAAACTGGGAAAAGTAAACTAACGCTCGCAGAGAGATACAGGGAAATCCACGCAGCATGAGGGAGAACGCGACACAGAACTGAGGGAGACGCAGACATAAATACACAGAGGGTTAACGAGGGAAGTGGGAGCACACGGGGAACACAGGTGACACTGATAATCATAACAAGACACGGCAGGAGTGAACAACACACTGGCGGGAGACGGGCAAAGTAAAACAGGAAGTACAGAGGTTCAGACAGGAGGAGAGAGAGCACGGGGAAAACACAGACATAACGGGCTGGGGAAAACATAGAATAAACACAAAGAGAGACGAGGGCTCATGACTACACAGAGGGGCACACAGGGGGTAAGAGTCACGAAGGGAAAACACTTAGGGAACAACACACCAGGGCAACTCAGGAAACATGGCCTAAATAAGGAACAAAATACAAAAATACATGAAAACTAAGAATACTGGGCCAACATGGCCCAGGACCATGACATTAACACCATTTGGGTTTGGCATTCAGGTGTAGGAGATCTGGTAAAACAAAGTGGAGAGAGGCAGATTTCTATTTGCTGCAGTTTTTTTAAAGTTTACAAGCGTTGATGCTAGATCTCTGAATAAACTTAAGGAAATGTTGCCTCATCTTCTTATTTGTGTCACTCAAAAACAAATGTTGAGATGTAAAATCATCGCAAGTAAGCAACATATTTCAAACAGGAGCAGGAAGGTTTGAATGTGTGGAAACGTGAAGTTTTATCCTGCATGTGTGCGCGTATGTTGATGCTGCGACGATAATGATTCTCAGTACAGAATGCTAGAGAGCCTCATTTCATTATATTTCAGTGCGTATATTTACATCTGTGAAATCAGTAATGCAGCAAACAGATCGGTAAACTGATTGTTTCTGACACACACAGTTTTTGTAGGAGGACCACAAGTCCCACCTAACATGAAACATGAAAACAGATCGAGCGGTAACCAAAATAAATTTTTAGTTCCACATTTTTGTTCTTGAGCTTTTGTTTTGTTTCCTCTGATACTGGAGCATTTTGGAAAGAGGATATAAGATTCCAGAGGCTGTTTTCAAACCTTATGGCCACAGAATAAACTAATAAAGTAAAAGGGCAGAACTGTGAAAATGTTTTTATGACACTGGGTAGACTGATGTTATCTGCACGTTATCTAAAGACTCTTCATGTTGTATATATATTTTCTTTCATTTTTTGTTTTAAGGTCAGAAATGTAAGAAATAATATCTCTTCCTCAGCATCTGTGCAGACGGTTGTCACATCAGCTCGGCCTGTTATCTTAGGCAGTTTTGCAACAGTAACGAAGCTTTTTGGTACAATGACAGCCTTTTCTTGCTCTCTGGACATTTTAACTACACCTTTGTTCGAAAGTGTCTTACAGTGCATTGGTTCACCTGCCTCTGGTAAGGTCTTATTAAAAGCCAGTTAAAAACATCTTTTAAAATCAGCTTTTTATTAATTTCTCTTATTTTGTTTTTTTATGCATTGTTGGCTCCTACGACGTACTTATTAAGCACTCTGTAATTTTATATCTTGAAAGGTGCTTTATAAATAAAGTTTTACTTATTTACTTACTTGGAAAATAAATAACATGGCTATGTTAGAAAGAGAAATCCAACAGTGAGACAGGTCGGCTGAGGTTAGGCTGGAACACAAGACAGTTTGTGGCTAAGTTTATAAGATAAACCTTTATTAGTCCCACAAGTGGGAAATTTGCTTAAAATAAGCACTTTTTAGTAATACATTATAATACACGTGACTAAGAACATAATTAAATGTAATTTCCATGTATGTTATTTACAGTTACAATTAAATACCTACAAATAATTAAAGCTAGGCACACTAGAAATAGTTATACTGTAAGCAAATTATGTACTGCACAAGTACTTAACTTAGTATGCACTCAAGTATGTAATGTGTAAGTCATCTTCGGTAGTAAATAAGTAATTTTAGTAAGTACATGACTTCAGATGTTTTACAGGTAAGGAGAGACTATTCTGGAAGTCATGTGAAGTACTGTGTAAGTGATTTTAAGTTATGCATAAATTCATGTTTTATATGCGAATGAAGAAATTATTACATTGTAAGTAAATTTAGGTATTTCTTGGTAATTTTGGGGAAAAAAACAATATTTCACCATCTTACATAAACTGTGTATAGTAGGAGTATACTGAGCTTTTCAATGGTTTAACCTTGCCTAATGTCATGATCCGGAGTTTGTGACTCCGTGTTTATGTTTTAGTAGTTATTATTATTCTGGGTTTTGTTTTCATGTTCCTATGTGTTCCCCAGTCTGCGTGAAGTTTTTGTGTCGTGTCATTGCGTGTATGTGTTTCCTGTTTTATTTTGAAGGTCTGCGTCTTATGTGAGTGTTTTCAGTTTGCCTCCCTAGTTAACCACTCCCAGCTGTGTCCCCCACCTGTGTGTGATCTCCCTGTGCTCTCTGAGTGTTTTTAAGTCTTGTCTTCTTAGTCGTTGCTGGTTCGTCTGTGTTGTTTCCCCTCGGTCTCCCTGCGTCTCTCCGTATGTATTTCCCCGGACCTCCCTGCATCTTCATTTCTGGTTTGTTTTGTTAGTTTTACCCAGTTTAGGTTTCCGGTTTTATGTTCACCCACCATTGCTGTTTGTACCCACTCCTGTAAATAAATACTCACCTGCACCAGAGCTGCCACCTTTTGGGTCCTTTCTACAACTCCACATGTCTGCCACACCGGACGTGACACCTAAATTCCAGATATTTTACTGCTTTCCTGTACACTCATATTTGTACGGTGATTGTGAAATTTTAAAATACATAAACAATTAAGTTGGACTTGGCTCTATCATTATAAGGCCACATAAGCCTGCAAACGTTGATTATATTGATTTTTTCTTGTAAGTTGGTAAGGGACAACAGTGCTAATCACATTTACATAGCAATATAAAAGCACAGTTCAATAACAGAATATCCAACATGCACATCAACATACTGAATATTAAATAGAGATGTAAAAAGGCAGGATTAATCCACTTCAGACTGCAGCCCATGCCCTGAAAAATAAAGGAAAATGTTTGTTTTTCTGTAAAGTTACCATGAAGCTGTTGATAACCGAAAAGTTTATATTTTCCACAATTTACAATATCATTTTCATTTTCTTACACAGTAAAAATGGCATTTTGTTTAATTTACTGATAATTTCTGTTTATTTAAGTCATAAAGTAAATTAGTGAATCAGTGAAGCCAACAGTGTCACTGCTCATGCCGACAGACTTCATCATGGAGATGAAAGCTTTAATTATTCTCCCACCAAAACTGATAATTTTGTTTAGATGTTTTGGAGGAATGATGTGCTCACTTCCTGAAGTGAAGCTTGTTTTGGTGTCAGCAGACTGTGCAGATTGAACACTCAGCACAACCTCAGCAAACAGCTGCTCTGAGTTTTCAGTGCTATCCTTGTGGCCCTGATCATCTGTTTTCAAAGTTTCTGCCAAAGGCTCTGGAAGTATGGTACCCATGTTGTCCAAAACAGTCTCCTCCGACACGTCAATGTTGGCATTCTGGGCGATCATTTGAAAGTGTTTCGACGCAGTTTCAATGATCTCTATAATGGCCTCTGGCAGAAGAGTCTTAGTGGCTATGTCGGGGTTTCCTGATTTAATGGAACGCCACTGTTCGGCTGTCATGTTTTCAAAAAAAGATTTGATGACAGGACAAACACGAGCTGCTGTCAGTTCCTTAATGTTCTCTGTATTTAGGAATTCTTTTTCAATTTATAATATTTGTATATTAGGCTGGGTTAAATGATTATTTGTTAGGTTTTGAGTTGAACGTGTCTTAAATGGACTTTCACGTTGAAAGCGTGAAAAATGTAAGTTCCAAGTTTGCTATTTCAAACACAGTTCCTGTCCTATTTATGGGTTTTGGGGCTGTAAGTTTTTTTTAGCCTGGAGTTCGCCTCATACTTCTTTCAGAAGCCAATTTTGGATGTTCTGTGAGCATACACAAATGCACTTCATGTTTAATTTCTTAGCTATGCGGCTAAATAATTTGTGAATGGTTATTTGAATGTAAGCTTTACGTACCGGATCTTCTAGTGCAAAAGGGTCCGGTTTTGAATGGGAAGATGCAACTGGGATGCTGTTGTCTGTGGTTCTGTTGTTGTCTGTGTGCCAAGTATTGCAAGCATTACGCTCAGACCATGTCTCTCAGCCTGGGTTTATAACCACCATCTCATGAGTGCCAAGAAAACTTTGGTCTTTCTTTTTATGTATGTTCTTCTGAAAAGATCAGGTAGAGTTTCAGATGCCATGCCCTGAGAAGCATATTTGTTGAGCATGTCTGTGAGCACCTGGGTATCATTAACAAGCTGCTCGAGCAATTCACTGCTTTCAACTTTACCCTTTCTCAGAAATTTAGCCCTGGTGTTTTTGGCAATGCGAAGAATTGTTGCTTTTCCAAATTGCTTCACAAAGAATATTTTGATCTTACCCGAGTTGTTTTCTAACGACTGCTTAAAATTTCTCTTGAAATGATGTAGGAGTGATAACTTTGCCACTCTCTGCAGCATTTTCAATCTCTGCCTCAACTGAATGAGTGAGCTGCTTTGCAAGAGCTCACTTTCTTCAGTTGTTTCTGATTGCACCTTGTTATACTGAGGATCCTTAGGTTGATCCAAAATTGGTAAAAACTCTTCAACAGCCTTTTTGATGGCAAATTCCACAGTTTTCAAATTTGCAGTATTTAAGCTATCCTGGGAGCCTATCATGGGTCTTTCATGTCCTTGATCCAGTTGATCTTTTGGACACTTTGACTATCTAAAGTTTTAGTGTCCTCCTCTGAATCAGTGAAGCAACGGGTATCAGTGCTCATGTTGAAAGAATTCATCTTGGAGATGAAAGTTCTAATCATTCTCCCAGCAAAACTGAGCATTTTGTTCTAGTGATGGGAATTCCAGCTCTTTTTAGTGAGCCGAGCCGAACCAGCTCTTTTGGCTCCCAACCGGCTTTTTAGGTTGTTTTCTTGCTTAATTTTAAATCATGCTTTTTATTTGTTTTTGTTTCTAATGTCTCTGTAAAGCCCTTTGAATCACCTTGTTGTTGAATTGTGCTATATAAATAAACTTGCCTTGCCTTCAGTTAATTTATTATCACCAACAATATAAAATTATAGAATTACTAATGTAAAAAAATGTGGTTTTATTTGTATATTTTTATATATAAACATATACAGTGGCCCCTAGAGACAAAGCACAGAGTGAAAGAGAGCCAAGGACAACAATAAGAGACAACATCATCACATTAGAAAGGCATAGTAATCATCCACAATTATTTTCAGTTCCAGATGATAAAGGATTCAGAAAGTTTATTCATGCAGTCAATCCTATGTATGCAATTCCAAGCAAGAAAACACTCTACCCCAAAATCATCCCTGGCCTATATGACAGAGAATGTGCATATTCTTTTTGTTTTGCACATTTCAATTTATATTTTATTGTATTGTGGTTTGCAGTGTTTTGTGTTGTTTCACTTTAAATTTCTTTAAAAGGAAAAAGTTGAAAATTTAAATAGTTAAAAGTTGAATTGTAAATAGTTGGTTTTTGTATTTTATAATTTATTTATTACATTTTATGTAGTGTGAATAAATAAAAGTATGTTTACGGCGGCCCCTAGAGAAAAAAGCACGTACAAATTCCAAAACACATTGCTAGCATTAACTGAACTTCCAAAACAGAGCTACCTAGATCACTTAAATTACACAATTGAAAGCATATGTGTATGGTTTGTGTATTTATACACAAACACTCCTATATATTCAAATAATTAAAAAAAAAAAAAGTTCATTTACCTGTTACTGCCACACACCAAATCTGGTCCTTGGTACTTCCTGGCTTGTGTAGCCACTAGGATCCTAGAGCACTTCCGTTGTGTTTTGCAGGTTTCACGTGCTTTGGAGTTTGTACGTGCTTTGTATCTAGTATACTTTTATTTATTCACTCCACATAAAATCTAATAAATAGATTATAAAATACATAAACCAACTATTTACATTTGAACTTTTAACTATTTACATATACAGTTTTTTGTTTTAAACAAATTTAAAGTGAAACAACACAAAACACTGCAAACCACAACACCGTAATATATAAAGTACGTTTTTTGTCTCTAGGGGCCACAGTAAGTATACTTTTATTTATTCACTCCACATAAAATCTAATAAATAAATTATAAAATACATAAACCAACTATTTACATTTGAACTTTTAACTATTTAAATTTTCACCTTTTTTGTTTTAAACAAATGTAAAGTGAAACAACACAAAACACTGCAAACCACAACACAATAATATATAAAGTACGTGTTTTGGAGTTTGTACGTGCTTCAGAGTTTGTACATGTTTTGGAGTTTGTATGTGCTTTGTCTCTAGGGGCCACCATAAATATACTTTTATTTATTCACTCCATATAAAATCTAATAACTAAATTATATAATACAAACAGCAACTATTTAAATTTTCAGCTTACATACATAGGATTCACTACATGAATAAACTTTCTTCTTTTTTTTTCTTTTCTTTTTCTTTTTTTTTTTGGCCTGTCCCGTTTGGCTCTTTTGCCATCAGAATTGTTGTCTAAAGGCAAAGAAAGATGCCCAACGGATTTACTTTACCAAATTGACCATCCCAGCCTTGCCGTAATGGTCCATTTGATTCACCTTTTATTGTTTATTTTATTTTCACTTGCTGAATACGGGACAGACTTGACTGGGGGAAAGAAGGGGAGAAAGAAAGAGGGAAAGAGAAACAGCTGAGAAGAGGGACGGGGGAGAAGGGCAAAAGACAAAAACCAACAGAACGGGCAGAGAAAAAAAAAATGCATATATCAATCACCTGGATCACCTGCTGAGAAAGAAAAAAGAAAACAAGCAGAAGAGAACAAGAGTAATAGAATAAACAGCATCACAATGATATATGGGAATATGACAGTAAATACTAAATGTTAAACATTATTGTGCAGCACATAAGATCAACAGAACACAGTGTGCCTTGAGGTAGGAGCCAAAAAGGGTGTAGTTTGTGGGTGTGATCACCCGTGTGTACACCTGTGAGCATGGACGCGCTTGTTTTTTTTTTGTTTTTTTTTTAAGGTTCCTTCATGTAATAATCTGCTAGAGAATCTTTAGGGATACGGGCCCAGCACTCGAGGCCTGGAGTTGCCTACCCCTGGTCTATATGATCTGGTCAGAGAGGCTGACTGCATCACCGCTGATGATGAGTACTAGCGGTTCTGAGACAGGAGAATCAAGCTCTTCAGGTTGAGGACCAAGATTCTCCTGTGTCGGGACCACATCAGTAGATGGTTCTGAGACTGGAGAAACAAGCTCCTCAGGTTCAGGAGCATAAAGAACGAGCTGACATTTTTCTCATGAAACCAGCGATCAGCTCAACAGACCCTCAGTTTACCTGCGTGCATCCTCCTCCTCATCAGTCAGCTGTTTAACACCTGCTGCTAATTCAAGAAACACGCCTACGTTACCTAGTGATAGTAACTGGGCAGCCGGTGCTCGATATAAAGCAATGTCAGCGCATTTTTCTGCACAAGATAAGTAAATATAGTGTTTTCCCAGAGCTGCTGGAGCTTGTTTCCTTACAGAGCACTTTATAGGCGAAGCAGCTTCATCAGTGGCTGATGTCCAATCACCGGCACACAGCTTTGAAACCTCACCTTAGTTTTAGCTCTCAGTGGTTAAACGCATGACTTCATTCACTCAGGTTCTGTCTGTCGGGTCACGTTTACTTCGCTGTTTTATTTACAACTGAGCAAATCGGTTTGGCTGAGGTTAAAGTTACAAACTCAAATTGTCGGAACAGGTTTGCGCGTTTCTTGGATTCATTTGGTGATTTATTAAATGTATAACTGTTATTCTAATCTGCTGCTGAGTCTCTTACACTTTTCTTTATGCTATATATTTTCACGTCTCTGGAATAGTTGGCAGTTAGATAGTCAGCTGGGAAACTCTGTGTTAACTCATGGAGCTGAGGATATCGTGGATATGCTGACCTCGCTCCGTGGTGTACAGGGCCGTTTACCCTCATGATTAATATTCACAATAAAAATATTAGCCGAACATCATGAAGTCTGTATGTGTTTCATAGTGTCGAACAACCTTTGTACAGTTAAAGCCAGCAGTTACTACATGACGGAAACACCAACGTTATCTCTTTTATGCGTTTATACACAGGTCACGCTGATTACTGAACAAAAACCCAAAGATCAGATGTTAAACAGATTTATTTGCTCTCTCTCCTCCTTAAACATGTTTTTAATGTTAGTTATAATTCAGAATTGGCGACTGAAACACGTAGGACACATAAGAACATCAGGAAATAAAACACTGATAAATATAACCTCAGTAAAAGAAGTCAGCGGGGGTTATTACAGCTGTGTACCGGGGGTCCAGCGATGGACTTGTGGTTCTGTGAACAGCACAAATGCCAGGTGACTGTGAAATAACTAACAGCACTTCTTCCACAAATGAAGCCAGTAACTTACTATCCTAAAAGATTAGCCCTAGTTGCTTGTGCTTTACCTCCATGCGTGAGATCAGTATGTGCAGCAGCTTAAGCTGTACAATGTTTCAGGAAATAGTTCATTTCACCTTTTGACACTGTTAGTTCCACACGAGGTAGATGTCTACTACTGCAGACTAAAATTACATTTCTGTTACCTACAAGACACTTAATGTTACTGTTACTCTCACTCCGGTCTCATGTATTCATGTCCAGGTTTGTTCATGTTCATGTCAGGGTTCTTCATGTTGCGTTTTAGTTCACCCAGTTTAGGTTAAAGTTTAGTTTTGCATCAGTTTGCCTTGCCCCTTTCTTTGTACCCTTCTATCAGCCTTATTGAAGTGCTGGAGTGATGATCATCACTCCATAAGCCAATGAGATTATCGCATGACATTTTCGAATGGGGATATTTCTTTTGAACTGTTTTCAATTTAACGTAATATTTAAGTGTTTCTTAGTTTTAGACTAGCTGGTTAGTCTATTTCAACGTTTTAAACCATATCCCAGGGTTTTTACTTCACCATTGATGGGGTTTTAACAAGCAAATAAAAGACAGAGCTTAATTCTGTAAAGATTAGATGAAAAATACTCAAAGGATAAATTCAATTGGTTTATTATTTTGTTACATAAGTTGGAAAAAGGAAAACAAGTAACTACAGAAACAACAAAAGAAAAGTTAAACAAGCAAATAAGTAAATGAAGGGGGGAAAGAAGGAGGGGAGAAAACCCCAACAACCCCCTCTGAGCAAGCACGAGGCGACAGTGGGGAGGAAAAACTGCCTTTTGACGGGCAGAAACCTCCAGCAGAACCAGGCTCAGGAGGGGACAGTCAACTGCTGGGACTGGTTGGGGGGGGGAGGGTGAAAAAAGAAAAAAGATGAAGAAGGTGGAGAATATGTGTTAGGGGGGACAGGAGAGGTGAAAAGTAAGATGGATCACAGGTGGAGGAGGACGAGGCTAAATCATCTGAATAAGCGGCAGAACCAGCCTTTTTTCTTCTTTTTCAGGTATTTTTCCATGAGCTCGTTCTCCAGGATAAGGGTTCTCAATTGATCATTTGTTTCTGCATTCTGCTGCTCGAGTTGCTGGCATCTTTGCTCCATTTCTTTTAAGGTTTCTTGTTTTTTTCTAAGCTTTTCTGTCAGGTCTTTGTATGCTGCCTCCTCCATTAGATTTTCTAACAGCTCATTTTTTCTCTGGATTTCTTGACTCGTACGCTGCAGGTCTTCATGTATTTTCTCTTGTTGTTGCTTTTGTGCCTGCATTTCAATTATTTGGCTCTTCAAGTCACTGGACTTCAACAACATCTCCTTAATGACCGCTGAGTGTTTCCTCTTCATTCCATCAATCCTACGCTGCATCTTTGAACATCGTTTTTCCAGTATTTCCTTTTCTCTTTGCAGTTCATTACAAAATTCTAGATTCCTTCTCTCAAAGTCCCGGAGAATACGTTCTTCTTCTTCCTGTTGCTTTTTTTCTTCTTCCTGTTGCTTTTTTTCTTCAAGAAGCTTTTTATTTTTGAGCTTTGTTTTAACAGACCACACTATCAGATCCTTGTACAATTTCTGTGTGGCTTTGAGTTTGTCCTGCATTTGTATTTCCTTTTCTCTTTGCAGTTTAAGTGTTTCGTCATGTTCTTTATTATAAAATTCTTGCAATTCTAGATGCCTTCTCTCAAAGTCCTGGATAATACGTTTTTCTTCTTCCTGTTGCTTTTTTTCTTCAAGAAGCTCTTCATTTTTGCACTTTGTTTCACCAAACCTGACTATCAGATCGTTGTACAAGTTCTGCATGGCTTTGAGTTCGTCCTGCATTTGTATTTCCTGTTCAGTCTTCTGTTGGTGGATTTTTTCAATTGTTTTCTCCGCTTCATTGAGCTTTCCTCGAAGCACCTGATTCTGTTTCTCAATGTTTTGGAGATCCCACTGTATCTCCTCAATATTAGCTTTCTTTCGTTGAAGCTGGGCAGATGTTTCTTTTAATTCAGCACTCTGTGTTCCTGATGAAAGAAAACGAGAAAAGATCTTCTCTCGTCCTTCATCAAACTTCACTCCCGAGCCCTCATTGATCATTTTTATATCAGGCTGGCGTTGCTGTTTTTCTTCCAGGTCTTTATTTCGTGCTTCCAGTTGTCTGCACTTTTCCTCTAGTTGAAGCTTCTCTTCTTCAATTTGTTTAATTTTGTAATGTAGGTCAGATTTTTCCTTCTGACTTTCATGTAATGCTCTTTGGACTGATAAGACACCATCCGTGGTCATTTCTCCTGGAGAGATTGGCCGGCCAGAACACAAAGGACAGGCAGCATAATCTTTTTGTGTTTGTTGGCGTTTTTGTGCAGGCATGTTGGAGCCTGTGCACAGTGACTCTGAAAAGGCTTAGAAATATTTCCAAATGTATCTCTGGTCGAACGTTTGAAGGCTGTGAACAAACTGATTTTAAAATTGCTGCTTCTGATCCCTATTTATAGACTTTCGTGGCTGCGAATTTGACGTCAGCGCTCTTTGAGCCTTTGATCCTTTGTTCGATCACAGGATCACAGGATCACATGACAGCTGTGCGTAATTCTGCGCATGCTCAGAGAATACACATTGAGATGCACGGTTTTGTTTTGTTTTGAATTTTTTTAAATACCCTGAAAACAGTGTTGCCAACTTAGCGATTTTGTCGCTATATTTAGAGAGTTTTCAAACCCCCCTTAGCGTCGTTTTTTTTTTTTTTCTAAAAAGCGACTAGCGACAAATCTGGCGACTTTTTCTGGTGTTATTGGAGGCTTATTTATGACGACTTTTGACGTGAAAGCGCTTGTTGCTCTTACTATCAACAAGCAGCGGGTGCTGCCGTGGGCACATCGCTCGTGCCAAAGCGCTCACAGGCGGAGGATAGTCCTCCTCCAGCCGCTACACAGCAAAAATGCCAGTGTTGATTTTTCAGTGTTAGTAGATTTCAACAGAGTTCCGAGTTAGTTCAACACTTAATCGAGTTAAAATAACACATCGGGAGTTGATTCCTGAAAAGTGTAAGTGTAGATTTTAGTCGTTACTGCATTTTAACACTGTGGGTGTTAAATTAGACCACACCTTCATTTCCTGTGGAGCTTCGCAATCCAGAATCTTCGGTCGCCATTTTTTCTTGCTGATGCGGTAAGTTTTATTCGGTTAAATATTAAGTTTTAGATTGATGTTAGAACAAGTAACATGATAACTAGTAAAAGAAATAGTATTTATATCAAAATACATCATCTTTAAGTGTCATATTTGAATTTTAACTGTTTTTGTTAAGCTGGGCTACTGCTAGCTAGAACTCTGCAAAGTACCAGTTTCTTTCCTAATATTCATTTAGCATAATCTGGCTATTGGCAGACTGTAATGAATATTACATGTTAATATATTTCACAGTTTTTATTAAATGCCTTTTATTTATTTTCGAATTAAACTGCCAAAGCCTTAGGGTCAGTGGTCTCAAACTCGCGGCCCAGAGGCCACTTGCGGCCCACGTCAGGTGAGGTGAAGAAGTATAATGCAATTTGGCCCTTAAAGTGACTTTTTTTTGTCATTAGCCAAAAATGATTTAATATAAAGGCAATGAGGGCAGAGTGTTACCGGCCCTCATGGGTAGTGTAGTCCGTGCTGCGGGGAGAACGTGTGGAACTGCCCCTCCCGTTGTGTGTTTGAGCGCGAGAGAGGGAGAAAGTAAGAGCTGTTACCGATGAGAAATGGAAGAAGAGAGCATGTAAATATAATAATAACCACTGCCGCCAAAATGAGTGCCTGGTTGTAAGAAAGCTGTTTAGATTCGACTGTACACTGTGTTCGCTGACAGTAAAGCTACAAGCCCGACAACCCAGCGTATTGGCCAGAGGTGTCATTACCACGGTTCAGAGCCGCGGACCTGGCCGAGGTAACAAGAGAGTACAAACATGTGGA
Source organism: Rhamphochromis sp. 'chilingali' (assembly GCF_963969265.1). Classification (NCBI taxonomy): domain Eukaryota; kingdom Metazoa; phylum Chordata; class Actinopteri; order Cichliformes; family Cichlidae; genus Rhamphochromis; species Rhamphochromis sp. 'chilingali'. Next base: position 25,677,122 of record NC_137936.1, on the reverse strand, counting down.
GGGATTGGCTTTGTTAGTTCAGTGAGAGTCAAAAACTAATGTGTACACTTATTTCTGCATTTTTATTTTGTTAAATATGAATAAAATTACAGCAGAAGTGCTGCAAAGTGTCTGACCAGAAAGAGAGGACCATTGTGTTAATTTGGTAGTTCAATTAAAGGCATCGGTTAGTTAAGAGGGAGAGGGGGGGATGCGTTCATATTTGCAGTTTTGTCTTGTTATACAATATTTGAAATTTAAAAACGAACAAACCAAACGCTACATTGTCAGGAATATTTGTGGGGAGGGTTTTTATCGCTTAAAATATATAAAAAATAATAAAATAGAAATATGGTTCCTACTAACCCCTGTGATAGTTGAGAGAATACTGTATTGCAGTCATGTTACACAGCTTGTACTACTTAAAAAATGGATCAAGGATGTTTTTCTTAACAAAATTAATTTTAACTCAGTCTAAAGGGACTAGACATGCTAGATATTTTGCAAAGAAATGGTGTTATATGCTGGACCTTATTTTACTCTCGGCAGGTGGTGATATGCTGGTTCCCGAGAAGAGATGAACTAATCAAAGTCAGCTTTTCAAGACAGCCCCAAGACTCTTCGCAACTTGTGTTCAAATGTGAGGCCGTTGTCAGGTGATAAATGCAAGGAAGAGGCACTCAACTGACATGAAACATGTCAAAGACAACATGAAGGTGACATTTCAACATAGGCAAAAAGTGGTTCAAGAACCTGCCATAGCTTCTACTGTCCTGGACCTTTTCCCAAGATTTCTGGATACACCTGGCTTGGTAAGGCATAAAATAATTTAATGACTGCTTTGTGGTTCCTTTGTTTGTTTTCTTGTTAATGTGTTGTTTCTGTTGTTACACTTTGTGTTTAAGATTGACCAAGACTTCACAATGCTGTTTTTTGGGGAGGAAGTGTCTGGTAAGTTCCTTGCAAAGTGGCCAACATTCTTCAAGCCAAGGATCATCAAAGATTGCAAAAATCTGTCCCAGAGTACAGAATTGGATGAGCTGCTCATTTCTGCACAGCGTTACTCTAACGAGGCTGGTAAGTGTAAGTTGGAAATGGTAGATTTTGCATGCCTTTACAGCATTTGCTTAATTCCCACAACACAATATATCACTCATTTCTGTATGGTATGAAAACAAGCTTACAAACATGTTAAACCTGAAATGACATTTAATGTAGTTTGAACACAAAAAAAGTTACATAATCTTACTATTGTTATGACTCGATATCTACTTCACTTGGTGGCCAGAAGATTTTAAGTCTCTAGAAATGAATTTTTATACCAAGGCGCTGGAAAACTGCCTTATTAGAAAAATTATCAGGTGTCTAAAATGTCATCATGGTATTACATAACGTGGAAAAATGACTGCTGTGATCCTTTAAATGACAGTAATTGTGATGATCTTAATTTCTATTCTGTAGTTTGGGACTGCGAGGCGGCTGCCCTCTTTTGCTGCTTCACTTCACTCCATCATCTAAGGGAAGGACGTCTTCAAAGATTAGCACATCAGATGCTGCTCACCACCTAATGAAATTCATCAAGGTATGCTTTTTAGAATTGTATATTTCTCTTTTGATGAGAACAGATGCAAATTATCAACGGCTGATATTTTAAGATGGCAAGGTGATCCAACCTGCAGCAGATGTATCTATCCCAGACAAGCTTGGTGTTGCAGGACTGACATGTCATTGTTTCTATTAAAACTAAATGTACACATTGAAACAAAAATAATTGTGCGCGCGGAGTGAAACATTTTAATATTGTCATAATTTCAAACAGCAATGCCTCAACATCAGATTATCAATTTTGTTTAATGTGAATCACTTGGTTTCTTTCTCTCCCTCAGGTGGGAGGTAGCACAGAGGCTTTTCTTAAGGCTGGCCCCACTCAGCCATTCGTCCTGTGGGTTGGAGAAAGAAAGAACATCATCCAAAGTTTCTACCCAAAGTTTCTACATTGTCCTAGATCAAAAGGTCATTCCCTGTGTGACACAGATGGGAGATGCAGGTTTTGACAAGGCAAAACTTTTCAAGGCACATTTTTTAATTTGCCGTGTCCTTTGATAAGGCATTGGACAACTTCTACACATTCATCCAGACCATCAAGTGTATGGCATTGATGTTGGCAGCGTGAAGGACAGTCCTCGGGTCAATGAAACAAGAGGAAGTCTTCACTGTACGGTTTAAAGATATCCACTATTCAGCACTTTGACTGGAAATGTTCATCTGTTACATTTGCAAGATACACCACACAAGTTGCTCAGTGTTATTTAGACATTTGAAGTTCCAGCATGGTTTGTACCCAGGAAAGTTTTTACGTTTGACCTGTGGAGAGCCTGGATGTTCATTTATCTTTCACACGTACTCTGGTTACAAGCGGCACTTATTCCGAGCACATGGAGACTGCGTTCACTCTGAGGTCATCAACAATTTTGAGCCTGTACCTAACGATGGAACCTCTGTTTCACAGCCTGTAAATGTGGCTCATCCCATGACAATAACTACACCGGTTCCAGTTGAAAAAAGGCAAATACTGAACATGTGCAGCTCTGTTATTGCTCAAGTACAATCATCAGGAGTTCCTGAAAGTACTGTACAGTGTTTAGTTGGTTCATTGGAGGAACTGGTTAATGACATCCATGCACATGCAAAACAATCTGTTGTCGACTGTTTGTCAACTGATACATCAAGAGAAACCTTAGAAAAAGTTGAGGATTGCTTTGATCAGCTTGAAAATCCATTTTCATGTCTTAACACAGAATCTAAAAGGATAAGATATTTTGAGCAAAAATGGAAAATAGTTGAACCCATAGAGCATGTTCTTGGTGTGCGTTTTGATGTACGCAAAGATAGAACAACAGGGACATACAGGCAAGTTCCTGTCAATGATAAATTCATGTACGTTCCTATCATGGGATCCCTTTCATCTATGTTTCGAAACAGTGAACTTTGTAGCAGTTTCCAGAAAAAAAAACTAAACATGGAGGGATTGTACAGAGATTTAAATGACGGCTCCTACTTCAAAAATCACAGTTTATTCTCACAACAAGAACATGCTCTCCAGATCCAGCTCTACTATGACGATTTTGAAACTGCTAATCCTTTAGGCTCAAAAAAGGGGGTGCACAAACTTGGTTGTATTTATTTTGTTTTGAGAAATTTGCCACCAGAGTTAAATTCTGTGGTGATGAACATTCATCTTGTAGCCCTTTTTCATTCAGAAGACTTAAAAAAATATGGGTTTGATCCTATCCTAAAGCCACTTGTTGATGATCTAAAGATTTTAGAGACTGAAGGAATGCAAGTGCCCTTTTCAGCCACACCTGTGAGAGGTTCGCTTTTTCAGATTACAGGTGACAACTTGGCTTTACATAGCATTTTTGGTTTTGTTGAATCATTTAGTGCAAACTATTGTTGTAGATTTTGTTTAACTGATAAGACAGAGTTGCAGTCAGTTTTTAGTGAAGATCATGTAGGCTTAACACTGCGTTCCAAAGAACTTCATTACAAACACTGTGGTGCCATTCAACAAAATCCTGCTTTGGCCTCAACATTTGGTGTAAAAAGAAATTGTTTACTCAATTCACTTCGGCTGTTCCATATTTCAGACAACTATGCTGTAGACATAATGCATGATCTACTAGAGGGAGTGGTGCAGTATGAGTTAAAGCTTGTGTTTCAGTACTTGATTAAGACCTCTTAATATCCTTGAATTCATTGTCACAGAGAATTATAAGCTTTAACTACGGATATGCACAGAGAAGGAACAGGCCAGGTGGGCTAAAACTGGATGACAACAGCAAAGATCTTGGGCTTAATGCTGTGCAGTCATGGTGTCTTTTGCGGAATAGCCCATTGATTTTTGGAGATATCGTTTGCAGAAATGATGGACATTGCAACTTGCTACTTTTGTTAGTTCAAATTGTGAACATTGTTTTTTCACCCATTATAACTCATGGCATGACTTGCTATTTGAAACATCTGATTGCCGATCATCACAAGGCTTTCAAATCTCTCTTTCCAGAACGGCTTTTTAGGTTGTTTTCTTGCTTAATTTTAAATCATGCTTTTTATTTGTTTTTGTTTCTAATGTCTCTGTAAAGCCCTTTGAATCACCTTGTTGTTGAATTGTGCTATATAAATAAACTTGCCTTGCCTTCAGTTAATTTATTATCACCAACAATATAAAATTATAGAATTACTAATGTAAAAAAATGTGGTTTTATTTGTATATTTTTATATATAAACATATACAGTGGCCCCTAGAGACAAAGCACAGAGTGAAAGAGAGCCAAGGACAACAATAAGAGACAACATCATCACATTAGAAAGGCATAGTAATCATCCACAATTATTTTCAGTTCCAGATGATAAAGGATTCAGAAAGTTTATTCATGCAGTCAATCCTATGTATGCAATTCCAAGCAAGAAAACACTCTACCCCAAAATCATCCCTGGCCTATATGACAGAGAATGTGCATATTCTTTTTGTTTTGCACATTTCAATTTATATTTTATTGTATTGTGGTTTGCAGTGTTTTGTGTTGTTTCACTTTAAATTTCTTTAAAAGGAAAAAGTTGAAAATTTAAATAGTTAAAAGTTGAATTGTAAATAGTTGGTTTTTGTATTTTATAATTTATTTATTACATTTTATGTAGTGTGAATAAATAAAAGTATGTTTACGGCGGCCCCTAGAGAAAAAAGCACGTACAAATTCCAAAACACATTGCTAGCATTAACTGAACTTCCAAAACAGAGCTACCTAGATCACTTAAATTACACAATTGAAAGCATATGTGTATGGTTTGTGTATTTATACACAAACACTCCTATATATTCAAATAATTAAAAAAAAAAAAAGTTCATTTACCTGTTACTGCCACACACCAAATCTGGTCCTTGGTACTTCCTGGCTTGTGTAGCCACTAGGATCCTAGAGCACTTCCGTTGTGTTTTGCAGGTTTCACGTGCTTTGGAGTTTGTACGTGCTTTGTATCTAGTATACTTTTATTTATTCACTCCACATAAAATCTAATAAATAGATTATAAAATACATAAACCAACTATTTACATTTGAACTTTTAACTATTTACATATACAGTTTTTTGTTTTAAACAAATTTAAAGTGAAACAACACAAAACACTGCAAACCACAACACCGTAATATATAAAGTACGTTTTTTGTCTCTAGGGGCCACAGTAAGTATACTTTTATTTATTCACTCCACATAAAATCTAATAAATAAATTATAAAATACATAAACCAACTATTTACATTTGAACTTTTAACTATTTAAATTTTCACCTTTTTTGTTTTAAACAAATGTAAAGTGAAACAACACAAAACACTGCAAACCACAACACAATAATATATAAAGTACGTGTTTTGGAGTTTGTACGTGCTTCAGAGTTTGTACATGTTTTGGAGTTTGTATGTGCTTTGTCTCTAGGGGCCACCATAAATATACTTTTATTTATTCACTCCATATAAAATCTAATAACTAAATTATATAATACAAACAGCAACTATTTAAATTTTCAGCTTACATACATAGGATTCACTACATGAATAAACTTTCTTCTTTTTTTTTCTTTTCTTTTTCTTTTTTTTTTTGGCCTGTCCCGTTTGGCTCTTTTGCCATCAGAATTGTTGTCTAAAGGCAAAGAAAGATGCCCAACGGATTTACTTTACCAAATTGACCATCCCAGCCTTGCCGTAATGGTCCATTTGATTCACCTTTTATTGTTTATTTTATTTTCACTTGCTGAATACGGGACAGACTTGACTGGGGGAAAGAAGGGGAGAAAGAAAGAGGGAAAGAGAAACAGCTGAGAAGAGGGACGGGGGAGAAGGGCAAAAGACAAAAACCAACAGAACGGGCAGAGAAAAAAAAAATGCATATATCAATCACCTGGATCACCTGCTGAGAAAGAAAAAAGAAAACAAGCAGAAGAGAACAAGAGTAATAGAATAAACAGCATCACAATGATATATGGGAATATGACAGTAAATACTAAATGTTAAACATTATTGTGCAGCACATAAGATCAACAGAACACAGTGTGCCTTGAGGTAGGAGCCAAAAAGGGTGTAGTTTGTGGGTGTGATCACCCGTGTGTACACCTGTGAGCATGGACGCGCTTGTTTTTTTTTTGTTTTTTTTTAAAGGTTCCTTCATGTAATAATCTGCTAGAGAATCTTTAGGGATACGGGCCCAGCACTCGAGGCCTGGAGTTGCCTACCCCTGGTCTATATGATCTGGTCAGAGAGGCTGACTGCATCACCGCTGATGATGAGTACTAGCGGTTCTGAGACAGGAGAATCAAGCTCTTCAGGTTGAGGACCAAGATTCTCCTGTGTCGGGACCACATCAGTAGATGGTTCTGAGACTGGAGAAACAAGCTCCTCAGGTTCAGGAGCATAAAGAACGAGCTGACATTTTTCTCATGAAACCAGCGATCAGCTCAACAGACCCTCAGTTTACCTGCGTGCATCCTCCTCCTCATCAGTCAGCTGTTTAACACCTGCTGCTAATTCAAGAAACACGCCTACGTTACCTAGTGATAGTAACTGGGCAGCCGGTGCTCGATATAAAGCAATGTCAGCGCATTTTTCTGCACAAGATAAGTAAATATAGTGTTTTCCCAGAGCTGCTGGAGCTTGTTTCCTTACAGAGCACTTTATAGGCGAAGCAGCTTCATCAGTGGCTGATGTCCAATCACCGGCACACAGCTTTGAAACCTCACCTTAGTTTTAGCTCTCAGTGGTTAAACGCATGACTTCATTCACTCAGGTTCTGTCTGTCGGGTCACGTTTACTTCGCTGTTTTATTTACAACTGAGCAAATCGGTTTGGCTGAGGTTAAAGTTACAAACTCAAATTGTCGGAACAGGTTTGCGCGTTTCTTGGATTCATTTGGTGATTTATTAAATGTATAACTGTTATTCTAATCTGCTGCTGAGTCTCTTACACTTTTCTTTATGCTATATATTTTCACGTCTCTGGAATAGTTGGCAGTTAGATAGTCAGCTGGGAAACTCTGTGTTAACTCATGGAGCTGAGGATATCGTGGATATGCTGACCTCGCTCCGTGGTGTACAGGGCCGTTTACCCTCATGATTAATATTCACAATAAAAATATTAGCCGAACATCATGAAGTCTGTATGTGTTTCATAGTGTCGAACAACCTTTGTACAGTTAAAGCCAGCAGTTACTACATGACGGAAACACCAACGTTATCTCTTTTATGCGTTTATACACAGGTCACGCTGATTACTGAACAAAAACCCAAAGATCAGATGTTAAACAGATTTATTTGCTCTCTCTCCTCCTTAAACATGTTTTTAATGTTAGTTATAATTCAGAATTGGCGACTGAAACACGTAGGACACATAAGAACATCAGGAAATAAAACACTGATAAATATAACCTCAGTAAAAGAAGTCAGCGGGGGTTATTACAGCTGTGTACCGGGGGTCCAGCGATGGACTTGTGGTTCTGTGAACAGCACAAATGCCAGGTGACTGTGAAATAACTAACAGCACTTCTTCCACAAATGAAGCCAGTAACTTACTATCCTAAAAGATTAGCCCTAGTTGCTTGTGCTTTACCTCCATGCGTGAGATCAGTATGTGCAGCAGCTTAAGCTGTACAATGTTTCAGGAAATAGTTCATTTCACCTTTTGACACTGTTAGTTCCACACGAGGTAGATGTCTACTACTGCAGACTAAAATTACATTTCTGTTACCTACAAGACACTTAATGTTACTGTTACTCTCACTCCGGTCTCATGTATTCATGTCCAGGTTTGTTCATGTTCATGTCAGGGTTCTTCATGTTGCGTTTTAGTTCACCCAGTTTAGGTTAAAGTTTAGTTTTGCATCAGTTTGCCTTGCCCCTTTCTTTGTACCCTTCTATCAGCCTTATTGAAGTGCTGGAGTGATGATCATCACTCCATAAGCCAATGAGATTATCGCATGACATTTTCGAATGGGGATATTTCTTTTGAACTGTTTTCAATTTAACGTAATATTTAAGTGTTTCTTAGTTTTAGACTAGCTGGTTAGTCTATTTCAACGTTTTAAACCATATCCCAGGGTTTTTACTTCACCATTGATGGGGTTTTAACAAGCAAATAAAAGACAGAGCTTAATTCTGTAAAGATTAGATGAAAAATACTCAAAGGATAAATTCAATTGGTTTATTATTTTGTTACATAAGTTGGAAAAAGGAAAACAAGTAACTACAGAAACAACAAAAGAAAAGTTAAACAAGCAAATAAGTAAATGAAGGGGGGAAAGAAGGAGGGGAGAAAACCCCAACAACCCCCTCTGAGCAAGCACGAGGCGACAGTGGGGAGGAAAAACTGCCTTTTGACGGGCAGAAACCTCCAGCAGAACCAGGCTCAGGAGGGGACAGTCAACTGCTGGGACTGGTTGGGGGGGGGAGGGTGAAAAAAGAAAAAAGATGAAGAAGGTGGAGAATATGTGTTAGGGGGGACAGGAGAGGTGAAAAGTAAGATGGATCACAGGTGGAGGAGGACGAGGCTAAATCATCTGAATAAGCGGCAGAACCAGCCTTTTTTCTTCTTTTTCAGGTATTTTTCCATGAGCTCGTTCTCCAGGATAAGGGTTCTCAATTGATCATTTGTTTCTGCATTCTGCTGCTCGAGTTGCTGGCATCTTTGCTCCATTTCTTTTAAGGTTTCTTGTTTTTTTCTAAGCTTTTCTGTCAGGTCTTTGTATGCTGCCTCCTCCATTAGATTTTCTAACAGCTCATTTTTTCTCTGGATTTCTTGACTCGTACGCTGCAGGTCTTCATGTATTTTCTCTTGTTGTTGCTTTTGTGCCTGCATTTCAATTATTTGGCTCTTCAAGTCACTGGACTTCAACAACATCTCCTTAATGACCGCTGAGTGTTTCCTCTTCATTCCATCAATCCTACGCTGCATCTTTGAACATCGTTTTTCCAGTATTTCCTTTTCTCTTTGCAGTTCATTACAAAATTCTAGATTCCTTCTCTCAAAGTCCCGGAGAATACGTTCTTCTTCTTCCTGTTGCTTTTTTTCTTCTTCCTGTTGCTTTTTTTCTTCAAGAAGCTTTTTATTTTTGAGCTTTGTTTTAACAGACCACACTATCAGATCCTTGTACAATTTCTGTGTGGCTTTGAGTTTGTCCTGCATTTGTATTTCCTTTTCTCTTTGCAGTTTAAGTGTTTCGTCATGTTCTTTATTATAAAATTCTTGCAATTCTAGATGCCTTCTCTCAAAGTCCTGGATAATACGTTTTTCTTCTTCCTGTTGCTTTTTTTCTTCAAGAAGCTCTTCATTTTTGCACTTTGTTTCACCAAACCTGACTATCAGATCGTTGTACAAGTTCTGCATGGCTTTGAGTTCGTCCTGCATTTGTATTTCCTGTTCAGTCTTCTGTTGGTGGATTTTTTCAATTGTTTTCTCCGCTTCATTGAGCTTTCCTCGAAGCACCTGATTCTGTTTCTCAATGTTTTGGAGATCCCACTGTATCTCCTCAATATTAGCTTTCTTTCGTTGAAGCTGGGCAGATGTTTCTTTTAATTCAGCACTCTGTGTTCCTGATGAAAGAAAACGAGAAAAGATCTTCTCTCGTCCTTCATCAAACTTCACTCCCGAGCCCTCATTGATCATTTTTATATCAGGCTGGCGTTGCTGTTTTTCTTCCAGGTCTTTATTTCGTGCTTCCAGTTGTCTGCACTTTTCCTCTAGTTGAAGCTTCTCTTCTTCAATTTGTTTAATTTTGTAATGTAGGTCAGATTTTTCCTTCTGACTTTCATGTAATGCTCTTTGGACTGATAAGACACCATCCGTGGTCATTTCTCCTGGAGAGATTGGCCGGCCAGAACACAAAGGACAGGCAGCATAATCTTTTTGTGTTTGTTGGCGTTTTTGTGCAGGCATGTTGGAGCCTGTGCACAGTGACTCTGAAAAGGCTTAGAAATATTTCCAAATGTATCTCTGGTCGAACGTTTGAAGGCTGTGAACAAACTGATTTTAAAATTGCTGCTTCTGATCCCTATTTATAGACTTTCGTGGCTGCGAATTTGACGTCAGCGCTCTTTGAGCCTTTGATCCTTTGTTCGATCACAGGATCACAGGATCACATGACAGCTGTGCGTAATTCTGCGCATGCTCAGAGAATACACATTGAGATGCACGGTTTTGTTTTGTTTTGAATTTTTTTAAATACCCTGAAAACAGTGTTGCCAACTTAGCGATTTTGTCGCTATATTTAGAGAGTTTTCAAACCCCCCTTAGCGTCGTTTTTTTTTTTTTTCTAAAAAGCGACTAGCGACAAATCTGGCGACTTTTTCTGGTGTTATTGGAGGCTTATTTATGACGACTTTTGACGTGAAAGCGCTTGTTGCTCTTACTATCAACAAGCAGCGGGTGCTGCCGTGGGCACATCGCTCGTGCCAAAGCGCTCACAGGCGGAGGATAGTCCTCCTCCAGCCGCTACACAGCAAAAATGCCAGTGTTGATTTTTCAGTGTTAGTAGATTTCAACAGAGTTCCGAGTTAGTTCAACACTTAATCGAGTTAAAATAACACATCGGGAGTTGATTCCTGAAAAGTGTAAGTGTAGATTTTAGTCGTTACTGCATTTTAACACTGTGGGTGTTAAATTAGACCACACCTTCATTTCCTGTGGAGCTTCGCAATCCAGAATCTTCGGTCGCCATTTTTTCTTGCTGATGCGGTAAGTTTTATTCGGTTAAATATTAAGTTTTAGATTGATGTTAGAACAAGTAACATGATAACTAGTAAAAGAAATAGTATTTATATCAAAATACATCATCTTTAAGTGTCATATTTGAATTTTAACTGTTTTTGTTAAGCTGGGCTACTGCTAGCTAGAACTCTGCAAAGTACCAGTTTCTTTCCTAATATTCATTTAGCATAATCTGGCTATTGGCAGACTGTAATGAATATTACATGTTAATATATTTCACAGTTTTTATTAAATGCCTTTTATTTATTTTCGAATTAAACTGCCAAAGCCTTAGGGTCAGTGGTCTCAAACTCGCGGCCCAGAGGCCACTCGTGGCCCAAAGGCCACTTGCGGCCCACGTCAGGTGAGGTGAAGAAGTATAATGCAATTTGGCCCTTAAAGTGACTTTTTTTTGTCATTAGCCAAAAATGATTTAATATAAAGGCAATGAGGGCAGAGTGTTACCGGCCCTCATGGGTAGTGTAGTCCGTGCTGCGGGGAGAACGTGTGGAACTGCCCCTCCCGTTGTGTGTTTGAGCGCGAGAGAGGGAGAAAGTAAGAGCTGTTACCGATGAGAAATGGAAGAAGAGAGCATGTAAATATAATAATAACCACTGCCGCCAAAATGAGTGCCTGGTTGTAAGAAAGCTGTTTAGATTCGACTGTACACTGTGTTCGCTGACAGTAAAGCTACAAGCCCGACAACCCAGCGTATTGGCCAGAGGTGTCATTACCACGGTTCAGAGCCGCGGACCTGGCCGAGGTAACAAGAGAGTACAAACATGTGGAGGGATTGGCTTTGTTAGTTCAGTGAGAGTCAAAAACTAATGTGTACACTTATTTCTGCATTTTTATTTTGTTAAATATGAATAAAATTACAGCAGAAGTGCTGCAAAGTGTCTGACCAGAAAGAGAGGACCATTGTGTTAATTTGGTAGTTCAATTAAAGGCATCGGTTAGTTAAGAGGGAGAGGGGGGGATGCGTTCATATTTGCAGTTTTGTCTTGTTATACAATATTTGAAATTTAAAAACGAACAAACCAAACGCTACATTGTCAGGAATATTTGTGGGGAGGGTTTTTATCGCTTAAAATATATAAAAAATAATAAAATAGAAATATGGTTCCTACTAACCCCTGTGATAGTTGAGAGAATACTGTATTGCAGTCATGTTACACAGCTTGTACTACTTAAAAAATGGATCAAGGATGTTTTTCTTAACAAAATTAATTTTAACTCAGTCTAAAGGGACTAGACATGCTAGATATTTTGCAAAGAAATGGTGTTATATGCTGGACCTTATTTTACTCTCGGCAGGTGGTGATATGCTGGTTCCCGAGAAGAGATGAACTAATCAAAGTCAGCTTTTCAAGACAGCCCCAAGACTCTTCGCAACTTGTGTTCAAATGTGAGGCCGTTGTCAGGTGATAAATGCAAGGAAGAGGCACTCAACTGACATGAAACATGTCAAAGACAACATGAAGGTGACATTTCAACATAGGCAAAAAGTGGTTCAAGAACCTGCCATAGCTTCTACTGTCCTGGACCTTTTCCCAAGATTTCTGGATACACCTGGCTTGGTAAGGCATAAAATAATTTAATGACTGCTTTGTGGTTCCTTTGTTTGTTTTCTTGTTAATGTGTTGTTTCTGTTGTTACACTTTGTGTTTAAGATTGACCAAGACTTCACAATGCTGTTTTTTGGGGAGGAAGTGTCTGGTAAGTTCCTTGCAAAGTGGCCAACATTCTTCAAGCCAAGGATCATCAAAGATTGCAAAAATCTGTCCCAGAGTACAGAATTGGATGAGCTGCTCATTTCTGCACAGCGTTACTCTAACGAGGCTGGTAAGTGTAAGTTGGAAATGGTAGATTTTGCATGCCTTTACAGCATTTGCTTAATTCCCACAACACAATATATCACTCATTTCTGTATGGTATGAAAACAAGCTTACAAACATGTTAAACCTGAAATGACATTTAATGTAGTTTGAACACAAAAAAAGTTACATAATCTTACTATTGTTATGACTCGATATCTACTTCACTTGGTGGCCAGAAGATTTTAAGTCTCTAGAAATGAATTTTTATACCAAGGCGCTAGAAAACTGCCTTATTAGAAAAATTATCAGGTGTCTAAAATGTCATCATGGTATTACATAACGTGGAAAAATGACTGCTGTGATCCTTTAAATGACAGTAATTGTGATGATCTTAATTTCTATTCTGTAGTTTGGGACTGCGAGGCGGCTGCCCTCTTTTGCTGCTTCACTTCACTCCATCATCTAAGGGAAGGACGTCTTCAAAGATTAGCACATCAGATGCTGCTCACCACCTAATGAAATTCATCAAGGTATGCTTTTTAGAATTGTATATTTCTCTTTTGATGAGAACAGATGCAAATTATCAACGGCTGATATTTTAAGATGGCAAGGTGATCCAACCTGCAGCAGATGTATCTATCCCAGACAAGCTTGGTGTTGCAGGACTGACATGTCATTGTTTCTATTAAAACTAAATGTACACATTGAAACAAAAATAATTGTGCGCGCGGAGTGAAACATTTTAATATTGTCATAATTTCAAACAGCAATGCCTCAACATCAGATTATCAATTTTGTTTAATGTGAATCACTTGGTTTCTTTCTCTCCCTCAGGTGGGAGGTAGCACAGAGGCTTTTCTTAAGGCTGGCCCCACTCAGCCATTCGTCCTGTGGGTTGGAGAAAGAAAGAACATCATCCAAAGTTTCTACCCAAAGTTTCTACATTGTCCTAGATCAAAAGGTCATTCCCTGTGTGACACAGATGGGAGATGCAGGTTTTGACAAGGCAAAACTTTTCAAGGCACATTTTTTAATTTGCCGTGTCCTTTGATAAGGCATTGGACAACTTCTACACATTCATCCAGACCATCAAGTGTATGGCATTGATGTTGGCAGCGTGAAGGACAGTCCTCGGGTCAATGAAACAAGAGGAAGTCTTCACTGTACGGTTTAAAGATATCCACTATTCAGCACTTTGACTGGAAATGTTCATCTGTTACATTTGCAAGATACGCCACACAAGTTGCTCAGTGTTATTTAGACATTTGAAGTTCCAGCATGGTTTGTACCCAGGAAAGTTTTTACGTTTGACCTGTGGAGAGCCTGGATGTTCATTTATCTTTCACACGTACTCTGGTTACAAGCGGCACTTATTCCGAGCACATGGAGACTGCGTTCACTCTGAGGTCATCAACAATTTTGAGCCTGTACCTAACGATGGAACCTCTGTTTCACAGCCTGTAAATGTGGCTCATCCCATGACAATAACTACACCGGTTCCAGTTGAAAAAAGGCAAATACTGAACATGTGCAGCTCTGTTATTGCTCAAGTACAATCATCAGGAGTTCCTGAAAGTACTGTACAGTGTTTAGTTGGTTCATTGGAGGAACTGGTTAATGACATCCATGCACATGCAAAACAATCTGTTGTCGACTGTTTGTCAACTGATACATCAAGAGAAACCTTAGAAAAAGTTGAGGATTGCTTTGATCAGCTTGAAAATCCATTTTCATGTCTTAACACAGAATCTAAAAGGATAAGATATTTTGAGCAAAAATGGAAAATAGTTGAACCCATAGAGCATGTTCTTGGTGTGCGTTTTGATGTACGCAAAGATAGAACAACAGGGACATACAGGCAAGTTCCTGTCAATGATAAATTCATGTACGTTCCTATCATGGGATCCCTTTCATCTATGTTTCGAAACAGTGAACTTTGTAGCAGTTTCCAGAAAAAAAAACTAAACATGGAGGGATTGTACAGAGATTTAAATGACGGCTCCTACTTCAAAAATCACAGTTTATTCTCACAACAAGAACATGCTCTCCAGATCCAGCTCTACTATGACGATTTTGAAACTGCTAATCCTTTAGGCTCAAAAAAGGGGGTGCACAAACTTGGTTGTATTTATTTTGTTTTGAGAAATTTGCCACCAGAGTTAAATTCTGTGGTGATGAACATTCATCTTGTAGCCCTTTTTCATTCAGAAGACTTAAAAAAATATGGGTTTGATCCTATCCTAAAGCCACTTGTTGATGATCTAAAGATTTTAGAGACTGAAGGAATGCAAGTGCCCTTTTCAGCCACACCTGTGAGAGGTTCGCTTTTTCAGATTACAGGTGACAACTTGGCTTTACATAGCATTTTTGGTTTTGTTGAATCATTTAGTGCAAACTATTGTTGTAGATTTTGTTTAACTGATAAGACAGAGTTGCAGTCAGTTTTTAGTGAAGATCATGTAGGCTTAACACTGCGTTCCAAAGAACTTCATTACAAACACTGTGGTGCCATTCAACAAAATCCTGCTTTGGCCTCAACATTTGGTGTAAAAAGAAATTGTTTACTCAATTCACTTCGGCTGTTCCATATTTCAGACAACTATGCTGTAGACATAATGCATGATCTACTAGAGGGAGTGGTGCAGTATGAGTTAAAGCTTGTGTTTCAGTACTTGATTAAGACCTCTTAATATCCTTGAATTCATTGTCACAGAGAATTATAAGCTTTAACTACGGATATGCACAGAGAAGGAACAGGCCAGGTGGGCTAAAACTGGATGACAACAGCAAAGATCTTGGGCTTAATGCTGTGCAGTCATGGTGTCTTTTGCGGAATAGCCCATTGATTTTTGGAGATATCGTTTGCAGAAATGATGGACATTGCAACTTGCTACTTTTGTTAGTTCAAATTGTGAACATTGTTTTTTCACCCATTATAACTCATGGCATGACTTGCTATTTGAAACATCTGATTGCCGATCATCACAAGGCTTTCAAATCTCTCTTTCCAGAACGGCTTTTTAGGTTGTTTTCTTGCTTAATTTTAAATCATGCTTTTTATTTGTTTTTGTTTCTAATGTCTCTGTAAAGCCCTTTGAATCACCTTGTTGTTGAATTGTGCTATATAAATAAACTTGCCTTGCCTTCAGTTAATTTATTATCACCAACAATATAAAATTATAGAATTACTAATGTAAAAAAATGTGGTTTTATTTGTATATTTTTATATATAAACATATACAGTGGCCCCTAGAGACAAAGCACAGAGTGAAAGAGAGCCAAGGACAACAATAAGAGACAACATCATCACATTAGAAAGGCATAGTAATCATCCACAATTATTTTCAGTTCCAGATGATAAAGGATTCAGAAAGTTTATTCATGCAGTCAATCCTATGTATGCAATTCCAAGCAAGAAAACACTCTACCCCAAAATCATCCCTGGCCTATATGACAGAGAATGTGCATATTCTTTTTGTTTTGCACATTTCAATTTATATTTTATTGTATTGTGGTTTGCAGTGTTTTGTGTTGTTTCACTTTAAATTTCTTTAAAAGGAAAAAGTTGAAAATTTAAATAGTTAAAAGTTGAATTGTAAATAGTTGGTTTTTGTATTTTATAATTTATTTATTACATTTTATGTAGTGTGAATAAATAAAAGTATGTTTACGGCGGCCCCTAGAGAAAAAAGCACGTACAAATTCCAAAACACATTGCTAGCATTAACTGAACTTCCAAAACAGAGCTACCTAGATCACTTAAATTACACAATTGAAAGCATATGTGTATGGTTTGTGTATTTATACACAAACACTCCTATATATTCAAATAATTAAAAAAAAAAAAAGTTCATTTACCTGTTACTGCCACACACCAAATCTGGTCCTTGGTACTTCCTGGCTTGTGTAGCCACTAGGATCCTAGAGCACTTCCGTTGTGTTTTGCAGGTTTCACGTGCTTTGGAGTTTGTACGTGCTTTGTATCTAGTATACTTTTATTTATTCACTCCACATAAAATCTAATAAATAGATTATAAAATACATAAACCAACTATTTACATTTGAACTTTTAACTATTTACATATACAGTTTTTTGTTTTAAACAAATTTAAAGTGAAACAACACAAAACACTGCAAACCACAACACCGTAATATATAAAGTACGTTTTTTGTCTCTAGGGGCCACAGTAAGTATACTTTTATTTATTCACTCCACATAAAATCTAATAAATAAATTATAAAATACATAAACCAACTATTTACATTTGAACTTTTAACTATTTAAATTTTCACCTTTTTTGTTTTAAACAAATGTAAAGTGAAACAACACAAAACACTGCAAACCACAACACAATAATATATAAAGTACGTGTTTTGGAGTTTGTACGTGCTTCAGAGTTTGTACATGTTTTGGAGTTTGTATGTGCTTTGTCTCTAGGGGCCACCATAAATATACTTTTATTTATTCACTCCATATAAAATCTAATAACTAAATTATATAATACAAACAGCAACTATTTAAATTTTCAGCTTACATACATAGGATTCACTACATGAATAAACTTTCTTCTTTTTTTTTCTTTTCTTTTTCTTTTTTTTTTTGGCCTGTCCCGTTTGGCTCTTTTGCCATCAGAATTGTTGTCTAAAGGCAAAGAAAGATGCCCAACGGATTTACTTTACCAAATTGACCATCCCAGCCTTGCCGTAATGGTCCATTTGATTCACCTTTTATTGTTTATTTTATTTTCACTTGCTGAATACGGGACAGACTTGACTGGGGGAAAGAAGGGGAGAAAGAAAGAGGGAAAGAGAAACAGCTGAGAAGAGGGACGGGGGAGAAGGGCAAAAGACAAAAACCAACAGAACGGGCAGAGAAAAAAAAAATGCATATATCAATCACCTGGATCACCTGCTGAGAAAGAAAAAAGAAAACAAGCAGAAGAGAACAAGAGTAATAGAATAAACAGCATCACAATGATATATGGGAATATGACAGTAAATACTAAATGTTAAACATTATTGTGCAGCACATAAGATCAACAGAACACAGTGTGCCTTGAGGTAGGAGCCAAAAAGGGTGTAGTTTGTGGGTGTGATCACCCGTGTGTACACCTGTGAGCATGGACGCGCTTGTTTTTTTTTTGTTTTTTTTTAAAGGTTCCTTCATGTAATAATCTGCTAGAGAATCTTTAGGGATACGGGCCCAGCACTCGAGGCCTGGAGTTGCCTACCCCTGGTCTATATGATCTGGTCAGAGAGGCTGACTGCATCACCGCTGATGATGAGTACTAGCGGTTCTGAGACAGGAGAATCAAGCTCTTCAGGTTGAGGACCAAGATTCTCCTGTGTCGGGACCACATCAGTAGATGGTTCTGAGACTGGAGAAACAAGCTCCTCAGGTTCAGGAGCATAAAGAACGAGCTGACATTTTTCTCATGAAACCAGCGATCAGCTCAACAGACCCTCAGTTTACCTGCGTGCATCCTCCTCCTCATCAGTCAGCTGTTTAACACCTGCTGCTAATTCAAGAAACACGCCTACGTTACCTAGTGATAGTAACTGGGCAGCCGGTGCTCGATATAAAGCAATGTCAGCGCATTTTTCTGCACAAGATAAGTAAATATAGTGTTTTCCCAGAGCTGCTGGAGCTTGTTTCCTTACAGAGCACTTTATAGGCGAAGCAGCTTCATCAGCGGCTGATGTCCAATCACCGGCACACAGCTTTGAAACCTCACCTTAGTTTTAGCTCTCAGTGGTTAAACGCATGACTTCATTCACTCAGGTTCTGTCTGTCGGGTCACGTTTACTTCGCTGTTTTATTTACAACTGAGCAAATCGGTTTGGCTGAGGTTAAAGTTACAAACTCAAATTGTCGGAACAGGTTTGCTCGTTTCTTGGATTCATTTGGTGATTTATTAAATGTATAACTGTTATTCTAATCTGCTGCTGAGTCTCTTACACTTTTCTTTATGCTATATATTTTCACGTCTCTGGAATAGTTGGCAGTTAGATAGTCAGCTGGGAAACTCTGTGTTAACTCATGGAGCTGAGGATATCGTGGATATGCTGACCTCGCTCCGTGGTGTACAGGGCCGTTTACCCTCATGATTAATATTCACAATAAAAATATTAGCCGAACATCATGAAGTCTGTATGTGTTTCATAGTGTCGAACAACCTTTGTACAGTTAAAGCCAGCAGTTACTACATGACGGAAACACCAACGTTATCTCTTTTATGCGTTTATACACAGGTCACGCTGATTACTGAACAAAAACCCAAAGATCAGATGTTAAACAGATTTATTTGCTCTCTCTCCTCCTTAAACATGTTTTTAATGTTAGTTATAATTCAGAATTGGCGACTGAAACACGTAGGACACATAAGAACATCAGGAAATAAAACACTGATAAATATAACCTCAGTAAAAGAAGTCAGCGGGGGTTATTACAGCTGTGTACCGGGGGTCCAGCGATGGACTTGTGGTTCTGTGAACAGCACAAATGCCAGGTGACTGTGAAATAACTAACAGCACTTCTTCCACAAATGAAGCCAGTAACTTACTATCCTAAAAGATTAGCCCTAGTTGCTTGTGCTTTACCTCCATGCGTGAGATCAGTATGTGCAGCAGCTTAAGCTGTACAATGTTTCAGGAAATAGTTCATTTCACCTTTTGACACTGTTAGTTCCACACGAGGTAGATGTCTACTACTGCAGACTAAAATTACATTTCTGTTACCTACAAGACACTTAATGTTACTGTTACTCTCACTCCGGTCTCATGTATTCATGTCCAGGTTTGTTCATGTTCATGTCAGGGTTCTTCATGTTGCGTTTTAGTTCACCCAGTTTAGGTTAAAGTTTAGTTTTGCATCAGTTTGCCTTGCCCCTTTCTTTGTACCCTTCTATCAGCCTTATTGAAGTGCTGGAGTGATGATCATCACTCCATAAGCCAATGAGATTATCGCATGACATTTTCGAATGGGGATATTTCTTTTGAACTGTTTTCAATTTAACGTAATATTTAAGTGTTTCTTAGTTTTAGACTAGCTGGTTAGTCTATTTCAACGTTTTAAACCATATCCCAGGGTTTTTACTTCACCATTGATGGGGTTTTAACAAGCAAATAAAAGACAGAGCTTAATTCTGTAAAGATTAGATGAAAAATACTCAAAGGATAAATTCAATTGGTTTATTATTTTGTTACATAAGTTGGAAAAAGGAAAACAAGTAACTACAGAAACAACAAAAGAAAAGTTAAACAAGCAAATAAGTAAATGAAGGGGGGAAAGAAGGAGGGGAGAAAACCCCAACAACCCCCTCTGAGCAAGCACGAGGCGACAGTGGGGAGGAAAAACTGCCTTTTGACGGGCAGAAACCTCCAGCAGAACCAGGCTCAGGAGGGGACAGTCAACTGCTGGGACT
Source organism: Rhamphochromis sp. 'chilingali' (assembly GCF_963969265.1). NCBI lineage: Eukaryota > Metazoa > Chordata > Actinopteri > Cichliformes > Cichlidae > Rhamphochromis > Rhamphochromis sp. 'chilingali'. Next base: position 25,657,115 of record NC_137936.1, on the reverse strand, counting down.
GGTTGGGGGGGGGAGGGTGAAAAAAGAAAAAAGATGAAGAAGGTGGAGAATATGTGTTAGGGGGGACAGGAGAGGTGAAAAGTAAGATGGATCACAGGTGGAGGAGGACGAGGCTAAATCATCTGAATAAGCGGCAGAACCAGCCTTTTTTCTTCTTTTTCAGGTATTTTTCCATGAGCTCGTTCTCCAGGATAAGGGTTCTCAATTGATCATTTGTTTCTGCATTCTGCTGCTCGAGTTGCTGGCATCTTTGCTCCATTTCTTTTAAGGTTTCTTGTTTTTTTCTAAGCTTTTCTGTCAGGTCTTTGTATGCTGCCTCCTCCATTAGATTTTCTAACAGCTCATTTTTTCTCTGGATTTCTTGACTCGTACGCTGCAGGTCTTCATGTATTTTCTCTTGTTGTTGCTTTTGTGCCTGCATTTCAATTATTTGGCTCTTCAAGTCACTGGACTTCAACAACATCTCCTTAATGACCGCTGAGTGTTTCCTCTTCATTCCATCAATCCTACGCTGCATCTTTGAACATCGTTTTTCCAGTATTTCCTTTTCTCTTTGCAGTTCATTACAAAATTCTAGATTCCTTCTCTCAAAGTCCCGGAGAATACGTTCTTCTTCTTCCTGTTGCTTTTTTTCTTCTTCCTGTTGCTTTTTTTCTTCAAGAAGCTTTTTATTTTTGAGCTTTGTTTTAACAGACCACACTATCAGATCCTTGTACAATTTCTGTGTGGCTTTGAGTTTGTCCTGCATTTGTATTTCCTTTTCTCTTTGCAGTTTAAGTGTTTCGTCATGTTCTTTATTATAAAATTCTTGCAATTCTAGATGCCTTCTCTCAAAGTCCTGGATAATACGTTTTTCTTCTTCCTGTTGCTTTTTTTCTTCAAGAAGCTCTTCATTTTTGCACTTTGTTTCACCAAACCTGACTATCAGATCGTTGTACAAGTTCTGCATGGCTTTGAGTTCGTCCTGCATTTGTATTTCCTGTTCAGTCTTCTGTTGGTGGATTTTTTCAATTGTTTTCTCCGCTTCATTGAGCTTTCCTCGAAGCACCTGATTCTGTTTCTCAATGTTTTGGAGATCCCACTGTATCTCCTCAATATTAGCTTTCTTTCGTTGAAGCTGGGCAGATGTTTCTTTTAATTCAGCACTCTGTGTTCCTGATGAAAGAAAACGAGAAAAGATCTTCTCTCGTCCTTCATCAAACTTCACTCCCGAGCCCTCATTGATCATTTTTATATCAGGCTGGCGTTGCTGTTTTTCTTCCAGGTCTTTATTTCGTGCTTCCAGTTGTCTGCACTTTTCCTCTAGTTGAAGCTTCTCTTCTTCAATTTGTTTAATTTTGTAATGTAGGTCAGATTTTTCCTTCTGACTTTCATGTAATGCTCTTTGGACTGATAAGACACCATCCGTGGTCATTTCTCCTGGAGAGATTGGCCGGCCAGAACACAAAGGACAGGCAGCATAATCTTTTTGTGTTTGTTGGCGTTTTTGTGCAGGCATGTTGGAGCCTGTGCACAGTGACTCTGAAAAGGCTTAGAAATATTTCCAAATGTATCTCTGGTCGAACGTTTGAAGGCTGTGAACAAACTGATTTTAAAATTGCTGCTTCTGATCCCTATTTATAGACTTTCGTGGCTGCGAATTTGACGTCAGCGCTCTTTGAGCCTTTGATCCTTTGTTCGATCACAGGATCACAGGATCACATGACAGCTGTGCGTAATTCTGCGCATGCTCAGAGAATACACATTGAGATGCACGGTTTTGTTTTGTTTTGAATTTTTTTAAATACCCTGAAAACAGTGTTGCCAACTTAGCGATTTTGTCGCTATATTTAGAGAGTTTTCAAACCCCCCTTAGCGTCGTTTTTTTTTTTTTTCTAAAAAGCGACTAGCGACAAATCTGGCGACTTTTTCTGGTGTTATTGGAGGCTTATTTATGACGACTTTTGACGTGAAAGCGCTTGTTGCTCTTACTATCAACAAGCAGCGGGTGCTGCCGTGGGCACATCGCTCGTGCCAAAGCGCTCACAGGCGGAGGATAGTCCTCCTCCAGCCGCTACACAGCAAAAATGCCAGTGTTGATTTTTCAGTGTTAGTAGATTTCAACAGAGTTCCGAGTTAGTTCAACACTTAATCGAGTTAAAATAACACATCGGGAGTTGATTCCTGAAAAGTGTAAGTGTAGATTTTAGTCGTTACTGCATTTTAACACTGTGGGTGTTAAATTAGACCACACCTTCATTTCCTGTGGAGCTTCGCAATCCAGAATCTTCGGTCGCCATTTTTTCTTGCTGATGCGGTAAGTTTTATTCGGTTAAATATTAAGTTTTAGATTGATGTTAGAACAAGTAACATGATAACTAGTAAAAGAAATAGTATTTATATCAAAATACATCATCTTTAAGTGTCATATTTGAATTTTAACTGTTTTTGTTAAGCTGGGCTACTGCTAGCTAGAACTCTGCAAAGTACCAGTTTCTTTCCTAATATTCATTTAGCATAATCTGGCTATTGGCAGACTGTAATGAATATTACATGTTAATATATTTCACAGTTTTTATTAAATGCCTTTTATTTATTTTCGAATTAAACTGCCAAAGCCTTAGGGTCAGTGGTCTCAAACTCGCGGCCCAGAGGCCACTTGCGGCCCACGTCAGGTGAGGTGAAGAAGTATAATGCAATTTGGCCCTTAAAGTGACTTTTTTTTGTCATTAGCCAAAAATGATTTAATATAAAGGCAATGAGGGCAGAGTGTTACCGGCCCTCATGGGTAGTGTAGTCCGTGCTGCGGGGAGAACGTGTGGAACTGCCCCTCCCGTTGTGTGTTTGAGCGCGAGAGAGGGAGAAAGTAAGAGCTGTTACCGATGAGAAATGGAAGAAGAGAGCATGTAAATATAATAATAACCACTGCCGCCAAAATGAGTGCCTGGTTGTAAGAAAGCTGTTTAGATTCGACTGTACACTGTGTTCGCTGACAGTAAAGCTACAAGCCCGACAACCCAGCGTATTGGCCAGAGGTGTCATTACCACGGTTCAGAGCCGCGGACCTGGCCGAGGTAACAAGAGAGTACAAACATGTGGAGGGATTGGCTTTGTTAGTTCAGTGAGAGTCAAAAACTAATGTGTACACTTATTTCTGCATTTTTATTTTGTTAAATATGAATAAAATTACAGCAGAAGTGCTGCAAAGTGTCTGACCAGAAAGAGAGGACCATTGTGTTAATTTGGTAGTTCAATTAAAGGCATCGGTTAGTTAAGAGGGAGAGGGGGGGATGCGTTCATATTTGCAGTTTTGTCTTGTTATACAATATTTGAAATTTAAAAACGAACAAACCAAACGCTACATTGTCAGGAATATTTGTGGGGAGGGTTTTTATCGCTTAAAATATATAAAAAATAATAAAATAGAAATATGGTTCCTACTAACCCCTGTGATAGTTGAGAGAATACTGTATTGCAGTCATGTTACACAGCTTGTACTACTTAAAAAATGGATCAAGGATGTTTTTCTTAACAAAATTAATTTTAACTCAGTCTAAAGGGACTAGACATGCTAGATATTTTGCAAAGAAATGGTGTTATATGCTGGACCTTATTTTACTCTCGGCAGGTGGTGATATGCTGGTTCCCGAGAAGAGATGAACTAATCAAAGTCAGCTTTTCAAGACAGCCCCAAGACTCTTCGCAACTTGTGTTCAAATGTGAGGCCGTTGTCAGGTGATAAATGCAAGGAAGAGGCACTCAACTGACATGAAACATGTCAAAGACAACATGAAGGTGACATTTCAACATAGGCAAAAAGTGGTTCAAGAACCTGCCATAGCTTCTACTGTCCTGGACCTTTTCCCAAGATTTCTGGATACACCTGGCTTGGTAAGGCATAAAATAATTTAATGACTGCTTTGTGGTTCCTTTGTTTGTTTTCTTGTTAATGTGTTGTTTCTGTTGTTACACTTTGTGTTTAAGATTGACCAAGACTTCACAATGCTGTTTTTTGGGGAGGAAGTGTCTGGTAAGTTCCTTGCAAAGTGGCCAACATTCTTCAAGCCAAGGATCATCAAAGATTGCAAAAATCTGTCCCAGAGTACAGAATTGGATGAGCTGCTCATTTCTGCACAGCGTTACTCTAACGAGGCTGGTAAGTGTAAGTTGGAAATGGTAGATTTTGCATGCCTTTACAGCATTTGCTTAATTCCCACAACACAATATATCACTCATTTCTGTATGGTATGAAAACAAGCTTACAAACATGTTAAACCTGAAATGACATTTAATGTAGTTTGAACACAAAAAAAGTTACATAATCTTACTATTGTTATGACTCGATATCTACTTCACTTGGTGGCCAGAAGATTTTAAGTCTCTAGAAATGAATTTTTATACCAAGGCGCTGGAAAACTGCCTTATTAGAAAAATTATCAGGTGTCTAAAATGTCATCATGGTATTACATAACGTGGAAAAATGACTGCTGTGATCCTTTAAATGACAGTAATTGTGATGATCTTAATTTCTATTCTGTAGTTTGGGACTGCGAGGCGGCTGCCCTCTTTTGCTGCTTCACTTCACTCCATCATCTAAGGGAAGGACGTCTTCAAAGATTAGCACATCAGATGCTGCTCACCACCTAATGAAATTCATCAAGGTATGCTTTTTAGAATTGTATATTTCTCTTTTGATGAGAACAGATGCAAATTATCAACGGCTGATATTTTAAGATGGCAAGGTGATCCAACCTGCAGCAGATGTATCTATCCCAGACAAGCTTGGTGTTGCAGGACTGACATGTCATTGTTTCTATTAAAACTAAATGTACACATTGAAACAAAAATAATTGTGCGCGCGGAGTGAAACATTTTAATATTGTCATAATTTCAAACAGCAATGCCTCAACATCAGATTATCAATTTTGTTTAATGTGAATCACTTGGTTTCTTTCTCTCCCTCAGGTGGGAGGTAGCACAGAGGCTTTTCTTAAGGCTGGCCCCACTCAGCCATTCGTCCTGTGGGTTGGAGAAAGAAAGAACATCATCCAAAGTTTCTACCCAAAGTTTCTACATTGTCCTAGATCAAAAGGTCATTCCCTGTGTGACACAGATGGGAGATGCAGGTTTTGACAAGGCAAAACTTTTCAAGGCACATTTTTTAATTTGCCGTGTCCTTTGATAAGGCATTGGACAACTTCTACACATTCATCCAGACCATCAAGTGTATGGCATTGATGTTGGCAGCGTGAAGGACAGTCCTCGGGTCAATGAAACAAGAGGAAGTCTTCACTGTACGGTTTAAAGATATCCACTATTCAGCACTTTGACTGGAAATGTTCATCTGTTACATTTGCAAGATACACCACACAAGTTGCTCAGTGTTATTTAGACATTTGAAGTTCCAGCATGGTTTGTACCCAGGAAAGTTTTTACGTTTGACCTGTGGAGAGCCTGGATGTTCATTTATCTTTCACACGTACTCTGGTTACAAGCGGCACTTATTCCGAGCACATGGAGACTGCGTTCACTCTGAGGTCATCAACAATTTTGAGCCTGTACCTAACGATGGAACCTCTGTTTCACAGCCTGTAAATGTGGCTCATCCCATGACAATAACTACACCGGTTCCAGTTGAAAAAAGGCAAATACTGAACATGTGCAGCTCTGTTATTGCTCAAGTACAATCATCAGGAGTTCCTGAAAGTACTGTACAGTGTTTAGTTGGTTCATTGGAGGAACTGGTTAATGACATCCATGCACATGCAAAACAATCTGTTGTCGACTGTTTGTCAACTGATACATCAAGAGAAACCTTAGAAAAAGTTGAGGATTGCTTTGATCAGCTTGAAAATCCATTTTCATGTCTTAACACAGAATCTAAAAGGATAAGATATTTTGAGCAAAAATGGAAAATAGTTGAACCCATAGAGCATGTTCTTGGTGTGCGTTTTGATGTACGCAAAGATAGAACAACAGGGACATACAGGCAAGTTCCTGTCAATGATAAATTCATGTACGTTCCTATCATGGGATCCCTTTCATCTATGTTTCGAAACAGTGAACTTTGTAGCAGTTTCCAGAAAAAAAAACTAAACATGGAGGGATTGTACAGAGATTTAAATGACGGCTCCTACTTCAAAAATCACAGTTTATTCTCACAACAAGAACATGCTCTCCAGATCCAGCTCTACTATGACGATTTTGAAACTGCTAATCCTTTAGGCTCAAAAAAGGGGGTGCACAAACTTGGTTGTATTTATTTTGTTTTGAGAAATTTGCCACCAGAGTTAAATTCTGTGGTGATGAACATTCATCTTGTAGCCCTTTTTCATTCAGAAGACTTAAAAAAATATGGGTTTGATCCTATCCTAAAGCCACTTGTTGATGATCTAAAGATTTTAGAGACTGAAGGAATGCAAGTGCCCTTTTCAGCCACACCTGTGAGAGGTTCGCTTTTTCAGATTACAGGTGACAACTTGGCTTTACATAGCATTTTTGGTTTTGTTGAATCATTTAGTGCAAACTATTGTTGTAGATTTTGTTTAACTGATAAGACAGAGTTGCAGTCAGTTTTTAGTGAAGATCATGTAGGCTTAACACTGCGTTCCAAAGAACTTCATTACAAACACTGTGGTGCCATTCAACAAAATCCTGCTTTGGCCTCAACATTTGGTGTAAAAAGAAATTGTTTACTCAATTCACTTCGGCTGTTCCATATTTCAGACAACTATGCTGTAGACATAATGCATGATCTACTAGAGGGAGTGGTGCAGTATGAGTTAAAGCTTGTGTTTCAGTACTTGATTAAGACCTCTTTGATATCCTTGAATTCATTGTCACAGAGAATTATAAGCTTTAACTACGGATATGCACAGAGAAGGAACAGGCCAGGTGGGCTAAAACTGGATGACAACAGCAAAGATCTTGGGCTTAATGCTGTGCAGTCATGGTGTCTTTTGCGGAATAGCCCATTGATTTTTGGAGATATCGTTTGCAGAAATGATGGACATTGGAACTTGCTACTTTTGTTAGTTCAAATTGTGAACATTGTTTTTTCACCCATTATAACTCATGGCATGACTTGCTATTTGAAACATCTGATTGCCGATCATCACAAGGCTTTCAAATCTCTCTTTCCAGAACGGAATTTGATTCCAAAGCACCACCTAATGATCCATTACCCACGCTGCATTAGAAAAATTGGGCCACTCATACATATGTGGTGCATGAGATTTGAAGCAAAGCACAAGTTCTTCAAAAGATCTGTAAAGAACTTTAAAAATATCACAAAAACACTAGTAAAAAAACATCAGAATCAATTAGCCTTTCATTTTGAAAATTTTTATTTTAAAAGATTACAGTTCGGCCCCATTAATGAAGTCTTGGCCAGCAGCTTAAAAGGCAGTGAAGCACTGAATAAAATGTTTGATGTTTCTTCTATTGTTTCTACAACTTCCTGGGTCAAAAGTTATGGTACAGAATATCAAGTTGGGATGTATGTTTGTTCTGGTGTTGAAAATGAGATGCCTTTGTTCAGTAAGATTGTCAGTATAATTGTTAGCGATTTCAATACTTATCTTCTAACTTGTAAGGTCTCAACAGTATATTTCAATGATCACTTAAATGCATTTGTTATTGAGGATGGATTAGATGTCTTTGCACTGATCTCTGTAGATGATCTGGTGTACTATAGACCTTATGATAGGCAATTTTCAAATGGCACTGATGACAAAATGTACATTGTCCCATACTGTAATTTTGTATGACTTGTTTACTTGTGGTGTATCTGAATACAAAGTATTTTGGAACGTTAATGTCTTGTATTTCTTTGTAATGGGTGGATGTTGGGGGTTAATTGTAGCAGTAGAGATATCAGAGATTAATGGGAGTTTATTGTAATCTGGTGGTATTAATGATTTGACTGACACTAGTGTTAGTGTTAGAAAATTAACACTATTCAGAGTTGAATTTTTTAACACCAGGGCTAGTGTAAAGTACCACCAACACTATTCGGTGTTAATTTTTAACACTTAACACCAGTGTAGAATATTTTTGACACTGGTCAGTGTTACTCAGTGTTAATTTTTAACTCTATGCAGTGTTAAAATAACACTAGCTCGTTGTTAAAAATATAACACTTTGAAAAGTGTTAATTTAACACTCAAAAGAGTGGACACATATAGACACTTTTCTAGTGTTAAATTTAACACTGGCGATTTTGCTGTGTATCAGGGCAGGAGATGTTCACGTGCGTCCAAACTGCAAATGAATCGCGCACGAGCAAAGCCGCCGCTCCCGCACTGACTGTAACGCAGTCAATTCTTCTTTTACTGTTATGCTGTTTTGTGGATCACAAGGTTTAAAACTACTTGTAAACACACACACAGTAACTCCACCCTAACCTGCAGCTGCAGCGCAAATAACGAAAATTGTTTGTAAACGTGTCCTGGAGTTTACAGGTGCAGACAGTGCAACAGCTTCCAGGTCATTTAGGCTACGTTCACACTGCAGGTCTTAATGCTCAATTCCGATTTTTTGATCAAATCCGATTTTTTTGTCTCCTCGTCCACACTACAAATAAAATGCGACAGCAAACGCGCTCTAGTGTGAACGCTCAAAGCGGCCCGCATGCGCAAAAGAAGATGTCACACACAACGTGCTCTGTTTAGACCAAGAACAAACAGTATTGTTTGTTAAGTGCGCATGCGCCAACCAGCGTGCAGCCTGTTACAGTCGCTCCTGCTTTTCTCTTAGTTTAGCTCTTTTTTCTTACGTATTCTTTTTTTTTTTTCTGACTTGTATTTTCCTCCGTTTTCTATCTCTTACTCAATCATGTGGATTGAGAGAGTTTTTGTTCTTCTGGTGGCCGTGGAACTGTTACTTTTATCATGGAACGGGACCGCGGCACATCTCCTACACGCACGGACTGTTTACTCCAGAGATCAGCTGATCGCCCTGATGCCGGCCGGCTCGCTGGCCAGGCCCGCAGAAGTGCCCGCAGAAGTACCAGCTGAAATTTGGAGGAAAACACATCGGGGATGCAGAGGTCAAGGACAGAAGAGAAGAAAAAAGGTGACGGTGAGACAGCGGAGGCTCGAAGCGAGGAGGAGGTTTAAACCGTGTCTGCCGTCTATCGTGATGGGAAATGTGCGATCGTTGGCAAGTAAAATCGACGAGCTCTCAGCACTGGTACGGAGTCAGAGGGAATACCGAGAGTGTAGCCTGATGTGTTTCACCGAATCATGGCTGCACCAGGTCATTCCCGATGAGAATGCTTCCGTGGAAGGCTTCCACACTGTTCGGGCGGACAGGGACAGCATCGCTAGCGGTAAGCGTAAAGGAGGTGGGCTTGCTGTTTTAGTTAACAACCGGTGGTGTAACCCTGCCAACATAACAATCAAAGAAAGGATTTGTTGCCCGGACACTGAACTGTGTGCTGTTGGACTCAGGCCGTATTATTTACCCAGGGAATTCTCTCACGTCATCTTGGTGGCTGTTTATGTTCCCCCCTCTGCTAACCCCACAGCTGCATGTGACACTATCCACTCTGCCATAGCTCGGCTACAGACTCAGCACCCGAGTGCCTTTATTGTGATCTCGGGTGACTTCAACCATGTATCACTGGACAATACACTACCAACATTCAAACAATATGTGGACTGTCCCACCAGGGGAGAGAAAACTTTAGACTTACTGTATGCTAACGTCAAGGATGCATACAGCTCCTCCTCCCTCCCCCCACTTGGTAGGTCAGATCATAACCTGATTCACCTCACCCCCCGCTATGTGCCAATTGTGAGGGGGGAACCTGTGACCACCAGGACTGTTAGGAGGTGGTCAGAGGAGGCAATAGCGGAACTACAGGGCTGTTTCGAGGTGACCGACTGGGAAACACTCTGTGAGCCTCACGCCGAGGACATCAATGGGCTTACTGAGTGTATCACAGACTACATAACTTTCTGCACCGACTCCATTGTTCCAGCTCAGACTGTTCATTGTTACCCAAATAACAAGCCGTGGGTGACTAAGGACATCAAAGCCCTCCTCAACAACAAGAAGAGGGCTTTCAGAGGGGGCAACAAAGAGGAGGTGAGGAAGGTCCAGGTGTTACTAAAGGACAAGATCAGAGAGGCTAAGGACAATTACAGGAGGAAGCTGGAGTGGAAACTCCAGCAGAACAGCATGAGAGAGGTGTGGAGGGGCATGAAGACCATCACTGGATTCAGGCCAACCAACAGCAGGGGAGCTGAGGGAGGTGAGAATAGAGCCGACGAGTTGAATCTGTTTTTCAATAGATTCGACACCACAGTGTCTGCTCCCACCCCCACAACCTCACCTGCAGTCAGCCTGGAATCCAGAGCCACACCACTGTGCCAGCCTCTCTCTTCACATGTTGCCTCCTGTGAGATTCCTGACACTCCTCCCCCACCCATCACCTTCACTCAATACCAGGTTGAGATGCAAATGAGGAGACTTCACTCAGGCAAGTCTGCTGGACCAGACGGAGTGAGTCCCCTTGTCCTCAAGGCCTGTGCCCCCCAGCTGTGTGGAGTCTTTCATAAACTGTTTATGCTGAGTCTGAGTCTGCAGAGGGTCCCGGTGATGTGGAAGACATCATGCCTCGTCCCTGTACCAAAGACGCCTCGTCCCAGTGGCCCCCAGGATTACAGGCCCGTGGCACTGACCTCCCACATCATGAAGACCCTGGAAAGGCTCATCCTGGACCAGCTGCGACCCATAGTAAGACCACATCTGGATCCCCTTCAGTTCGCTTATCAGCCTCGTCTCGGAACAGAGGACGCCATCATCTACCTGCTCAATCGTGTCTACACCCATCTGGACCAGCCGGCGAGCACTGTGAGGGTCATGTTTTTTGACTTTTCCAGTGCTTTCAACACCATCAGGCCGACCCTCCTGGGTGATAAGTTAGCAGCGATGCAGGTGGATGCTTCTCTGGTGTCCTGGATTGTTGATTACCTGACAGGAAGACCACAATATGTACGTCTCCCACAGTGTGTGTCTGACAAGGTGATTAGCAACACAGGGGCACCACAGGGGACTGTCCTCTCCCCCTTCCTCTTCACCCTCTACACCACAGACTTCAGCCACTGCACAGAGACCTGCCATCTTCAGAAGTTTTCTGATGACTCTGCAGTGGTTGGATGCATCAGCAGGGATGATGAGACAGAGTACCGGGCTGTGGTCGACTCCTTTGTCACGTGGTGTGAGCAGAATCATCTGCAGCTCAACGTGGCAAAGACCAAGGAACTGATCGTGGACTTCAGGAAGACCAGGAAACACTTGACCCCTGTTTCAATCCAGGGGGTCAGTGTTGACATTGTGGAGGACTATAAATACCTTGGAGTACACATTGACAATAAACTGGACTGGGCTAAAAACACCACAGCACTTTACAGGAAGGGCCAGAGTCGTCTCTATTTTTTGAGCCTGGAATCCAGAGCCACACCACTGTACACACACACACACATATGTGTGTGTACACACACACATATGTGTGTGTGTGTACACACACACACATATGTGTGTGTGTGTGTGTGTGTGTGTACACACACACACACACACACACACACACACACACACACACACACACACACACATATGTGTGTGTACACACACACACACACAGTACTATTCTTAGTTAGCGTATTGTCTGTCTTGTCTTAATGTTGGTTTAAAATGGAGCACTGTAACAAAAAATAATTTCCCCCAGGGATCAATAAAGTATTCTGATTCTGATATGAGGACAGGATGAAATTAATTTCGAGACTGCCTCTGGACCATTAGAAACAACCCTTGAGCCAATAGACACCCCACCCGAACTGTGGCTCGGCAATACGGAGGGTGCTAGTTTTCCGAAGCCGTATTTAAAGGAGAGTGCCTGCGATTGTGCAGAGGGGCCTGCGAAGGAGGCCGGGAACGAGGAACGCGTTCCCCATCACACTCCCGAGCAAAATGTCCAGGTTGCTGACAACGACGGCATATAATGGAGTCGCCCCGTCCTGAGCGAGGCATTCTATGGGGGCCCTGCAATCGAGCAATGCTCTGAGTGAGCTGATTAAGTTGCTCCTGCTGGCGCTTTAACAATTCCTTCATCTCGCTCATCTCAGACAAATGGGTAGACTGAGCTATTCCTGAGGGACCGCTATGGACCCCATACTGAATGCCATAAACAGAAGGGACAGAACTGCTTCTATGCCTAACGCCACTAGGCAACCCTTCACGTTCCCACCTAATAGCTTCCCCTCTAATCTCCAGCAATGTCAGTGTTGGCTGCCTCCTTACTAGCTGCTTTAACTCCCGCCGCAAGGTACTATCTAAGACCTGTTCAACAAATTGATCTCTTAATAAAACGTCAGCATTGGGCATGCCATTGGGGGCACTCGATTTAACTTTTTCCATAAGACCCAAGAGAGCGAGGGAAAACTCTTGCAGTGTCTCACTTTCCTGCTGTTTTCTAGAGAAGAAAGCTTCCTGCAATGCTACATAGGTGTCACGGCGACGGATGGCCGGTACTGAATAGGACCCAGGTGCAGGAACCCAGAGCGGAGACGGTAGATGATTTAATAGTTTATTACGGTTAAGTGCAAGGGGAACAAAAAAAAAGGGAAACGTGGCAAAGACAGAAAATGACGAGACGTGGAGCCTTGGTGTGGCGTGCCCAGGGGAACGTGGCTAGGGCGAGGGAACGAGGCCTGAGAAGTGGAACGGAGCTGAGTGGGGAACAGTCACACTGAGGGGAGAGGATATAGAAGTTAGGCAGGTAGTGAAGGCAGCTCAGAAGTGGCCAGTATAAGAGCAGCAATTCTTACTTTGCAGTTAGGGACCTGGAGTGTTTGAGAGGGGGATGATGAAGATCCAGGGGAGGCTGAGTGGCGTGGAAAGGCTGACCTGAGATCCGGGGCTCCAGATGGAGTGTGATGGCAGGAGGGCAGGCAGGTGAGGCACAGAGGGATTTCCAAAATGATCACTAGGTATTCCGAGTCCGGAGGTGGAGTGAGCCAGGGTGGGTACAGCGACTGTAGCACAAAAGAGTCTTAGTTAGTAAGATGAATCACAGCGAGAACTTGAAACACAAGACCTGTTACCAACATGGGTTGATGACGAACTGGCAGTGAGTGAACATCGATGTGTGGTTTAAATCCCTCTGGCTTGATAGCCTGCAATAGGCTCCAGGTGTGCAGGAGCTGGAGTTGGCCCTGCCCAGGGGCGGATCCCAGGTCAGTTCAGGAGCCTAATGGAAACTCCAGCCACCCACCGTAGACCATGACAATAGGATTCTGAACAGCCATAAAGTTCTTGCAATATAGTAATTATCTTAGCAGGATCAGTCCTCTCTGCACTAGAGCGATATTTAATCTCCTCACGTGCTTCTCCTTCTAGGTGGTCAAACAGGAAAAATGCTTTATCAGCCAAAGACAAATGACGTGCTCTAGCACAACCTTCTAATTCCTCCAACCATTCATTCAACCCTATACCTGATTTTCCTCTAAACATAGGGCATTTTCTGTCACGGGGCACAAAAACTAGTCTCTCTGCTACAGAGACACCAGCCGTTGGGGGGTTCACAGATGATGCAGTTGAAGTAGAAGGTGTAGCACTAGTACCTGACCCAACAGCCCTCTCCTGACGCAGCCTCTCGTTGTCTGCTTTCAGCTGCGCGATCAAGTCCCTGAGTTCCTGTAACTCTTCCTCCATCTCTGTAACACAGCTGTGAAATCCCACACCAAAGTAGCTGCTGCGTTGCCTTTATTCTGTACAAAATAATATAAAAAAAACAATTTACGTTACACCAAACAAAAAAAGAAGAACACACGTCTCTGTTTTAAAGAGTATATCCTGTCGACAACGCCAAGTTTGTGGCGAGACGAGGTTGGGATATAAAGTAAATACTCTTCAGTTTTAAAGAACGACAACGCCACCCTGGGAATTTCACCCAGAGAATACTGGAAATGACACTAAATCACCAAAAAGGCACTTAGGTTCGCTATACTCAATCCAGAGACGAGGTTCAATAATAAACAAATTGACAATTTATTGGTAATTATTTAAAACACCGAATAAAAACATAATCATAAATATTCAAATACAAATATGCTTAAAAAGGTATTCAGAGCTGAGGCTTACCAGTGGAGGGGCAGGGATGCCACACACAACTAAAGAAAGAAAACACACCAAAACACAAGTGCAACACACTATCACACACTCACACTAATAAACTAGACAAGGCAGGTGTGTACACTCAAGGGATCTCACCACCAAGGCACCCTAGTCTCCTCCACGTCGGCACTCCGCATCTGAATAAAAGAAACAAAGAAAATGTTAATATATTACAACAAACTAATGTGTAGCACCGGGGGACAACCCAACTGCAGGACCACACTGGTGATCCACAGCTAGAAAAAGGGCCTCCCACCAGTGGTGTAACAGAGAATCCAAACTACAAATCAAAAAGCAATAAAACAACATACAATCTGAATAAAACTCTAAAATCTGGAGCAAACGGAATCGCCGTACTGCTCCAACTTGCCGTCCACACGACGATAAGTTAACAGTCAATCAATATGCACGCCAGCTGACTCCGATAACCGGCATGCATATGGCCGTTGTCCACGCCGACGTCCACTGTAAAAGCTGACAACAGCAGGGAAAGAATTCTCACAACGGGAACAGACGGTAAAAGCACAGCAAGGCAAAACAGCAGCACTTCAGTTCGCGTAGCTTGGCGCAAAACTAAGGTCCACACTTCCTGCGAAACATAATAAATAATTACTATAAAAGAACAATAGAAGGCAGAGAGCGTAACAAAAGTTGATTACGTACCAAGTAAGCCGGGTCACAGAACGTAAGCAGAATAGCTCAGAGGAGGCTTCTATAGCTACGACCAGCCGCGATGGAGACTTTAGAGGAGTAACCCACAAACGATCTCTACCACACCGAGGAAGTCAGGTGACCAAAAAGGAGATCACAGGCAAGCGATGCAGAGACACTCAAATGGCCACTATTTATACCAGCGCCCCCTAATGGGCCAGGCTGAAAGTGGGTTGGACCGAAGGATAACATTCATCCTGCCACATTAGCAATTTAGCAAAGTTGATGGTGGTGGTGTGTGTGTCTGTGTGAGTGTAAGACGGAGAGAGAGAGCGCGACAGATTTTCTGTTATAACCTTCATTTTATGGAGGCACAGTGTGAGCACTCAGGTCGCATCAGAGCATCGGGCGGTATAGTGTGAGACCTGCATCGTGACCTACCAACTGCGAGTCAATCGTGCAGTTTGAGCAGGAGCTGAATAACGTGACTGAAAAAAATTGCACAGTGTCTGCCCAGCTTTAGGTTTACTGTCGTCCGAGACTTGCACCGCAGTGTCTGCGTTTGTTTCCCTGTTGGCCATGCTTCTTGTTGTGGTCATTTGTTGTCTTCCGGTATTTTCTCCGTAAGCGACCTTTCCTCGACCAATGAGATGAGTGGTAATCTGAATTGTCATACTCGTAAGTGTGCTGTCAGCTCATTGGTCACAAAGCAGGAGAGGGGCTGGGAATTATGTTTTCAAACAAAGCGTTAATTCCATTAAAAGTTATAGACTACTTTTGATTCTCACTGTATTACGGGACAAAGTGCGTCCCTTATTAGCTCAATACGGGACGTGTACTTTTGTTTCGAAATATGGGACGATTCCGTATTTTAAGGGACGGTTGGCAACCCTAGTTCTGACTGAGAGATTTCTGAAAAAAATCAAACGTACAGCTCTGCTATCACTTCCAACATAAATGAAGACAGGAAACTAAACAGCAGTGACGTTTATAGGGTTACTGAAGTTGGGCTAGCTGGTATTTAACAATGATGTGCTACGCTATGCAAACTTTGAATCACCTTGTTGTTGTTGAATTGTGCTATACAAATTAATTTGCCTTGCCTTGCCTTGCCTTGCCTACGTGATCGCTAGCGACACAGCTATGTTAGCATAATATAAACAGTGAAGCTGGAGGACGAACACTAACACTTTTCCACTTAAAAAAGTTAACGTTAAGGTTTCTGATAGTTAGAGACAAATGCAATCGCATGGCAGGATGCTGTAAACGGACCAAACTTCAGTCAGAAGAACAACTGAGATAATCCATCCACAATACGAGGTTAGTCATTAATATACTGCAACAACATGGGAATAGAGCAGCTGCCAGAGAATTCAACATTAATGAATCAATGGTACAGAAGTGGAGGAAGCAAGAAGAATGAGTTTAATAAAGTTTGATTTATCTGACTGCTTTGTTTCGCTTAATGTGCCTTATAATCCCGTGCACCTTATGGTCCGAAAAATGCGTACTGCACACTGCAGTTTAATGTTGCAAAGCACCTCTTTTTAACTTCAGTGGATATTATACATGGTTATGCTCAGGATATGTCAGCCCATTTCTACTGGAAATGCCTTTTGGTTAAACTTTCAGCAAGGAATTTGCATTTGCACTGTTACAGTTTTATAAAGCTTTAATGTACATAAAAACCAGCTTCTTGTTTAAGTGAAAATAAATGGAAGGTTGTCTTTTTGCGCTAGTAATGTTGTGGAGTTGTATTTTGTCTCGCATCAATTATATCGTCAGTTATATCGTTATCGCAAATTTTCAAATATATATTGTGATAAATATTTTTGGCCATATCGCCCTGCTCTAACGGGTAGGACGTTTTGTCAGAGTAGGGTATGATGGTTTCTCAGAACACCAGCTCGTGTCACCGGTGCATAAGGTACACGGGATTATAAGGCACATTAAGCAAAACAATGCAGTCAGATAAGTCAAACTTTATTCAACTCATTCTTCTTGCTTCCCCCAGCACAGAGTGCTTGCTAGCGCTGTGCTTACGTGATGAAACAATTGAGGAAAAAACGCCGCGTATATATTGTTTATCATGACTCTGGTTTTACGTGGCCTATCAACACAATTTAAAAACTGTCTTTAAGTGGTCATGTGATTGGCTTACCAAGAATACTTTATTCTTCCTCAGTCAAACAGCAGCACTCATGTGATTGTTTTGCCCCCTTAGCTCCAGGTGTTGTGCTAGACAGTGATCGTGATTATCGTCTGCGGGAGCGCGCAGCTGCTTAAAGCTGTAGCGTCCAGATTACTTACGTAGTCAGCTACTTCCGTGCAACTGCTTACCACATTTGTTGAAATGCGGTAAGCATTTGTTTGTTGAAAAATAGTAACGGACCGCGTTTCCTTGTTAGTAACTGTAACGGCGTTGTAACAATAGGAATAGTAATTAGTTAGATTAGTCGTTACTGAAAAAAAGTAACACCGTTAGTATCGCCGTTGCTTGTAACGCTGTTATTCCCGTCACTGATAATAACGACAGCCCACTTGCATGTTCTACAAAAAAACTGTGCTTTGGTGGGTATCTGACCGACAAACACCAAACCAGTTCTACATCACTGAAGTTGCACCATTTTTACAAACCAATTCTGGTTCATCTGTTTCACTCAACAATTCACTTTCCCCCCCCTTCTCATTTTCCATTGCCACCATGCTTTTTCAGCCATGTGCGTATGAAAGCAAAGGCACTGCGCATGCGCGTTTGACCCATATTTTATCGCGATATTTTATTTTCTTATCGTTGCGTAACATTGTACCAGTATTACCGTGAATGGTATAATATGGCCCAGCTCTAGTACCAAGTCTTATTATTATATATATTTGTCTTATTATTTTCTTATTTGTTGCAATTCAGGTTCTGTGCACACAAGCAGAGGTTTTTGCTTGGGAAGTAACTGTGACCTCGTTTTCAGAGCCTTGTCCAACATTTAATGGTCTTTGTGACCAAAATGTGTGTTGTATGCACTTGACCAACAATGGCTTCTGATACCGTCTAGTTGTAGACCCCTCATTATGCACCTAGCACATACCCTTCCCTTGCGCAGGTCATCTGGGTTGCCAAAAAACCTATATCCAAGTTAGCTCACGTTTCTTTTGGCCGTCAATGTACACAGACATAAAAAAATATTGCCATACATGCCCTACCTGTCAGAAAACTTCTCCAGCCCGCAAGTCTGACAGGGCCCTGCTACAGCCACTTTCTGTCATCTCCACCCCGATTTGTTCCCCGGTTCAGATCACAGACAAACAGTATCCTACAGCTGTTTATGTTTTTTAACCCATTTTGCACAGAGAGGCATTTTTTGAAAAATGTATTGATAGCAATGTTGAATATTATTACACAGGGAAAAAAACAACTACAGTAAAATAATTACACTGTGAGGCCTCTGCCTTTCTAAATGGAGGGACTGTAACTGCATGTAAAACCTGAGGATAGTCAGATTAACAGTAACAGTATTTCGTCTCTATCTGCCATTCGGCAATTCATCTCAGGTAAACAATAACGTGGCGCACAGCGTGACGTGAAAAAAGGCACATACCTTTGACGTTGTGTGACGAACTCTGTATTCCTCGTCCACATATAAAGGCAAAAAAAGGGTTTTAAAAAATCTCTGTTTTCAGTGATTCGAAACGCCTTTTACGTGTGGACGAAACAGCTACGTTTTCAAAAATACCGTGTAGGTGTGGACGTAGCATAAAAGAGTTAGTAGTTTATTTTAATACTACCTGTAATTTATTGCAGATTACTTGTATTTGCTTAATTGTTTACTAACTGTTTGAGGTGTGAAATAAACCGCAATGGAGCAAAATATGGGTGTGTGTGTGTAACCGGTGTGATTCTGCGTTGTGTCTGATAAAAAAGGTAAAAGAAAGAAAGACCTCCAAGTAAATAATTTGCCCACTCCAGCTCCTCTCCCACAGGGGAATTGTAGAAAAAGGGGCTGGCATTTATTTTTTACATTAAACATAAAATATGCATTTACACGTAACATATTTGACATAAGATAAAACAAAAACAACAACATGAAATCCGACATACCTGATAAAAAAAGGTAAAAGAAAGAAAGACCTCCAAGTAAATAATTTGCCCACTCCAGCTCCTAGACCAAATACAAACAGTGGGGAAGAGGGTTAGCTCAACCCATCACAGCTCCCAAGCTAGCAAGGAGTATATATTCATTTATGGCGCCTAAAACACATTTATGATACACACATACTACACACTTATAACATCTTACAAAAACAGGCTTAATAATGACAATAACTGAACTAACATCGCAATCATAAACATCAGGGTGGCTAAATATGAATTATGTGTGTTTTAAGGTGTTGGAAGAAATGACACCCACCTCTCCCACAGGGGAATTGTAGAAAAAGGGGAGAGGCAAAAGGGGTACACTGTATTTATAGTATTGCACCAAAGAAGAAGAAGAAAAGAATGAGGAGGGGCTCTAACTGATAATGAACACAACTACAGGCTTGGAGGTCCTGAAAGTCAGGTATAAAAGGAGCAGTTTGGGGGTTTAGAACACATTTTGTGTAATTATAACAATGTGATTTATGACCCTGTTACATGTGGTTGGAGGATGTGTTAGTGCGTGCACGCGGGGGGGGGGCATTTTTCATGTAAAACAAAGGGGGGCCCAGCAAAAAAAGTTTGGGAACCACTGGTCTAGTAAATGACTTCATTGTGTATGCCAAATTTTTGGTCATGAGTTATTTAAAAATGAATTTGTTCTGTCACACACAAAGAAATTACTTGATCAACAGCTTATAATAATAATGATAATGGATTGGATTTATATAGCGCTTTTCAAGGAACCCAAAGCGCTTTACAATTCCATTATTCATTCACTCTCACATTCACACACTGGTGGAGGCAAGCTACAGTTGTAGCCACAGCTGCCCTGGGGCAGACTGACAGAAGCGAGGCTGCCATATTGCGCCATTGCCCAAGGTTTGTTGATATCCTTGAGTTTGAGGATTGGGCAATCCTTCCCTTAAAAAGATTCTGAACAAAGTATTAAAAATTCTTTTTAAAAAGTTTGTGGGTTTTTTTTTAAGTCTAGTTCCTCAGTATTTACATAGTAATTGTAGCTTGTTGCTATGTAGAAATACTAGTGGGAACAAAACGGGAAGGTGGAACATGCAGGAAGTTGACGCTTGAATGAGAAAACTGAAAGCAAACAAGCTGAAGTGCAGCCTGCTCGGAATCAGGGAGACAGCAGAGAGATAAACACATCGAGTTAACTGCAGGGTTTGTTTTATAGATGAAGATGAAGCTACTTTTTGTTCTCAGTCTGATGGTTTTCATGCCAACGATGGTTGAACCAGCTCCTACTGAAGAGCGACCCACGTGGCCAAGAACAACAGGTAAACGTACAAAAGAATCTTAAAGGCATTTCTAGTAATTGCAAATACATGACAAAAAAGTGTGAAATTACTCAACATATTTTAGGCTACGTTCACACTGCAGGCGAAAGCGCATCAAATCCGATTTTTTTTACCCTATGCGACCCATATCCAATCATGGTATGACAGTGTGAACGGGACAAATCCGATATTTTCAAATCCGATCTGGGTCACTTTCGTATGTGGTACTGAATCCAATACATATCCGATGTTTTAGAAAGCGACTACTTATTATGCATCTCAGGTCATCCCCCTGCTGCAATGGTGTAACCCGAATTTGAAAGCTAAGTGGAAATCCATAGAATTCAATACAACCCCAAAATTTCAACTACAAGCTTCAATTGCGGATAAAAAATTGGCAGACCGTTTAGAAGATAAAGGACCATGGATAAGCCACACTTTAAAAATATGGAATAAAGTGACTAAAATATGTGGTAGTGAACGAATACTAAAAGTATTTAGATGGTGTGCTTATGACACAGATTTTAAACCAAATGAAAGTGATAATAGATTTCAGTCCTGGATAGAGAGTGGACTAACAACATTCCATTCCTTCACACATAAAGGGACACTACAGAGTTTCCAGTCTTTACAAATAAGAAATGGCTTAAGACAAGTAGATTTCTTCAGGTTTCTTCAAATGAGGGATTACTTTAACAAACACTACAATATCCCAAACCCAAATATGGTTGAGTTAGAAATTTTTAAGATAGTTAAATTAGCATATGATAGTTCTCTGAGAAAGGCAATCTCCAAACTATATGATGTGCTCCTTCAAGCAAGGAAGGATACTACTCAAAATGTTAAGATTAAATGGGAATTGGAATCGGGGATGGGTATAACAAACGAGAACTGGGAGAGGATTTGTAATTTTCATTGGTACTCAACAAGTTCTTTATCTTGGAGAGACCACTGTTGGAAGAACATTATTAGATTTTTCAAAACCCCTCATCAAACTAAATATAAAAATGGGACAGCAGAATGCTGGAGAAGATGTGGATCAGAAGAGGCACATCATTATCATATCTTTTGGGACTGCCCTAACTTAAAAAATTACTGGCTGGGAATTCATACAACTTTGTGTGAGGTTTTTAAGATAAAATTTGACATCAATTTTGTAAATTTGTACTTGGGCTCGGTTGCTGGCTCGGTCCGGGGAGGGGACACAAAACTCTTACAAGCGCTATTAGCGGCCAGCAAAAAATCAATAACCAGAAAGTGGTTAAATCCAACTCCGCCAACACTTGAGGATTGGTTTAATGTGGTTTTCGAAATATTTAAAATGGAAAAATTGACATTCTTTTTTAAAATTCGAAAAGACAAATTCTACAAAATATGGAATAAATGGATTAGCTTTGTGTCCCCCATCCACCCTGAATTTAGGTAAGACCAGCCCTGAATTGGTGTATCTCCCATGTATCGTACAATGTCAGGTTGACCATCAACTTCATAATATGTACCTAATGTAGTCTTTGTAAATAAGTTAAACATGCTGCATTATGTAACACACTGTCAAGCAAACGAGTTAATTTTATTTTTTTTTTGCTATCAGAATGTAAAACAAAAGGACTAAGAAAAAGATTTTTTTTCTTTTTTTGACTAAATAATGTCAATGCACTTTATTGTAACAAATCCCTTTTTTTTCTTCAATAAAAATATAATTTAAAAAAAAAAAAAGCGACTGCTGTTTGAACGGTCATGTCGAGACAGACGCCAATTATCAGCGCCGGAGAAGCACCCGAGAAGACATCGCGAACGCTTCCTGGCCATCCAGTGTAGATGTCAGTGAAACTGTTGGGAAGACAATGCTGGAGAAACGTGAACATTTTATTTGTACTGTATAATCTGCAGATTGTGACAGAAATCTGCAGCTATCCTTTGAAGCACCGCTCCTCTAAAACAGCAATAAGGATAATTATTAGTTTATCTACATTATTATGTAAATAACAAAATAACTTAAAGCAAAAATTGGGAAACGTAAAGTCCGAAGTCTTTATATTAAGGGCCATCAGTCAAACAATACTGTTTACTCTGGGTCTAAACTGAGCGCGTTGTGTGTGACGTCTTCTTTTGCGCATGCGGGCCGCTTTAAGCGTTCACACTAGAGCGTGTTTGCTGTCGTATTTTATTTGCAGTGTGAACAAGCAGGCAAAAAAATCGGATTTGATCAAAAAATCAGAATTGAGCATCAAGACCTGCAGTGTGAACGTATCCTTAGATGCTTTGATTACTGCTTTGCGCACTCTTGGCATTCTCTCGATTAGCCTGATGAGGTCATCACCTGAAATGGTTTTCCAACAGTTTATAAGGAGTTCCCAGAAATGCTGAACACTTGTTGGCCCTTTTGCCTTCACTTTGCGATCCATCTCATCCCAAACCATCTCATTTGGGTTTATGGTAAGGTGACTGTGGAGGCCAGGCCATCTGGCACAGCACTCCATCACTCACCTTCTTGGTCAGATGGCCCTTAGACAGCCTGCAGGTGTGTTTGGGGTAATTATCCTGTTGATAAATAAATGATGGCCTAACTAAAACTGGTGGGATGGCATGTCACTGCAGGATGCTGTGGTAGCCATCCTGCAGCCATCCCATTTAGAAATTTAATTGCATTCTACAGACGCAAAGAGTTATAAAAAGAACAAAGAACTAATTTGATTCCAATGTGAGGATGAAACATTACAGATATTCTTCTGTCACCAGAAAGGAAATAAAGGAGCTGGATTTTAGTGTTTTTAAAGGTGTAAACTTTTGCAGAGGATTGGGGTGTGTGCTGTTTAGTTTTTACTAAACCTGCTTTTGGGAGCAAAACCCCGGAAGTCAACATAAAAACACATATAATGAAGGAAGAAGGAAGGAAGGAAAACGTTATAACGGCTTTTTTGTTGTCTTTTTGTCTGCAGGAAGTTCTGAAATAAATCTAGACGGGAGGATGTTCACTTTGTCTCGTAATTATGGAGGAGTAATCTTCTATCACCCCAATTATCATTTCCAAACTCCCTACCCAACCAGAAGCTACAAAGTCGGAGCTCCAAACACCACCAAACATCCAAACACCACCACCACCACCACCACCACCAAACCTCCAAAGACCACCACCACCAAAGCTACAACCACACAGAGTCCAACCAGAAGTGAGTATGTACATTCAAAGAGGTGGTGTGGACGCAGTCAGCGGTTTATTCTACTGGCATTAGATTTACTGGTTGTACAGAGAAGGATTAAACAGCTACTTTGATCTGAAGCAGGACTGGAAAAGTCCTCTTTTTTGCCCGTTTAACTACACGGTTAATCCCAGAGATATTTGAATATATGAAAAAGAAGTGTCTGTGAAGGTTCTCAGTCATCCAGGTCATTGTAGTCTAAGGAGCTTTGAAAGAAAAGCGTCTGGACTTCTTTAAGGTGCTTGAAGACGTTTCACCTCTCATCCGAGAAGCTTCTTCAGGGTCCTTTTGTCCCTCTTGGGGTGACACTCCCACAGGGCTTAAATCTGGGACTCTCCACCATTTGACCCTAGAACTAAAGAAGCTTCTCAGATGAGAGGGGAAACATCCAGACGCTTTTCTTTCCAAGCTCCTTAGACCATGAAAAAAAAGTTTCAAGAATTCATCTCAGGTTTTCGGCATGATAAAAAATTGCTGCTTGGGGCTTGAATTGCGAGAAATAAATTTGAAAAATTACATGAAATATTTCTGTTAGCTCGGCGAGCTAATTATAACATGAAAATTTTGTTAATTGACAGAATATTTTTAATGCAAACCCACTGTAATCTTTCCATGTTCTGTGCAATATTTTTGGCTCATGTGCAATTATTTTGGTCCCAGTCTGTTTCAATGTTTCCTACACATACACCATGTATATAGTTCCACTCACATATGTATACATATACACTGTTTTTTATTTTATTTTTATTCTATTTATTTAATTATTTATTTATTTTCCGCCTTCGTTGTATATTGGTTTCTCTTCTTCTTACTTTAGCACCTTTGTGGTTCAGCTACCCAATTTCGCTGTGCAAGAAACTGCACAATGACAATAAAAAGCTCTAAGTCTCTAAGTCTAAGTCTCTAATAATATAGTTAAAATATAATATTTTCATATAATATTTTCATTCATATTTTCATAATAGATGGTGAAAAAACAGGAACTTTCTGTTAATAGTTTTTCTTTTGCTTATTTATGTTGGTGAAGTGTAAATGGCCATAGAGGAGGTCTTTATCAGTAGGAAAAGCTGTAAAACTCATGGAAACACAGTGAAAAGCATGAAATTTACGTCCTCCTCTACACTGTACAGACTGCCAGATTGTAGTCTTTTGCAGGCCAATTCCAGCACCCGGGCCTTATGCTTGACACCCCTTGGTTTAGTCTGTTTGAAGCCAGACAACAAAATTGGCAAAAGTGCTGACTCTGTAAGTGTATAATCTTATAGACTGTAATTCCATTAAACTAATAAAATAAAAATAAAAAACACAAACAAACAGTAGTGTAGCATTACCTTATTATCCAGAAGTCCAGCCTGTGCAGCTGAATGACTGTGTGCACTGCAGATCAATGAAATTGATCCGCTGAAATTGGTACAGTTTATATTCACATTGATCCTGAGCAGGTAAAATATCTTGCAAACCAACTAAAGGAAAGAAAACATTCGTCAAAGCCCAATGCAATCATTTTAAGGAAATGTGTTGTCCAACCTGTTTTTGTTACATCTCTTGCAGGTGTGTCAGTGTGTCTGCGTTACATGACTGACGCTGTGCAGCCAACCTTCCCACTCTTCACTCTCAGTCCAGACACATCCTCTCTGAGTCTGCAGCGTAGCTTTGACACGTTCATGCTGTCCTATTATGATTCCTTCAGTGTGGACCTGCAGCCCATTGTGCACTTATGGCCAGACATTAAGCAGGACATCTGGACCAGTGTCTGCCTCACTGTGGACACCAGTAAGAGTGTGGTCCAGATGTTCAGTGGCGGTTATATGAGCCCCAGGAAGGTGATGCCTTATCAGGTGAGAATGTCGACAAAGTTAGAATCAGCATGTTAAAAACTGTGTGGATGCACAGACAGAAAGACAAATTCACTAAACAGAGCAAAGTAGTGTGCGAGTCCAGGTGTGCAGGAAGCATTCTGGTCAGATTAATGAACCACCTCAGGTATTTATTTATTTGAGTATTTTTAATTGAAATGTCTCTCCAATGAGCGGAACCCAGACACCTTTCAGAGGAAGTTCATTTTCCTCACTTGTATCCATGATTTTCTCACAGCTCGTGGTCACAGGGAAAAATAGATCCACTGGTAAACTTAGAGCTTTACCTTAATATTCAGCCATCTCTTAGTCACATTACAGTCTGTCTCTCAAGAAACAAGACCCTGAGATAGCTGGACTCCACCAGCTGGAACAGTAACTCCTTTCCACCCTTTTTGTGCCTGAGACTTCAACAGAAGACATAATAATGACAACATAGAATCTATTTTTGTGTTGTTTTGTTTATATCTAAGTGAAGAAAACACTCAAATGACTCCTTCATTGTAATCCAGATTTCTGAAAGGCTTTAAAAAGTAGACAATATTATTCTCAAAATCACTTAATCATCTTTAATTTTGATCTTCTCTTTTTTCTGTGTGTTCAGTATGTGTGGTCAGGCGAGCCTGTGATTAGTTTCCCAGGTTTTGATGGTCAGCTGACAGACGTCCAGGTGTGGGACTATCCTCTGCGATATAAAGACATCTTCTACTACATGAGCAGAAGTTATTACGGGTAAGATCTCTATGCTGAATTCACACACCGACCGTTTAATCATAACCACAGTATAAATGACAATATTAAAGATATAAATAAAGTAAAAAATTCATTTAAAACAGGCCTTGTCTTAAATTTGCTTTTTAATGTTTAAGCTTTGTTTTAAAAGCTTGTTAAAAGCGTGTGTTTTGTTGTGGTTTTAGGTCTTACAGCGGCTCTGTCATCTCCTGGTCCTACATCAGATACGATAACAGAGGAAGGGCAGTCTTGGAGGACAACTTTGACATGCGAGCAAAAGTTGAGCAAGAGAGTAGACGGAAGGAAAAGAAGATGAGATTCTTCAGTGTGGAGGAAAACAAGCTGCTGCTTTAATGACAGAAGATGAAACTGTCCTGTGAAGCTGAGATGTCTCTTTTCCCAGTGGCTAAAAACTGGAGGGTGGTCCCCTTCTTCCCCTTCTTCTTTTGTATTAATGTATATATCAGAGTTCACTTCATGCAGCTGTACAGTGTAATCCATTATCTTTTATCTTTTGTTTCATCAGCCTTTTTTGTTTTTGTTTGTTTTTTCGATCATAATCACTTGAAATCTGAAATGTCGGTGGAAGTTTTCACAGAGGTGAAGGCTGAGGTTAATTTTCCCTTTGATTTCTAAAGGACAGTCTTTTTGAAGCTACGGGAGTTGCCATATGAAAAATTAAAATTTAATGCACTGGCAAAAGTCCCGACTGTGAATATTTAATCTCTTATTTTACTTGGAAGTTTTACTTTTAAAATATGAAACACCATAAGAAAAAACAACAATGCAGCTCAAATTTATAAAGGAATTCTGCTGTAGTCAGAGAAACCTGTCAGCAAGACTTACTGGGCTTACCCTGTAAAGGAAATGAAAAAATAATTTACTTTATGACTTAAATATCTATCTATCTATGAATTTTTAAAAAAAAATGCTGTTTTCACTGTGTAAGAAAATGAAAATTATATTGTAAATTGTGAAAAAATTATTATCAAAAATGATTTACACATTACTTAAAATTACTTGCAGTACTTAATTTGCTTGCAGTATAACTATTTCTTTGCTTCCAGTAAAGTTGACTGTCACTCCCTTACTCTAGTGTGCCTAGCTTTAATTATTTCTGGAGCTCTGCATGAAAGTTTGGGCGACAAGTTTAAGGAAGTGAAAGATGAAATTTACAGACACAGCAAGCTGTTAATATGAGATAAAGTTCAACACTGGTTTGAGTAGAGGAAGTAAAAGCTCACATACAGATTTAATAAAAGCTAAAGTAACTTAAGAATTTCCATATAGTATTGGTTCTTGTGTCAGCTTTACCTCTTGTTAAATGATGTGGAAAAGCTGTTGTGGTGAGCAGAGCTACTCAATCTTTTAGTGTTACTTTAGTCTAAATAGACTGGAATCAGCCTTTATGGACTGTATTCATACCGCACAGCAGTCATGACCTCTGAGTTGAACTTGCAGACAGGTTGAGGTGTGTTTGCTGATAGTCCAGGAACCAAACAAAGTCCAAAATGCCCAAAACACAGGAATAATATCAGAGTCCAAACACCAGAAATCACAAGGGATACAAATACAGGACGCACAGAGCGAGGAAACAAAGAGCTGCAACAACAACACGACCCCAACCCAAAGGACAAAACAGGACTGAGAAAATATATACAAGAGATACAAGAAAACACAATCAACATAAGAAAAAGAAGAAGTTTATTTGTGTAGCAGTTTTTAAAGCACACAGTTACAAAGTGAACAAAGTGATTTTGAATAAAATCACATTACAATAAGTGTACTTGTTATACTTCTTCTTTTATAAACATGTGTCTTGTTTCATTTATTTATTTAGTTTTTAATAAACAGTTTAGTTTTTCGTAACATGAACGCTAACATTTCAGATTCAGAATCACAACATCCTATTTAGTTGTTTGTGCACTTCTGCTTAATACCAGCTGATTGCTGGAGGTAACCTTGTGTGCCTTTGCTTTGTTGGTAGCAGTTGAGTGGAGGCATTGGTTCAACATCAGTGACCGCATAAAGGAGTTGGGCACTTTGATACCCGAGTCATCAGACCTGTAGGTCGTACTGGCGCTTTCATTTTCCACTGCTCACATAAAGTTACACTGTTTGAATTTTAAATGCCAGGGGGCCACGCATTAGGCGTATAAATCATGATCTTGTCCTCTGCCTCTGTTGTCCTTCTTATCTTTACTGACATCGCAACAATGACAGAGAGATGCGCTGGAATAAAGGCACCATTCTCAAGGCTTCTGTAGACTACATCAGGAAACTGCAGAAGGATCAGCAGAGTGCCAAGGATGCTGAGATGAGGCAGAAGGAGTTGGAGCAAGCGAACCACTCCTTATTAATGTTACATGTCCGGGTCAGTTGAGTTTTATTTATGTAGAGCTGTTTCACAGGAATGGTCATCTCAAAGTGCGTTTTGTTATAAGCTAAAGACATTAGTGAGAGGATCCTGACAATCAAATGAGGCTGTATGAGCAAACACTTGGTGGCAGGGAGGAAGAAAGAACTTCATTTTGACAGCAAGAGATCTCTAACAGAACTATTTAGGTCGTTGGTTTGTTACGTTGATTTGGTGGGTTTGCAGTGATATCATGATATGACTTGATCATCAAGGGTTTGCCAACTGTGGATTTTACAGCCATTAAAAAGAATATCTACTGTGGACATATATGATCTCTTGATTTTCATCAGCTGAAGGCTTTTCAGGGAGCTTTTAGAACAGCCTTATAATAAGTAATTCCAATCAATAGTGCATCCTAGAAGCTTCAGTATGTCTCTGATTTACTTGGCAGAGGAAAGAGGGCATTCTTAGTTTGCTTGTTAAAGAAAATGTTCCTGGTCAAGAATAATCGATTCTTATAGCTGTCAAGGTAATGCCATCCAGACTCTCTCTATATATATATTAATATTAGTGGTACTATTATACTGCCATAGTGCCTAATTTTTCTATTAATAAGCAAATCTTAACAAGAAATCATAAAGCAATGTTATTGTATCAGCCTATCAGTGACTAAATGGTGCGTCAACCAATGACTGAATACGTATATATCTCAAATGAAAGAACAAAAACTCAAAGTTTAACACTATTGCTTGATGGGAAAACACAGACTGCTGGAACATGTTAGCATTAGCAGGGATCGTGTTAAAGAATGCAAAGCAAGAGAAAGAAGCTGAGGTATGCCAAGTTACTCATGACCTGGACTGCAAATCAGGGGCAAAAGGTTTGATGAACTGATGACTCCAAATTTAGTCTAAATCATCATCATCATATGCAGAGGAGGTCAGGAGAGCGCTACAGCAGTGAGTGTCTATAGCTGTCTATAAAACACAGTGGAGGCAGCAAGTTTGCTAGTCTGCAGCATTCAGATCCACCCCAAAGACTGTTCAGTGCTCAGAGAAACTGCACTATATCCAAGAGCTGCATCTGAGCCTCTACAGGCCTCAGACAGCATGTTAAATGTTAACATTCATGACAGTATAATTAGAAAAAGACCAAAGAAGTATGGCTTGTTTGGAGGGGCTGCCAGGAGAAAGCTTCTTCTCTTAAAAGAACACAACAACTCGGCTGCAAATTTGCCCTTGAAGAAGACTTCTGCAGCAACGTCTTTTTAACAGATGAGACCAAAGCGGAGGTTTGGCCATCATGCACAGCAGTACCTTCAGCAAAAATCAAACACAGCATAAACACCTCAATCCAGCTGTCAAGCATGCTGATTTGAGGGTGGTGATTTGAGCTTGTTCTCCAGCCACAAGAGATAGGCACCTTGCAGTCAACAAACTCCTCTGTATGCCAAAGTTTTCTAGAGTCAAATGTCAGGCCATCTGTCCGACAGCTAAAGCGTCTCCTAAATCAGGTCATGCAACAGGATAATGACCCCGGGTACAGCAGCAAATCTACAGCATGGAAGCCCAGACCTCAACCTGACAGAAATGCTGTGTATAAAGGTAGGCTTGCAAATGTCAATGAATTGAAGCAGCTGAAGTTATTGCTGCTAACTGCTGGTTCTGTAAACTACTCAATCGTAGAATTCAGTTCAGTTCAGTTCAGTTCAGTTCATTTTTATTTCAAACATTTCAAACATGTGCCTTCACAATCATTACAAAATATCATTCCATTATTTGTTTGAAAAGGAGTAGGCTGAAGTATTTACTTATTTGTCCCTACCCCCTCAAGTTTTACCTCTCATTCATTTAATTTTTTTTGTCTTAAATTAAACAAACAACATATGAAACATATGAAGTAAAACAAAACATAACATACATAAATCAAAACAAGAAATTAGCAAGCCCCACCACAGTATAGTTTCTTTCATATGAAAAATACAGAATGTGTATATTTGCAGATACACAAGTTATGGAAAAACAACAAACCAAAACAAAACAAAAAAAACAAAAAAGAACCGCAACACCATTTCCAGCAACATTACCGTCCTGGGTTAACCCCGTTTTCTTCATTCTTATACTTATTTAAAATTAGGTTTTTATATTTTACTTTAAACTGTTTTATGTTTTGACTGTCTTTTATTTCTTCTGTTAGACTGATTGCGATGTTGAACTAAAACAAATGTCTGTATCCTAAATTGTGGATATCCTATTGTGGTGCTCTAAACTGTAACACTAAATGTGATTCAGAATGTTTTCTTTTGTATATATTATTTTACATCCAGTGGTTAATATATACCAAAGAGTATATATTTTCATTATGGTCAACAAAATTTGGGACTAAAATCTGGATTTAGATACATGAAAGCTTCTTGTTCATTTTGTGCCACGTACTGTCACATACGCTAAGTCTAATTACACAATGATTGCCTGAGCCTATTCTTGTTAAATGATGAAAAACCCAAAGGCACCTTTCAGCAGTGGATCTGTGTGAAATCAGCAACATGCAAAACGAAATCAAAATGTGGGCTATTGAGTCGAAAAACAAAAATCGCAATTCAATCATCTGAGCAGCTTTACTCATGAAATGATAACAGTTAGCTGAATTTACAGTGGCTTGCAAAAGTATTCGCCCCCCTTGAACTTTTCCACATTTTGTCACATTACAGCCACAAACATGAATCAATTTTATTGAAATTCCACGTGAAAGACCAGCACAAAGTGGTGTACACGTGAGAAGTGGAACGAAAATCATACATGATTCCAAATATTTTTTACAAATAAATAACTGCAAAGTGGGGTGTGCGTAATTATTCAGCCCCCTTTGGTCTGAGTGAAGTCAGTTGCCCATAGACATTGCCTGATGAGTGCTAATGACTAAATAAAGTGCACCTGTGTGTAATCTAATGTCAGTACAAATACAGCAGCTCTGTGACTTGTGTATGGTCACAGAACATCCACAACTGACTCCTGGAAGAAGTATGGAGCGAACTCCAGGATAAAAAAAAAAAAAAAAACTTACTATAGCTCCACAAAATTTGGGTTCGGGAGAAAATTCAGGGGGAAGTAGAATGGGAGGGAGAGCCTTCAGTTTTCAGGCCCCTCTTCTGTGGAACCAGCTTCCAGTCAGGAGACAGACACTGTCTCTACTTTTAAGATTAGGCTTAAAACTTTCCTTTTTGCTAAAGCATATAGTCAGGGCTGGTTAAGGTGACCCTGAATCCTGTACATTGCTGGAGAGTATTTCCTTTTTGGTCACCTTTCTCACTCAACATGTGTTAATAGACTTCTCTGCTGAATCACACTTGTTATTAATCTCTGGATCTCGTCCACAGCATGTCTTTCATCCTGTCTTCCTTCTCTCTCCCCATCAGAGGGAGCATTCAAAGAGCTGTGCGACGGACGCCTGATGTCGGAGTTTTGTCACTTCCACAAGTTGTAAAATGTTTTGCAGATCCATTGCAGACCCCCTGCACTAGCCTGTCCCGCCGCCTGCTCACCTGCCTGTTCTTTTGGAGATTTACAGTATGTTTACCCCCTTGGCTTGCGGCGCAATTTCCTAACTCTGTTTTGTCCCTCATCCTCAGGTCACTCCAGTGTGCCACCCATCCTCCTGCATGCATCGGCTCTGTTTCATTCCCTCTCGGTCCTCGCATGTTTACCCGATCGCTGTAAATAGCCCCGTCCTTTGTAAGTATCCCCTATAAGATAGATAAGATAACCTTTATTAGTCCCACACGTGGGAAATTTGTTTTGTCACAGCAGGAAGTGGACAGTGCAAAAGTTATGAGGCAAAAATTAGAATACAATAAGAATAAATACAGTACACAACTGTACAGAATAGAATAAAATAAAATACTATATACAGTAGAATAAAATAAAATAAATATACAATAAGATAAAAATAGAATACAAATACAAATACTATATACAACTGAGTAAAAATACAACGATGACAGAAAGGATTATTGCACTTAGTATTATTTTTCTGTTTTGTTTTTTTTTTTAAGATAAGTGTCACTGTAAATAAAACAGCATTTACTGCAACCGCCGAGCCTGTGTGTGTTTCTGCTACTGAGTCCAGCCGTTATAGTCAGTCACCTAACATAAAGTAGGGAAACTGTCACGGTTCTGCTGTGTGGCAGGCAGGTTTAGGACTCAAATGCAGGACTCAGACCACAAGAGTTAAACTGAGAGAGGCAGCTTTTATTGCCGCTGAACATCCAAACACGATGAGAAAGAACATATAACCAAAAACTGGAAACTAGAAACTAAGGCCTGAGGGAAAAAAAGAAACAACAGGAAACTAGGAAGCTACTAAACTTGGAACACACTCTGAAATAACTGGGGACACGAGGAGCACGGAGAAATACACACAGCACAAAGGAGTGGTAGAAGTACGATGACGAGCACTGGAGGACACACACTGTAAATACACAGGAACAAGAGGGAATGAGGAATTGACCTCACGAGACAGGGGAAGCGAAACTAGAAATGCTGACATGAAGCAGACTTTCAAAGCTAAACAGGAAACAGCCAACAGACACAGACCTGACACTGAGCCAAAAGGGACACATGAACCAAACCTAAAAACTAGAAATCACAGAACAAAGAACTAGAGCACTAGAAATACAGAGAAAGAAACCTGGACACTAATTGTGATAACAATGAGGAAAATCAAACATCAAATCAGAACACAAGAAGTCATTTACAGCGAAGAAATCCTTAACAAAATAACACAGGGTCACCGACCCAGGACCGTGACAGAAACACAGAGCAGGCGGACACACAATCATGAGGGACGAGGCAAAACTGAACCAAGACAAACTGAAAAAATAAAAATAAATGTAAAGCATAAAAGATCAGGAAGTAACTGAAGACAGGGAAGTACAGAAATACAGACATGACTCAGAAATCACAGGAGTGCAGGAAAAACAAACTCAGGGGCATAAATATGATTACAAATTCTCAAAGGAAACTGAGAATAAAATCATGAAGAGAAATAAAATAGAACTTGAGCTGAAGTGACACTCTGTGCTACTTTAAAAAGTATTGTCACTTTTTCTTATTTCCACTGTTTTGATTCCCTCTCTAGTCCCTGTTTGATTCTTAGTTGTGGATTAAGCATGAATGTGTGCTGCACTTAGGTTTTCAACAAATCTGACACCTCCAGAATCAAGCAAGGCCATTTCACAAAACACCGAACTGCTCCTTTAAAGCACAATATAGCACCTTAACAGATATCATTCATTACTCTCTCCCCACCACCTCTGTATTGTTATTTTCCATAATAAACACACAAAAACAACCACAACACATAAAAAATGAATAATTAGCTTCAGATTTTAATTTTTTGTCCAAATCTGTGTCTCAAATTTTTACTTAATCTTATTTCTGGTGCATTCACAGCCACATGCAGAGACATCTGAAGTGCACCTTGGCTAATCAGTGTAAATTCACACTGGTGATAAAGCTGAGTGTGGAAGGGTGGAAAAGAAGCACTTTTTGACACTTTACCTTCATTTTTTATCAATCAAGGTTGCTGTTTGGATAAGATGTGGCAGTTTTCAGCTACGTGCACAACACAAAGTCATGCACAGCCTGAGGGAGCATGGACGTGTCCAAAGTGAGAGAGTGTAAGATTTGTTTCCCATCTTGCTTCATAAACAAAACCACACACTGAAATCAAATCAAACATTTAATTTCAAAACACAATTAATCACTGTCAAGTCTTTTATGACTGGATTATTTTCTACTAATTACCCTACTCCGTCCCTACTCCGTCATCATTAAAACAACTGTTGTCTTTTTTCCTCCTCCACGCTGAAAAATCTCAGCTTCTCTTCCTTCACGCCACGGTCTTGCTCAGCTTCCCCGATTGGCTGTTTTGCCTGCATGTCATAGGAGTCCTCCATGACTGCCCTTCCTCTGTTAGAATAGCTGATGTAGGACCAGGAGATGACAGAGCCGTTGTAAGACCTAAAAACACAAGGCCGATTATAAATAAAAATAATTTTGTTTAAAAATAGATTATGGATGTTAGATATAGGGACAGCTTTTGGTGGCAGTGTAATGCAAACTCATCAGCACACAATTATAATTGCAAAGGACACATTTGGGCAAAATATGGTGGTCCTAAAGAAACAATTCACTCAAAAAACAGTAAAAGATAAATTGTCTGATTCTTATACAGCACATTTCTACTCTGAGCACTAAAAGTAGCACTTTCTCTACATAAGTGCTTTCTATTCAACATTCATACACATTCACTGGATGTATCAGAGAGTATAGTGGAGTTAGTGTCTTGCCCAAAGATATTTGGCACACAGACTGGAGCAGCCAGGGATCAAACTACCTTCCCTTCGATGACCTCCTCTACCTCCTGAGCTGCAGCCACTGAACCAGGTACCAACCAGGCACCACGCTCACATAGATGACTTCAGGTCTGCACTGTTATTTAACTTGATTCCAAAAGAGGGCGCTCCATGCCCAGATAAACTTTTTCGGTGCTTCGGTTGAACATTTCTACTTTGTGCTACATATTTTAACATGAGATGTCATGCAGAGAGATGATAGAAAGATAACTATTGTTCTCATTAACAAATGAAGCAGAATTCTCACACCCATTGTGTAACATTATGATGAGTTTATTTCTTCATGTATTAGACAATTTTTTTTTAACTATTGGGAATAAAACACACTTAAAATCAGTCTTAATGCAGTGATGATGGTCTGTGCTGCAGTGAGGTTTAAGTTAGCTGTACATGTAAAACTGGAACGCACACACATAAACACACACACACACAGGATCTTACCCATAGTAGCCTTTAGTGATGTAGTAGAAAACTTCTTTATAGTTCAGAGGATAATCCCACACGTGGACGTCTGTCAGCTGACCATCAAAACCCGGGAAGTCAATGACAGGCTCACCTGCCCACACATACTGAACACACACACACAAACGCACACACAGTGAAGGTTTTATTGGCTAACAGGGGTGTTTGCTTGTGTGTTTTTTTTAGGAGGAAATGCTAACTGCTGTAGACCTGAAATATGATTGATCTGTATATTTTGTTACCCATATTTCCATAGTTTGCATTCTGAGTGAAAAAAAAAGGCTTTTAAGCTTTTAGAAAGGTTACAGCTTCCTCACTGTGTCATCATTTATTAGATGTTATGGATGCAGTAACTTTTCCATTTGCCTCAAGTCTGAAAGATGTTAATAAATAAAAGTGTTTCCTTTTCTATGCTACGTATTTAAACTAAACATGTGGGTGTATGTGGGTGTCTACACACTAATTCTAATAATTCTCACCTGAGTGGGCAGCACCTTCCTGACGCTCATGTACACACCATTGAACAGCTGGACCACACCTTTACTGGTGTCCACAGTGAGGCAGACACTGGTCCAGATGTCCTGTTTAATGTCCGGCCATGAATACACAATGGGTTCCAGGCCCACGCTGTTGTGATCCTGATATGATAGCGTGAATACGTCAGCGCTACCCTGCAGCTTTAGAGTGGATTTCTTTGGACTGACAGTGAAGAGCGGGAAGGTTTGATACATATAGTCAGTCATGTAACGCAGACACACAGACACACCTGTGAAAAGGTGAGTAAAAATGTAGACGTTACTTAACATGATTATTGACTTTACATGCAGTTTAAACAGGTTAAATTGGTTCCTGGAAATGGTCAGGAACAGTGTGTAACAGGCTTTGAGGTATGTTCCCCTTTCTGCAGTTAATAATCTCTATATCTGGGTGCTTAACCCACCACTGTTTCCATTATTTATGTAACAGATTAGCCTTTATGCTCCACCTTACTGATGTCTTCTTTATCTCTTGTCATCGTAGGTTTGCCTTTTAGTGCCATTTGTGTTGCTATGTCTTTTTCTGGACTTCCTTATCAGCTTCAATAAATCTAAATAATAAAGGAACTGACACCTGCACACCTATTTCCATCACCATGGTAACTTGTGCCGCAGACCTAGCTTCTGCTTAAACATTTTATGTTCATGAGATCAACAGGTATGAACTCGTCACCTACTGACCAGTTTCTGGAAAATACGTCACCTTTCCCTCAGACCTATTAAAAAGAGCCTGTAGAGTTTTTGTCTTTTTTGGATGAGTATCATGAAGAAATAGTGACTCTTAGAAGCATCTTTATTGCTTGCCTTTCCCCAGCTGTCCACATACAACTCTTAAATATTTTTATAATTCTTTAAGCTTTAATACAGTGGTATGACCCTAAAATGAGGCACCTATACCTTGTAGAACTTGCTTTTAGTTTGTATTTCAGTCTGTTTAACATCTCTGAGTTTTTCCAACATTATAATTTGAGCATCTTTATGAAATATGGGCCTCTGCAGTCTTCATATGCTGCCAACACCGCCTCTTTCATAGTTAGAATGGTTAACCCTAGATTTACCTTGCGTCCACTTTTGTGTGACCTCTTAGCATGGGGATGTAAAACATAAGGCCTGGGGTCAGATTTGGCCCAGTAAAGAGAGTTAATTGCAAGTAATAAAGGTTTTTAAAAACTATTAAATGACAGGGGGTTTTTTTTCACAATCTGCCTTAGAAATTTCAATTTGGGATTTTTTTAAAAACATTTTGTTTGTGTTGTTGTTGTTGTTTTACAATTCGAAGACAGTCTGGGCAATCAGCTACCAAAATGTTTTATGCAATTTTACTCATTTGAGTTTTGTTTTTTTGTTTGTTTTTTTTACAATTTGAGCCCAAAGAGTTCTGTTAAGATTTCTTAAATTTACCACAACAGAATTTTTGTATATTGTAGAAAAACTACAGGTAAGATTACACTTATTTAAAAATTATGGTAAGATACCTCAGAGATAAATGTGTAGAAAAGATTGAATTCAATAAAATCAAATTGAATTGAAGTGGTGCGGCCTTCTTAAGATCAAAGTTGGTTATATGTGCATTGTAATATGAGTTTGTCATCCCTGGCTTAGTAGGACTCCTGATGTTGCAGTAAGGGAAAGCCAGATTTAAAAAGCTATGTCCAAATTGTTTTGTGTGTATGTAGGTTTTTAAAAATTTTTCATGGATTTCTGAACTACCGAACTTCCTAGCTGGAATCCTGGGATCTCCCAGGATTGGGGATGATATTTTCCAGAGAACTGATTTGTCATCAGGGAGGTCATTCTGTTTATGTTGATCTCTTCTTTCCACAGTCTGCTCTGGGGCAGGTTATCTTCACAGCTTTAGCTCGTCGATAAGAAGTTAACTGTTTTTGTAACCCTGAAAACCTGCTTAGTAAAAAAGGCATCTGCTACCTTTTTAATACACACAAAATTATGTCATGGTATTACATCAGGTTTTGATACAGAAATGAACTGTAACAAAGATTGTGTTGCTCTTGGTTTTCTTTTGTTTAAAAACCTTTCTATAAGAGACCAGACCAACGAAGAAACATAAAAGTCAGTGTTTGAATAATGAGTACAAAAAATTGAATGCCCTGCTCACCTGTAGTTGGACTCTGGTTGGGGCTCTGGTTGTAGCTGCGGTGGTCATGGGAGCTCTGTCTTTGTGTCTTCTGGTTTGGTAGGGAGTGGGGAAATGATAACTGGGGGGATAGAAGGTTACTCCATTATTAGAAGACAGAGTGAACATCTTCCGATTTAGATTTAGTCCAGCACGTCCTGAAGAAAGAAACAGAAAGCCTGAACTAATATAAAAATGATCCTTTCACTCTTTGTGTGTCTGTCAGTTTCCTGTTATGATACTTATATAATTCTACTCTACCTGAACACATAACGCACTACAAGCCTCATTCATGCAATCAAACACACATTTAAGAAAAAGAATACCTCCTACATCACAAGTTTGTGTGGTTTAGATTTGGTGTGTGTGTGTGTGTGTGTGTGTGTGTGTGTGTGTGTGTGTGTGTGTGTGTGTGTGTGTGTGTGTGTGTGTGTGTGTGTGTGTGTGTACACCTGTTGTTGATAGCCATGCATCTGGTTGTCCAGGTAGGGCTCGTCCAACACCAATGTCCTCCATCGCTGGTAGAATAATCATCAGAATGGCAACAAGAAGCAGTTTCATCTTCTTCATCCCTGACACTGTAGTGAAGCGTCTGAGCATCTGTGCTGTGTGGATGTGTTTTTCTCTCTGCTCCCTCTCTGAATCTGAGCAGGCTTCACTTCAGCTCATTTAGTTATGTTCCTGTTTGAGATGATATCAGCAGCTTTGAGTCCAACACTCTACTATTGTTGCCACTTCTGACAACAAAAAATGGAGTCAAGCAAGCGTTCCTATTTCCTTCTGTCTTCGCTGTACCGTCAGGTGATTGAGTTCAATTTAAAGATTCCTTGACTGCACATTTGCCTTTATGTTTGCTTTTGTGAACAGACACAACATTGTATCTGCCATGGCCATAAAAAGGAATAAATATAGCATTCACATTACAAAATATCAGGTAACAAACAAAACACTTCTTGCCTTCAGAATCTGTTGTGCAGCTTTCACAGTATGTTTTGAACCTTTGTACTGTGAAGAGTCTCCAATCAGTTTTGCTGTATCTGGCTCAAAGCAAAACTCTTTGCTCTCTCATTTGTTCTCCCACATTGAAAAAGTGCTCTATTGGATTGAGATATGGTGACTGTGGACTGACAACAGTTAAAATCTACTTCCAACTATGTTTCCTCCTATTGTGGCTCTGTAGTAAAATCTCTCTATAACTTCTTCTTTTGAAACAAACTGGACACAAAAAACAAAATGCCACAGCTGCTGCACAAGAAGTTTGATAGATAAGAAGACGCACTTCTGCTTATGGTGATTTTTTAATGTACCTGTTTGATGCATCAATTCAGGTATAAATGACTTTATAGCCTAAATGTAAATACAGATACTGGAGTGTGTTAAACTGTTTTAACTGTTTCCTACCCCACACTTTGAGAGAGCAGCACCAGCCATTACTTACAAATGGTCATGCAAAATCAAACTTAATACAAATACCTGAATCCCAAGCATCTATTAGGATAGTCTTAAATATAACACTAAATGTGATTGAGAACATTTTTGCTTTTGGTTGCATAATTCTACATAGTTGTTTTACATAGTTTTACATGTTGCCCAGAGGAAACCCACACAGGCACGGGGAGAACATGCAAACTTCACACAGAAAGGCCTGGAGACAAGATGCGTTCACAGCGCCTAACAGCTGATGTGATTAAACTTACTTTTAAGCAATGTTCCCTCTAAGCTGCGCGCGTGCCCAATTGCGCACTGCTGGCACGGTCTCTGCGCACACAAAATCTGCGTTGCGCACACACACAAAAAAAAATCTAACCTGAATTGAAATTAAAATAAAAACTTTAACAGTTCTGTTTTGCAGTGTTAGTCAGTAAGTGACTGTCTGCTCCCGTATGGGATTAGAACGATGCCACCTAATCCCATAGTCCAGCCAATGATGCGATTCACATTTGTATATACACAGCTAATCAATGTCGTTGACAGGCTATGACAGCGTCCTTATGTGCCGAGACCGGTGTTTTAGCTAGCAAAGCAGCGTGGCTGATGTGGAGTGAAGCCACGTTAATGACAACGTGTACAACCATTGGATATGTGAGCAGGACAGACGGAACAACTGACGGGGAAAGTGTGGACTTTATACCAGTTTTTAAATTGTGTTGATAGGCCACAGGAGAGAAAAATCCCAAACTCTGCTGCTTCAGGCTGCTGATGCTCCACCCACTGAACGTGAGTTTGACCACAAACACGGCTTAAAGGAAGTTTCGGTGAAGGTAGGAGAGGAATGAGGAGTCCACCTTGCCTCAGATCAACTTTTATTAACTTTTTAAAGTTTTATAAACAGTTAATAAACTCTTTGCTTCATAATTAGCTCCCACAGTTTTTGTAAACACTCACAAGTCCAGTTTATCCTGTGTTCCTGAACATTTCCCAGCATTTTTTTCGTGTACTTGCCATGCATGAAAATACTTACTTCAAGTTATTCCTCCTAAAGGTGGTTCTAAAAACTACTGAATCGTGCAGTGTGATGGTGCAATAGGTCATGTGTTGTTCATCTGAGGTTGTATTTAACTAATTTTAAAACCTGGATCACTTAATTTTTTATTATGTCCTGACAAATAAAAGCATAGAACTAAAAGAGGGTGTGCTTTCTTTTTACCATGCTGTACTGTTGTTATGTATCCTGGCATCCTTTCACCTGTCTCATTCACTTTCTGTCTAAATGTAATTTAATTGTCATAAACCTGCTTTTGTAGATGTTTGTTGAGGATATTTTCATTTTCGCTTTTGGATATACGTGGATAGGCCTGCAGGCCTGTCTGGCCCACAGACTATATTTTGCCCAAGCGTGACAAAATTACATCAGCAAACATGCAACATGTGTTTACTGATGCACATCTTACATAACAGCACTGCCTTTTACGTAGCTGTACGACAGGACAGGACAACAGGAGGGTTCATTAAAGATGATAAATTATTTTGTTAATACTAAGATAAATAATTATATTGATAATAATAACTGAATAATTGTTTTGTTTTTGCTGTGGCCCATATACTGACGTGAAGAATAGTGCAGTTGGCCCTTGAAGTTGCTTTTTTTTGTTGGAGAGGATTTGTTTGTTGTTGCAATGTTAAAATAAGTTGTTTAAAAAGCAAATAATTAATTGATATGAAGGCAATATGAGCAGAGTACATACATGCTGAGGGATTGGCTGTGTTAGTTCAGTGAGAGAGTTTTTGTAAAGAAAACAATCTTCACTAGCAGTCAAAAACGAATGTGAACGCTTATGTCTGCATTTTTATTTTGTTAAACACAAACAAAATTATAGCAGAAGTGCTGCCAGAAAGAGGGTACCAATTTGTTTATTTGGTAGTTTAATGAATTCCATTTTTTGTCTTGTTATACAATATTTGAAATTAAAAAAAAAAACAACACTACATTTTTAAAATATTTGTGGGTGTTGTCCTATTTGTTTGTTTGTACTACTTAAACAATAAAGTGGCCCTCCAGATGACGGTGCCAACAGTGGCCCACAGCTCGTTTAAGTTTGAGACTCCTGATCTACATCGTCACTTTACAGACTGGTGGATGAATACACGTTCTGTTCATTTTTTTCTTTGTTAATAAATTCTGACATTTTAGTTACCATATCTTATTGTATCCCTTTATTTGTCACAGTCTTTATCCCAGGCTGCGGAAAAACACATATTATTCTTACAAAGATCAGCTCATTGTTTCCACTGCTTTTCCAACGACTGAACAACCCCGATTCCAAAAAAGTTGGTGAACTGTGTAAAATGTAAATAAAACAGAATTTACGACGATTCATAAACGTGTATTTTACTCACAATAGAACATGGAAAACATGTCAAGTGTTTCAACTGAGTGAATTTAACATTTTAAGAAAAGTATTAGCTCCTTTTGAATTTGAAGGCAGTAATAAGAGGCTGTGCTGTTATGTGAGATTTGCATCAGTAAATAACTGTCCTGATGCAGCACCTTCCCTTAAATCATGTGGATGGGATGTTACGTTGGTCTAAGACCTGCATGTACCTTTCATAGATACTGATGCACCATCTGAGACACTAGATTTTAACCAGTGCTCCTACTATGGTTAGA
Source organism: Rhamphochromis sp. 'chilingali' (assembly GCF_963969265.1). Lineage (NCBI taxonomy): Eukaryota > Metazoa > Chordata > Actinopteri > Cichliformes > Cichlidae > Rhamphochromis > Rhamphochromis sp. 'chilingali'. Next base: position 25,615,075 of record NC_137936.1, on the reverse strand, counting down.
ATTTGGCTGACATCCACCAAGGTCTTCAAGGTCAAGGTTTATTGGTTGAAAATTGACAAAAATCCTTGTAACCAAGTGTGATGTAGATTGTCAACATAATAGAAAATACCATATAAAGGTTTAAAACATGATGTCACATTTGACCTCTGACCTCACATTTACATTTCGCATCTGCCTTTTTTCAAGCAAGTATTGTCAAGAGAAACAGAATGAGCTCCCTAGTTAGTTAGAAATATACAGTCATTTACAAATCAGTACCTATTGTCCATCATCTACTTCTGCATAATGTTTGTGTAATCAGAGTAAACACTTTTCAAGTTACCCTTATGTGATTTTTACTGCACTGCAAAAACAACTTTTTTAGATTTGGGGTTTTACAGTTTTGAGGTTCTTTACATTTAGCAGCAGTTCGAGTCAAACTTTATTAAAACATATCGAGATATTATGCTAATAGTTCATTATTAATGATTCATTAATTGGAGTATACAGAATTTTACATCAATTAATTTTGTGCTTTTCTTTTCTAAAAGACCCCAAACTGCTGAGCAGAAGAGTATTAACTAAATGTGGTATTAAAAAACAATTCCTTGAAAACATCTTAAAATGTCATCTTATATTTTTATAGAAGACAACTGATTGTTTTTATGTCCTTCATGAATTATTTGAATTGTGGTTTAAACCTGATTGTTCTTTTAATTAAACACTGACAGAAATTCTGCTAACAACGAATATTTAACCTTTAGAAAAGGACAGGAAGTTAGATCCTTACCAAAATAAAACAGACTGTGATGGTGTTTTTTTTTTTCTTGGCCACTGTCTTAAATGATTTTACGTGACTCTTTTGCATGCTATAAACTGCTCTCCTGTTTACTTCCTGTTTTGTCCCCTCGTTTATCTTTCTGCCTGTATTTGATCTGTGGCCATCGTACAATGTTTTTAATGTCCTACTGTAATCCTAACTATTCCCCCATTTAGCGCATGTTTCTTTTATTTTACTGTGAATTTTATTTTATTGTTTTATTCAAACAGTAATTTCCATATTATCAAAGAGCAGAGCGAGTAAAAGCCCAGTGTTTATCAAAATAACACAAAGATACACAACCTCTCCACCATGACAACTTTATTATACAATAAATACAATCAAAGGGACTCTGAAAAGATAAACAAGGTAAGAAAGATTTATGTAATACATGTGAAAAATAACAATAGCCACAATGCTACAGAAACACCTTAACAGAAACATTCACCCAACAAAAGCAGCAGCATATTACGTCCTCTTTAATTTTACTTCATACACCAAGTTTCAACATCAGTCATGTTTCATAAATAACCACTAAATCATGTGTTTCTACTACAATGACAAACGACTCCAACAGTTCATTTGTGAAATAAATGAAATCAGTTAGAAGAAATAACCTCAAATAAAAATGATGAAGATAAAAAGTGGAGTTAAATTTTGATTTTACGAAAATGAAGGTTATAAGGAAGCCGAGAGGGAGTGCAAAGTGCACGATTTTGAATTTTCTTTAGCTTTTAAAATTTTACATTTTTAAAGTTCTGATTAATTTCACCTCCTTGTGCCTTTAAATCATTTAAATAAAACACTCAGAGGTGGAAAATCCTACATCATTTAAACTAAAGGCAACTCGTGTCTACATTAAGGCCACAGCTTGTAAATGGGGAACAAATCACAAATGACGTCTGTTCACAGTTAAAATCATTATAACTGATTGAATTTAACCACTTTTTACATGGTTTGGTTTGGTAGTCTTTTCTAAAATTTCCTATTAGTATTCTGAATGTCTTTTGTCCTCCTCATGCCAACCCATTAAAAAAAAATGGAGACATTTTAGCTGACTCAAAACACTAAATGTCTGCTGTAGGAACATGGGCAATATGAAAGACAAATATAGTTTTTGGGTCTGAACAGTGAAGTCCTCACAGTTTGTAAGTGCATTGTAATGGCCACCAGGGGCGATACCTGTGGCTGCAAAAAGACTGCTTGTCCTACAGATTCTATGCAAAAACATCCCTCTGCCCTGACCCCACTAAACACTCAGGTCATATTGAATAAAACCGTCAGTCCATTTAGTTCATTATGGTCATTTTAAGAGCCCGGCTATCGTTGTGATTGACAAGACATTATCCAATGAGCTGATTGTTTCAAAACAATCAGCTCATTGGTGATGGTGAAAAAAAGAAAAAAAACTGAACTGAACTCGAGGCTTCACAGCAGTAGTTCATTAACCAACGCGTGACGTCCATCTTATGGTGTCTCTATCAGAGATATAACAGCAGATATAAAATACTCCATCTTTGGTCCCTCCTGCTGAGGATTTAACCACAATCGTGTCTGAAATCTCATTCGTCCATATTTAAAAGTGCACAGCTGGGTTCACATGACAGCTGCATGAAGCGCTACATTTGCTGTCAAATGTCTTTGTGATGAGGCAGATTTAACAGTTGCAAAGGATCCTACACGCTCCTTCTGGATTCACTGTTCGCTCATAGAAAGTAAAGCAGAACTCCTCGTCACCCCAACATCTGCTACTGTTTCAGGATCTCATTAGAGAGCCAGTCCAGACCTTCAACCAGACCGGTGCCGCTGACGGCGCAGGACGGCTGGACCGACCACTGCACAGACACAGAAGGATGAAAATATTAACAAGACACAGAAACAATAGGGCTACAAACAGCATTCATCAACGTCTTCAACTTGTAATGAATCGTTTTAGCTAATTACTCTTTCATAATAACTGCATGTGGGTTCAGTTTGGGGCATGGCTGCTTTGACTGACAGGTGTGCCAACACAGATAATACCTGTCTTGTTCTTCTTGTATGTTATTAATCTGTTTCTCAGCACTAATCAGCAAGTCTGTGTGTTGCCCCCTGCACAGTTTATGCAAACCAAGTCACTTTAATCACACTGCTAACCACATGTGGAAGACAGAAAACTCTGGAGCCAAACTTCTCCCATGCTCAGCAGAAGCTGGGGACACCTACCGGCTGTGACACTCCTTTTAAACTCAGGGCCTCGATGATGTCACTGACCGACATGGCTCTGGGTAAATCCTGCTTGTTAGCAAAGACCAGCACGGCCACGCCCTTCAGCTCATCCTCCTGCAACTGCAACAGGACAGTAAAACTAACTTTAACACGAGTCTGATGATGGTCTATTTCAAACTCAGACCTCTGACTGGTACTGTGTGGATTAAAAGCTGAATGAAGCAGTGTCGAAGTACCAAAGTCGTTAAAAGTTAACTAAAACGAAACTAAACTACAAGTAAAAATAAAAACATTCTAGTTAACTAAAGTAAAAGCTAAATTAATGAAAACTGATGAAAAACAAAACTATGGATAAGTTTAAATCTTTTTACCAGTGTGTGCAGCTCCTCAGATGCCTCTTTGATCCTCTCCGGGTCGTTGCTGTCGACCACAAATATCAAACCCTGAAGACAAACAGACAATATTTAAAAGCTCCTCACTGCAGCTGCTTCATAAAACACAAACACAGACTCCTGGGTTAAACGCCTGTGTTTACAGCAGCAGTCTCACCTGTGTGTTAACGTAGTAATGTCTCCACAGCGGCCTGATGATCGTCTGACCACCAACATCCCAAACTGTGAAGCTGATGTTCTTATACTCCACAGTTTCCACATTAAACCCTGCACACGCACACACACACGGAAACATGTTTATTATTATTTAACTCTTTTATATTTCTCTCTCATAACAAGATGGAGGTTAAAAATGCTGACCAATAGTTGGGATCGTGGTCACGACCTCGCCCAGCTTCAGTTTGTACAGCAGGGTGGTTTTACCTGCAGCATCCAGACCCACTGCAGAAACACAAACAGACACACACAAGTGTTACTGTTGAAAATACAACACATATTCAGCTGTCAAATATGAGTTTGGAGGCAAAGGATGCAGACATGTTACTTAAGTAAAGGCAATACATAAAATATCCACTTAGAACAACTTTCATTTGAGAACCCCTAGTTTCTGAGGGGCAGCCAATAAGATAAGATAAGATAAGATAACCTTTATTAGTCCCACACTTGGGAAATTTGTTTTGTCACAGCAGGAAGTGGACAGTGCAAAAGTTATGAGGCAAAAATTAGAATACAATAAGAATAAATACAGTACACAACTGTACAGAATAGAATAAAATAAAATACTATATACAGTAGAATAAAATAAAATAAATATACAATAAGATAAAAATAGAATACAAATACAAATACTATATACAACTGAGTAAAAATACAACGATGACAGAAAGGATTATTGCACTTAGTATTATTGCATATGTATGGATGTGTGTGCTTGATCAGTTAAAGTCTTTATTATGGAGTCTGACAGCAGTGGGGAGGAAAGACCTGCGAAATCTCTCCGTCCCACACCGTGGGTGCCGCAGTCTCCCACTGAAGGAGCTGCTCAGTGCTGTCACAGTCTGCTGCATGGGGTGGGAGATGTTGTCCATCAGGGATGACAGCTTAGCCGCCGTTCTCCTGTCACTCACCACCTCCACTGGGTCCAGAGGGCATCCTAGAACAGAGCTAGAACAGGAAGAAGACGGGGAGGAACTACAACATCTTGCCTCAGACAGAGGATGAACCTGGCTGCACCAAGGCCCAGTATTAAACAAATAAGGATTATTTGGAACTGTCAATCATGCAAAGCTGCTCTAGCAGAGTCTAAGAACAAAAACAAGAACATTCCCTTGTGTATTGTTATGCTACACATCAGTAATATCAATTATATTCTATGGCTGCTGATGCATTAACGTAAAGTAGTATTTTAGTTATATAGCTTGCAGCTGATTACCATCACTTAACATAACAAGTCATATTTTATAAGATGAACACAGGTTCTGTATGTAATCCATCATCAGTTAAGTACCTGTAATACAAATAAAAGTACGTAATACTTATACCTAGCCACACATACTGTAGTACTTATTATTCTTCACATTCCAGTGTATTCAGTGTATTATGTAATATGGCAACAGCAAATAAGGGCAGGCTATGTAAAAATATTCATTTGCAATGCAAACTGTGGGCATCATAGAGTCCCAGAAAGATTTTTTCATTAGAAGAAATTTGAATGAATCAAAGCTGAGGCTCAAGTTTGCAAAAACTGCACAACAGCTTTCTTCTGAAGTTGCTCAGTATAAGAAAAAGTTTCTTTACGTTGTTAATGACATGTTGTTGTTTTTTGTTTGCTTGCGCTTGATTGTCATAGTAATATTTTTTTTAATAAGTAAAGAAAAATATAAGTCTGAAACGATTAATTAATAATTAAAAGTCAAATATATTCAAGGTCAACCTTAACTATCTAATAAAGCTTATCCTAAACTGAGATAAGATAAAATGACTTTATAGTCTCCTTTGAGTGAAAATCGTTTGAATCAGTCACCACAAAGAAACCCCTCAAACAGATGCACTATACAGATAATTACAGATGTTATAGATATATACTGTAGGTGATAAAGATAAGAACCATAACTTTTAAACTTATTTGCTCTTTGTAAGTAGAAAACAACCAAAAAGTGAGGAGAAAACTTAACAAAACTGCAGACTTTGCTTGTACGGGACTACAACTACAGCGATATCAGTAAGAACTCGGCATACTGGAAGCTCTGATAATTAAGCTAACAAGTATTAACTTACCCATCAAAATCCTGACGGGATGCTTGGAGAAGAGTCTGGAGAAAATGTGTGAGATGATGACGCCCATGGTTCAGGTAAGCCTCAGGCAGAAAGTGTCTCTCAGGTAGAAAGCGTCTCCGCTGTGCCTCTGTGTGTCTTTGCATGTGTGTGTCGGTGTTTTATAGCGCTGCATTGTGTTGTTTTGCTCTGTGTATGTGTTACCCATGGTGTCATCAAGACTGCTGTCAAATCTGGACACGGTGGAACTAGTAACACCACCGGAAAACACTGGAAAACTCAACTTCCGCTAATCCAGCTTTCAAACTAAGAACGCTTTCGAGCCGTTGGAATTGTTTCGTTTTCTTCTTCTTCTTCTTATCATTATTATTATTTGGAACCAACTAAGCAATAAAAATGACTTTTGAAACCTGACTGGAGATCATAACTAACACATACAATCTACTCACATTAAGAAAATAAACACTTGCTTATCAAAAAGTGGTAACTGAGGATCAAGAGCACAATTTTTCATTTCACATATAGTTGCCTTTACAAAACTTTAGAGTTTTAACTTTAGCAAACAAGGTAAAAATGGAAGATGTATTACAGTGTTTTTGTTCCTCTGTTCCCATTTTGTTAAAGAAATGTTTTGCAATTTAATGCGCAGAACAATTAAATTTGTTTTGCATATGAATAAAACAATCTTTAAATTGTTCAATCGGGTTTTGTTGCATTTCCATGACATAATTTAAGTAAAAATGTTGCGGTGCTGTGTAACAGTAATCTTGTTCCTGAGTTTATTGTTCTAACTTCTGATATCTCTGATTCTGTTTTCCAACAATTCCAACGGCTCGAAAGCGCTCTTAAATTGAAAGCTGGATTAGCGGAAGTTGAGTTTTCCAGTGTTTTCCGGTGTTGTTGCTAGTTCCACCGTGTCCAGATTTGACAGCAGTCTTGATGACACCATGGGTAACACATACACAGAGCAAAACAACACAATGCAGCGCTATAAAACACCGACACACACATGCAAAGACACAAAGAGGCACAGCGAGCGGAGAGGCTTTCTACCTGAGAGACACTTTCTACCTGAGGCTTACCTGAATCATGGGCGTCATCATCTCACACATTTTCTCCAGGCTCTTCTCCAAGCATCCCGTCAGGATTTTGATGGGTGAGTTAATACTTGTTATGACAACAACATGCAATTTTATTCTTTCTGACACATTGTGATGTAATTTAAACTGACATGAGTCTCGTGTAGTTTAATTATCTAAGCTTTCAGGATTATTGGTTCTTATTGTCTCTGCAGTTTTTGCCATTTTTCGCCTCAGTTTTTGCTTACTTCTTATTTACAAAGTGAAAATAACATTAACAGTAATGATCTTTATATTTATAATTCACCTATAGTATGTAAAATATGTGAGAACTTCCTCTGCAGTGTGAAGACATTTTCTTTACATATTCTAAGTGTTATTATTACTAATTACTATTTGTGTGGCCTGAACAAAGAAAGAAAAATCAATCCATTAATTAAATAAAAAAAAACCCCATTAAGAACAAAAAAGCAAGCTAAAAACAAAAAAACTGAGCAATATTAAGATCGTATGTGGTTTTTGTCAACTTTGTTTAGTTGTTCTAAGTGGATATTTTATGTATTGCCCTCACTTAAGTAAAATGTCTGCATCCTTTGCCCCTAAACTCATACTTGACAGCTGAATATGTGTTGTGTTTTCAACAGTAACATGTGTGTGTGTTTGTGTTTCTGCAGTGGGTCTGGATGCTGCAGGTAAAACCACCCTGCTGTACAAACTGAAGCTGGGCGAGGTCGTGACCATGATCCCAACTATTGGTCAGCATTTTTAACCTCCATCTTGTTATGAGAGAGAAATATAAAAGAGTTAAATAATAATAAACATGTTTCCGTGTGTGTGTGCGTGTGCAGGGTTTAATGTGGAAACTGTGGAGTATAAGAACATCAGCTTCACAGTTTGGGATGTTGGTGGTCAGACGATCATCAGGCCGCTGTGGAGACATTACTACGTTAACACACAGGTGAGACTGCTGCTGTAAACACAGGCGTTTAACCCAGGAGTCTGTGTTTGTGTTTTATGAAGCAGCTGCAGTGAGGAGCTTTGAAATATTGTCTGTTTGTCTTCAGGGTTTGATATTTGTGGTCGACAGCAACGACCCGGAGAGGATCAAAGAGGCATCTGAGGAGCTGCACACACTGGTAAAAAGATTTAAACTTATCCATAGTTTTGTTTTTCATCAGTTTTCATTAATTTAGCTTTTACTTTAGTTAACTAGAATGTTTTTATTTTTACTTGTAGTTTAGTTTCGTTTTAGTTAACTTTTAACGACTTTGGTACTTCGACACTGCTTCATTCAGCTTTTAATCCACACAGTACCAGTCAGAGGTCTGAGTTTGAAATAGACCATCATCAGACTCGTGTTAAAGTTAGTTTTACTGTCCTGTTGCAGTTGCAGGAGGATGAGCTGAAGGGCGTGGCCGTGCTGGTCTTTGCTAACAAGCAGGATTTACCCAGAGCCATGTCGGTCAGTGACATCATCGAGGCCCTGAGTTTAAAAGGAGTGTCACAGCCGGTAGGTGTCCCCAGCTTCTGCTGAGCATGGGAGAAGTTTGGCTCCAGAGTTTTCTGTCTTCCACATGTGGTTAGCAGTGTGATTAAAGTGACTTGGTTTGTTAGCTGCAGTCATAAACGGTTTCGGCTGTGTTCTGTGTCTTGTTAATATTTTCATCCTTCTGTGTCTGTGCAGTGGTCGGTCCAGCCGTCCTGCGCCGTCAGCGGCACCGGTCTGGTTGAAGGTCTGGACTGGCTCTCTAATGAGATCCTGAAACGGTAGCAGATGTTGGGGTGACGAGGAGTTCTGCTTTACTTTGTTTGTTGAGTCTTCTGTCTTCTATGAACTGAGGTGAGAGGTGAATTCAGAAGCAGCGACTTTGCAACTGTTAAATCAGCCTCATCACAAGGACATTTGACGGGAAATGCTGTCACTCAAGAGTTCTAGAAGAGACTCAAAAACAGGAGATAAAAGTCTAAACGGGGCTAATTTCCATGAATTTTTATTAACTTTTCATTTTTTTAATCACTTTTGTTCAAACTTTCTGAGACAACACAAGCTGCTTTAAAACTGCCTCCACAGGACACACCAGAACGGTGTTTTAATTTTTCTCATCTATCAGACTTACTTTACTTACTAATGTAGTACGTAAGTTATCGAAGGTTAGCATTGTCTCAAGTGGACCACGATGAGTTTTATCCTTACCACAAATGACGTTTGAAATGTTTAAACCACATTTTATGAACAGCTGCCAGAAGTTGTGCCTTTGATCGTTAAATTCACTACACGTGCCAAATAACGCCCTAACATGTGTTATGTTGTTTTTACCTGCAAAAAAAACCTCAGTGCTGCTCTTTCTTAGCTAGCTGGCACCATCATCACAATGAAAGTTGTTTAGCAGTCCCTCTGATGCAGCCAGTCATGTGAACCCAGCTGCGCACTCCAAATAGTGATTGTAAATATGGACGAATGAGACCAAAGATATAAAAGAATTGTATATCTACTGTTATATCTCTGATAGACACAGCATAGATGGACATCACCCACTGCTTAATGAAATATTACTGTAAAGCCTCAAGATTTGTTTGTTTTTTGTTTTTTTTCACCATCACCAAATTGTTGTTTTGAAACAATCAGCTCATTGGATAATATCTTGTCAATCACAATGATAGCCTGGCTCTTAAAATGACCATAATTAAGTAAATTAATGACTGTCTTATTGAGTATGACCCGAAACCAGACATCATGAAAGTGTTTAGTGGGGTCAGGGCAGAGGGATGTTTTTGCATAGATTTTTAGGACAATCAGTCTTTTTGCAGCCACAGGTTTCGCCCCCTGGTGGCTTCTACATTTACTTAAAAACTGAGGGCGTCACTGTTCAGTGAAGCCACCATTTTTCATAAGGGTTGGCACGTGGAGGACAAAAGACATTCAAAATGCTGATGGGAAATTTTAGAAAAGACCACCAAACCAAACCATGTAAAACGTGGTTAAATTCACTCAGTTATAATGATTTTAACTGTTGAACAGTCCTCATTTGTGATTTGTTCCCCATTTACAAGCTATGGCCTTAATGTAGACATGACTTGCCTTTAGTTTAATTGAAGAAGGATTTTCTATCTCTGAGTGTTTTCTTTAAAAAAATTAAAGGCACAAGGAGGTGAAATTAATCAGAAGTTTAGGATTTTTTTTAAAGAAAATTCTAAATCGTGCACTTTATTTGATCAACAGAAGACTCTGATGGTCCCTCTCAGCTTCCTTATAACTTTCATTATTGTAAAAAAAAAACAATTAACTGCACTTTTTATCTCAGGTTATTTCTTCTAATTGATTTCATTTATTTCACCAAAGAACTGTTGGAGTCGTTTGTCATTGTAGCAGAAACACATGATTTAGTGGTTATTTATGAAACATGACTGTGATGTTTAAACTTGGTGTATGAGGTAAAATTCTGGGTGAATGTTTCTATTAAGATGTTTCTGTAGCATTGTGGCTATTGTTATTTTTCACATGAATTACGTAAATCTTTCTAAACATGTTTATTTTTCCAGATTCACTTTGTCATTATTGTATAATAAAGTTGTCATGGTGGAGAGGTTGTGTATCTTTGTGTTATTTTAATACACACTGTTGGAATTTCCAGAGGGAGTTCACAATAAAATAAAGTAACATGCACTAAATGTTCACTGCCATGATATAGATAAAGTAAAGTAGGTCGACCTTTGCAAAAGTGTTTCCTTCTCACCTTCACCTACTCCACTATGCCTGAACTCTATTCTTCAACTCTCTTTTGTCTCTGTTTTGCTTTTTTAATGGACACATGGACACATCATTGCTGCACCTTGGGCCCATCTGCCACACATCTCTCCCACTTTCAACTTTCTCATGCAGTACCACAGCTCCTTTCTTGATACCCTATCGTATGTAGTTTCCACAAAGAGAAAGAACTTCTCAAAAACACTCTTAAACAAAGCATCTGTGATGTTCTTTCTTGTGAAACCACAGTGCTGCTCATTGATTGTTGTCTCTTTCCCACAGTCCAGCCTCACATATAACTCACTGTAAGCCTTTTCCTTTGTGTATGCTTGCCTCCCAATTCTACTGTCTATTTTCTTCATCTCCCTGACTAGCCCACATTTTCCTTGCTAAACTCTTTCTTTAATCAGAATCAGAAAGGGTTTTATTGCCAAATGTTGAGCAGGTTTACAACATTAGGAAATTGCTGCGGTGCTTCAGTGCAAACATACTGTCATAAATTACGCTTAAATAGACATGAAAATAAAAATAAGAATAAGAATTAAAAGTAAATACTTTCCTGTCCTCCTTCATTTCACCATCAAGTCTCCTTGTCCTCTTGACTCTGTTCAGTGGATACACCAAACAGCTAGTGCTGTACTTTTCCTAGTGAAATGTCTTCTCTACTACGCAGTGCCTGTCTTAACCCCTTGCTGAACTTTGTGCAACATTCCTCCTTCTTCACCTTCCACCACTTAATCCTTGCCTCTGCCTTCATTTACTTCCTCTTCTTAACATTCTCCCCTAACAACACCTTAGGTCTTCTATCCTTTCCAGATTGCTTCCTCTGTGTAAGATGTAGTCCACCTCTGTGCACCTCTGTTTTCTTGAACCAGTCCGAGTAGTGCACTTGGTGGCTCCACCGTGGCTTGTTCTGCCAGGTAAAGGTAAAAAAATAAAAAAAGATGTTAAAGCTTCACTTTCAGAGATGGAAAAGATGTGATTTGGTGCTGTATAAATAAAACGGAATTGAATTAAACTAAGATTAGATTCAAAATGTAAAGTTTGATAACTAATTTTCCAAAACATGAGGAAAAATATTAAATGATTTCTAAGCTGCTACATGTCACAGCATGTCATGCTTGCATGCAAAGCATAATCTGCATCTCATAACAGCTTTTTGTAGCTCTATCGCGATATTTCTATGGCACTTCCTCTTTACTGATCTCTATTTTTAAGGATGGATTTAAACGACATGCTGCCAAGAGCAGTTGCAGTTCAGCCTCATTTCCTGTGGGAGGTGGTTGAGAGCAGAGATCTGTTCCCTTCAGAGAACAGAGTTTGTTTCTGTTCAGACAAAGCGAAACTAAACGAGAGTCACTGAGAGAGTGAAATGGCACAGCACAAAAATCTAATGGACAAGGAAAAATTCTGCTGTTCAATCTGCTTGGATTTACTGACGGATCCGGTGACCATTCCCTGTGGACACAGCTACTGCATGAACTGTATTAAAACTCAATGGGATTCGGAGGATACAAAGCAAATCCACAGCTGCCCCCAGTGTAGGCAGACTTTCACACCAAGGCCTTCGCTGGTGAAGAGCACCATGTTAGCAGATTTAGTGGCTGAGCTGAAGAAGATTGGGCTCCAAGCTGCTCCTTCTGATCACAGTTATGCTGAACCTGAAGATGTGGCCTGTGATTTCTGCACTGGAGTAAAACTGAAAGCCATGAAGTCTTGTTTAATCTGTCTGGCGTCTTACTGTGAGAAACACCTCCAGCCACACTATGATTCGCTTACATTCAAGAAACACAAGCTGGTGGAGCCGTCCAAGAAGCTCCAGGACAACATCTGCTCTCGTCATGATGAGGTGATGAAGATTTATTGCCGTACTGATCATCAGAGCATCTGTTATCTCTGCTCAATGGATGAACATAAAGGCCACAACACGATCTCAGCTGCAGCAGAAAGGACTGAGAGGCAGAAGGAGCTCGAGGTGAGTCAAGAAAATATCCAGCAGAGAATCCAGGACAGAGAAAAAGATGTGAAACTCCTTCAACACGAGGTGGAGGCCATCAGTCAGTCTGCTGATAAAGCAGTGGAGGACAGTGAGAAGCTCTTCACTGAGCTGATCCGCCTCATCCAGAAAAGCTGCTCTGATGTGAAGCAGCAGATCAGATCCCAGCAGGAAACTGAAGTGAGTCGAGTCAAAGAGCTTCAGGAGAAGCTGGAGGTGGAGATCACTGAGCTGAAGAGGAAAGACACTGAGCTGAAAGCGCTCTTAAACACAGAGGATCACAACCAATTTCTACAAAATTATCTCTCACTGTCAGCACTCACTGAGTCAACAGAATCATCCAGTATCAATATCCGTCCTCTGGGGTACTTTGAAGTGGTGACAACAGCTGTGTCAGAGGTCAGAGATAGTCTGCAGCACATTCTGAGAGAGAAATGCACAGACATCTCACTGATAGTCACTGAAGTGGATGTTTTACTCTCAGATCCACAAGCAGAGCCAAAGAGGAGAGCTGGATTCTTAAAATTATCACATGAAATCACACTGGATCCAAACACAGCGAACACATGGCTGCTATTATCAGAGAGGAACAGAAAAACGACAGCAATGAATAATCAACAGCCCTATTCTGATCATCCAGACAGATTCACTGATTACTGGCAGGTTCTGAGCACCGATAGACTGACTGGACGTTGTTACTGGGAAGTTGAATGGAGAGGAGGAGTTCATGTAGCAGTTGCATACAAGAATATCAACAGAGCGGGGATGGGGAATGAATGTGGATTTGGAGGAAATGCAAGATCTTGGGCATTGAAATGTTCCCAAAACAGTTATACATTTTGGCACAACAACATCCAAACCCCCATCTCAGGTCCTCAGTCCTCCAGAATAGGAGTGTACCTGGACCACTGTGCAGGTATTCTGTCTTTCTACAGCATCTCTGAAACCATGACCCTCCTCCACAGAGTGCAGACCACATTCACTCAGCCGCTCCATGCTGGACTTCGACTTAATGGTTGGTGTGTTTTTGGAGCAAGTGCCAAGTTCTGTGAACTCAAACATTTATAGTCTTTCATATTCAAGTGGGTTTAAATCTGGATTCGAAATACATTGATAACAATTCATATTCGTATTGATGCCTTTATATGTTTTTGTCTTCCAGTTTATGATGTTAACTTAATGAAGACATCAGCAGAGCTGCCTCATTACAGATGTTGCTCTCGTTAATTTGTACATGTGCGAAGAAATCTATGATACATTTGCATGTATCTGTAGGGCAAACTGAGTGTTTTTGTTGTTTTCTAAATTGACAAACAAAATATAAAACTTATCATTATTGAATAGATCATTTGTTGTATGTAATGTGTGAAAATAAATGTTTTTCATACATAACAAATAATTTATTTATTTATTTATTTATTTTTTAAAAAGGTGTTTTTGATCATTTTTAATTATGGTGAAAACATACTGCATATGTGGATCATCCCTATGCAAGAAGCTGTTTTAAGTTGATGATGAGGTGACTCATCTAGTGATGCTGTGTGATATTGCAAACTTTGGTATCAGTCCAATACCAAGTAAATACACGGCCGTGATTGCCGATACCAATACAGATACTTTAAACCTATAAAGTAGGTTAAAATCAGTGGATTTTTATCCACTGATCAGTTTGCAAATCATCATCACTTTCCTAAATAAAACACATTTTAATGATCATAAAATGTCTGTGATTTTTACTTTTGTTCATAGGACAAAAGTAAAAATCACAGTAAAAAAAAAACAAACAGTAAAAACATACCTTCCAGCTTTTCTTGTATTTGTTTCTTTTTAGACGAGGAAAATAAATTTCCTCGTCTTTAAAGCACTTTAGCTATTGTTGGTTTGAATGTGCAACGTGGTGTATATGCCCACAGTTTCAACTTTTTAGTTCAGGTTATTATAGCAATTAAGCAGTACACACTTTGTCAAACAATAAGTCTGACTTAATCAAATCACCTGAATCCTATTATTTACAAAGATACTTCTGTCCTTTATCAATCATTATATGACATTTTAATTAAGAATTAAAAAAAAATCATCTGTCCACTTTCCACTGCTCTTTTATTTTAATTTGCATTTCACATAATTTTATTTTACTGTGCTCCAACCCATTTCAGAGTGTGATATTTTCATTTAACACAGCTACTTTTTTCCAAATTGGAAAAAAGTAGCTTTATTTATATATTAAGCTTTTTTACACTGCAGTATTACATAAAGTATCATTTTCTACAATAATATGTAAATCATGTGACAGAAAACTATCATCATTAAATATCATCACTAGTATAAAACTATTTTTTCATATGAAAATGCAAAACAATTTGCAGATCCACCTTACGTAGAGATAATGGTTTTGTTTTGTTAAAAAGGTATACCAATATAATGACTAAAATTTACTAAATGAGCTTCATGTTTTATTAACTAGGACTTGAATGAAGTTATTGAGCCCATAATTCTTCAGGAAACTGCCAATAAGCCAGCTCATAGACCTGTAGAACAGCTGCCCCCTGCTGGCCATTACACAAATAAAATACAGATTAAATACATTTGGTCTAGCGGTATAGCTCACCGCACCACCACTGTGTCATAGCCGGCACAAACATAAATAAAACTGACAAATCCTTTTAATCTTTGTCTAAATGTTCCTTTCACTCTATGTTTGTCTGAAGCTCGTGCTGCTGGTGAAGTTTTGCTTGAAGTGAAAAACAAGAGCAGACTGAGTCAGGCGGATGGAGTTAGTGCTTTATTATCACCGTAAAGCCTTTTTTAATCATGACATGGGAACATCAATCACTGAAACATATTTACAGCTCAACATCAGCGATCCTGTCGTGTTTACTTCGTCTGTAAAGTGCAGCTCTGTCAACACGAGCCTTTCACTTGGTTACAGCAAAAACAAGAAAGCAATATCTCACCCCCACGTGTCCCAAAAAACTAAAATAAAAATAAAATCATCTTCAGTAACTGTTGATTTCCGCTTTTTAGAAACATCTCCACTACTTTAACCTCCCACAAACGGAGAGGTGTGTCTGTGGCCTCTTTCATCCCTACATGAAGAACATGAAACTTAAAACCCCCCACAAATAATCATCGTGAATCACTCTGGAAATGAAATGCAAGTTAATGAATAAATGTGCGATGAACATAAAAGGCCCCAAACAACGACCCACGTATGCATGCCTGGTAAATATTAAGACATTAGAAGAAACGGACTCAGCAGGCAATGTGAAAGAAGATGGAGTCTGTTTTTTATGACACACAGGTGGTTATTGGTTTTTCAACACTGTATCAGAGGAGCTTAAAGTCTAGTGTTTTTCTTTTATGAACACAGAAAGCCATGTTCTCCTTTCAGTTTGAGGGAACTTGAGGGAAATTTGTGCTTTTCTCCCTTTTATTTATTTATTTATTTATTTATTTATTTTAACAGACCTCCAACTTTGCAAATGTCAGACCAGCAATTCACACCCGGAACAGCCCCGAGAGAGGAGAGAAAAGCATCTTTGGCTCACTGACGTGGCCTTAAATCTTCACGGTTAATTGGTACGAGAGCTCATTAACAAGTGTTACTGTCATGCAAACTCTGCTTTCATTTACATGGGCTCCGACCCTTACAGCACGCTAACACACACATACAAACACTGCATACGAACAGCTTGAAATGCTGGAATACTGGACTGATTATGGCATGATTATGGCTTCACTAATAAATACCCAAGAAAAAAAAAAAAATCTAAATTCAGAATTTTTCCAAGTCTGTTTTAAATAGAATTTTTTTTTCTGGTTTAAATCAAATTTTCATATTTATGTTCATACTGGTTGTGTTTTTGCTGTAAAATCTGTACAAAAGTACACTCCAATATTTAACACGAGCAAATACGTGGCTCCTGCATGTTAAGATTCAAATGGGCATCCTCCAAAGATGAAGTCTTTTTAGTGCACAAAACAAATTTATTCATGCTGTTGAGGACTGTGGATTTAGCACTTCCTCTATCTTAAGCAGATACCTTTAGTAACCAGTACGATGAGTTCATGTGGCCGTGTTAACGTCATCACGAGTCACCATGTAAACTTAGCTCCCAGCTGACTTCCTCACACTCAGCTGATTTTTTTTTAAGTTAAAATAACTTCTTCATATTTAATGAAGCCATGAAAATTTTTACCTTCGTTCTACAGACCCTTACAGAATCTTACAGACTCTTTAAGTAAACTGAAATTTGTGGCTTCTTTAATTAGTCCAAGACCAAGACTTGAAAATAAAAATAAAGGTGGATTTTTCCTTTAATATTGGCACCTGAAAGTCGATGAAGTGGACCTTAGATCCATCTGGAGCTCAGCTTTGAACCAAAAGGAACAAAAGTTAAGTTGTATTCATGATAAGTAAAACGACAGGTGTAATTTAAGTGGTCTAAATTTTCTCAGCAGGTAACAATCACAACATAGGTCTCTAATGTCAGGGAGTCAAATCCAAAGGTGTCTGAATACAAAAACTAAAAAAGCAAAACAAATCAAACAAAACCCACCATCCTTCAAACTTTCAACCATCAAATATAAGCACAAAGTGAGTGCAGGTAGTTGAACGTATGCTGACTTTTTATCTTTAAAGGCAGTGGTCAAGTCAAACGTACACGTTTTTCTTCTATCCTGTAGTGCCATTTATCAAATAGATCATTTTGGTGTATAATCCGTCATTTCTTGACTATAATGTAACTAATGTGAACTCACTTTGTGGTGCTCAAAGCAGCAATCTTCACTGTCAGCGAGCAAAGACCAAATCATGCAAAGACAAGAAAGTCTGAAAACTTACAGGATGAATTTTTCCCTTTGAACCTTTCATTCAGCTGCTGCTTTCAGGTACTATCAGTAAAAGCTCAAGCACACTTAAGGCCAAATATTTTTCATTTTTGCATTTGGTCTATACCAGGGGTGTCAAACATATAATCTAAGGGGCTGAATCGGCCCACTGGATGGCTTACGAAATTTGAATTTTTAATCGGGAGGTTTTGAGTTCCGCATCTCTAAAGTTAATCTATTATAATTATTATCTATTATCTGCTATTCAAACTTTCTGTTTCCAAAGTGCAGCCAATCAGAAGAAAGCTGGCTTTTGTTAATGGTTTCTGAAAGAGTGAGGCAGGCCCTGTCAGTGGAGGATTAAACCACTGTAGGAGGAATATGCAAGGTAACTAAGTAAGATTAAAGTGATATTTGTGGGAAAAATACACCAAAAAACCCCAAAACAGACCAAAACTGACCATTATTCTCATTAAAGTGTAGCTTTGAATATATCTATAGGTGAGGCATGCCAGAAAAAGAAACCAATAGCTACAGTGAAACGCTTAATCCAGGTCCAGCATAAGAGAAATAAAGATGATTCTGAACCGTGAATCACAACTCAAGTCCAAGATTAAAAACATGGAGCTGCAGTGGACTGTAAGATGTCCCTTTAATGGGTTGATTTAAACTTTACTTAACAGTTATATTAACATTACTGTCAATTGATTAGCATTAAGGGTCTAACTGTTGTTTACATATGTCTGTTTCCATAAAAAGAAAAATATACTTAACGTTATAAAGAATATACGTTTTCCACCCCTGGTCTAAACAGTGTCTGAACAATCGAGCCACATTTTTCTGCAGCTAAATAACATCTAACAATATTAATAAATTGAACACGGTGTTGGAAAAACAGCTGGTTAGCAGTTACTAAAAATTAATTTTCTATTTATCAATTAATTGACTAATCAGTGAAGACCTACTGTGATGTGCTGAAATGAAGCCAGTGGAAGGAAGGAAGGAAGGAAGGAAGGAAGGAAGGAAGGAAGGAAGGAAGGAAGGAATCCTTAAATGACCTTTTCAAAATAAGACTCAGGCTCTCTTTCTATCTTCTGTTTGTGTTTCAGATCATCAGCTGACCTCTTTCTTTTTTTCTTTTTCTTTTTTTTTTAAATCAACAACACTGATGGAGAAAGTGGATGAGGTGTCCTGTTGCCCTCTGGGACCTTCATCACGGGTAAAAAAACCATCACTTCCTCTCAAAGTGCACTCATGCAAGAGCCGGTACCGACAGACCCAGGTTCAATATTCTTCTCACATTTTGTTTTACGTCTTCCATATTTTTGTTAGCTCTTCTTATAAAATAAACATAAAAACAGAAACTTAGAGGTTAATCTATATTCATGTCTCTTCTTGAAAGTGGAGCCGGTATAAAAGCAGCATTTTTTTTTCCTTTGTTTGTTTTTGTTTTTTTAAACACAGAATAAAACACGAGTCCTGGATGAGGCGTTTCCTCACCTACTTCCCTCCCTTTTACAGTGAGGGTGCGTTAGATATATCCTCCATTTTAGAGTGACAGGCCTCCATCACAAGCTTCAGAGTCCTGCACAGAGGAAGCACATGTTTTTCAGTTCCAGGCAGTCCGGGCGGGCGGATAGGTGGGCGAGTGGTGTTCCCCTCCTCTGATTCCTGAGCTGTGGTCTCGATTTTACCAGCTGGGACTCGCCTGGGAGGTAAAACATGCATCCTCTGAGTGTCGTTAAGCTTCAGACTCACCCTTCTTCTTCCCCTCCTCTCCAGCGTCACTGTCCTCTGACTGGCTGTTGCTAAGCACTAGGAACTGTCCGTCAGAGCCAGGCGGGTTGGCCGGGCGACTTGATGCAGCGATCAAGCGGCTCTGCTCCTCCAGATCCTGAAAGTCAGTCAAGAGAAGAAGAGTGAACTTTTTCTTGCGCGTGGTGTTGTTTTCAGCATTTGGTGGCAGATGGAGCTTTTAATGGGGCGAGTGTAAGACCTGGACTAAGAATGTGTGGAAAAAGACTTGAAAGACCTTCAAAAAAAGCACAGTGAACTATAAAGATGACATCTGACAACCGCCACAGTACCCTTAATGACAAATTTATGTGGTTTGACGACCAATACAAAAGAACCACTTGAAGGGTAACACCGAGGGGTAAAGAGTTAAAATTGGCTCCATGGATGCAAACTACAAAAGAAAAAAAATGGTGGCTGAGATTTTTGCACAGCAGTGTAAAACATAATGTTTTCATTCATTTAAGTCAGACAAAGCAAAAATGTCTTTAAGTGATGAACCCCAAAGTCCAACAAACTCACAGACTATTCAATTAAAGTGGTGATGATGGGGTCATAGGCCATGTTTACATTGTATTACAGACTAAAAACACCCCCTGGCTGCTCGGCATACTCTGCACATTCGTTATAACACGGGAATAGTGCAAGGTTTGTGTTGAAAGGTAAAAAAAATCACCTTCTCGATCTGTCTTTGCTTGCTCAGTTCCTCCTTCTGTTTCTCTTTGGCCTTATCCTCCTCCTTTTTCTTCTCCACCGCTTTACGGTCCTGCATCACAAGAGCAACAATAAGAAAACAAGCGTAAACATCCACAGCAACACATGAATGACCCCCGGTTACAGTCTTTACCATCTCCGAGTGCAAGGCGATCTGCTTGGCCAGACCGATGCTGTCACAGATCTGAAAAGCATGAAGAAGACAGACGATCAGACAGTAAGAAGGATGTGTTACACCGCCAGCCAAACAGATAAACGGACACACAACCTTCTCTCCATCGTTGTTGGATTCAAAGATGTAGCACATGGCTCGGCTGTCGCTCCGCCCGCTTGCCGACTGCAGAACAAAACCAAACAGCCTCTTGTTGTCCTGATGGGACAAACACTGCACCACAGTGGAGAGAGGGAACTGCAGCGAGACACAGCAGGATGCCAGTTAGCAAAGACAAAAGTGACACAACTCAAATCTTAGAAACAAGACAAAACTGGAGAAACTGCGGTCACCGTACCCTGAGTCGCGTCACTTGTGTCTGAGGATCAATTAGCCTGAAAAATAAAAGACCTATTTTAATATAAGAGGATAATTGCAATTTTTTTCAAGCTGGCATTTTATTTTATCTTTTCTTGAATGTGGTTCCCGTGGCTCATGCTTGCTTTGCAAAAAGAAGTTAGTCACACAACAAACATCGGCTTCATCCAACACGCTCATAATGATCACTGCAGTTCCTACTTGAGGCAGTCGCAGGTGACCAGCAGGTGGGACTCGGTCATCCTGAAGATGTTGTGGATGGCTCTGGCAGCCAGGATCTGCCTCATGGTCTCAGAGATGACATCCACTGACTCGGCAGTCTTCACCTCCATGGAGCCCAGGAAGCGAACGATAAAGAGCTGGTGGAGGATCGAGTCTACGCAGCACAAAAACCAGAAAAAACAAAACATACTTCATGTATGGCTGTGGTTCCACTCGAGTTGTGTAAAAGCTGATTCTTTGGTGGTTTAAATGTACTTTTTTAATAATTAAATCACTTTAAATTATTTTAAACTGGTTGTAATTATGGATAATAATGGAAATAATAAAACCCATTATAATCTAAATAAATACGCAGTTTAAACCTTTTTTCTACATGAGTTATTATCCAGAATCCCAGTTATAACATTAACATGACCTCTGCATAGTCATAAATGTCATTTAGAAGATAAAGACGTACGTAAATAAATAAATAAACATTGATAAAATAGTCGAGACAGACAGACACGAGTACCTTCACTGTCTTCTGCTGTGCTCTCTCCTGACTCCCCAAATGGATTACTTCTCCTGCAGAGAAGCACATAAACACACAAAACAGTCATATTTTCATAGCTTCAGATATATCTGTCTTCACATTATTAGTTTAGTTAGCTTGCTTTTTGTTCTGTCATTGCATGCTTCACAGACCATGTAAACAGTAGATATAGGCAGAGCTGCTTGAACTCTAATGTTCACAAGCACTGTCTGCAGCACATGCAGCACAGAACCTTCAAATCTGAGCAGATGGTGCTGCGCAGTCAGGCGGTATCGCCTCGTTATGATGCCGGCTAGTTTGTGAAACACATGCTGGAAATTTAAACAGTGATTCATCATTTTCCCTGACAGACACGTACCTGCTGGACTGCGGTGCTGTTTTGCTTTGTCCTGAGTTCTCCTCACTGACGGGGGAAATTATGTCAAACTGGATGGGTGTTTCTGGGGCAACCAGTGCATCCAGTGAGAGCACAGAAAGAGCGGGCGATGGCTCGGAGCCCACAGAGCTGATGCTGCTCGCTCGACCCGTTCGCCCCTTACTGGATGGGAGACAAAGAGAGAGAGAGCGAGAGAGGGAGAGAAAGAGGATGATGACAGGGCTCCATAATGAAATCTGGACCACCTGCGGCCCTACTTCAATAAATAATGGAAGCCGACAGCAGGTTGTGAGGGTGTTGGTAATCATTACTCTCACCTAAACCTAATTTTGAAAAAATCGGAACCCCCAAACAGAGAGGACAGGTAGAAATACCCAGTCTAAAACTTAAACTAGTTTGACAACGCACCCACACACACTCCTACCTGGTTGGTCTCATGCTCTCGTGTCTCTGCTGAAAGGACGGTGATGGTGTCACGGCTTCAAGAGCGGATTGGTTCACTCTGGCTGCAAGCTCCTGCCAACAAGAAGTAACTAGGAATTACTGAGATCATCTGGTTTCTAATAGAGAGGTTTTTGCTTCTGTACGTGCCAAGCTGCTGTGATTTATTACTGAAGCCTGCTTGAAGTCTAGAAATTGTGCACTGGCGTACTGTCGCACAATTACAAAAACCTTGTGGGAAGACAGATATTAGATCAGATCTTCATTACCAGTACCTTGTGCCAAATAGTCAAATCAAAGTAGTTTCCTCAGAAAATCTATAATTTCCCATGCAAAGAGTTTAAGGTCTTCTGCACCATCTCACAATATTGATGCTGATATTTTACAACACATACTTCCCTGGCTAGACTACAACTAAAATAGCTGCCAAAGGTATACAACAGTGAACGGTAAGCAACATGAAGGTCGATAGAAGAAGGAAGCAGACACAAACCTCTGCATTTTCACTCAGGTAGATCCTCCTTGAGATGTTGTTGATGGTGGAGATCCACTAGTGGAGAGAGACAACATCAGAAAACAGCAGCAAACTCAAAGGAGGCTTCATAAAGTTAGAGTATTTTACCTCCTCGCATTCCTTCCTGCTCTCCGCCTGCAGCGTCACCACTCTGACATAATAAAGAGAAGAAAATGATTTTTATTTTGACCTAAGAATTACAAAAAAAGGGGCGGGGCGGAGCACATATGAGAAGAGAACTATAAAAAAGGACCTCTCACTTTTTCCCATCAAAGGAAGTGACCTGAAAGCAGAATCGGCGGTCATCACAGTCAACTGCCATGACGGAGGAGTTGTCAAGGTCTGTGACCAGCCCGCCCGCCACCTCTCCCCGGCCCTGTTGCATCAGGTTTCCACCCTGTGTAAAGAAGTACTGTCGCTCCCAGGATGATGACACTAGCCCAGTCTTACTGTGAGACAGCAAAGACACAAAAAGGATTTCACAGTGTTTACAGTCAGGGATCAAACCACCAACCTTCCAATTAGCAGATGACCCCCTCTACCTCCTGAGCTACAGTCACCCCAATAAGAGATGCACAATGTAAAAACTGTTCTGGGTCTGTGGGTGAAACAGGATTAAAGCTCACTAAGAAATAAAACACTGAAGTCGTCCTGTGGCTTACTTCCGGATGTACAGGTAGCCCTGCTTCCTGGTCAGGTTGCGACTCACAGGTGAGTGGGCGGGGTCGGGGTCACATGGTGCATAAAGGGCGTCACAAGCCCTCTCCATCTCCTGGATGGTCTGTTGCATCTGCCCCACCTCCTCCTCCATTTCCCGGCGTACACTATACATACATTCACATGTTCATTGTCACTCATTGCTAAAATCTTCCTGTCTCCACAATTAATTAACAGTTTGGGGATGAAGGAGTTCTTACTTCTGGACACTGGTTCCTATAGTTCCCAGGAACTCTTCCCACTGCTGGGTGAGATTTTCTGACCCCAGCTTAAAGAAACTGATCTGAGGAGAACAAAAACAGGTTGGTCACTTCAGAGCTGACTTCAAATAAATGTGATTTCACACTGTTTTGGTATTAAATCTCCTTTGCAGAAACTCTGTCTCCCCCTTCTGGCAGTAAAGGCAAACCATGTTTGTTCTTGCCCTCATTCACTGGCTGTGGATGACATCAGTTTTCAGAATTCCTAACTGAGTGAAGTTACCTGGAAGTGTGTGTGTGGTCGTCACAATAAGAGCTCACTCCTTAGTGCTTCCTTTGTTACCTCCTTTAGCAAAGGATACACTGAACCATTCTTCGTGAAAGTTAAGGAAACAAAATGAGTACCTATACCACACGTAAAATGCACTTTCTTTTAGTCCATATTTGGGGCATTTTAGTTTAAGACCCACATCAACAACATCCACCATCAGATTAAAAAGTCTGACTCTAAGAGCACCACAATCTTTTCCTTTTCTTTAAATTTTCCTTCATATCCTTCTTTGAGCTCACAGCGTTTTCCATCGAGTTTCTTTCTTGTTATAAACTATTCTTGGATGCTTCCCACGTGTCTTAGACTACTTGACCTTTGTTGCTACAGGTCCTCCCCTATTCAAGCCTGATTACAATGTGTCACCACTAATGCGCATGTGTGTGTGAATATCACCTGACATGAAACTGTGTGCCTGCACTGATAGTGCAAAAACTTCAATGAAATCAAACTTCATTTCTTCACATAAAAGTTCAGCAGTCAGGCTTAAAATGTCTGTCAGAATTGTTTTGCAGGATTACCAAAGAATTTCAAAGCTGTTTCCAAAATTCCCAGAATCAAGCAGGGGGATTAACATTTTGCCAAGTTAAAGATTTGATGTGTATTTCACACTGTTCTGGCTTTTCGTGGGGGAAAAGAATTTCGGACCTGAGTCAGATATGGAATCCAGTTAACGTTTGGTTAAGACCTAATGTTGGATTTTTGAGGTGCACTAGTCCCATCTCTCTCTCATCACCCACAACCGGTTGCAGCAGATGGCTGCCCCTTCCTGAGCCTGATTTTCCTGAAGTTTATATATGTGAACTGAATTACTCTGCAGTAAAGGCGTGCACACCTGTGCCTGCATGTATCCCAGCAGTGGCTCCAGCAGAGCTGTCTTCTTCTTGTACTGCAGAGTGTTCAGTGAGCAGAAGTAGTGCATCATTGTCTGGTGTTGTTTCTTGCGGGAGGTGTAGACATCCTCCACCACCTCCGCCCGTAACTGCAACACACGAGACTCTTATTTCAGTAAAAAGCCAGATAACATTATCCACTCGCATAATATCATTTGGTCTTGATAATCATCTAGGAAGCTGCTGCTTTGAGGAATGTGAAACTTGATGAGAGACTTTTTAAAACAACCCAACCCCATCTATCATTGCAGCTGCATTTCCACACAGTCATCACTTCCTGTAACTTTAATTAAAAAAATACTACTGAGGAGTTTTTGCTGTTATTTTTTTAAATATAGCAGATTCTGTAAAATTATTTTTATAGAAACCAAAATAGAGACCAAAAATGACAGATTTGCTGGTATGACCAAAAATTACTAATTTAATGAATAAACTTCAGTGATTTGGAAGTTTGAGGGAAAACAGAGGAAGCATTTAGGTCTTTCAGTTCCAAGTTCATACTAATATGTCTTTTTGACAAAGTACAATGAGTGTGCTGAACATGCAAAATATGAAAATTATCCACAGACTCCTGCAGCTGTATTTAAATCATAAAAGCAGCTTCTTCTTATCAGCTCAGCCAACCAATCTAAACAAAGCTGCTAAGCTTCTATCCATCTAACTGTGGATGTTTTTACAGTTAAATAGAAAACTTTCCAGACTATGATTTACCATTTACGGACATGTAAAATAAAACCATTACCACGAAAGTCAATGTATAGTTTGAGGTATGAAGTCATGAATGGTAAACCTAAAAGCTGTTACCTTGTCGTTCTCCCTCCTTTTGGATAAGCGACTGTATCTGTTAATCGCCACGTCATGATCTGCACACAGAGACACAGAAAAGATTTTTAATAGTAAAATATATCTTGCCCTCTTAATAGTTAGAAAACTTGAAACTGCCTGAAATGCACACTAAAAATACCTAAACAAACTAAATTTCACAATTGCAAGTAATTTAGCTTCTATTTCTACCATTTCAATAATTTTTCTTTTATATATGGGCCTAAAATTTAAGATCTAAAGTTAAGTATTTACTAGATCACAAAAGATTTAAATGAAAGCTGAGATGAAAGCACTGTGATATACAGAGTTCAACTTTTTTCCCCTCCAGAGGGCCATGCTGCCAAGATCAAATGGAAACATGGTTAAAGGTTAAATGAAAGTACTAAATGTTAAATGAACATTTATATAAGTCTTGTTAACTGTATGATATGAACTGCTGCATTGCCTGAATTAAACAGCAGTAAAGTCTCACTACAGTGACTGCCCAAGAATTATACTGCCTCTTACGCTAATTTTCAAACACCGCGGGTCAGAAACAGATGGCTTTATATTGCACATGTGTGATTTATCTAGACATAAAGTATATGTAGTATAAAAGTACTGAACCACACCTCTAAATGTTTGAATTCAGGAATTTTCTGTCCAATTTCCACAGATGTATAAAATCAAACTGTCTTTATAAACATTCGTGAAAGAATGGGTCATTCTAAAGAGCTCACTGCATTTGAGCATAGCAGTTTAATAGGAGCCATCTTGGCAACAAGTCAATTTATGAAATTTCTTCCGTCCTAGATATGCTATTATCAGCTGTAAGTGGTATTATTACAAACAGGAAGTGTTTAAACCACAGCAAATTCGTCACAATGTGGCAGACCACATAAAGTTACAGAGCGAGGTCGGCATGTGCTAAAAGGTAGAGCACGTAAAAGTCCCCATCACTCTGCAGAGATCCCAAACGTCTTTGTTATTAATATCAGCACAAAAACTGCCAGAGACTTCATGGGAAGGGCTTTCATGACTGGAGGTGCAATGCAAGCGTAATGTGTAGGCAATAAAGTGCACTGACTGTAGTTTATGAGGTACAGCTTACCATCACTGGCTATTTGGAAGACTTCTTTAAGAGTAAGGATCTCTGGAGAGACAAAAAAAACTCACATTAGAGAGCAAAGTGCATCTGTTTATGTAGCAAGAGCTGCTGCTTCAGATTAATTCTACTACCATAAATATTAAATATTAATATTGAAAGTAAACAACTAACATAGCAATGCAGAAAATAATTTACATTATGTGTCACTGTTGATGGCAAACTAGTAAACTGAAAATTGTCATTATACATTATTAACGTCTCTAAAACAGTTTCAAAACTGGGTGAAAGAGCTTAAAGTGTTTTCTACCCTTCAGGTCTCGCTCTTTAAACTGAGTGATGGGGAACATCATGGCATCAGCAAGTTGTGTGGACAAGACAGCATGACAGGAGCTGAGCTAGAAAGAGGAAGAGAAGGAGGAAGTTAAAATCCTAACCATGAATCAGATGAACAAACACAAATATAACACAAGTTTTTCTTATTCTTTTTATTTTGCACCAAATTTGCCTGTTTGGGACATCAAAACATGCAAACCTAACTCACTTCATCTATGACTTTTGCAAACTGTTGCAGAGTAGAACTCATCACCTCATCATCACCCCCGAGAGGAAAACGCTGCAAACAACAGCAACAATAAGGAAACATTACACAGCTGAGATTAACACATAGATTTCTGGATGTTATTAAAACCGCTAATATTTTCTATTATGGTAAAGAAAAAATCTGAATAATGCTGATCCAAAGCTGTTTCTAGAAGACAGGAATGGCCAGACTAAATTTCACAGAGGTGTGGTAAAGGCAGATGTGTGTGAAGTAACAGATAAGAGGCTCGTTGTTACAGTATTACGGTTAGGGTGATAAGTATAATGGATGGTATTACAAGGCTGACATTTAGTATTTTATTGCCCTTTTTTAAGGGTCTATTGGTATAACGAAGATAGGCTGTTATAACAGCAAGGCCTGTGGCTTGTGTGATAAGACTGGGAAGCCACACCAAGCAGTGCCAAAACCTGCAGTTCTCCCAATTGACCACTTAAAGCTGGCTCCAAAAATGTTTTTCAGAACAGTGACTTCCAAAAAAGCAGAGCATTCTTAGGGAAATGGGGGTAGCTTAAAAGAAATCTCACAAGTGAAACTATGGCAGAATTAAGAAAACTTTTAGAAAACTCAACTCAACTCAAGAGACGAGATTCTGAGACCGCCCAAGTGGAAGCCTTTCGCCACTTGCCTACAACCTAGAAATTCTGTCCATAAAAATTATGAAAAGAATCAGTGACAAAGGGTAGCCCTGGCAGAGTCCAACGCCCACCAGGAATGAGTCTGACTTATTGCTGGCTATGCGGACCAAGCTCTTGCAACGGTTGTATAAGGATCGAATGGCCTGTAGCAGTGGGCCAGACAGCTTCTGGAGTATTTTGAATTGCATGAATCCTCCTTAATTTCCAAAAATCAGTCAAATAGTGAGGCACCGCTGGGAACTAAAAACAGTCCAAATTCTTTCAACTCCCAAACGATTCTCCAGAGAAGTGACTCCAATTAGGGCTGTGCAATGTGACCAAAATCTCATATCCCGAAATAAGAATTCTATCGTCCCGATAACGATATAAATCACAAAAATGTAACATTTTCTGTAAATTCTGTGAATCTCGGGCAGCTCGTCTTGCGGGAAGTGTTTCCAGCTGCGCATCATGTAGCTGGAGACCGATGTTTTAACCGATGCATGAAACGATACATTTTTAGACATAAGTTGTAAAGGCCGCCGTTTTCTTTGTGAGTATTTATTACACGGCGTGCTGTGGGGAAAAGCCTGTTCTGACGTTTGAGTCTAAGGTTTATTTTTTAGCACCTGGTGGCTCTTTTTTACTTCTCATCCGTAAATAATCTGCTCTTTCACGTGATTCAGTTTATTTTGAAAAGTCTCAACAGGATCTTGAGCTTTATTGTGAAAGGTTTATGTGGAACATAAACAAGCGGACACGCGATGCTGTTACCGTCGTTGTTGCTAACGACAACGCATAAAAACAGGCGCTTGTCCGTCCGTAGTGTGGTTATATTAAATATAAGAGAAAGAGAGAACTTTAAGAAATTAATATAGCCACTACAGTGACCATCAAAACGATGAAAAAATATTGCCTTAAACAGTTTATTTTGTGACACCACGAAATGAAACGATAGACGTTTTTTTATCGTCATCCGATATATATCGTTATATCGAACAGCCCTAACTCCAATTATTGTCTAATGCTGATTTTTATCCTTACTACCAGTTGTCTTCTATGCTTTGTATGGTGAGTTTGGGTTTTAAAAAGGCGCTCACAAATAAAATGTATTATTATAAAACAGGATTGATGAAGTTTAGCCAAGTTAGAAGTTAATAGTGAGGTATCTCAGCCAAGTCAAACTTCCCCCAAGGGAATGTGTGAAACAATCCATGCACAACACAAAGTTAGTCATTTATATATTGCCGGCTGGCTATGAAAAAATCCTGATCCTAAGCTTAATGTCCACAGAGAGATCTCAGTTGGTTCAAGGGTGATTCATTTGTGAAGCTTTCAGATATTTAGTGTCCAGCACTTCTTTGTAATAATAATAAAAATAATAAAATAATCTAGTGTTTGAGTGTGTACACTTGTGCTGTGGTTGGGACAAATATGGCATTTCCTACCTGTTTGTCATATTCTTTCAGCAGTCTGGAGGTCAGGTGTGTTGCAGCACTCAGCTCATTCTGGAAGACAAATCCGCAGCACTAAGAGCTGGACACACACTATCCAAACAGCAGCACATTATTGATTTTGTGTTTTTGTGAGTGAGTGTATGTGTGTGTACCTGTGCATCATAAATCCTCTGCATGGCCTGATACAGTTGTGTGCAGTAGTTGGAGATGGCTGCAGTGTCCTCCTCAAAAACTCCCAGCAGAGACCGTGTCTGCAAACAAAAACCATCAAAAACAAACAAACATCATGCAGCTGATTTAACTACATGATCCGTTTGTGAAACCATACTCAGCTTACTTGCCCCCAGAAAATTTCCTATGCGAGTGCCAAAAACTTCACCCGCATACATTTCTGCAAATCAAACACCTGCACGCACTACTGCTGCTCTCAAGGTGTGTCTTAACATCCTGCTGGTCCCTGTCTTTTTCAAGGCATTACTCACTGTGAGAAATAAATCACACTCTCAGGCTGTTTTCCTGAAAGCTGAATGGTTGCAACCTGTTGTGTGATTATCCTGAATGTATTTCACCTTGCTGTAAATCAGATTTTACTGCTGCGGTAACCTGGTTTCTCTCCAGCTCCCACTGTTAAATTACAAATATAACAGAGCTGACGCCTAATGTACACCGAGAGAGTTAATAAGAGACTGGAGTGGATGAAGCATAAATCATTAGTTATATAGACTAAAAGATTTTGCAAAGACTCCAGAGTCATACCAGCTTGAAAAGTTCCCACCCGACCCTGATAGAGTCAGCTGATTTTTTTCTACTCTATAACTTTAACATATCTAATAAGGTCATGCAAAACTTTATCTTCGTATTATGAATATGTCTGAGTTTCAGTCCATCAGAGTACAGGCATTTGTCAAAATTAGTTTCCCTTATTTTAATGCTCTTATAATTTCTTAGAAACATGAGATAGCCACATTACATTTTCAGGGTTGAAAAAACGGTTATGCAAATTCTTTTCGCTCTTGCAAATGATTTTTGTGCTTGAGAGCAGCAAGAATGTCCCTGTGCTTTGAGAGCTGATACCCAGATTATTCTGACAGTTAACGTAAGTAAATCCTGGGTATGTGCAGCTTCAAACCAAGTAAGTTTATACACTTTGACCACACCTCAATCCGTGATGTCACAGCAGGTGTTATTCCTAAAATTTTCAGGAAACAACATCACTGCTCGAGTTGTTTTTCTGTCCATCTGCAGCAGTGCGGTTGAAGCTTTGGGCACGGTGTGACACCAACAGAAATACAACACTGGTGTTTGACCAGATAACCATTACTGGGGAAGAGGGAGGAATGATTAGCTTAGTGGCTACGGAAGTTGCAGGTTAACCGTTAATTTATGTGCAAACCAGCACTAACTCTGACATTTTAGGATCTGGCAGCTTGGCGAAAGCTTCCATCACCTGATCCATAAAGCAGTCAGTTTATGATCCCACTGCATAGCTGAAGTATCCCGCTTGAGAAGCTGTGGTTAGCTGTGCCGTTAGCGATTAGCACCATTCCGATGGATGTTGGCAAACAGTCTACAAAGACAGTTAGCCTAGCTATAGACGTGGCTAGAATTAGCTTTTAGCTGAAGCCCTCGGGGAGTAGAGCTGTTACCTGCGGGCTGTCCTCCAGCGTCTCCTCTATCGGTAGCTTCTCTATCCCGGGCATAGCTGCTGCAGGCGTGTTGATAATCTCTGAGAAACGCAAGACAAACACACAACAAATCGGTCCGACAACTCCCACTCAGGATTTCTGGGCTACACGGATTCACAACACCCCAAAACAGCTCCTCCCGGTTCCACATGCCACGCCCTCTACGGGGTTTTGGATTGGATAGAAGAAAATGAAGCCAATGTGATTGGCTTATTTTTTAAAGGAATATTCGCCATTTTGGCTCTAACCATCAGTTCAGTGATACAGGGATAGCGCGTACACGTTAGAGCCGTAATGGCAACTACTTCGGCGAGTTTCCTGTTGAAATATTTTTTAATCTTATTCAGAAATTTACTGACGCCACATTTTGTACAATATTTTAAAAACGCGTTTTTTACGAATAGTATTTTTGTAACAGATATTTAAATTTTGAAATGTTCAACTTTCCAAAATTATTACCACAAACCATATAAAATGACCATGTTTACAAATATAATTGTTTGTTGAGAAATGATGATGATGATGATGATAATGATGATGAGCAGAATAATAAATCTTCTTTTAGCTGCTTTTTTTTAGCGGTTGCTACTGTGGATCATCTGCCTCCATCTGATCCTATCCTGGACATCTTCAACCTTCTGCAGGTCCTCCATAACTACATCCATGAATCTTCTCTGTGCTCCTTCTCCTTTCCTCCAGCCTGGCACCTCTGTATTCAACATCCTTTGTCCAATATATCCACTGTCCCTCCGCTGCACATATCAAAACTCTCTTAGCCTTGCATCTCTAACTTTGTTTCCAAAACACTCTGCGTTGTCCCTCTCATACAATACTCATTCCTAAGCATGTCCATCCTGTTCACCCCCAATGAAAATCTTAACACCTGCAGGTCCTCCTCCTGTTTTTTTGTCAGTGCCACCATCTCCAAACCGTACATCATCGCAGGTCTTATTACCTTCAAACCATTCACTTTTGATGCTATCTTTCTGCCACAAATCACCCCAGACACTTGTCTCCACCTACTCCATGCTTGTCTTCTTCACCTCTTATGTGCAGTCTCCGTACTATGGACAGTTGACCCCAGATATTTAGACTTATCCAACTTCACTACTTCTGGTCCTTGTGGCCTCACTGTTAAACCTTTCTCCCTCTCATTCATACTCATGTAGTCTGTCTTGTTTCTGCCGACTTTAATTTTTACACCTCCACTGCTCCAGGCTCTCTTCCAACCTCTCCATACTCTCAGAATGACATCTGCAAACCTCATAGTCCAGGGAGACTCCTACCTACATCTTCTGTTGACCACTGTGATCACCATTGCAAACATCAGTGGCCTCAGAGCTAGACATCACGCTACCTCAGCAGTCATCTGGACCAATCTTTGCACTCTTCATTCTCTTCATAGCTCCTCACCTCCTCACTAATCCTCTGCAATTCCCGATCCACTAACTTTCAGCCAACACGTCCTCTCCTCCCTCTCGTTTTCTTCATTTATCAGGTCCTCAGAGTACTCCTTCCATCCTCTCAACACATTCTCTTCACTTGTAGTACATTTCCATTCTATTCTTGATTAATCCTTTCCAGCTTGATTTCACTTCCTAGCCAATCAATACAAGTTATTTCTCCTTCCTCAGTGTCCAGCCTCAGATTTCACTTACTATAAACCTTTAGAGCAGGGGTGTCACCACTTGTGTCCCACGTCACCTCTATTTGCAGCCCATATATTGAAGTGAAGAAATATAATGCAGTTTGGCCCTTGAAGTAACTTTTTTGTTAGGGAGGATTTGTTTTAGTGTTTTGATTGGCATGTTAAAATAAGTTATTTAGAAAGCAAATAATTATTTAATATAAAGGCAATATGAGCAGAGAGTACAAACATGTTGAGGGATTGGCTGTGTTAGTTCAGTGAGAGAGTTAAACAATTTTAACTAGTAGCCAAAAACTAATGTGTACACTTATGTCTGCATTTTTATTTTGTTATATGCAAACAAAATTATAGCAAAGAGGAAAGAGAGTAGCAATTTGTTTATTTGGTAGTTCAATGAAAGGCTTCAGTTAGTTAAGAGTGAGGAAAAAAAATTTTTGCTCATGTTTGTATTTTTGTCTTGTTATACAATATTTGAAATATAAAACAAACAAACAAAACACTACATTTTTGGAAATATTTGTGGGTATTTTCTTGTTTGTTTCTTTTGTACTAAAGTGGCCCTCCAATGAGATGACAGTGCCAGCATTG
Source organism: Rhamphochromis sp. 'chilingali' (assembly GCF_963969265.1). Lineage (NCBI taxonomy): Eukaryota > Metazoa > Chordata > Actinopteri > Cichliformes > Cichlidae > Rhamphochromis > Rhamphochromis sp. 'chilingali'. The sequence continues at coordinate 25,581,987 of NC_137936.1, read as the reverse complement.
GCCCACAGCTCATTTAAGTTTGAGACCCCTGCTTTAGAGGTAGAGGTGCATTTGCTATTTCTCTTTTTGCTGTATAACCAGCCTCCCAGTAGTCCTGCCTACTTTCTTCAGCTCCCTCACTATCCCACTTTCTCCTTATATATATACTGTATGTATGTATACTTATCCATGATATTAATATAAATCTGACCAAAATCATACTATAATACAATACACATAAAACATAAAAATATAGAGATAAAGTAATAATAATGAAAAAAAAACTTTTATTATTAATTAATTAAAATGCTACTATGATAACAGGCAAGCTGAAGTCAGAAGGTTCCACCTTCCTCATCCACATTAGGCAGCATTAGGGGACCACGAGGGAACAAATTCTCCGCCAAGCTGTAGAATCCATGTAGCACGCAGCAGCTCAGGCCACTGCGGGACTCCGCAAAGTCCGAGGTCCTGTACCACCAACCAGCCTCCCCATCGTAGCGCTCCACAGAACACGTAGGGTGATAGCCATTATATCCTCCGACCACAAAGAGCTGGTCATTCACAACTTCAATTCCAAAGTGGCTGCGAGGGTGATGCATAAATGGCAGGACGCGCCATCTGTTGGTGATAGTGTTGTAGGCCTCAACAATACGCAGTGGGGTGTACCCATTAATGGTGCCACCAACCTGGGAGTGGGAGAGTGGCATGAGTTCATAGTTTCAGAAGAAAGAAGTACCACTGAATAAAAAAAAACTATGAAATACAACTCTTTCGGACATTTTTTTCCTCACTGCAATGCTGCTAGTGGCCACTAGGAAAAATTTGTTAGTAAGTCTGAATGACTTCTCTGTATTCACGTTCTAACCTTCAGCACTTTAAATGACATAACCCCAGTGACCAGAGTCTAAATGAAGCTCCTGAGAAAGGAACATGAAGTAAAGGAAGAAGAAGACATGCAACAGACAACAAAGCACCAGGATAGTTTTTAGATTTGACAACTACCGTGGGGGGACTGTGGATGATTTATGTCATGCAATCTATGCCCTATAATGCTAAAGTCGGATTCATGGTGGTATGTTTCTTTCAGCTTGTGTAAGTGTTTGGCTATGCACAGTTCATGATTTTATGTATGCAATCTACATTAACTACTAAGCAATGCACTGGGAGCTGTGCCGAGGCTCAGTTTAAGAGAAATAACAATTATTTTAAACTGTGAATCTTGCAAAGTTACTCTAGAGTACAATAAAATTACTGTGGTACACTTACTGCATATATCTGGTTTTTGTAAGCAATAACTCCTAGGCCTCTTCGGCTGCACATCATGGGAGCAATTGTGGTCCACACGTTGGTGTCTGGATTGTAGCATTCAGCTGTAGGGAGGCTATAAGTTTGATAGAAACCCCCACAGATATAAACCTGTAGAAAGGATTAAGAGAAATTAACCTGCGGTAAAAGGAAGCATCTGAAAGGGAAAGTAGCTAATTATCCATGAAGAGCTAGTCAGAGTTTGGTAGGCAGGTTCAGGAATAAAGATATATTATCTAATAGCGGAAAACGAAATGGAATATCAACAATTACTGCATTTTTACAGGACATACAGAGAGAGGTTACAAATTCAAGGAAAAATAATTGGAAAACAGTTTAAGGGCGTATGTTATCTCTTTAATAGTGGCTTTGTTTGGGTCCACCTTGGAGAGAAGTGTCAAATCAATAGAATGGTACTCTAAATGAAAGAAAAATCTCTATTCTGATGGGAGTGGTTGCTTCTGGGATGATATTACACCATTCACTGAGCCTGAAAAGTCATTAAATTGTTCCTATAGTCTGGCTTAAAGAAACATGTTGTTAGACTGAACAATGAAGTGAAAACAACATAGTTTGGTCACTGCTTTCAGTCATGTCTCCTTGCACCTACCTTTCCATGCAGAACTGCGGCACTGGCTGCAGCTCGCTTTGCATTCATTCTTGCCACGAAGGTCCACTGGTCAGTCTCAGGCTTGTAGCACTCAACACTGCTCAGGGAAATTTGTCCGTTGAAGCCTCCCATGGCGTAAATGCATCCATTCAGCACAACAACGCTGACATAGCACCGGGCATTGTACATGGGTGTCACAAGTTGCCATGTAGAGCTGCTGAGATCAAGTCTTTGCACAGTTTTCAAGTTAGTTTCACGGTTGCAGCCACCAATTAAGTAGACAAAGCCGTCCAGCGTAACGGCTCCGTGGTGAGCACGATGAATGTCACAGGCCACAGTGGCCCAGCTGTTGGTTCGGTAATCATATGCCTCATAGCTGCATCGTGCAGTGGAGCGATTTTTGCCTCCAGTGACCAATAAGATGGAAGAAGGCAGACGTGGCCGGCTCAGCAAGCTACTGTAAATGAATTGTGGACGTCTGTTGAGACCACGAGCTTGAAACACCTCCACTACTTCATTGATGATGGACATGCATTTAGCATTGTTCTTTATCATGGCATTGTTCATGACGCTGTTTTGGAAGTATTCAGAGGTCATCAAGGTGAGACGTACCTGGATAAATAAAGAATGAGGGGTTAAGGCAAAGGTGTCAGGCTAATTTTTAACTAAGTCACATGTAGCCTAATGTGATCTCATAATGACCTCAATGAAAAAAAGTCACTCCTCTAAAAAAAAATTTCCTTTAAGTGTAAAAAAAAATACAAGTGCGTTGTGGAATCACACTGATTTTCACACAAAATGATCCAATTGCTGACTAAACAGATTGTAATTCAAATTAAACCACTAGTGGGGAGCAATTTAACATATGTGTTGATATGTTTTCAGATATAATATTCTGCTGTTATAACATTTGACATTTCTTTTTAACTGTAACCCCATTTTATGCTGACTTACTTTACGATCATGTGGTACTATCTGGTATTACATGAAGTCACCAGGCCAGTTATGGTGCCTGGACTACATGTTTTATTAAGCTGACTACAGCTACAGTTGATTTGTGGTTAAGTTACCTTGGGCAGCAGCACAGAGATACTTCCTTGTCTTTGGTCAGGCATATGGTCAATCCACAAGAGGATGACTTCAAATGCTCTGTTTTCACATTTCACGTTGAGGTGATCGCTCTCAAGTACAGCGGCTAGCTGCTGCTCAGAGAAATCAAGCAGCTCCTCTGTGGTCCCGATGATTTCTTCAAAGTGATGCAGGATGTAGAAGAAGGCCTTTTTCCTCAGTTCAGGGCAGTAGTAGAAGTTCACCAACTTCCAGATGCCAATGCAGTTCTCCGGAGACAGCTGTTCCTCCAGAAAGAAGCAGCAGGCCTGAATTATCCCCGGGACCAAGAACTGGTCTGCAGCTGCTAAAATGGGCACCACGTTATCCTCTGTCAGAGGAACAGATTTGGTGTAGGCGTAATTGATGATGACGGCCATCATCTCAGATGACACGCCGGGGATGGTGTACATCCACTTCTCCGGAGTGGCCCAGGCTCCAGTGAAGAGAGTGCTGTGGGATTTAGAGGACATCAGGTTTTCAGGAAGTATATTTTATAAAATTAGTTTAGTACTAGATTATGCTTTAGTATTAAAAATAAAGCTTACATTTAAGTAAAAAACATTTTCTCCAGCTGAAATATTAATGTACACATTAATGAATTAGTAACTGCAATCTAATATAATGTCTTGATGCATGCATCATCCAAGTAAGAAAATCCCAAAAAAGTTGATTCTGTTCATCTGGACGTAACGTTTTCAGTGGGAGAAATATTTCATCACTCATCCAAGGGACAAATTCAGTGTAATAATAAAATGTTTATGTTTGTGCAATATGAGAACCTTCACATTAGGTACCTTAAGTATATCTGAACACAAAAACTTTTGTTTCTCTTCTTTACTCAGTGGAATTATCACTTACTTAAATATGTGAAGATATCCTGTAGTCAGAGTAAAAGCAGATTTAGAAATGTGATGGAATTCAAGTGCCCACAGATATATTAATGGTCATTTATTGTTCTGACCAAACTCCATTTCTAGCTGGTTCTTCAATGATACACAGATTTGCAACCCTACCAACAGGAGAAGGTGCAAAAGGTCACGACAGGTCCTGACAGTTAAAAATGTACCAATCCTGGGAACTATTAGGGTATTGCACTCTGATGCATCTGCACACAATTAACCTCCAGTGAGTGTGTCGCCACTTCCAGGGTGGTTCTTCTTGTAGGTGTGGTTACATCAAAGTGGTGCACAAATAAAAAAGGTGGCTGCACAAAAGACTTTTTACACGTATATGTGACTGTGGGGTTTTTTTGTTTTGTTTTTTGGGGGGGTTTTTAATCTCAAAGGACCCCTAGATATTCACAAATGAAAAACCGAGTTTGTTTGGTTTTAGTTTGTTTTGGGGGTTAAAAGCAAATAAACAGGAAAAAGTGCCCTTTGGCTTTGCATGAGTAAAATTTCAGGTGCTCCCTGATACATATTCAAAAAAAAATAAAAAATAAAAAATATACACTCAACAAAAATATAAACGCAACACCTTTGTTACTGCTCCCATTCCCCATGGGATGGACGTAGAGACCTAAAATTCATTCCAGATACACAATATAACCATCCCTCCCAAACAGTGGTCACAAATCAGTCCAAATGTGTGGTAGTGGGCACATCTGCCATATTGAGATAATCCATCCCACCTCACAGGTGTGCCACATCAGGATGCTGATCTGACATCATGAGTAGTGCACAGGTGTACCTCAGACTGCCCACAACAAAAGGCCACCCTGGAATGTGCAGTTTTTTGCGCTATTGGGGGTCTGGGGACCCAGAACCGGTCAGTATCTGGTGTGACCACCATTTGCCTCATGCAGTGCAACACATCGTCGCATGGAGTCTATCAGATTGTCAATTGTGGCCTGTGGAATGTTGGTCCACTCCACTTCAATGGCTGTGCGAGGTTGTTGGATATTCGTGGGAACTGGTACACGCTGTGGTATACGCCGGTCAAGCACATCCCGAACATGCTCAATGGGTGACATGTCCGGTGAGTATGCTGGCCATGCAAGAACTGGGACATTCTCAGCTGCCATCTGCCCTGAACAATGTGAACCATGATTCATCCGTGAAGCGCACACCTCTCCAACGTGCCAGACGCCATCGAATGTGAGCATTTGCCCACACAAGTCTGTTACGGCGACGAGCTGGAGTCAGGTCAAGACCCCGATGAGGACGACGGGCATGCAGTTGAGCGTCCCTGAGACGGTTTCTGACAGTTTGTGCAGAAATTGTTTGGTTGTGCAAACCAATTGTTCCAGCAGCTGTCTGGGTGGCTGGTCTCAGACGATCTTGGAGGTGAACCTGCTGGATGTGGAGGTCCTGGGCTGGTGTGGTTACACGAGGTCTGCGGTTGTGAGGCCGGTTGGATGTGCTGCCATATTCTCTGAAACGCCTGTGGAGACGGCTTATGGTTGAGAAATGAACATTCAATGCACGGGCGACAGATCTGGTTGACATTCCTGCTGTCAGCATGCCAATTGCACGCTCCCTCATTGCTTGTGGCATCTGTGGCATTTTGCTGTGAGACAAAACTGCACATTCCAGGGTGGCCTTTTGTTGTGGGCAGTCTGAGGTACACCTGTGCACTACTCATGATGTCAGATCAGCATCCTGATGTGGCACACCTGTGAGGTGGGATGGATTATCTCAATATGGCAGATGTGCCCACTACCACACATTTGGACTGATTTGTGACCACTGTTTGGGAGGGATGGTTATATTGTGTATCTGGAATGAATTTTAGGTCTCTACGTCCATCCCATGGGGAATGGGAGCAGTAACAAAGGTGTTGCGTTTATATTTTTGTTGAGTGTATATATATATATATATATATATATATATATATATATATATATATATATATATATATATATATATATATATATATATATATATATATATATACAGTGGGGCAAAAAGTTTTTAGTCAGCCACCGATTGTGCAAGTTCCCCCACTTAAAATGATGACAGAGGTCAGTAATTTGCACCAGAGGTACACTTCAACTGTGAGAGACAGAATGTGAAAAAAAAATCCATGAATTCACATGGTAGGATTTGTAAAGAATTTATTCGTAAATCAGGGTGGAAAATAAGTATTTGGTCACCTCAGACAAGGAAAATCTCTGGCTCTCACAGACCTGTAACGTCCCCTGTAAGACGCTTTTCTGTCCCCCACTCGTTACCTGTATGAATGGCACCTGTTTGAACTCATCATCTGTATAAAAGACACCTGTCCACAGCCTCAAACAGTCAGACTCCAAACTCCGCCATGGCCAAGACCAAAGAGCTTTCAAAGGACACCAGGAAAAGTATTGTAGACCTGCACCAGACTGGGAAGAGTGAATCTACAATAGGCAAGCAGCTTGGTGTGAAAAAATCAACTGTGGGAGCAATCATCAGAAAATGGAAGACATACAAGACCACTGATAATCTCCCTCGATCTGGGGCTCCACGCAAGATCTCATCCCGTGGGGTCAAAATGATCATGAGAACGGTGAGCAAAGATCCCAGAGCCACATGGGGGGACCTGGTGAATGACCTGCAGAGAGCTGGGACCAAAGTAACAAAGGTCACCATCAGTAACACACTACAACGGCAGGGAATCAAATCCCGCAGTGCCAGACGTGTTCCGCTGCTGAAGCCAGTGCATGTCCAGGCCCGTCTGAAGTTTGCCAGAGAGCACATGGATGATACAGCAGAGGATTGGGAGAATGTCATGTGGTCAGATGAAACCAAAGTAGAACTTTTTGGTATAAACTCAACTCGTCGTGTTTGGAGGAAGAAGAATACTGAGTTGCATCCCAAGAACACCATACCTACTGTGAAGCATGGGGGTGGAAACATCATGCTATGGGGCTGTTTTTCTGCCAAGGGGACAGGACGACTGATCCGTGTTAAGGACAGAATGAATGGGGCCATGTATCGTGAGATTTTGAGCCAAAACCTCCTTCCATCAGTGAGAACTTTGAAGATGAAACGAGGCTGGGTCTTCCAACATGACAATGATCCAAAACACACCGCCCGGGCAACAAAGGAGTGGCTCCGTAAGAAGCATTTGAAAGTCCTGGAGTGGCCTAGCCAGTCTCCAGACCTCAACCCCATAGAAAATCTGTGGCGGGAGTTGAAAGTCCGTGTTGCTCGGCGACAGCCCCAAAACATCACTGCTCTCGAGAAGATCTGCATGGAGTAATGGGCCAAAATACCAGCTACTGTGTGTGCAAACCTGGTAAAGACCTATAGTAAACGTTTGACCTCTGTTATTGCCAACAAAGGTTATGTTACAAAGTATTGAGTTGTATTTTTGTTATTGACCAAATACTTATTTTCCACCCTGATTTACGAATAAATTCTTTACAAATCCTACCATGTGGATTCATGGATTTTTTTTTTCACATTCTGTCTCTCACAGTTGAAGTGTACCTCTGGTGCAAATTACTGACCTCTGTCATCATTTTAAGTGGGGGAACTTGCACAATCGGTGGCTGACTAAATACTTTTTTGCCCCACTGTATATGCTTTGAATAAATACTTTTTTCTTGATAAAATGGAAATTTAATTTGGTTAAAAAGATATTACAAGGACATTTAACACTTCTATGATCATGCAAATTTTTGTAGAAGTTTTGCTGCAAGACAAAAGTTGTCTCCATCATGGTTTTAAGGTAGACTTTTTGCAGTGCTGACTTCAAGTTTCAACATGCCATACTGTGTAATCTGTTGGACCAGGATTCTTTCCCATACCACATGTTGTAATACCACAACAAATACTCCCATTAATCGTAAGCCTTGAGGAACTTATGTTGTCACACATACCACAGTCGGTATAGTGAAGGTCAAACAACCAAGAAAGGCTGACCAAAACAAATTTCTAAATCAGGGGTCTCAACCTCGTGGCCTGCGGGCCACTTGCGGCCTACGTCACCCCTACTTGTGGTTCGTATATTGATGTGAAGAAATATAATGCAGTTTGGCCCTTGAAGTTACTTTTTTTGTTAGGGAGGATTTGTTTGTTGTTGAGTGCAATGTTAAAATAAGTTCTTTAAAAAGCAAATCATTATTTAATATGAAGGCAATATGAGCAGAAAATAGATACATGTTGAGGGATTGGCTGTGTTAGTTCAGTGAGAGAGTTTTTGTAAAGAAAACAATCTTCACTAGCAGTTAAAAGCTAATGTGAATGCTTATGTCTGCATTTTTATTTTGTTAAACATGAACAAAACTATTGCAGAAGTCCTGCCACATGTCTGGCCAGAAAGAGAGTACCAATTTGTTTATTTGGTAGTTTAATGAAAGACTTTAGTTAATTAAGAGTGAGAGAAAAACATTTCAGTTCACGTTTTTAGGTGTTTTTTTTGTTACACAATATTTCAAATTTAAAAAAACAAACAAAACACTACATTTTTGGAAATATTTGTGGGTTTTTTCTTGTTTGTTTTTTTGCACTACTTTTTGCACTGCGGAAGCAGCCATCCAGGGAGGTGACAGTGCCCACAGCTCATTTAAGTTTGAGACCCCTCTTCTAAATAGAAAGAAGGACTTGAAAATTATGACTTAAACTGTATTTTGTATTAGTTTTCACAATCAGAGACATTATGTACCTTTGAATTTGGTTACTCACGGAGTTTCTTGCTGATACTTTGTTCCTGCTGAGATAACCTACTCACCAAAAGTATGAGCTGCAGCTACTGAGGATGATCTTGTGGGCGTCAAACATAACATTGTCCACTACGAGCACCACATCACACAGTTTTCCATCCAGATGGAATTTGTTCAGGGCTGTGCATACCGAGTCGCTCATCTTTTTCTCCATTTCTCTTCTGTGAAAATTTAAGTCTGTGCAAGTTTTTCCCTGTTCTGTCTTCTTCGACATGTCTATTGGTAACCAGGTCAGCTTAGTAAAGTAAATCTATGAAGAGTTTTTTTTTTCAGTTGGAAGTGTGAGCCTGTGAGTTTTAGAATGTTACAATATGAGATCACAGAAAATCATCAAAATGTGTTACATCACTAACTAATTTACATCCATTTAAAAAATAATAATTAAAAAAACCCTAGAAGAATGATGAGGACTAACTGAAACAAAACAGTGTACTTTTCAAACTAAACTACATTCCATTTAAAGTAAACAGGAAAACATTTTTAAGGGAAGTAAGGGGAAAAAAACTTCAGAAAAAACATTTTGTTCTAGTGAATTTTTACTGATACTGAGGTGTCTGTGTTGCTAGTTTAATCCTGTCTGCAGTCTCCTACATTTGACACTTTTTGCCTGTCACACAGCCAATCTTTAAAAGTAATACCTATTCTGAACTTTGAAAATCTTTTCACTCACAAATACTGACCTAACTAACAGAAATGTAAAAGAAAAATTATCTATTTTAAGTGTTAGACTAGTGCTGTTACTTCGTTTGGCCACAAGATGAAGCTGTCTCATACAATACAAGATACATATTGAGAGTCCAAGTAAGAACATACACAGCAGGGTACCACTTTTCTCTTTTTTATTTATTTGTTTTTCTTTTCTGGACTTCCTTGTCTTCTCTGCCGTCCATCCTCTTGCCTGTGGTGTCTCAGCTAGGACATAACAGGAGTGTACAGATATACACAGGCAGACAGCCATTGTTCCCCGGATTTGGAATATTTGACTGTGAAGTGCAGACCCGTCTACATACCTCGCGAGTTTACTGTTGTCATGGTAACGGCCGTGTATGTACCACCCGATGCTAATGCTAACTCGGCCATGGAGGAGCTGCACAAGACAATAAGCAATCAGCAGAATTCCCATCCAAACGCAGTGCACTTTATAGCTGGGGACTTCAACCATGCTGATTTAAGGTCAGTATTCCCCAGATTTGAACAGCATATTAAATGTGCAACGAGGGGGAAAAACACATTGGATAAAGCCTGCAGCAACATCCAAAAAGGTTAAAGAGCAACCCCTCTACCAGATCTAGGTTTGTCAGACCACATGTCCATGCTGCTGATCCCTGCATGCACTCCCGTTAGGAGAAGAGCCCCCCCAGTCACAAAAACTGTGAAAACCTGGCCAGAAGGTGCATCACATCAGATGCAGGACTGTTTTGAAAACACGGACTGGAGCGTGTTCGAACATCAGGACCTTGAAGAGCACACAACATCAGTGCTCTCATATATTAACTTCTGTGTCAACAGTGTCACTGTGGACAAACGTCTCTGGGTGTATTCCAACCAGAAATCCTGGATGACTAAAGAGGTCCAGGTCCTGCTGAAGCAACGTGACGCTGCTTTTAGATCCGGTGATGGTATGCATTACAGTGCAGCCAGATCTGAGTTGAAAAGAGGCAATCAGAGAAGCCAAGGCAGCGTACAAGAGAAGGATCGAAGACCACTTCAACACCAACAACTCACGACAGATATGGCAGGGAGTTCAGCACTTAACCAACTACAAACCTTGCAATACCACGTTGACTGAGGGTAACGCTGCGCTTGCGGAGGAGCTGAACCACTTCTTCGCACGCTTTGAGGTGAAGGGACCAGAGGCAGCAGCAGCAAAAACATCGCGCAGCAGCAGCCCAAGCCTCATAGTGCAGGAATATGAGGTGAGGCGCACACTGAGGGCAGTGAACCCCAGGAAGGCCGCCGGACCAGATGGGGTAACCGCAAGGGTCCTTAAAGAGTGTGCAGACCAGCTGGCTGGGGTCTTCACTAAGATCTTCAACACTTCACTGTCCCAGTCCTGCATCCCGCCGTGCCTAAAGTCAGCCACAATTGTCCCACTGCCAAAGCGTACTAACATTAGCAGCCTCAACGACTACCGACCAGTTGCTCTAACACCTGTTATAATGAAGTGCTTTGAGAAACTGGTCCGACGTCACATCATGTCCTGCTTGCCACCCAACCTCGACCCGCTCCAGTTTGCATACAGAGCTAACAGATCAACTGAAGATGCCATTGCTACAACGCTCCACACCACCATCTCTCACCTGGAAGTGCAGGGCCGTTACGCCAGGCTGCTCTTTGTTGACTTTAGCTCTGCTTTCAATACGATACTCCCGGACAGACTAATAGTTAAACTGCTGGAAATTGGACTTCCTTCTACCACCTGCCGCTGGATCAGAGACTTCCTCTCAGACTGTGTACAGAGAGTTAGAGTGGGGCCTCATCTTTCCTCAGCCCTCAGCCTTAACACCGGCTCTCCACAAGGCTGTGTACTGAGTCCCCTACTGTACACTCTGTACACACATGACTGTGTTAGTTCCCACCCAGACAGTCATCACGTTTGCAGATGATACCACCGTGGTGGGGCTCATCTCTGGGGGAGATGAGACGGCGTACAGAGCTGAAGTTCAGAGGCTGTCAGATTGGTGTGTAGATAACAACCTGGACCTCAATACCACCAAGACAAAAGAACTGGTAGTTGATTTCAGAAGGAGGAAGTCTGAGCTGCAGCCTGTCAGCATCAACGGGGAGTGTGTGGAAAGGGTCTCCAGTTTCAAGTTTCTGGGTGTGCACATAGACACAGACCTCCAATGGAGCTCTAACACCTCTGCGGTTTTGAAGAAGGCCCAACCGCGTGTCCACTTTCTGAGAATCCTCAGAAAAATGGACCTGAAGAAGGAGCTGCTGACCGTCTTCTACCGCTGCTCCATTGAAAGTGTGCTGACATATTGCATCGGTGTTTGGTTCTCCAGCTGCACCACAGCACACAGAAAGGCACACCAGAGGGTCATCAATATGGCCCAAAAAATCATTGGACATCCTCTTCCCTCCCTGAAGGACCTGTACATCACTCGCTGTCTCAAGAGGGCACGCAGCATCCTACGGGACTGCACACACCCAGGACACGGGGTGTTTAAGCTGCTGCCATCTGGCAGGAGGTTCAGGCTGCTGAGGTCCCGAACAAATAGACTCAAGGACAGCTTTTACAACAGGGCAATAGCCCTGATCAATGCAAATAGCTGACCTGACTGGCTACCTGGGGGGGGGTTAACAATGGTAAAAATAGTAATAATAATAATATTTATATTTATAACAAGGTGCAATAATAATTAATGTGCAATAATAACAGTGTGCAATACAAATACACTTATTCTTCTTTTTTATTACTAAGTTATTATACTGTGTTGTGTTGTTTGTGTTGTGTTGTGTTGTGATGTGTTGTGATGTGTCGTATCGTGTCGTGTTGTGTTACATGTAGTGCCGACGAAGGACAGTTTTCCAGTTTAATTGTACTACTGTACTATGTATGACTGTGCAATGACAATAAAGAGTTATCTTATCTTATCTTATACTTTACAGAATCTTTAAGGTTCACTTATTTTATTTACCCAGACTGTATGAAAGAGGTGTGGCACACACAGTTTTGAAGAAAGATGTGTACATATTTAAGTTGTCACACTGTCATAATAATCACACATCGCTGAACGAATAAAATGGACAGAAAGCAGTGTCAGTTAAATATGATTAGTGCCACTCTTCATATTTAATTCACACTGCTTTTAATTCGCTCCAACCCAAAGATCTCGCCTTCCCCCTGTATTATTTCTGTTTGTACATCCTTGAATCCTCTTTTTACCTCCATTCCACACATTCACCAGAGATTGAGGCAGAGGAGGCAAGACACACGCAGAGAGGAGCTGAGACAGTAGGCATTTAATGACACATCTTTGCTTTAATACATCTTCTTACACTTATCTTTATCAGGGCCACTGGAACCTATCCCAACTACCACACGATGAGAGACAAGGTCACCAGTCTGACGCAGGGCTAACACAGAGCATTGTTCTGTTAGAGCTCAACTACAGCTGTATTTTATAATCTCAGCCAGACAACCATTCACATCTATCGGCAATTTAGAAGTACCAGTTAACCATGTCTTTGTCAGCAATGTCTGCATGTCCAAAGACAATGTCAGAATGTCAATTACACTTCCACAAAGGATACAGCTGTGCATCCTCAGATATACCTGAGTCTGTCTTCGACATGCATTTCAGAATTCGAGATATCCTTCAGTATGTTGTAATAAGATTGATGTCTGGGTTGCAGGCAGAAACATGGTGGACACAGAACACAAAGATGGACAAATGAGGTAAATGAGAACTGCATATTTGGTGGGAGGGACTAAGGCACAAGCAGAAAAGAAAAGGGAAAAGAATTGAGGATGTAAAATCTGATGAAGGGGGAAGTGGGGAAAGTAAGCCTGCAGTGGCATAGTTGGTATTGCTTTCATTATGTGTGCATCATGGCAAGTGTGGTTCTGGAGACCCCTTACTAAAGCAGGAACAACCACACTGGTGGCTCTGAGGTTTTTGACAGGGGTTTATATGCCACAACTATGCAAGATTCAGTCACGAAGCTTAACAGGTGTGCAAATAAAGGCTCATTTTGAAGATGGGTGTGGTTCAACCAGCTGTTAAATGAAGCAAACAGCTGTTAAAGGAAGTATATGTAGTGTGCAGGTGGGATTTATATGAGAGTCTCCTCCAATAAATCATATCTTTATCCAGTGTGTAAACAGATAATGTTCTTACCTGCAGAGGGCATTGTTTGAGTCTTTGTGTCTGTGTGTGTGAGTGTCAGGATGCCAAAATGACTTCATGCAGACACCAACTGAAGCAAGAACTACCACAAAGGTTGCTTTGAGTGCTTTGGCAGGTGTTTTTCTGTGGTCATACAGTCAAAAACGATGCAGGTGAGATCAAACTGAACTTTGAGTATAGGTGTGGTCTGAAAACTCATCTGTGATATGGCTGGTATCATCTCATCCCAATCCCATCTCATGGATGGGTTGTCATTTTTTGATTGCGTTTACTTTGTTTTTTGATTGATAGCCACTCCAGACACACATGTGAATTTCTGAAAGAACCAAGAAAAAGTAAGCAAATACCACAACCTTCCACCCTATTCAAGTCATGCATCGCTCCAACATGTAGTTACATTCCTCAGGGCATGCATGCCAGGTTACATAGAAGGTTATGACGCAGAGTTAAACTGGTGTAAGCTATGACCTAGATCTGACGCAGAAATACAATTCACATGGTAGGACATCTTGAGCACCAGCCAAGATGTCCTCACCCCACAAATTATAATTCACACAATGCAAATTTGTCTTTTTAATTATTAATGGATTTCCCAACCTTTTACCCGATCTAAATCTGATTGTAATCTGAACCCCTCAACAACCATCTAAAAATTGGCCTGAAAGTGAAAACTGGCCAAAGAGCTTAACCCCCAAAAGTACAAAGCTCACAACCACATAAGACTAGTTGTAAGTTATGAATACCTGTTTATTTTCCAGTCTTTTACTTAAATCTGAATCCTAAAACCAAGTTTGCAGTCTTGCCAGCCTGTGAATGTATGTCTCAAAATGAGCACTGGCTAAGATGTCCTCAATCCCCAAAGTACTAATCACACAAACACAGATCAGTACTGCAACAACATTTCCCAGCCTTTTCTTCCTAATCCAAGGGTGGAACCTAAAAACACAGGGGGGGGAATCCCTTTGAATATCACTTCAAGAAGGTGAGTACTGGCCAAACTGTCCCTGTAGGTCCCCCCACAAAGATATGCGTGCGCAGTACACGCATGCACGCGCGCTCACCTCCTCCGTCCTCTCCTCCTCGCTCTCAGAGTTGTTCAGACTTGAGGGAGGAATGGCGGCCCCTCGGAGTTTCTTCATCTCTCTCTGCGGTTTATACCTGCTTTTATATTTCCCATGTGGATCTACGACATCAGGCACCAGAAGAGCGAATCAGGATCGATGCGGGTTTAAGGTAAAGCACAGAATTAAACATTATCCCTGGTGTTCAGCGACTTTTCGTTAAAGCTGTCGCTGCGACGTCTCAAGTGTCCAAAAAGTTCCGTTTTCGGAGACGGTCGTGTTTTTATGTCACTTCTGTAGTATATGCAGTCAGGTTCTTGATGAATAAGCCGCCAGTTTAACACATTCACGTGTGAAGTTAGAGTTATGCTCGCTTTTTATTTAATTTGCTGTGTTTTTAATCTCAGGGTGCGTTACCTTTACCTGTCTGTCTGCGGGGTTCTAGCTGCAGGTCTTTTGCGTAAGGCTGCGAGCCAAACTCCGTTGGAACAAGAATTAATTTATCTTTTTCTCCTTTTATTGGAAATTTGCAGCCCCTCATAAGCAACTTCAGACAAATGTCTGAATGAGTCTGATATCATGTTTAATTCGGCATATAATAAAATAAAAATGATTTTAGTTGCTTGACACTATTATCCTTTACCTAATCTCCAGTCTGGTTGGAAGCGTAATTCAAAGAGATAGCAAGGGGGGTGTTTAAAAGTTTATAAACAAAAAAAACTTATTGATGATATTTATGTGTTGTGTTTGCCGAGTTGAACGCATATTTTTCTGCTTTTAGCCAAAACGCTTTAAACATATTGTCGATATAAGTTTTGTCGCTTTGTGGCAAGTCTTAATATCCTTAATTATTAGTCATCAGTGTTTGGTGTTCCCTTGTCCTGTTCGGCATTTATGTAATGCTACAAAGTGCACATCACTTGGTTAAAACTCTAACCCCAACAGCCAAAGTCGAGGCGATATTTGCAGGCCCTGTAAATTATCGTAGGTCGTAAAGCTGATTTCCTGCCTTTTGTGTAATCTTTTAAAAGCAATTGATGTGGAAAACAGGAATATGTGAGCTGACCCACCGCCTCCAAACGCCTGTCCTGCTTTTGTACTTCACGGCAGCCTTGCTTTTGGCCATGAATGAACCAGTGTTTGGTCTGTGCCAGTTCAGAATAAGTCTCTAGATTCCGTAAAGGCCAGTGTGCATGAATTTCACTGCAATGTGAAAAGAACAAGTCTCAGAGATTTTTCATTTGTGGGAATTTCTATAGTTTCTATCCTCAGCCTTGTTTTCTCCTCCTCTCTGTAATGAATTTAAACATCATAAATGTTAGTTTATTTCAAAGGTCCCAAGGACCTCATGTTTGTGTTGGGTTTTCTTTATTACTGAAAAAGGTAGATTTTTTTTGGCCATTAGACTTAAGCTCCTGCAGTTGATAATTCAACATTGAACGTTTGTTGTTTTTGGCCAAGTAAAATTGTATCATGTGCTTAGGCTGCACAATTAAATAATTAAACAACTAAATATAGAAAAATTGATAAAGGCAGGGGAGAGTTGTCAATAGTTATTTCTTTCAAATATAGATTTTTATTTTCTTTCTCTGAATCACACCAACAGGTCAGGGAGCACAGACTAAGCTAAGATTAACTGATGAGTTTCAATCATTGCCAGTTAATCTGTAAACCCATCTCAATTATTCAGTCATTTATTTTAAATTTGGCTCATTAAAGTTGCCAAGAGTGCCAAATGTGACGTCTTCAGGTTTTTTAGTGTTGACTATTATTTACACTGATCATATACTCTGGTTACTGTCATATATGACAAAAAAGATAAGCAACCTCTCACAATGGAGAAATTGAAGTTAGAATATACTTGTCAGTTTATCTTCCATAAAATAATAACTCTATTATGAAGTGTTAAGAAACTGTTTTTTGTTTCCATGTTTTTTTTAAGTGAAATAAAAGTTTCTCTGGTTGCATGTGTGTCCACTCTGCAGGTTTTAATTTTCCTATGTTGATAGATGAGTCCTACATGCCTTTGATATGCTCACTCTCCTTGTGTGTGTGTGTGTGTTATCCTGGTTTCCTCTTTGGCTTTGAAGTGTTTTCTACAGGAAGCTTCACACTGTTTACTCTGCTGAAACATTCCTTCCTGCAATATACCCCCCCCCCCCCCCACTCACCCCCCCTCCCCAGACACACAGACACACACACACACAGTCTGCCACCTCCCCCTCTCTTCTTCTGCTTCCTCTCCTTTCACACACACTTCAAAGGCTGCTGGATGGGGGTGTGAGGGCCTGCTATTCTACAGGTGTGAGGTTATTAGAGCTGTGTGTGTGTGTGTGTGTGTGTGTGTGTGTGTGTGTGTGTGTGTGTGTGTGTGTGTGTGCGTGCTAGTTTTACGTGTCAGCATCATGCAGGAAAAGGCTCCTGATTCAGGATAGATATTAAGTGTCATTTTAATAACCTCTTGGTTTCAAACACTCCATCTTCTTCCCACAGTCCAGTGACATGGATGATGTAAGGATGCGCTTGTCCAACATTTTCCACTTCCAGTAGAATATTGATACCTTTGTGTTGTGCTAAGTTATTAAGCTATATGAAGAAGAGACTGGGAATCATTCCTTTGTTAGGGACGTGGCTGCTTTGACTGTCGTGTGTCCAGGTACAGGCTGTGAATGCCAGACCTCACCTAGTGTCACTGAGCTGTATATCTACTCTGTGTTCAAGCTGTTGGTGCCTTGTAGAGTATTTTCATCAGACTAATATTCTGGCTTACTTAATGGTACAGAGCATGCAATAAGTCTGAGATTCAGTTTTTGTGAGTAAAATCTTAGTATTTCAGCTAGCTAACCCAATTTGCTAGTGCTAGCTGATGCATTAGGACTGAAGCTTTTTGATCAAATCTGGTAACTTCTGAAAGCAGAAAAGCACCAGAAAAACCCAAACTTTGAGGCGTCAAAACACAGTCTTAAGCCAATGGGTGATGTCACTATAGCTACCTAAATCTTTTATACCCAGTCTCTGGTCCTGAAACATTTGCAGATGGTACTCGTTCTTTTTTTTTGTTTTTTTTTTTGTTAGGGTTATCAGACTCAGAATAAGAGTCAGCATACTTTATTAATCCCTAAGGAAATTATGTGGGTTACAGTTGCACCATTATAAATACCAGTAACAGAAACAGACTATTTAACAATACAATATGTTAGAGATTTAAGAAATTTAGGAAATATGAACAATATATATAAAAATCGCTCAATAATAAATATCACGGATTGACAGAGGTGATTATTAATCACTCGGTACAGATATCCCGGAAAATACTCAATACCATTTTCAGTGGTATCAGTTGCTGCTTAAATAGTTGGGGGGGGGGTTTTGTTTTGTTTTTTTTTAAGCAGGATGCTGCTGTCCTTTTTTGCTGGTAGACTTTACAGACATTAAACATTACAGATGGGCACGACTTTAAGGCTCCTTATCATTTTATTATTAGCTGCTAGCTGCTAACTTAACAGATGGCTAATGTGGCTGTCAGACTAACGGTTGCATTTACGATGTGTCTTTAATACTTTACGGACCTCCCGAAATTGCTCATGACATTTGTTCTGTGGCGTCAAGATCAACTGCTTCAGCTGCTAGTGAGGGGAGGGGCTGTGTGCCTGCCTATCTGTAGCAATTGTGTGTGATGTTGTGCATTAATACTCCTGCAAATAAGTATCTCATCTGTTTATTAGTATCGATTAATATCAGATTTTTTTGATAAACCTACTCAACATTCCTGCTTTGAAGAGCTACATGTTGGTCAAACTCAGTGAAACCTTTGTAATCCAGATGTTGGCTGCAGTGCCTCTAATGATGCTATGAAGTTTATTTAATTTAATTAGCTAATGTAGCCTGTAAGCTCCAAGCCTCTACATTTATTTTAACGGTCTTTAAATTGCTTGCTCAGATTTCTTCAGCTCCCTCTGGAGCCTTGCAAGACTATTGCAGTTTTTACAAAGATGGTGTCCCATACGGAAAAGAAATAGTAAAAACTTATATGTGATTACTCATGAAAGTGGCCACTTTCATGAGTAAATCATATAAGGCTTACATGATTTACTCATGAAAGTGGCCACTTTCGCATTACTTTCATACATTGTTTTAGTAAGTATCCAAAACATACAAGTTTCATTATATAATTTTTCAAGGGATCTTATATCTGTTTTCACTCTTGTATGCTTTTCATACAAGTTTCACACAAGACAGATACAAACTTTATAAGATTTATATATATCTTTTCCATATGGGGTAGTATTCATCAAAACAATTAAACAAGCTTTTATGTGTGAAAACAATTGTGTTTGTCTACATGGATAGTAGGGTTATAGTAGGGTTTGTTTTTTTAAATTGCAAATGTGTTAAAAGGAGGTTTGATATTAATCCTGAAACTCATGGAGGAAACCTCCTTTTTTCCCTACATCATCCAGAAACCCGGTTACTGCAGAGAAAGCTAGAATGATAGATGATTTAAGTCAACGTAAAATCTCTTTTTGTAGTGAAACACATCTGCTGAAGCCATCACATCTGTCTCAGCGGAGGAAGTAACTCATTCGGCTTCCTCCTCTCTGTATCCCTCTCTGGATTCTTCATCCTCCCGTCTCTCTACCCTGCCATCATTTTTCAAATAAGGTTTCCCCTGTGAAACCATGTCACATATCTAGGGCGTCGGTGTGGTTTTGGCATCAGGGAGCCTCAGAGGACATCATGGCTGGGTAGGCGTCGGATGGGAAACGTGTGTTTTCTGATTTCTGGCGGCTGAAACAGGCAGAAGGTGAAGCGTGAGTGCTGGAGCTCCACCTCTATCATAAAACAGCTCAGGGAAATATTTTTCATCGCTGTCCTCTGAGGCTTTCTGAGGAAAAACTGAGTTTTACAACTTGAACTTTACTTACGTATGCGCTGGAAATGTCCTAAACAGCCCTGAGCAGAAGTACGAGGTAATAAAAGGAAAGCGAGGATGCTTTAAAAACTTATGCAACGAACAGTTTTGATTTATTGAGTTAATATTTTGTTCTTAAACCTTTGGAAAACTTGCCACAGTTCTTCTGTGGATTCACGCTGCCTCAGTGTGATTCCATCTCTTCATGTCTTCATGAGTGAATGATGTTAAGCTCCGGTCTGCATGCCAAAGTCTCCCTGGTACCTCCAGTTGATCTATGTTGCGTTTTTCAGAATGTGAAAGCACTTAGGTAAAGAAAAAAGTGCATGTGTGGATGGTGAGTGCTCCAGTACAGAAGAAAAGTGCTATATAACAACTAGTCCATTTAGGATTCTAAGTATCTGCTATTCTTCTGGGTGAAGATGTTTTTTTTTTTTTGTTTTTTTTAAAATAACCATTTCAACACATGTACTGCAAATCTTAATTTTTTTAGACACCTTAACAGAAATATAAATGATCTTCGGTGGATCTTCCGACTTCCATCGTCTAAAGTCTGTCGTGGTTTGACTAATCCTGTGAGAATGGAGCAGGTAATTGGTCAAATCACTGCAAGCTAATGGAGTCTCTACTTGGGAAGTAGTGTACTTTGAGAAGTGAGAACGTGTTGGGCGTGCACTTTCTCCTGCTGTGTGGCTACACGTGTGAAAGGGAAACATCAGACAATGTCCCGACCTGATTCCTGTGACATTGTCAGGAGCTCATGTGTAAAAGTGGGCCACAGCTCTTCCTTCAGAGTCAGTTTTGTTGCAAAGAGATGGCCCCCTGACGGTGGTGGTGGTGGAGAATTTGTGTATTTTTATGTCCTTCAAACAAAGAAGAACTTTGTAGTGAAAGGAAGATGTTGGATGTTAAAATCCTAAATGAAATTAAAATGGAGTTTTCTCAGGTAACAAATGAGCGTCACATGACCTCGTTCTATAGATTTGGACCGTCACTCACTACACATGTATAGTGTTGTCTAGGTCGTGTATTTTCAAAGGAAGTCAGGATTTGGCCTGCTCAGAGTCTCTTAAAGGACAAACCGTCACAGCGGGAGTGAAGCAGCTCCTCCTGGGTTAGGAGGAGGAGTCCTGATGAAGAGGGGTGGGAGGGGTTGGGGGACATTGAGGAGCAGTCATGCAGGAGGAGGAAGCCGCAGGTTTTGTTCTTGCGGTGGGAAATCTCTGGTTGGCTGCTCCCGAGCTCACACTCACACAGAGTTTGTATTGTTGGACCTCACTTTTGTTTCCAGCTTTTTCTTTCTGGATTTGGTGCTGAACCGAGATCATACATGATTTCATGTTCCTGTTCAGCAGTTTGTCATGTGACAACAGATGCGTGCGTTCCTGCTCTCCATGTTTAGCCATTAATAAAACATTTTGACTGGACTGCACTCACTGATTGGCAGTTCCAGAGTCGTTGATGATGCACGGTTTAGGTCATTTCTAGTTACATTGTACAGTTATTTCATTTTTAACCTTAATTTATATTTTATTCCTTCCTAGTTAAATTTACCCTTTTAAATTTTTCATATTTATTTCCTATCTTATTCATAGCCTATTCCTTTTTTGTTTTCTTTAGGTCACGAGCAGTTGTCCAAGCATTTCACTACATATCGTACTGTGTATGACTGTGTACGTGACAAATAAAATTTGAATTTGAATTTGAATTCTAAAGATGATTCACCAAAGTCAGCCTGTTTGCGAAATACTTTGTGTCTCCAATTTTCATCTAGCATGTCTGACCATCTTTATCAACAAGTACATGCTCCTCACTTTCGATGCACCCTCTCCTCTATGTTCTTTCTCCGGATGGATGCACACTTCCTCACTTAATCTATGATCCCACAGGGTTTCCTATCAAACTGCGAGCCTGTTAACTTGAAAAAGGAGCAGGTCTGCTGTTAGTAAATTTTACTAAAAGAAAAACTATAATAGAATGAGAAAATCAGCTAAAAGGTGTAAATTAATGTGGCAACAACCCCATCTTTAGGACACGGGAACGACTGACTGCATTTGTAATTAAGTGCTCTATTGGGTAAGCATTGGGGAGCAACTTGGGTTAACTGTCTTGTCCAAAGATAGTTTGACATACAGACAAGAGAAGTTGGGGATCAAACCACCAACCTTCTGATTAGTAGATGAGCAACTCTACCCCTGAGCTATAGCCATCTTTCCTCAGTCTTAGGCTTTTACTATCTTGTATATTTAATAAGTAGCAGAATATTTTGCTGCCTTTTCATCTTTACTGGTTAACTTATACACTAAATGCGTGAAATGATTCAATTCAGTGCCATGTGGAGGCAACAATCTAGCTGCACTTTTAAGGTGGAACACTTTCATCCATCCTACTCACGCTGACTGAACAGAATCTATGAACAGATCTCAACATAACAGTTTTAACCGTGTTTTTACTGGCTGCCTTGTATTAAATATGCTTTAGTGGGGATTGAAATGTAACTGTACTATGCAAGAATCAGTTTGAGTTATTAAAAAACACTCATAGTGTGTTGGATTGGTGTGTTTTATGCATTGCATGTTGAATATCTGTTCCGTGTCTCAACAGTATCTGGTTCTTTCATCAGTATCACTCTCCCGTGATTTATGAGGATGAAGTTAAACTATTTCTCAGTCCATGCTGAAACTCCCAAAGCCCTAAAAATAAATCCTTTAACTTTTCTTCTGATAGAAGAATAAAATAAAACATGACTCCATTACATCAGAAAGATTTAATCTTTTGCCACACAGTTCATGTGTCCTGACATGATTTTAAAAAACAAAGTTCACCAGGTGATCATAATAATTATAAAGTGCATAATTTTCTCTTGTGTAAAATACCAGTTTACAGGGAAGGATAGAAGGAAAGTACATTATCAGTGTTGATTAAAGGTCTCCGTCCGCCTCAAAAACAGCCTTTTTCCCCTGTGATGATGATCACGATGATGATGCAGCGATTCGTCAGAACTGACAGTCTGCATCTGCTCCAAAACGGTATTTGACACACAGTGAACAAGATCCTACAAGACCAGCACAGACTGAATCCAACTCCGACTCAGGCGCTTTGTTATCAGCGGCCTTGTTGTGCCATATGGAAGTGTTTGGAGGTGTGTGTTTGTCTGTAAAAGGCAGGAAGACATTAAGAGGGCTGAGTTTTTAGCCTCGAGGCTTTTGCATGAACAAGGACCTCATCAGCTTCACACGGTCTCGCTGTTCTTTGTGTGCAATGAAATCCTCAGTGAAGTTTCAATGAAGATAAAAAGGTTCAGGTGGCTTTTTTGAAGTAGTTGCCATAAAGGAGCATTTTCTTTGGTGGGGTAGTCTCTGGAAGTTCGCAGAATTGCTAAAAAGTGGTCGTATTGTGTCTTATCTCATCTGCGTGCAGAAAACAAGTTCTCTAGAAGCAAATACTCAGAGATGGACTCAGGAGGGGAGATGAGTAAAAATATATCAATTATAGCTTAATAATATTGACATGATTAACATGATAGGAGTAATCGAACTCAACTTTTCACTTAAAGAAAAGCAATCAGATGTCCCCGATCACATGTAAGCACACTTCATTTTTATCATAGCAGTCCCAATCATTCCTTGGGATCAATCTAAACAAATATTTATTGATTAGACTGAATGAACTGAAATAACAGCTGGAGCTCTCTGAATGTTGATTGATTGTGCCTAGCAGTTTTGAAAGAAATAAAACAGGGGAAACAGCTCCATCTTCATCCCTCAGGTTCTTTCAGTTGGGCATGAATGTAGGATGGCTGGTTTAAGGTACAGCCTACTGGACCATCACACAAGCAGCTGTGATTACTGTGGCATATTAACATCCAGGCCTGGCAGTGGGCTGGTAGCCTCCGGGTGCTGCTCAGAGCTTTGGAGATCCACATTTGCATGTTGTAGTTACCTGAGGGCAGTGTCAAAGACATGTAGAGGCTTTTCACATTTCCTGTAAGCTACTGCTGTTTATGTTTGTGGTTTTGCTGCTCCCTTAGCATTGACTTAGAAGTTATAATAGACAAAGAACTTTATTTTATTTTATTTTCAGTGAAGTGAAACCAAGTGTTGAAGATAAATACAGCTTTAACAATGTGCTGAAGAGCTTAGTCTCATGTTTTATTTGTATTTATTTATTTTTAATTACCACGAGCCTGGAAAAACTCTCGGCCTCCTCAGCTTTTTATTAGCACTGTCCATTTGTAGCATATCTAATGTGTATATTAGCCTAACCATTAGTTAGCCCATCATTACATGTGAAGTTCAAAGTTACAGTTGTGCTGTATGATTTTTAGAAATACTTCACTTAGTACATGGTAAGTCAGCTTTTTATGGAGACTTCCTGCCTGCAATTCAGCTGAAAGCTTTACGTCTTCTTTTTTCATTGATGGAAGGATGTTAAACTTTATTGTAGCACCTGGAAGAACAGCAACACTGAAAGAGTTTGGACTGTTTTTAACTCTGTGGTGATTGCTTTTGCCCAGTGTTTGTTTGCTTTTGGGAATTCAAGGACCATTTTAATACGGAAATACCCAATGACGGCAGAGTTAGCAAGCAGATAAAGATAAGATAACATAAATGACTCTATGAAGACTGATTGCTAACCAGGTTTTAACCCCCCTTTTGTTGAGCATGTTACACCCTAGTAAAGCATATGGACAAAACTGGAGAGAAGTCTGAACATTAGGACCTGAGCTGCCTGAACTGCAGCTTGATGGACATTTATGAATTCTGGAAGAAGTGGAAAAAATGTTGTCTAAACCCAAGTAGCTGCACATGAGCTTAAATGGAACTGCGTTTTGAAATCTGTGATTTAAATCTGAAAATATCTGAGAAACAAGTGAGCAGCATCATAAGTGATGGTGCCTGACAGACGCTCTGCTCTGCAGGCACTTCAGCTCATCGTGCAGCTCTAATCTTCCTCTAATCTTCCTCCCCTGAACGGAACTTTTGTTTATGCTTCAGCCCAGGAGGAGTATGTTGATTAGAGGTCAGCTGGGAGTTTGTCCCCACATCTGGAACTGGTCTGGCTGGCCCAAACAAAACGAAGCAGAGGAGAAGTCTGCTAAGTGAACCTTAAAAGCTGTAATTGAAGAAGTTCCTGTTTAATCAGATCCCTCCTTCTCTTCTTTCCTCCTTCCTTCCTTCCCTTTTTCCTTCCCTGCAGGCTCGGTCATTACTTCTCCCATCATCCTTTACTCCCCCATTCCTCTCCTGAGTCCTTAGATCCTTTCCTCCCTTGTGTGCGCTGATTAATTACTGTTTCAACTAACTGAGCCTGCAATTAGCTGTCTGATTACCACAGGAACTGATTTTGTGTGTGTGTGTGTGTGAGTGATGTTTGGGGATTCCCAAGGGAAATTCAGTGTTTCTTCAAAAGTTTTTATGTTGTTTAAAGAGTTTTGTTCTTCTTGTCTGAAAAAGTGAATTTTTTTTTTTTTTTTGGACTGGTTTGTTTATGTGTCTGCGGACAGGATGTCAAACAGCTGCTCATCCGGTCATTTATTGTGAGTGATAATGAACTACTTGTATTTTCAGTTGTTTACTGATGTGGATTCATGTCTGCTCGGGCCTCAGGGGATGTGCGTATTTTTGTGTGTGTGGATATTTGCAGGGGAGAAGCATAATGATTATTACTAGTGAGAAACACCTGGCAACAGGAAAAAAAAGCTTTTTGTGTGTGTGTCTGCTGTAAAGTATTAAAGTTTGACTCACAGCGGTGGGCGGTTTAACTGGTGGTGAAGAGGGGTAGAAATAGTTCGTTAATTCTGAATTATCTAAATATGCAAGTTAGTAAAAACTCCAGGTGTTTTTACACAGCTGGGTAACTTTAGGATAGCTTAGAGTTGCCATTAGTTGGAGTGTGAAATGAACAAGACACCTTTTACTAAACGCTGAGATTTAGCCCCTTAGAATCAGGGCTGGGTGGGTAAAGCACTTAATTAATGTATGGTTAAATCTACCTTGTAGTCTCAAGTAAGTTGAGTCTTCAGTAAGACTAGAAAAGTGCTACACAAATACCAGTGAATTTCCAATTCTTGTTTTATAAATTAGGTGCACCCCTTTCCTTTCCGGTGTGCCTTTGTCTCTTGCTGTTTTGTTCACCTTGACCCAAAAAGACTTAAAAAAAAGGAGCCTTTAGTTGACAGGATCTCAGTAAATGTCACAACATTTTTTTTCTGTAGGTGAACCAGTCGATGCTTTTTACCTTCAGATCAACAGAGGTCTGCTAGCTGTTCAGCTTTTGAATGGTACGCAGTCGAGGTGTAGGTTGGATGCCTGCTTTGGCCCTTCGTTGCTCTTCCTGTAGCTAAGCTTGTCGCATGGGCCTCACTTTTCTCTTAGTGCCACTGCAGATTTTCTGCCCTTGCACGATGGCCAATATAGTCAGTCTGGGCCTGACCCCCAATTGGATGGCTTTTACTTATTTGTTAATTATTGAAGACACAATGTTTATACCATGTTAAATGATCAACCTTAAATTTGCTTACCAAAATAACATTTGCTTTGGATTGGAAACAAATAAATTCATAATGGACTGTCAGACAGTGAAGATCAGAGCCAAGTCAAGTGTTTCTGTCCTGTAAGATGCTGGAGTGTTTGAAGAGATACAGGAAATGTTGTAATGCAAAACCCATAACAGAGTAGGAGCGGATCAAAAGTACTGTCTTAATTATAATTTATGTATTAAGACATCACTATTACTTTAAGAAGTGCCAGCAGCGGCGTCACGGCACATTTATTTTTTTGCATTTTAGAATATTAAGTTTGTTTATTTGATTAAAAAAACTTTTTTTCCCTTTTCTTAGACAACGTGTGATTCTCATGAGTTATTTTATTTAATCATAATAAAACCACTGATGCTTGTCAGTTTGTCCACTGCAGCACAGCAAAATAATAACTGTTGACAAGTGAATTCAGCAACAAACACCGTGCACCGTGCATTGTAAACAAACACCGTAAACAGTGCTTACTGCTACGGTGTGACACGGAAAACTCAACCTGTCAGTCACAGAGGCTGTGGTGACACTGCTGTTAAAACTTGACAAACTTGTAACGTCTAACTGATTCATACCAGAGTGAATTTGAGGAATTTAAATGTGTGTTCGCAATGAGTACTTGACCTGTGATGTAAAATTATTTACTTGTTATTATGCTTTATCTCGTACGTTTTTAGCAAAAATGTAGTTCCATGCAAAACCAGGTTTTTGTGGGTCAGTGCAAGAAACCAGGAAGTCCCTTTTTTTTTTTTCCTCCCCCTGTGCTGTTGGTGGAAAAAACGTCCCCCTTGATTTTTAATTAGCCTTTTAGTTCATGCTGCCAGCGGGACACGTGCACACACCGCAGCATATAAACTTCTAAAGGTCAAAGTTCATACAGCAGAGGCCAACTTAAAGCACAGCGTATAATTAATGCAAACATGATTAGATGAAACGTTGTGTGTGTCTGTGCGGACTATTTTATTTATTTATTTTTATCATTGTTGTGTTGCCTTTAGGTGTTTTGCGATCTGGACAATGAGGGACTTCACAAGTATGTCATTAAAAGTGTGTGTGTCTTTTTGTATGGATGGGTTGTATTTGTGAGGTACAGTGGCTGCTAATAAACAGCACACCGTCAGTAACACTCGCACACACTCAGCTGGGTGTCTCTTTGATTGGTTTCAGGTGTGTGAGACCAGTCTGACACCTCTGTAATAAACCTGAGGGGTGGGTGTGTGTGTGTGTGTGTGTGTGTGTGTGTGTGTGTGTGTGTGTGTGTGTGTGTGTGTGTGAGAACATAAAAAAGGGTCAAAGCCGTAAAACTGCTGAAACAGTCGAGGCTGAAACATGCGTAAAGAAAGTCCTCATCTTTGTGTGGGAACATGGAGAATGGGCTTCTGGGTAATTGTAGCTCACAAGGGAGCTGATGTCTCGTCTTATCTTGCTGCTCATCATGTGTTACTGTATCTGCTGTTCTTTGTATTAAATAGACCTCATGGGTGAGGTTGCAAGGATAGCCCAGTCCTGTCTATTAAATGGAGATTTGGTGACCTTTCTCAGGCGCCAGCTTTTATCTTACAAAAATGTAATTATTGCTAAGATTTCCACTGCTGACACCATCTTAAGACCAAGTCATGGCTTTTACATCTGCATGGCTAGAAAGCAAGTAGACTTAATGTCTGTTCACCGTTATTGTCATTTTGTTAAAAAGAAGTGAAACAGCCATGCTAGGTGACTGGTTTGCATAATCTTCTGCTAAAAGTTTAAGCTTTTTCACGCCTGTCATCAGGAGTGGTTACTTTCATATGTCTCATATATCTCTGTTTTCTCCCTCAGGTACCTTCAGGTGCAGATGGAGGCCGCAGGCTGGCCGTTACCTTCAGAGCCGACAGTGAGTTTCTCTTAAACATCGTAAATCTGCACAAAGTGGCTGACTAAATGTAGCAAAAATTGTAGCACACATGGTACATTTCCTCTGGTTTGCACATTGCATTGTCTGCATCAGGTGTACTCTCTTAAATCTTTACCCATTAAAAGCATACTAGGAGTAAGGAAGCATCGAAGCTCTGCTGGTGTCCGTCATAGTTCAGGCCTGCTTACAGAACAAAATAATTGTGTGTTCATCAGAAGTTTGCAAGAAGATGATCTGTAAACTATTCTAATGGTCATGAAACCACTTTTATTGATACATACTTAGGTGTCAAAACTTGTCACTATGGGTACAAGAAAGGTCATCAGATGTTGTCTGAAAGGGGGGGGTTGAGGTAGACTCCATGTGTTGCTGTTCAATTATAATCCTTGTTTATCTTACATTGGGTCGTAGCAAGTCCATGTATAAAAGAAGCTGCTTCATCTCTTCACCCCTCAAAGTCAGCTTCTTTCTGATTGGCTTCCCCTTGTAAACATGAGCTTTGAACTTAATGAGCTGAGCTGTGTGAGACTGAGATGGCAAAAAACAGTCCAAAGTGTTAAGACCAGTTAAATTTGCAGACCTCATTACTGGACTCTGGCCATGTTTAACATCAGCCTCTAGAATATATAACAAAAAATAATCTAATCTAGTTCTGATTATGTTTGCTCTACCTAACTTGAATTTCAAGGTATTTATTAGTTAATCCAAATAAAATCACATTATAATATCAAATTTGAAGTGTTACAGACTAGAAGAGAGCTTTCATGCAGGCATTTTATGGAGATCGTTTTGTATTTGACACTTAAAATCCTCCACAGGTGTGACTCGTTCCTCTGAGGGTAAACCTAAAATCTTTCACAAAGATCAATTTGATCATAAAATAGTTTATTTTCTGTCATATTTGATATGAAAATCTGCAAGCCCTCCTTACCCTCGCCCACATCATCTCCTCTGTCCTCCTCCTCCACCTTTTCCACCACCACCCTGCGCCTCCTCTTCTTCTTTTGTTCTTTTCTCTGTAAAAGTCAAGTTCCTGAACCGTGGCCGATCCCTCCCTCCCTTCTTTGTCTGTGACCATGAGTGAGGAAACGCTTTCAGATCCCTCAGAAAGTGTGTGTGTGTTGTCTGCAGTGTTATTGCAACCCCTGCAGCTAACAACTACATGCGGTTTAACTATTTTATGGAGTTTGCTCGTGTTGATTGAGGAGTTTGAAAAAAAAAATTGTTATATTTGTGCGATAGAGAAAAATATTGTCATAAATACAGATTAAATTTAAATAAGAAAACCTGTATTTGGATCTAGGGACTTGATACATGGATGGAGTGGACAACAACTTCAACCTTGGTGGAGATTATTCCGTGTTTCATCTAATAAATGTAAAAAGTCCTCCTTCCTCCTTCTGTAAGATCCAAGATGTTTTGTATAGTTTCAAAGTTAGTTTAAAACTGTGCACGAGGGAAAAGTGCAGCAGCAGCTTTAATTTATTAACTGTTTGTGCCGTAAC
Source organism: Rhamphochromis sp. 'chilingali' (assembly GCF_963969265.1). NCBI lineage: Eukaryota > Metazoa > Chordata > Actinopteri > Cichliformes > Cichlidae > Rhamphochromis > Rhamphochromis sp. 'chilingali'. The sequence continues at coordinate 25,552,576 of NC_137936.1, read as the reverse complement.
TGCAGTTCCTGTGTTCAGTGATTCTGAGTTGATTCACAGGTTCAGTTTTTTAAAAATTAGAGTGAGTCTGATTTCTTAAAGATTTCCTCCCCTGTGTTTGGACACAGTCAGGTCAGCTCTTTCCTTGTGTCTCCAGCACTTATGCTACGCTAACATTATGTAGGTTTGTATTTGCTGACATTTATCTGCAGATTAAACCAAATCACCCTGTATTACCCAAAATGTCAAACTGCATTATTAACAGAATGTGATTCTTTTGTCTGAGGGTCGTCTTGTGAGTTTCTTCCATTTCTCTGATTTTCATTTAATCTAGCTTTAACACATATTATGTAAGCAATGACGTGTGGGTCAGAGGTCAGAAGATCATGTGAATTCTGAAGATCAGATGAAATGAAAACACGCTTGGAGCTAAAGTGAAGCGCTCAAGTGTTTTAGCATGACAATCAGAGTGTGTGTGTGTGTGTGTGTGTGTGTGTGTGTGTGTGTGTGTGTGTCACACCTCAGTAGTTTGAGGATCAAGGAGAGCCAGAGGCTTCCTCTCTCACACCCTCTCTTTGCTGGAAGTGATGTCATGGGAATTATAAAGCAGGGTGACCTTTGACCTCCAGTAGGTTCCCTAGAAAGGATTGTAGGATCAGCAATACGTTGAGGATAGTTTATTTATTTATTTATTTATTTATTTATTTATTTATTTATTTGGTGATGGGTTTATCATCTTTGCTGCAAACACACCATCCTGCTGTGGGAAATTCTCACCAGTGATCAAAATGTTTTTTTTAATCCACACATTCAAACAAATGCACATTTAAAAACTGTGATGTCCGGGATTTTTAAAAACTCCTGGATATTTTGTCAAATTAAAACCGTACATTTGTAAGCTCTGTCAGATACCTGTCCAGTGTCGTGTTTGGGATATTTTCTGTAGCTCTAACTTACAGACGCACCCATAAACTGCTCACGTCCCAGCCGTCATTAATCGTGAAAACATTTTTGCCACAATATTAGACCTCCTCTTTCAGATGATTTCAAACCTGACATCACACTTCCTTGTGTAACCGAGGCTGACATATGAAGATAGCGAGCTTCATATAGAAGTGAACAGGTGCCTTATACCTGTACAAATCCATGTCTCCTCTGGTCATGATAAGAAAGAAGTGTGACTGCATCGAAGTCCATCCTTCAGCTCCTTCGATAACCTTAGGAAACACTTTCCTGATGAGAGGAAAGATTTAAGGTCTTTGTTGCTGGTTTCAGCACTTACTTAATACACCAGTTTCAGGGGGCCGAAACTGGAGCCTAGTTTTAAAAAGCAAAGCTAGTCAAAACATTTGAGTTTTATTCTCCATGGATGATCTCAACATAGCTATGTCCACGGATTTTGCTCCAGCTGGGATAGGTTCCAGCCCTCCCTAGCTGACAAAAGTGTTCAGAAAATTAACTGAATGGTAACTAATTGTTGGCTTTGGTCTTCGTTTGCTGACAGTATGTCCAGGATTTGAGCATCCAGTCGGAGTGCCTCAAACCGCGTGACATGCTCCAGAGGATTTAACCAAAACTAAAGATTATGCATTTTAGAAATCTGACAGTGCCTCACTGTCATTGAATAATTCTAATTTTTTTACTCAGACTGAAATCTGCTTCAGAAGAACGTCAGCTGAAGCTGATACTTTAAAAACAGTAGGTTCAAGTTGTCATAATTCTACTTTGAAGGATGAAGCATTGAAAGAAAATGAGGATGCACAAATAAATGGAGCAACTGTGATGGTCTCCTTCAGCCTCCTCTTCTTTCTGTGCTTTGTGTGAGCGCCTCCTCCTATGCTTCTTAAATTGGAAAGCGAACAGGAAGAAAAAAGGGGACAGCTAAAGAAAACGTTTGCAGTGAACTTTAGCCCTCTTTTCGTTCTTCTGTCTTTACACTGCTTTGTTTTATAAATGCTGAAACCAAAGATTAGGGAAGGAGGAAGAAGAGTAAAAAGAACTGCAGCCTTCCTCTCCTCCATACATCCTACGGAAGATGGAGGAAGAGGAGCAACCAGCTGTGACCTTCTCCTTTAGCCCTGAACATGACCCTGCTTTGAGGAGGATGAAGAGGCGAGAGCAAGAGGAGCAGTGACTCGTGTCTAACGTTCTCTCATCCGTCTCCATCTTTTATAAGCTCTTCTCTCCCAGCTTCTTCCTCCTCTTCCTCACTTCTGTCAATCGATGGTTAGCAGGAGGAAAGGGGAGCAGTCAGTCGTGTCTGAGTTCACGCCTCTTTTCTTTCTACATCCTAAGTCCATCTTTTTTCCTCCGATCCCTCTCGGTTCATGGCTGGCTGCTCCTCCTCCTCCGCCCCTCCAACTTCGTGTCTCTCAAGATAAAACAAGAGAAATGTTGGAGACGAGAGGAGGTGAATGACAAACAACCCAGAGCGACTGAATTAATGAAGGTGCGGTTAATAAAATATGGATGACAGATCGGACAGCTGTGGAATCTGCTAATAATGCATTTCTTAATTTAACTCAAAGTATCTCCTTAGAGGGTTATCTAAAGATAATGACACACACACACACACAAAAGATGTCAATCGTATGACTTTTAAAAAAGTAGAGCTGTTATGTTCAGTCATTCTGGACTCTCATTAAAGTAGCTTTAAACAACTCACAGTTCAAATTAAGCCTTCTTTAACTTAGTTCAAACAAGCTGTTTTAGCTCCGCCCTTTAAGTCTAACTTTCTCCTGATTGGCTGCAGAAACTTTAACCAGGAGGTTTATGGAGCTGTTGAAATGAAAAGACGACATATGGACCTAAGAATAGAAATAAATGTCTGAGTTTAAGCCTGACCATTAAGGAAAGGTCAGTAGCGCAGAGCATCTCCCACCAGAGCTCTGGACCATAAACTTTCTTATATTTTAAATTCAGAATTACATATCCTTCATTTTAGCATGATCTTGGTCTATTGTACCTATAGTTTGTATAGTTTTGTGGTTTTATTTGTTTATTTTCCCATTTTTGAGACATACATTAGTACAGTAATTTTTAATTACTGTACTAATGTATGTCTCAAATTTCAAGTTATTCTCTCAATTTTGTGTTGTTTTCTCAGATGTTTTAGCTGCTAAGTAGAAATTTCAAGATACTTAATTTTAGATTTTAACTTATGGATGGTAACAAGCTGGAAACTATAATAAAAGAATCGGCAGAGTTGACAAAAGTCCATAACCTTCCTGCAAGAATCTGGAATTGAGCCTGAATGGTCCTTAAATGGCTGTGAAGATGTTAACTGCAGTCTTTAATCTTTACTCTGTCCATCAGGCTCAGATTTCTGTTTCAAGAACCATTAAATCTTTTATTAAAGTGCGGCTCTCTGTGCTGTTGTTAATCTCTTCATATCTCTCTGTTTCTCTCTGCAGACTGCTCATTAAACTACCCACTGGGGAAGCACATGATCCGTGAGGTCACCAACGTCTCCTTCAGTCATCTAGCCTGCGACGATCAGGCCGCCGTGGTTGTCCACTGGTCTGCGAGCCCACTAGGTCTGTTTACCTGTCGGCCTGCCTGTTTGCACGATCATCCGGAGAGACAGTTTTAGAGAGAGAACAGGGAAAGTTGAGGGAAGAGCAAGAAAGTTCAAAGTGCTCAAATCGTAAGATTACCCAGCTCTGTGCGTGTGTGTCCCTTTGATCGGGGCCGGAAAGAGAGGGAAAGAGGATCGCATCTCACACAACAATGCCGCGATTTGACCGTGAAGGAATGTGTGTGCGCACAGTGTAAGGTGAACCTCTGCTGCCTCTCCCTCTCTGTGACAAAACGGCCCGTTGTTTTCTCACACAGAGAGGGAGAGGCAGAAATCTCCCTGAAATTCTCCATGTCATACTCACATGTTGCCAGATTTCCTCTTTGAGATCTGCACAGCTTAAGGTTACTGCTGTAAGACAGCCAAGACTTTACCGACAAACCCAGAATTTATCTGAAACAAGGCTGAAGGCTGTGGCGCACCAGATGAGTAAAATTAGGGAGTTGGGCAGGAAGACTTTTTTCTTTTTTTGGTCACCCGAATTAAGGTCTGTGACTAATTGTTGTTAACTGCAGTGAGAGCTTGTTTTGCATTGCCAGCATTAAGTTGGACTCATTCTAGGTTGAAGTTGGTTCACGGATCCCATTCAGAACTTTCATGGACAGAATTCTTAAAGGGGTGGAGGTTGTCGGATTCGGAGGTCTCAGGATCTTGTGTGAGTCTGTCAGCTTCCTTGAGCCATGACCTCCACCGTGTGCTGAGTCACAAGTCTGAGGCCATGGTTCCTAGCCAGCAAAGAGTGGATTGCCCACTCTGGTTTGGGAACAAGCTGCTTCCCCCGGGTAGGAGTAGTAGGAGTCTTGCGGTCTTGGTCACGATAGATTGGTGTGGTGTCTGCAGTGATGCTGTACAGGTTTGTTGTGGTGAAGAGAGAACTAAGCATGAAAGCAAAGCTGTCAACTGGTCGATCTACATTCCCACCCCCAGCTGTGGTCACGAGCTGTAGGAAGGGTGGCTGGACTCAGCCTTAGAGACCCTTGGGGTGAGCAGCTCTGTCACTGGGGGCAGGCCATGGACAATCTGGAGAGATTATCGCTCTCTGGCTTGGGGACATCCAGAAGAGCTGGAGGAGGGTCTGGGTATCTCTGCTTAAGCTGCTGCCCAAACGACACAGGATAAGTGGCAAATAACAGATGAATGGATAGCTGGTTAGATATTTCCACTGTGTTTTTCCCAGAGAAGGCAAAGCTTCTACATGTTACGTACCAGGGATAAATAAGACTAGTTGTTGGAGACATTTAGCATCATCACATTAAACTGAGCCTAGTCTTAGCGTTTAACTTCTTGCAGCTGCATTTAATCTTCAAAAATAATGTCAGGGAACATGAGAGAGAGATGCAGTAGAGCATCTACTGCTGATCACTTAAAGCAACTCAACTACAAGCTACTTTTACTTGTACTTTCACTCTTTTTTTCTATAGATTTTATTCCCTTGCTCGCTCACATGCGGAGCCCATATAGAATCACAGATTAACTTTAACTTGTATTTGGGGGGTGGGAGGAAACCGGAGTACCTGTAGGAAATCCTCACAGAAAGGCCCCGGGTGACGCAAGAAACTCTTTCCTGTGAGGCAACATAACCATTCATGCCACAATTCAGACTACTCGATCGACTTACAAAAAATACCGTCCACCACAAACAATAAACTCTTTACATGTGTCCGATCTTATAAAAGAGGTGAAAAGGGGTCTTTTTAGATTTGTATTTGTGATAAACAGATACTCGTGGTTCTTGTTTGATTGCTATTGAGTTTGAATAAAGATTGTCCAAATTTATACTGAAGAGAAGGAGAGAAAGAAAAACAGATCAATTGTGACCTCAGGCTGCTTCTGCTGTTAAAATGCAAAACATCCACGACTCACAAAGAGGGAGCGAGAGAGGTGTTCAGAAATATGCCTCAGGACAGAAAAACCTGTTCTGCTGCATCTCTCTCTCATGTTCCCTGTCTTTCTCCTGGAGAGCTAATATGAAAAACATGTCCGGTCGATGTATAGGTATAATTAAAAGACAGGTGTGCTTTCAAAGAGGAGTGACGGGGGTTTAAGGAGTGGAGGATTGTAGGAGAAGTGAAGAGGACTGAAAATAAGGAGGGTGGAGACGAGAGGAGATGCATGCAAATGAAGGAACAGAGTGGAGGGGGGAGAAAAATGAGAATAGGCGGAGATATAAGGAGGCACAGGAAAGAAGGAAACAAGGGTAGGTTTGAGGCCTTGTTATCACTGTGTGAATTAGCTCTACACACTATTTGGTTTTTAATTGTAGCTATCTGCCGTGACTGGTTGCTGTTTAGCTGGGATGATTCCCAGCTACACTGACTGGTTACTATCTGTAATGTAAAATAAGCTGTAGAAAAGTACCAGGTATCAAAACCAGTTAGACCTTTCATGGTCTGAAAAAAAGAGTTGAGGAAAGGGCACAAAAAGATTAGCTGAAGGAAGCATCCTGAAAGAGTTGGCAAGACTGTAAAGAAGAAAATTAGGCTATTAGCTGCTATGTGCCCATTCATAATCACTGATTAAGGTATCGTCTTTGCCCTACTGCTTATTAGTGCTACTTTCCTTTCTCTACATCAAATATAATTTTTCATAACTAAATGCAAGATTTTATAGTACTGTTTAGAGTTAATGTTGACACTGCAAATCGCAAGATGTTTAGTGGTCTTTAATCTCCCAGCTCCTTAGTACAAAGTGAGAATACCACAAGTAATAGTCCACTGAGTTCACAGTAAGCAACGGTTGACCTGTGGCCTCGATTCAGGCAACACTTGCACCAAAAACAACATGTGTTTCTGGCAGTGAGAATACGTCTGCAGATGACTCATGCTTCGGAGTCTCCTGCTGTGTGTTACGTATCAGAAAGGATAACAGAAGAAAGTCCACAAACTGTATTATCCCCATGATGTCCGGAGTTCATGCACAAAAGTGGCACAACACATCAGATTCCCACCTTTTCAGTCTTTTGCCTTTTTCTGACAGTAAGTTTGTCGATTAGCTGTGACAAGCATGCACTGGCAAGGTATTACGTTAAACCTATTTCTCCTGTGTTTATATCAAGGTATGTTCATGCAACTCTACCATGACCACCTAAAAATCCCACCTCAAATCAAAGGGCTACTAATACAGTAGAACATTTACTTAACTGTGCAATAGAAATGAGTGCAGCAGAGAAAAGGGGAAAGATGGATGAAGAGGAGGGAACAAGGAAAGGCAGAAAGAAGAGTAAGAAGAAGGTAGGAATGAAACTAGATCTGGTTAGGAGTGTAGTGTAGAGAGTGAATAAGGATATGGATGTGTTGGTAAAAGGCAAGGAGAAAAGACTGGTGAGGAAGAGAAAAGATGGATGCAGACGTGGTGAGACTGAACTTGCTGTTGCGTCTCTGCAGGGATTGAACACATTAAAGGCTTCAGAGTTTACCTGGAGGACAAGAATCCAGAAGGGAAACAGTGTCAACACCTCATCCTCAAAGACCCACGACAGCTCAACTTCTCCTACAAGAACACGGTAGGGCCATTTCCACAAAAACACTTTGAACTGCTGGCTTTTCACATTTCCCGCAGTAGCACATCGCTCAAAGGATAAGATGCTTCTTCCAAATGTAAGCATGTTAGAGGCGGCTATCGAGGGTGCTGGAACAGGGGGACAAGGAGCCCTGAAGAAAATGTTGTTTTGAGGGATAAGCATGTTAATCCCTGCACACTTTTTGTAAAATGAAGCAGACATGCATAAACAAGTCGAACACTCCTAATTCTTTCTATTTTCAAAATAGGGATTTGTAATTGACACCATTCTGGGTTTGCTTGGGAGTGGACAGAGAGCCTGGGTCTCAATAAGGCATACCTCTGGATCTGCATCTGCAGTTTCTTGGGTTGTTAATGCATATTAGGCTTAACATCAGCAGTTTGAATCATTGTGCAGACCTCTCAGAATATAGTTATGTGTATTTGTTTTACTTCATTCTTTTGTTTTTTGTTGCTTTTTGGCCCTCGATCGATATGAAATTACTTCAGCTCCCTTGGTGGTTTCAGTCAATCCTTTCCGCTGCAGGCTGGCTGTGTAATAATCTCCTCCTAAACTGATGGTAATGTGCTGTAAGAGATCAGGAACACAATCTGCAGTCTTCATTCTTCCAAAATATCGTCATTATAGGACACTGACAATAAACTCGCACATGACTGCCTGGACAAAGATAAACACTTGAATCCTTGAAACATCTGTGGCCCTGAAGCCTTGAAATAATTACCACACAGTGTAAGCTGGCTCACTGAGTCACTCTTCTGTTGAGATGTTGTATTTAATAAGTCCACATACATGCTCATTAGAGTCTGCTTTTATCTTTTTTACTGCTTTTAATCAATTCATGCCTGCAGCCCACAGATAAAAAATGTTGGCACAATGACCTCAATTAATGTGCACTGTTCCCGATGAATGGATGAAGCAAACATGTTTGTGCTTTATTAACTCGGAGATTTACCATTGCTGCTAAACTGTATTATTTCGATTTACTTCATTTCCTCTGAAGACTGTCGCTCATCATTTCCTTCTAATTTCACCGTTGAACGTTTGTGTTTGTTAATGTTTTCATGTACAGAAGCTGAGCAGTCAGCCGTTCAGCGGTTTGAACTTTGACACCGACTACATGGTTCGTGTGGTTCCCTTTCCATCTCAGATGAACGAGAGCTTCTTCCCTCCGTCTTTCCTCAAAACTAACTGTGAGTCCTACACGTCTCACAAATGTATGGGACTGAGTTTTTAGCCGATCAGCTGATTCACTGATTGTTTAGAAAAGCCTTTTCAGGCGCCTCTTACATCATCTTACTGTTCCAAATCCCAAAAAGCCACCTCGAGGCACTTTACACTTTAAGGTAAAGACTTAACCAGACTCAGGGAGGGGCAGCCATCTGCCACGACTGGTTAGAGGTGAGCATAGTTTTACGTTTTCTTTGTTATAATATAATTGTCCCATTTAGGCTTCCAAGGCACGATAAAACAGAGTATGATTTAGGGCGTGGCTACCTCAGGATGCACAAGCCTCTACCATGTGAGTGTTTATATATACAGCTGGTATGTAATACATGTGACGACATAAACAAAAACAAGATACAAGATGCTTTGTTTTTATGTTTTCTTTTTCTATTTAAATCAGTTCAATTCAGTTTTATTTATAAAGTTAAAGTATAAAGACTTAATCACAACAACAGTTGCCTTAAGGCGTTTTATATTGAAAGGTGAAGACCCTACAATAATGCAGATAAGCAATCAGATAAGCAAGCACTTTGCAACAGTCGGAAGGAAAAACTCCTTTTTAACAGGAAGAAACCTCCGTCAGAACTGCAGTGACTGGTTGGGGCTGAGGGGAGGGAGACAGGATAAAAAAGGCCAGGAGATTAATAATAACTCATGATTAAATGCAGACAGGTGTAAACATGCAGTGAGTGAAAACAGATGTGAAAAGAAACGCTCAGTGGATCATGGGAAGCCCCAGCAGTCTAGACCTATTGCAGCATAACTTAAGGGAGGACTCAAGGTCATCTGATTCAGCTAAAACTGTAAGCTTTATCAAAGAGGAATCTTTTAAGCTTGTGTTAAAAGTAGAGGGGGTGTCTGTCTCCTGAATCCAAACTGGGAGCTGGTTCCACAGAAGAGGGGCCTGGAGAGACTGCCTCCCATTCTACTTTTAAATACTCTAGGAACCACAAGTAAGCCTGCAGTCTGAGACCAAAGTGCTCTAATGGGGTGATATGGTACTATCAGGTCATTAAGATAACATGGGGACTGATTATCAAGGCCTTGTATATGAGAAGAATTTTAAGTTTGATCCTGGATTTAACAGGGAGCCAATGAAGAGACGTGACGTCAGTGTCCTCACCTCTTGAGACACCTAAAAATTACCGTCCTGAAGAAAACAGTGTTTACTTTCATGTGGAGTCAGATGGAAACGTGTTCATTAAATACTGGAAGCAGAATAAAAACAAAAATGCTGCTAGACTGACAGATTTACTGCACTGCTCCGAGATGCATGCACCACCTTGGAAGTGAGTTTAAATGGATCACAAGACAGAACATGCATAAAGCTTAGGAGTTGCTGTGAGGTTGTGTGTTTCACTATGTGCCAAGCCAGACTAGTTTTCCCAAAACATCCCCTTTTTTTAATAAGCTGAGACAAAACTGAGGCTGTACAATGAGAACAATAAAACAAACTTTGTAACCATCTCTCTGTGTGTTTTGTTTTTTTGTTGTTTCCTTACAGCGTGTGAAATGCTCCTCGGATCAGACAACCTGGTCTGCAAACCATGTAAGTTCCTCAGTGTCGTCGTCATAACCAGAGCCACATGTAGGCCGACTTAGTCGGGAGCTGGTTACACTACCAAAGCTGGACCCAGCCCCGCCTCGCTCTTAGATCAGTTTATTGTGAATTCGTTTTTGCACAAACGATTCAAGTTTTTCTGTGTAGGTGAAATGATGAGAAATAGGGGAGGCTACGGTGACCTTAAGCAGAAAAAGACAACAATGTGGTCCTACATTTCTGAAATGTTGCTGTATTTTTTGAAAGGTTCTTCTTGTACTTGTTTTATTGCAATATCTAAGAGGTCGTGGGAGTTTAGAGTTCTTATTTCTTGTGTTTGCAGTCTGGACACCAAAGACGCTGAACGTGTCTCAGCTCGGATCGAGCCTTCATGTGGCCTTTGATCAGGCTCCGCCCTCCTTTGGTTTCCATTTCTACTACCTGTACTACAAACTGCGACCGGACGGACCCTCCAAACTGCAGCGCTGCAAACCGGTAAGATCAGCTGTGTTTAATACATTTTGACATCAGTAAAGTTCAGATTTATAAAAGTTTTCTAAAACCCGCCATGTTCGAGCAGGTTTTCGGTGACCTCTAATGAGAAACGTGACAGTTGTTGTAATAAATACTCTAATAAATCTCCGTAAACAGATTCAAATTCAAAGGACTGTGTAGGCGAATGAAAATATACTGGGTAGCAGGAGATGACAGAACCTGAGGAACTGGTATCATATTTAACCCTTTGTAATCACCATTTCCATATCTAGACCAAATAAATTATAGCAATAAGTCTTTCTGCATGCAACCGAACTTAAATATCACGAGATCAGCTGTCCCAGAGCGCTGTTTCCTTTGGTACTCTATCAATCTGACCAGCTGTTAACAACACTTGGAATATACGTTGTCACCGTGAACTACCACGTGGTTTTCAGCAACAGCGGAGAAATGATGTCATTTCCCGAGCAGCTGTAGTATTTATTTATTTTTTTTCTCCAAGGCCTATCGCAGATCCACTGCGGCTGCTGAAAACTGTTTAACTTTGTGCCTTTGCGCATATAAGCTGAACGCGTAGAACTTTGAGTGCACTACTGGAAATAGTTAATTTTGCTGTACATGCTGTGTTTCTTCAAAGTGCATATGCATTTTATTTTTAATACAGTTTATAAAAATGAGTGCATTACAAACATTTATGAACACACTCAAGCTAAATTTCCTGTTTACAGTTTTGAGGGACACACCCATGACAACTGTGTATCTAGAAAAATGTGTAAAAAAAATTCACTTTTAGTAATGTATTTGGTTACTATGGACTTATTACATACACGTTATTAAAATTTGGGCTCTATCAATAAACAGTAAGTTGAATTTCTCAAAAAACAAAGGCAGTACAGCATGTAAAAATATGAAGACAAGCTTGGGTGGACTCTTTCTGTGATAGTTAAACTGGAAGAGGTTATATTGGTGCCTATTGAGTACCTGTAGACCACCAGAGATTTTCTCATGAAAGCTCTTAAGTTTTGTTTGGAAAAAAGGGTTTAATCGTTTGAGGGAAAAAGCTGAATTAAACTGTATGGAAAATTACCAAAGAATGTTTTTTCTTCTTTGTTTTGGAAAGCAGATCAGCTTGTGGGTAAAAAGTGAATGCTGTTGTTTCCAGAGATGTATTTATTTAGATTACAGAAGAGGGTTTACTCTGTCCTTTTTTTTTTTTTTTTTTTTTTTTTTTTTTTTTGCCACCACAAAAAGAACTGAAATGCTTTTGTTGGTCGCTGCTGAGACCCTGTAAAGACGTGTTTTTATTGAATTCTTTCCTTTCAATAAATACATTTGTTTGGACTTGCCTGAAAAGAACATTTGAGATTGCTGGCCATTGGACCTTATTTTGCTTCACTTGGTGCTTTACAGTTGAGGGGTTCGCGGTAGAGTGTGTGATGCTCTAAAACATGGGCTCTTGTGGCAGATTCACCCTGAAATAGCAAGTTAGCAGTCTGTTACAAACATGTGATTTCTCTGATTCTCCAAACTATTCTCATAGTTTCTTCTAGTATTTTCTGTGAAAATGTGTGTTGTCCCTCCCCCTTCCCGGCTCTATATAATGGTCATATTTTCACTTCGCCTTCACGTGTGGCCAATGTGGAGCAGCTGTAAACACATTTTATTTGCGATGAATTTGATGTGGAAGCCTATAATTTGCCCCTAAATCTCATCCAACCACATCCAGAGTTTCTACCCGATCATGTCCGGACTGGAAGGTGGCGTGAAAAGCTTTTGTTCCAGCCTCGTCCTAACTGCATCCTCCTTGATCTCGCTCCAGCAGCTCTTTTCTTTTGTCTGTCTTCGCAGTATCAACACCATCAGGAGACACACAAACTGCACGCACACACACACACACACACACACACACACACAAACGGCACGCACACACAAACGGCGCACACGCACACGCACACACACACACACATGCACACACACACAAACGGCACGCACACACACACATACACACACACAAACGGCACGCACACACACACACACACACACACACACACACAGTAACACAGCAACTCCTAAGCAATTTTGTGAAGAATGAAAAAAGGCACACCTGTCCCGTCACTATATCAGGGTTGATATTAAGGCGGCACCAACTCCCCACTGATACTGACACCACTGTTTAATACTTGTACAATAAACTGATGAATATACTGTTCCCATGTGCTTTGAAAACATTTTTAAAACTTCTTTGGCCTTCAGTTGTACCTCCTCTCCTCCTGAGCAGGCTTTTGTTTAAGTGTGTGCGTTGTCAGAAGGAGTTTGGGATTTAATCTGGAAGCTAAAATTTAATTGCAGATGTTAGTCTTTATTGAAAACTAAAGTGTCGTGTTTTACCATTTCCAGGATGTGAATCAGCCCAGAACGACATGTATCCTCCAGGACGTCACTCCAGGGACCTACACTATAGAGGTACATGAATGTAGCACAGAGCTGAGCTCCATTTACAGCATTCACAGCTGGTTAAACTGGTTTCTGCTGGAGCCTAGTCCTCACCGAAGATGATTTATAGACCAAAAATGATCAGTTTTAAACAGTACTCTCTTCTCTTCTCTTCCTCAGTTGAAAGATGACAGCAACACCACCAGGATGCACACTCAGCACCACGTCAGCCAGGGTGAGATGCACACAACCACACAGTACGCTGTATATAAAAGACGGCCACAGACACCTTGACATCCCACCATTTCATCTTTAGTATTGTTGGGTCTTTAGTTTGATTTAAAAATACACCATTAAGTAAATATTCCTACGATGACTGCACTAAAAATAATTGAGCTGAATCCACTGTGAATAGCCCACCTGTGCAACACTGCTGTTCCTGATTTACTGACAGTCTTAATCCATTTTTTTAAAGCCACTGAGGGGCTGTCATAGTCAGACATTAATGACATGTTTTCAGTGAATGCTCTGGTCTGTCCATGACTCTGTATATCATCTTACCACATGCTGAGCACAGGGCATTGTCCACATTGAGGAAATAGACTACAATAAAATACAATGACATGTTGGCAGCCAGAAAGGAGTTTGCCTCTTCACTAATTTGTCAGCTCATTAAGGATCTCTGACTTTTCTGATTTCTTTAACTTATAATAAAAAATTAGCACCACCTAGTGGCTGGAGGTGTAACTACAAACCAAAATTGATTCTACACAACAAAGGGGTCCAAGGTGAATTTTAGGAAAATAAAGTTCAGCATCCTGCTTCCCCCCCAGTTTAAAAAAGTCTGTTGGACATTAGGATGCCTCCCGGTAGCCTCCCTGTAGAAGTTTTCCTGGCACGCTCAACTAAGACGAAACCCCGACATAGATCCAGAACCCACTGGAGAGATTGTGTATCCACTGGATCTAGAAACGAGTCAGGATTACTCCAGGAATCAGTTCTCATTGTGTGCACACAATGAAACATCAACTTCAGTTCAGACCTATTGACTCTGCCCTGCCCACTACTATCATTTTTTTGTGGCAAAGAAATACTGAAATAACAGTCTGATCTAATTGCCTCACAAATGGGTATGTTTGTTTCCATCCTCCAGTCCACTCCCCCTGGGCGGGACCTATCCGTGCCATGGCCATCACGGTGCCGCTGGTTGTCATGTCAGCATTTGCAACCCTCTTCACAGTCATGTGTCGCAAGAAGCAGCAAGGTGAGGGGAACCATGATTCATATTTTAAGGGGCTCAGTTTCTTCCCATTTTAACATTGTTAGTAATGATTAGTGATAGTGATCATCTGCTGTGTAAATGACTTTCTTTCCTTTAGACAGCAACTGGCCCCAGATTTACTATCTTGAGAGGTGTACACAGTATAAAGCAATTACCCTTGTAAACCTTTGCATTACAAAAGGGTGAGAATATATAAGTGTTACTTCTTTCCACTCCTTTTCAAGCACTTGTACTAGAAGACAGTATTAGCTGTATTCATGCTCGGAATAAATAATCAGTCAATCAATCAATGTGACTGCACGACATCCCCGTTATCTTAATGTTTTTGTCATTTGTCATTCAAATGCAGTTGCCGAATTTCGGTCACCATACTTTAAATTTATGGCTGCATTTTAAAACAATCCTCTCTTCCCTCCTTTAGAAAACATCTACAGTCAGCTGGATGAGGAGAGCAGCGAGTCGTCCAATCACAGCGCAGCACTGACCACTGAGCGGCCGTGGCCCCGCCCCAAAGTCTTCATCTGCTACTCGAACAGAGACTGTCCCAAACACACCAGTGTCATCCAGAGCTTCGCCTTCTTCCTGCAGGACTTCTGCTGCTGTGAGGTGAGACGATCATGAAGAAGAAACTGAGGACCACTAAAAGACTTGGAGGAAAAAAATATAGAAAACATGAAAAAAATCAATCAATTATTTTCACTCATGTTCAGGTTGTGTTGGACCTGTGGGAACACCTGGAGATGTGCAAAGAGGGTCAGATGTCATGGCTCAGCAGACAGCTGGATGAAGCAAACTTCATCATCACCGTCTGTTCCAAAGGCCTGCGGTACTCACCTTACCCTCCTGTTTCTATAGAAAAATAAGCAGACAATCACATTTATTAGAATTTAGATTTCATTAGTTTGATTTGGTTTTATTTATTTTTTATGCTTAATTTTTATGAGTGTACAGTATAATTTTAATTAGTCTTTGTTTCTGAAGTCTCATTCTTCTTTTTTAAATTTAGCCAGGGAGACTTCTCCTCCCTGGCTCAGAGTGAATGTTTTCTTCATATTTAATTGTATTTTTTTGTGAATATTACAGTTGAGGCGCTGAAAGTGCCTTCAGCTGCAGTTCCTCAAATGGCCACTAGATGCCTCTAACACTTATCAAAAGTAAACATCAGAATTTGAACTAACAAATAAGTCAGGGGTTCAGTAGTTACTTTATAGTAAAATCTTTTAAAATTGTTGAATTAAAACACAAAATGTGTTGAAGATGCTGATGCATATATGATTTAATTTATGGTAGGCTCACAGGTTTCTAAACCTAATTGACGAGTGTGTCACCCCTCTGTCCCACCTCTTTTTACAGGTGTCATGTTTTCTTCATTGTGTGTTCACTTGTTTCCGTCTTTCCTTTGGTCTCTCTTGTCTTCTTGCCATACCCATGTGCCTTTTCCTCTTCAAGAACATTTCAGGTTTCTAAAATACAAAAAATGTTAAGTAAGGAGTCAACTAAAAATGTACCTTTATTCTTTTCCTTACCATATTTTTTTCAACCCCTTTTGTCATAACTGTTGTTTTTTTGCAGCTATTATGTGGAAAAGAAGAGCCGTCGAGGGAAGACGCCAGTGAGCCGCCGTAGTAATGGCAGCAGCTCTTCGATTACTGCGGTTGGTGGGGACCTGTTCATTGTGGCGGTTGCCATGATTGCTGAGAAGCTGCGGCAGGCGAAGCAAAGCGAAGACAGCGGGGCACAGGAGATGAACCGATACATGGCAGTTTACTTTGACTATTCTACAGAAAGCGACATCCCCACCATGCTGAGTCTGGCTACCAGGTAAAGACGGGAACAATGAATACAAACTTTAATGAAAATGATAAATACTTGCAGCCTGATAAATAATTTCATTTCCTGTTTAGGTTCAAGCTGATGGACCAGCTGCCTCAGCTCTTCAGTCGGTTCCATTCGAGTCATTCCAGTCTGACTGATCGTGAGCAGCAGCCTCTTAACATTTCCCGCAGGAACTATTTCAGAAGCAAGTCCGGGCGCTCGCTCTACGTTTCCATCTGCAACATGCACCAGCACATCAGCCAGAACCCCGACTGGTTCGAAAAGCAGCTTGCTCCTGCTGGAGCATCCTCTACCTCTCCTGACTCTTCCTCCAAACATCCGTCTCTCGCTGCTGTCCAGGCTCCGAGCCTTCCGCCCAAACCTTCCTGCTCCTTGTCTTCTCAGGCTGAGCAGAGGTTTGACTCTGGCTTGGTGCTGAATGAGGTGGTGGTGCGAATGCCATCGCTGGAGAGTGGGGAGGGCGTGATGGGGAGGAACGTACTCCAGCTGGCCCATGGTTCCAGCCCTGATCCCAACCTTTGCCCGAGTCCCAGTTCCACCCCTGACCCCTGTCCCAGTCCTGGTGTCTGTCCCAGTCCAGACCTACCACACTCTTCTCTGTTCATGCTAGATCCCAATTCAAGGTAAAGGAAAGTGTGTTACACCTCATTTTTGTTTTCTTTTAATTTCACTGATATAACAGCAGGTAACATATAACTATTATTATTATTATTCTGACTGCAGATGCTTTTTCTGTTACAGGTCTGCTTCTGGAATATCTGGACTGTTATCCGAAGACTCTTCCTCCTCCTTGTCCTCCTCTGGTCCTTCCATCCTCCAGGATGGCATTTCCCCTGGTCAGGGACAGGCTGATGAAGGCCGCCCCACTGTTCCAGAGATCCCCCCACCTCGTGATTCAGGCATCTATGATTCATCTGTTCCTTCATCAGAGCTTTCTATTCCCTTAATGGACGGACTGTCACATGACCAGGCAGACTCCTCCTCCCTGGCTGAGAGTGAATCATCTTTCTATGGTTTGAGTAAGGCCTCAACCTCAACAGATGTTTTATAAAATCGAACTTTGCTGTTTGTTCTGTAGAAAAAGCAACATTTTCAATAACATGCATGTGCCAAATTTCCCTGACTTATGTCCTCATGTGACTTTTGCACAAAGGTAAATGATTCTTAAAGACTGAAGGTGATCATGGTGCTCACACTTGGCTATGTGTCTTTCAGGTGATGAAGAGGCACCCGCTGCCACATCGCTCAGCTGCAGCGCTGCCACGGTGTGCAAAGCTGAGCTGCACCACCATCATCACCTCGAGCAAAATGACGCTGTTCTCACACCTGTGGCATCGTTGTAGGGGTATGCCTTCAGCCAATCAAAAGAAGGCTAGCCTGGTGATGTCATCTTGTAAATCAATGTGGCAACTTGGACCAAAAAGTTGCCTTTGTGAAGAAGGCGAAGCTGGAAGAACCGGAGTGGGAAGCAGAAACTGAGTTCTGGAATGCTGATCTGTCATAACTATGTTAATCACTGAGTTCTAGAACACTATTCCATGGTAACTATGGTAGCCACTATGTTGTAAAACACTTGACCATAGTGACCATGGTAACCTTTGAATTCTAGAATGTTGATAAATAGCTATGAAAACTATGGAACCACTGAATTCTATAACAGTATTCTTTTGTAACTGTGGTACCACTGTGTTCTAGAACAGTAATGACTGTGATTGCTATAGTAGCCACTGTGTTCTAGAGCAGTATTTCCTGGTAATTGTGCTAATCACTGATTACGAGAAAACTTTGGTAATTGCAGTTCTTTTTTCTTTTTTTTTGTCCACTGGAGGATTTTTGAAGGACTGGAACTCCAGATGTTGGCAGAGGTGACCGTTTCAAACCAAAGATGGCCTCAGGCCACAGTGTCCTGATTGGCAGACAGAAATGTATGACTTGATGTCAGGTACCAAAACGTGATGCTGTAACAAACCAGCTGTTCCAGTACTGTTTTGATGTGAAAATGCAAGATAAAGCAGAACCTGATCAAAGAGTTTACTTGCTGCCCAGGACTGTCAAAGCAGTTCTTACTTAAAGCTGCTGAATGTATAAACACCTTAAAGACATCAGTCAGCACTTTTGGACCAAACACTTCTGGGAAACTCCCTCAGAGTAACTGCTCCACAGAAGTGCATACCATCAAGGACACTTTTTTTTCCTTTTTCTGTTTGCATTCACACCTTCGGTAAAAATGCTAGCATGAAGTTTGACCCACCTGGCTGCTGTCATAGCAACAGCTATCACAATTACATAATGGAGAACACGGTGGTTGGAGCTGTATGTTTGTTGTGTGACTTTTTTCATAACAGCGATGGCATTAGAAAGGGGACAGATATAGACTTTCTAGAGGGAAGCACCAATTCTGGGCTTTTCCAGTGACCACAGCTGTTATTGCTGCAGATAACCAAACAAATCTTCCCTATTCTCTGACCAAACATGTTATCAAGTAAACCAAAACAGTTCAGATCTGCTTTGGTTGTGGTGATTCTTGTAACTCAGTTTCAGTCTCTTTGTTTTCTCTCTGTTTTGCTTATCGGTGTATCAAGTCGAGAGGAAAATCTAGTAAAGATTTCACATTTCTTCTGCCACATACAGGCTGGACTTAACAGATGCTTTATTTGTCTACTGTCTTTCATTTTTAGTAATCTCTGGCTTACATAGGTAATGTTTACTATTCCTATTTTATCATGGCGATTGCATTACTGAAAAGGTTCCTCTTGTGCTTTACTTAAGAGTGAAAAAAGGTCCTTTGCCCTTTTAGTTCTTGCATTATGCAAAAATACAAAAAAAGGGGGACTGCTTTGATGTAATATTATTTTGTATTATCATGATTTAAGACCAAATACTGAAAGAACTTATACTATAAGATAAAGAATCAGATGAAGCTTGTTTAAGAGGTGCCTTTTTTATTTAAATGTGCCCACTTGTTTCTTGAAAGACATTTGCATCATAAAGAGAAACCTTCTTCAAAAGCACATCTTGTTTTGAAATACTTCCAACATACTCATGCCTTATATTTGTTGACAAAGATTTATTGTTGGTGTAACAAAGTAACATGACCACTATTATCGGATCATAAAATCGAATATTTTGTTTAAAGAAGTGACATAAATGTTAGTACACCTTGCTAACGTTATGTACAATGATGGAAGACTATCATTTACGTGAACAAAGTATTTTGCTTTTTGAGTTTTTCTTTTTAAAAATTGTTTTCTAGCTCAAGAGAGTGAGTTGCTGCTGAATGCGTGAGTGAGGATTTCTGGTTCATCTGCAGGTTTGAGTTGGCTGGAAGGGACGATGTAACATTTCCTACTTGTAAATATAACTTTTATTTTTCTCTGGAAATGTTTGATATGATTTTGTATAGTTAGACTTTTATTTTAGTAAGCTACTTGTTTTTAGAAATTGTACTGTTTTATAGTACCTTTTATATAGAAAATAAAAAATCCTTATTAAAAAAAGTTATTTCTATTTTCTTTCTTTTCATGACTTTCTGCTGGGGATGATTTGGATATGAGCAAGCTTTTATTGTAGCAAAATATAATTTGGATCAAAATATCCTTTATGGCTGATCGTACTCTGACATGCTTCAAGCTGACTAACAGGTTTTAGTTTCTTGTGGTGAAACAAACACTCTTCCCTGATATAAAGGCCACTGGACAGCTCTATAGTTTGTGAGCTGTGAGGCATCCAGGCTTAAATAAACAGAAGCTACTAAAACTCAGATGTTCTACAAACAGCCTGCTTTTATTTTCAGAATAAAAGCTTAAACCCTGGCATGGTTTAGAGATGATTAACAATTAATTTAAAAAAGATTTGAGAATTCAGTAGGCTACATACTGAAAGCTTGGAGGAAACAAAAGTATCAATTCTATTGCACTAATATCAGTCCGATAACAATACCAACTTTGCTATTGATAATATAAACATTTGGATTATTCTGCCCACCTCTAGTTTGAACTTTTGGATATGTATGAGGTCATAGAGAGCAGATATAATATGGTCATCTTTGGCATAGAAGCTCCACCCACCTGCTGCTCAAACCTCTGTTTTTATGAGTGAGTATCATCCAGTCAGGAGAAAATTGGTGTAAAGGTGGAAGAACTAATACAGCTTGTTTGAGAGGATTTGTGGTGCTGCAACCAAGGAGCAGAGTCTTTTTTTTTTTTTTTGACTGAATCATGCAAAGCTACTGTAGAATAAAAATAAGCCTGATCTGGAAATGCATAATACTACTTTGCATTACAACAAATGTTAAACTATTTGTTCTTGACAGTCTCTGTTTTTCAATTTTTCCTCAATGCATTCTAAAACACATTTAATATGTTAATGTTAAATGTGAGTAAGATCTTGAGTAATATCTCATTTTATCTTCAAAGTCAACCCATGCTTTTATTTTGAAGGCGAGGTTCGAAGGAAGGCGCTGCTCAGACTCGGCTGTACAGAAAAAGGAAGGATTTATCGCTCTCAGGTTGTTATCCGGCACAAATCTTCGCACTGAAGCTGGACTTTCATTTATTTTAAGAAGAAACTTTTGTTTTCACTCACTGGAAGAGCTAAACTCACTGAAGCAGCTGATCCGACTGCTGTTTTTGTTTAATCAGGGGTTTTTTTGTTGGTTTTTTTTTTTTTTTAAAAAGAGGGTTTGTTTTCGGCTCGTTGGGAGGAGCTGCAGTCCGATGCAGGCAGGTGATGGATGTCAGCGGGGTTCGAGGTGAGGGGAAGCTCCTCTGTGAAGCTTGAGATGTTTTTTCTGAAGTTTTTTGGTAAAGAAAATGTATTAAAAGTTTCGGGGAAAGACATGCAATTCTATGATTAACCCTATCACTGCCGGTGTGTGTTTAATTATAAGGTGTTATTATACATGTGGAAGATTTAAAGTCAAGAGACTCTGAAGAGGCAGTCAGTCTACCAAAGAGAGAAAAAACTGAAAGAAAGAGGTTTTTATTGCTGCTTCATGAGTCACAAGTTTGCATGAGGGTGACTTATAGCTTGTGCAAACACACACACACAACACACACAAGACTCAAAGTCTATCTCTGTGAGGACCCCGAGCTTTACCCCTGAACTTAACCTGCATGGACCTCATTCACCTCATTCAATTCTGAGCCATAAAAGAAAGCTTTCAAGCACCAAAAGACAGGATCTCTGTTTTCCCAAGCTGTAAAACTCAAGCTAGTGCTAGCAAAAAGGAATACACACACACACACACACACTGGCTTCTGTCCTTGAGGCCCTTGCTATGATTTTAACCTGTACCACACAGTACATTTCAGATAAACAGCCTTCTGCAGACAGTTTGACTCTCTGACAGTTTGGTGTGAGCTGATGTTTGTTTGCTGTTTAAGTCACAGTTTTCTGATACTGTTGAATTAGCAGCTGAAGCTCTGGAGTGATGTGATGTTATGCTAGTTCGTGTTAGTTTTGGTTACTTAAATGCAAAATAGCATTTGTTGAAGCTGGTGTTTACCCACGCTGCTCCAGGATGATCTCATAAAGAACTTCCTCGGTCTTCATAAATGTTCAGTGAGGTTGAGATCATGTGATTGCAGGGAAATTCATGTTTGCTGGGACGCCTACTTTGGTTTTTAAGTAGTTCTTCAAGGCTTTGATGTGTGTTTGGGCCTCATTATCCCGCTGCTGTGCGAATCCCACTCCACAAATATCAAACCAGAAGGTGGAGCGAGTCTCTGAAGGATGGAGAGCTGCTTCTCTTCGGATTCAGTGTGGCGGTGTGGATTCATAGTCCTTCTAGAAGCAAGCCTCTCTATTTGGACAGTTATTTTTTTTTATAAGTATCAGCTGAACTAACTTCTAATTTAGCTGTTCATTGGGAGCTCAAATCAGAAGTTGCTCTAAAACAAGCTTTTAAAAAAAATCTTCTGCTCACAAAATTATACTTCCATAACCATATTTGGTGCAGGTGTCCTACTCTGTGAGGCAGGCAGTAAACACAGCGTAGAAGTCAGTGTCTGAGTTTTAACATTAGCCGCCCTGTGCCCTCATACAGATGTGTTATATTTGGAATTTGGTGCTTCATAAAGACTTTAAACATTTGAAATGGTAGAAGTATTTACGTCATATATGTAAAGTACAAACATTATATATAAATTAAAATGACTGAGTATGAGGATCGTAGCATAATCACTGAAAAAAAAGTCACTTTATTGCTGCAGTGAGAGATTATTTGAATATCCTGGATGCTACTTCATCCATATAAATACAGGATAATTTATCACCTTTCAGTAACTTCAAAATTATAACTAGCTAAAGGTTTTAGATAAGTTATAGAGTACAAACTAAAATATTAGTGTAGCATAGAAATATTTAAATAAACAAAAAGTACTTGAGATATGTTCCACCACGGTCATTTTCATGCTCTCATCCATTGGGAATTTTAAAATTAAGACAGTATAGCATTGAAAAATTTTACCCACTGGTGATCTCTAACTGGCATTCATCATAGACTGTAGTTTTTCTTCTTCTGCTGTGACTAAAGGTAGTCCCACCTTATCCCTAGCATCCCCTTCTTCACTACATCCATGAGTCTTCTCTTGGTCTTCCTCTTCTTCCTCTGACTGGTAGCTCTGTCTTCAACATTGCTTGAGTAGTATATCCACTATCCCTCCTCAAAACTCATTTCACTCACTCGGTTCACCCTGAGTGGTGCCTCTGATGTTCTCATTTCTAACCTTGTCCAATCTAGTCACTGCCAGTGAAGATCTTAACATGTTCAGCTCGGCGTCCTATCTTTTGGTCATTGTCACTGTGTCCAAACCATACGTCATAGCAGGCCTCACTCACTTGTCTTGTAAACCTTCCCTTTCTTTCTTGCTGCCATCATTCTGTCACAGCTGCTCCACACTGCCTCCACTCTCTTCTACAGCTCTCTTGTGCTCTGTCCATTGCTTTGGATGGTTGATCTCAGGTGTTTATTCCTCACAGCTTCACTGTTACTTCACTGTTTCATCTGCCTCCCACTCACTTGTACACATGTATTATGCTTTATTTCTGCTGAATTTCAGTCCCTTTCTTATTTCCAGAGCAAGCCTCTGTCCAGAGGATACATCAGATACCTTTCTGGAAGTTTCTCTCAGCACTACAGCTGTACTTTCACACTCTTCTTGTAACTCTTAACTACAACTTTCAGCCTCTGTCTTCACTCACTTCCTCTTTTTGATTTCCAAAGTAATCCTACAGACTGTTATCCAGTGCTGTTTTGCTACAGTCTCCCCTGACACCATCTCACAGTCTCCTGTGTCTTTAAATGGCACCTTCTGCATAAGCTGTTGTCCACCTGCCCGCACCTTCCTCCATTCTTTTATGTCACTCGATGTTCCTCCCTCTTCTTGAAGCGGATATTTGCCACAGCCATTTCCATCCTTTTTCAAAATCCACCACCATTTGTGTTTTTCTGCCTTTCTCTATTTGACGCCATACCTAACCTACCTTCTCATCACCTCCTCATCACCTATGGTCCCTTTGCTTTTATGTCAATTGAAGTCTACTTTAATCAACAGTCTTTCTCTGCTGACATCCAGCCTGTGGCTCATATTCACTGACAGCATTCAACATCACCCCTTCTATTTAAAAGGGAGTTTTCCCTTCCCACTGTCGCCAAAGTGCTTGCACATAGGGGGTAATATGATTGTTGGGTTTTTCTCTGTATGTGTTATTGTAGGGTCTACCTTACAATATAAAGTGCCTTGAGGAGACTGTTGTTGTGATTTGGCGCTGTATAAATAAAATTGAATTGAAATGGAACTGAATATTTCAAGCCTCACACTTGTGATCCTGTCTGGCATTCTCTTCACCCCCACAGCACCGTCATATACATTTCCTACAAGATTGCCTCTGCTCCATTCCTCTTCCTATCTACACCATAATAGAACAGCTTAAATCTTCCTTCAGTGCTTCTGACCTTGCTTCCCTTCCACCTAGTCTCCTGTACACACAATATATCCATATATATCAGCCTACTCTCATCTCCACACTCATTCCTTACCTTCTCTCTCACGGTCTCCTATCATGCCTTCCCCCTCTCCTGTTGCTTTGTCTTCAGCCATCAGTACCACAGTTTCCACAAGCTCCTTGTTGGCGAACAGCACCAGAGGCAGTTATTGTTAACCCGACTAATCCAATATGGAAATGCCATTTTTTTATGAGCCACATGTTCAATTTGGCAACGATTTTGGGCCGGATGCCTTTCCTGATGCAACCCTTTCCATTTATCTGAGCTTGGGACCGGCAGTAGGGGTACACAGGCTTGTGGCCCCCTCGTGGTTGGGTTCATCATATACTGTATTTAAAAGATGGATGTAGCTTCCATGATCATTTGTAAATAACAAACATCACACCTGGAAGTCTCGTCCTGCTTAATAAAAAGACACCGAAAGACCTTCCATACACAAGTTTTTAGATGTAACACCTACACACACAAAGTTTTAGTAACAAAGCATGCAGTAAATACAACCTGCATTTCTTCTGTGGGATAGGCAGATCTTTCTTGTATGCAGGAATTCTGCCTTTGGGGCTTCAGCAATATTATGAATCATACGCAAATGTGTTCTGTAGTTACTTGTACGTGTAGTAACTCAAGTTTCTCCACATTTCAGGGGTCCATAAAAGGCTGACTGTCAAATGATTAACTGCTGCTTTGATACTTGTTTTCACCACATTGGTGATTGTTATGTGATAATAGTCACAGTTCTCCTGTGTGGTTTGAATACCACTAACTTCTACTGCTCGCGTGGAACTTTCAATGATTTCTCCGAAGCTCATAGAGACCGAAAACTTTCTGTCCGTACACAAAGACACATGCAATGCTGCTGCATTTGTATTGCGAAAGCTGAACATTTAGACAATGACTGATTACTCCCATTAAGCTGCTAATTATGCAGCTCATGGGATGTA
Source organism: Rhamphochromis sp. 'chilingali' (assembly GCF_963969265.1). Taxonomy (NCBI): domain Eukaryota; kingdom Metazoa; phylum Chordata; class Actinopteri; order Cichliformes; family Cichlidae; genus Rhamphochromis; species Rhamphochromis sp. 'chilingali'. The sequence continues at coordinate 25,527,741 of NC_137936.1, read as the reverse complement.
CCTCTGTTGATATAATTTAGAAATAAATTCTGTAGATAGAATTAACATTTAATAATGATACAACGGGCACCTGGGCACCCGTGAGAGCCTTCCCATTCCAGAAGTTGGACTCGCAAATCAAAAGAGATGTTAAAGAGAATGTGTACATGTGGTTTATGTGCGTTTGCAGTTTGCATTTTTTCTTTTTAGTGCTTGAAATTCTGATAATTTTTCATCTTTTCTTTAAAACATTTTTTCCTAGCTTTTCCTTGTAATGGTCTATTTGTTCATTTCTGTATTCATGGTTTCCATACAATAAGATTTTACTTTTAGGTAGGTAAAAGCTAAATTTGGTCAACTTTTTAAAATTCATTTAATCATTTATTTATTTATTTAAGATTGTTTGTACTTTTTCTAAGTAATGAAAAAGGGATGAATGATATGAACTCAGTACAGTCCTATTTGTGCAGTACTTTCAGCTCTGGTTCAGTCCAACAGAGAGAAATTTCTCACTCGTTATATAGAAATATAGAAAAGTTTGGCAGATTGGTGTTGGCGGGTACTTTACAATGAGTTTATCAGCTGTCTAACTAAAACAGGCTGACACTGTAATGTATTTTAACCACTTTTGCTATGTCTGAAATGCTTCTCAAGAGTCATAAAACAGATGATGAACTGGGTGTGGGGAGTTAATCTCTGGAGAAATGTGGTTCTGCTGCTTTCAAGGGACAATGCAAGATGTTGTTCAGGTGACATTTTTTGTCTGTCATTTAGACATAATTGTTCCTACCCACACTGCACGCCGCTCTGCTGGTTTCATGAGACGTTTTTGTGCCTGAGCTGTGTGTTGTGATTATAGTGCTGACGGAAGTGGAAGCAGCACAAAGAATGAAAGATTTGGTTTGACATTTGAGATTGATACCACTTCATGGACCTCTCCTAAATAGTCCACTGATTTGCAGATAGTTTCATATCTGCATGTTTATTAATGATGACAACAACAGAACAGAACAATGTAAAACTCCAAAATGACTCCCACAGTTAGTCTCACTACAGCTAGCCTCCCCTTGAGCATAGTGCCCTGTTTTAGTCTGAAAACTGAATGTTTGCTGAGAAAGTGATATTAAAAACAGATGAGTGGATAAAAGATTTACCAGGAGAACAGGCAGGGAAAGACTGGAGGTGCGTGTAGCCAAACACACCTCTGATCTCCTCAGCAGGAGAGTTCAACCACGTCACCTCCCTCTTGGGAAAAAAAAGAGTTTAAAACATTTTAAGGTTTAAGGTTAGATTAAGGGTTATAGTACATGTATTCAAGTCGGCATAATGTCCTCTGAAGTGATGGAAACAGAACTCTGTGTGCAAGTGTGCGTGCGTGTGCATGTGTGTGAGTTCATCCAGGGTGGGATGGTTTGCACTATTGGAAAAAGCCCTGCAACTCCCAGGAATGAATGAGTCACACACATAAAGGCAAACACACACACACACACACACACACACACACACACACACACACACACACACACACACACACACTTTAGAGCCATGATGAGACAGAAATTGTTTTTTGGTCTATTGATTAAAAAAACAAAACAAATACTGATGCCTGGTAGCGTCTGTAACTTCAGATCCATCCATGTCATTGTTAGAAAATTGTCATAAAACACAATGAAGAAGCAACAGAAAGCTGAGAAAAAGCAGCAATCGCTGAACAATCTGCCACCATACACTGTGTGTAAACACATTTGCATCTTATTGTTTTACAGCTGCTCACTGTTTTCCAATTCAGACCTGTTTCATCCTCTAAAACACCATCCAATCACCATCTAAAACAGTGAATGAGGTTTTAATTTATGATATCAATATTTTGTAGGCTTTGTGGCAGATGCCAGATGGTGGGAATTATTACAGAGTTACACATCAAAGTCTCTGTTAGAGAAGGGGATCACTTCTGAGGTGGGGGAATGATCACTTTTTTTCTGTGAATCAAATCACAATGAACCACCAGCACAAATGGTCTACCATCTAAAGAAAAAAGAGGGGAAAAAACTGCGCGTCCCTCAGCCCAAGTGCGTCATCTGTTGGGAGAAGTTGGCACTGGGTTATGGCATAATGAGACAAAGATGTCATTCCCAGCTAGTCATTGTTCAACACAAAGGGTTACTGGTGAGTGGGATGTATTTAAACCCAAACAAGGATCTTCTCCTAACAGCTTTAGTACTTAAATCTAGACAGCGAGTGAAAATCAAAGTAGAAAAAGCAGGTCAAACCAAGTGCAAAAACATTAATGTCCAAGCAGGCTCATAAACCTGATATTTACGCCACCGGCACCCTCCAAAACTTCCTAATGTGGACATTGTGTGAGACACGGTCAGCATCTGACAAGACAGGATTATATGAGACACCCCGATGAAGTTATTTTTCAATAATAAAGTGGACCTGTTATGCTTTTCTTTAGGAGTTTCACAGTGATGGATGTTCATACATACATACATGGCCAAAGTTTCTCATAGTGAGGTCAGCATAACCGAAGTAATTTTTGCGTTTACAAAGTTAGTTTACAGCAGCTTATTTCAGATAAAAGCCTTTTAAGAATGATTATTGTACTGATCTGAGAGTCATACAAAGCTGCTCTTGTTTTATCAAACCAGTCTGTATTTTTTAGTGTGAAACAAGAACTTCTGGAGCAACTTTGTTTGGATGTAACTTCATTTATTGTCATAGTTGTTTATCAGAGAGCCACACAGGCCTTACATAAGCCTCATTCTTAAGGTAGAACTGACTAAAAGTGAGTTCTACCTTAAGTAAGAAACATCCAATCAGAGAACTCCTCAGCAGTTACCGTGCCACTGACAGCAGAGGGAAGGTAGATACTGAAGTCACAGACACAGTTAGGAGCTTCCTGGGGTGAGAGGCCAGGAAACAGAGCAGGACTGCTGTCACTCTCTGTGTCACACAGAAGAGGGAGAGGCTCTAATGATGTAACATGTTTGTCTCTGGCTGTCTGTGTCCTCTCTGTCTGCTCGTTCTTCTGCAGCTTCACCAGCGTTCATAAGCCTTTTGTTCAGATTAGAAATGATGAATGTGCTATTAACAGTAAATAAAAGTGGATGGTTCTGGGAGATGCTGAAGTTGGCCTTTGCTACAATTTCTGTTACTTTGTTGAATCTCTAATTTTTGCACAGTCAGTTGCAGGACTTGCAGAAGCTCAGGTTGGAGGGAAGCTGTCAGGTTATAAGGACAGGAAACACACTTGCAGTTTCACACCAGTTATTTCCACATACCTTATGCCAATATACACCATATTTCACTTTGTCAGTTTAGCGGAGCTGCTTTATAGTTTAGTCTACAAACTAAATGTGACACAAAGAGTTTGTGTGGGTTATATTTGTTACTGTTGCTGAAAGTCTGACTACTTAAACAAATAATCTGCTTACCTTAAAAGTTTGATATCCATAATAAAAACAAATGAAGTACAAATATCCTGTATTTTCTTTAAAAGCAGTGATGTCCGGCCTCATACACATAAATGGAAGCCAAGCTTTGTTAACTCTGATGGAGGCTAAGCCATGCCAGAGCACCTTCATTCCTTTATCTGTTCAAAATTCATAAGATTTAACGGTCAGTAAAGAATTTAACCGAACTTACACAAAATTATCACCTAAAAGATCTTCACACAAATTTTGCACTGGGTAAAAGGTCGTGGGTGTAGTGACTTTGAGAAACCACCTGGTGGAGCTCTGCCCACTTCATATTTTACACACCTTTGAAGGCTTGCCTCCTTTACTCTTCGTGACAATCTGCATAGTTAAAAAGCCAAACCTTAAAAAAAATTAACTTAATTTTCATCAAGTATGAAGATTAGTTTTCACTTAATCTTCTGTTGCTAACTGTGCAATGAAATAACTCAGCTTTCAATACTGCTCACTTTTTAATTTCTGTATTTTTTAAAAAGTTTTTAAATCCTAGTTAAGTTATTAAAAATAAATAAATAAATAAATAAAACAGTAATTGAAAAGCAAATTGAAAATCTTTTTTTCTTCTTTTAGTTATTGTTTGAGGTAACAGCATGCTATCATGTTCCTTTCATCCTTTATTGCTTCTCTCCTCTCCTCATCGGTCTGTCTTCCTTCCTCATTTTCTTCCTTCAGGTCGAAGCAGCAGAGGAAAACATCCTCCTTCTCTCTCCTCTCTCCTGATGGCTGGACCCTCAGAGGGGTAAGAACAATTCCCACACATGAACTTAGTCATGTTATTCCCTGCGTTACAGTAACTGTGCTGTGACTCCATTATTATATAACACAGGATTTGCCAAAGTCCATAATGAAAAAACAAAACAAATGCAGCAAAAAAACAAAACAAGACAAAAAAAAGCAGCAAGCTGTGTCTCACCTAAGTTATGTGATTTTACCTTTTCTTTATTTGATTTTTATGTTTTGAGGTTTGGAGATAAGGACATTATTTTAAACATCACACAAAAGTCCCGTTTTGAAGCCCCACATTTGCACATTTAGGCTATTTGGTTCAGTTCAGCTTAATTCAGTAATTTGTTATTGTCCCTACTGGGAAACCTGGTAAACAATACACAAGAACCACAATCCTCTAGTAATAATCACTAAATTAATTTAAAAAAAAAAAACACAAAAAGTCACTTTGCCTTGGGAGACATGACCAGCTTCAGATTCATTGTGTGTGTCTGGGTTTAGCTTTGGACATTTCGCCACATTAAGGTTACTGAGGCATCTGACCCAGATGGCTCCTGGAGGCCTCCTAGATAAGAAGTTTCAAGCATGTCCAACTGGTAGGACACCCACGAGCCATGAGCTCGTGGGTGCCTTATTTTGTCTTCCTAGACAAGGTGGAGGAGGTCTGGGCCTCTCTGCCTAGACTGCTGACTCCTGCATGAGGCAGAAAACGGGTGATTACGTTTTTAATGTTAAAGGAGATCTATTATGGTCATTTCCAGCTTTATATTTTTGCTCTCTGGCTCTACTAGAGTGGCTTTGCATGACTCACAGTTCAAGCTGGTCTGTAGAAGTGTTTGTGTGTTAGTGCCAGCAACATGAATGCCAGGACCCAGGGTTTCCCAGCAGAACACAATGCACTGTTATGCGATGATTAATGTGATTCACTTAAAGCCATCAGGGGTTTATTGGTAATATTGTAGCTGAATTCTCATTAAAAATATGTATGTTGTAATAAACACAAGAACTGTGCAGAATGTGTAACCAGTGAAATTAGAGCTGTTTCACCTTTAATAATTAGGCAAAACATTGCTGATCAGCACAGCTGGAAGCGAATTTCTCTCTGTCAGTTCATCAGTTAATAGTTTTAGCCCCACTCTGCTTGATTTTTTTTTTGTGATTCACACTTTTTAAGTCGTTTACTCTCAATTATATGCTTTAAGAAAAAAATATCTGTGTTGCAAAATGAAGAATTTCCTTTAACATAATTTGAAAAGGCAAGAAAGAAAGAAAATTCATAATTACTTTTTAATTTTTTTGTGTGAAAATAATGTGTGATAGATGTAAGTGATCAGTCTTTGTAAGTGTTTGTCCTGCTGCTGTCACCGTGCTCCTTCAGCTCCTAATTATAGACGTCTTGTTTCCCCCCCAACATCCGTCATTTCCTGTTTGTCCTGTGGGAACCGAGGGGACAGACAAACACACACACACACACACACACACACACACACACACATTGTAAAGGGTTCCTGTTCCTGAGGGTCTGTAGATCCACTCAGGAAGGTGGTGAGGCTGAGGAGGCTCAGACTGTGGCTGAGGTGGTGAAGCAGGAGTACGCAGGCGGAGAGAAGCAGCGGGCAAAAGAAGGTCAGAAAAGAGAAGAGGAGGTGCAGAATAAGAGGCTTTTGGATCAAGAACCTGGAGAACTTTAACAGAATTAAAAGAGGTGAAATAAAATGTGACTGTGAAGGAGGTGATTCACAGGAGGTGGGACGAACAAAGGAGAAATTATTTCGAGTGCTGTCCAGCACCAGCATGTAAAGAGGAGAAAAGAAAAGAGGGCGAATGTGACTTTGGGGTTAAAAGAAAGGGACCTGGAGGAAGAGGAGAGGAAGAAAGAGGAGGATAAGGAGCTGCAGAGTTGATTACAAGTGTGTTTGAGGAGCTGATCCTGATGATGGGCTGCTGTTTGTTTGTTTACTATCGGGTGAGTGTGAAGAATCAGAACCGCTTTGATAAAAACCTGCAGTACCGACGTCGTCCTGAAGGGGGACATGTTTCTGGATTTGTTTTTTGTGTGCATGTTTCTATATTTATTAAGTACAAGTTTGAGATATGTTTATTTCACTGGGTTTGTTCCCTTTCTACTTCCAGCACTTTTGGGAAAAACAAAGTGGGGGCTCGCTGTCAGAATGGGTGGAGCTGGACCTGCCCCCCACCTAGTCCAGCTGATAGGAGCTTGTAGTAGACTGTATATAGAAGATGGTGTCAGGTTTTAGGCCTAAAAATTGAAGCCCGTGCAGAAGTGCGTGCATTTCTAATTACCATTCTTTTGAATAACCATCGGGTGGGGCACTGTTGTGGCTGCAAAAAGAATTCTGGTTCTAAACTTCCTTGATCACTAAATGCTTTTTATGATGAGTTTAACATATCTATTTATGTTTCTTATTCGATATGACAAGATGCTCAAGCATGGTGTGCTTTTCTTTGTTATAAACAAGTCAGGTTCACAGTCAGGTCCCCATCACGTGTGGGGGATTTTGTGATTTACAAAGTCAAAGCCCACGTTCACACTGCAGGTCTTAATGTTCAATTCTGATTTTTTTTTGTCTGCTTGTTCACACTACAAATAAAATGTGACAGGAAACGCGCTCTAGTGTGAACCCTCAAAGCGGCCCGCATGCACAAGAGAAGACGTCACACACAACGCGCTCTGTTTAGACACAGACCAAACAATATTGTTTGACTGATGGCTCTTAATATAAAGACTTGTTTCGGACTTTACGTTTCCCAATTTTGCTTTAAGTTGTAAAGTTATTTTGTTATTTAGATATGGCCTAATAATTATCCTTGTTGCTGTTTTAGAGGAGCGGTGCTTCAAAGGATAGTTGCAGATTTCTGTCACAATCTGCAGATTATACAGTACAAATAAAATGTTCACGTTTCTCCAACGTTGTCTTCCCAACAGTTTCACTAATATCTACACTGGATGACCAGGAAGCGTTCGCGATGTCTTCTCGGGCGCTTCTCCGGCGCTATTTGGGGTCTGTCTTGTGTCAGTGACGTAAAAGATGGATTTAATGCGACATGACCGTTCAAACAGCATTCACTTTCTAAAACATCAGATATGTGTTGGATTCAGTACCACATACGAAAGTGACCCAGATCAGATCTGTGCTGTTCACACTGTCGTACCATGATCGGATATGGGTCGTTTAGGGTCAAAAAAGTCGGATTTTATGCGCTTTCGCCTGCAGTGTGACGTAGCCTAAGAGGTCAAAAGTGCTTATCTCGAGATGTTACTGGACCTTACAAGCCATTGGTAGACCACGTCCATCTTTGTAGGCCTCTTTCATGACACACATTAAGGCTTCCTGTCCCACTTTTTAAGGAGTCTAACTCCATCTGGAATCATTTTTCCATCACCTGGAAAATCTATGGATTTACTGGACATGCTCTCCTTTCTCCAACAGAAGCAGGAACTCCCAATCAGGATCCACAGAGATTTGAGTTAAGATTGTGTCCATTGTTTAATAGAAAAAGCATCTATTCCATTTAAATCTCATTCAGACTAAACTACTCTCAAAGGAAAGGAAACAAGGGACTTCTTGTTATATTGTTCACCTCTTAACACCACTTAAACTGCTTAGCTTTGAAATTAGAGCACAGTTCCCTCCTCTTGTCTGGTGACCCCCCCATGACTGAGCCTTAACCTGTACAAATGCGGAAAAGAGATATAACACAATATTTTGTTAAGGGTTGAAATGTTTTTGCATGTTATTTTCATTCATTATAATCTGGGTAAATTAAACTCAGAGTTTATCTGATGGGTAACAACTTACTGAAATGTTGATATCTGAGCGGACTTGAGCAGAGAAATTTCTTATTATTATTATTCTTGGTCATTTGCTGTAAGTTTTTCCTCTCAGGATACTTACAGGTTACTATTCGACTCTGTGTTGAGTTAGAGGTTAGCCAGAGAAGTTCTTCAGACACTATTTAATGATGAAAAATGCTAAAATCTCCTCTCCAGATTGATCGAAATAAGACAAAAACAATTTGAACAATTAAACTGAACAGATTTTTTTTTCCTGCTTGCTTTTTTTGTATTAAAATATTTTAATTTATAGTAATTTATTGAAAAATAAGTCACAAATGATTGCAAGCTGCAACCAGAACAGTGAGCTAAAAAGTTGCGGTTGGGATCCATCACAAAAACTCGACTTTCACATTTCTGAATGTAATCTGATTTAATAAAAATATAAACAAATTTGAAGCGTACTTCTTAAAATCAACACCTGCTCTCTCTCGCTGATGTTTTTTATTCTGTTTGTGTTTTGCAGAAGAAGAGGAAACAGGCCAACAGAGATGCCGACTCCCTCAGTCTCTGCAGTCTGGAAATCAATGTGAGTTCAGCTCCTCTTCAAGCATGTGTCAAACTCTACTCTTGTTTAAATAATAATGATCTGTTTGTGAAAAGCTCTGCCTTCCTCATTGTGTGGGCAGCGTTTTCACACATTTAAAATATGACCTAAAAAACCTAAAAAAAACCCCCCTTAAGCTAACAAAATGATGATGTCCTACCACTCAGGAAGTGTTCGGCTGTATTTGTCTCCATTATCCTCTTATGCAGAACACAAAGGAGGCGGTACATGTGACCTTCTAATCAGGAAGCTGTTGCATGGCCTGTACATGAGAGACCTAACTTTCGTCATTTGATTTAAAATGCCAACTGATTTCAGTTTCTAAATTGAGGACAGAAAACTTAACACAAGGCATTTTAATGGTTTTATCCACAGAATCAGATAAAAAAATGTCCATATTTTCCTACAATTGTCAGATTTTTCTCTGATGTTAAACTGATTTCTTTGCTTTTATGCCGTCATGCACTTGTGCACAATCAAAAACGGAGACATTGTTCTTCCTTAAGGGTTGAACCTTAATTAAAACAAGACTATCTGTAGTGAAACTGTGACAAGTGTGACACAGACCAGAAACTGGGAATGTTTGCATTCAAAGTATAAGCTGTGCCTTTTGAAATATGTTGACTGCAGAGATGACCTTTTTTGAGTTTCACTGCCACTTGGCCTGGAGTTGCTCGTGTTTGTAGAAAAACATCAGCATCTTCCATGAAAACTATATACCAGCAGCAATCTGCTAGCGACTGAAGTATTCACAAGAAAGTTTTTGATGCAGCACCATCTTTGTAGCTGATTTCAGTGGCTGCCAGAAACCACTAGCCACCGGTTGGTGAGTAGTTTTTGGCAGTCACTGAAATCAGCCGCAGTCTCTGAGACAAAGAGTACCTCATACATTTAATCTCACATTCTACCAGAGTAGCTTGGCTTGTTTACGGTTTGAAAATAATCCTCATTTATCTTATTTGGGCTCAATTCATTAACTGTCTGCAACAGTGACAGTTTAGCTCCTCCTCTTTACACCAACTTTCTTCTTATTGGTCACCCCTTGCAAACTGATTACTTAATTAAAATAGAACATTTAATGCCTCTGTAAAATTATAGGAGTTCTATGACATGCATCCCTATATAAGAGAATAAAAGAATACAGCTGGAAATCTGTATCTGTAAATATTATACCACAAAACCTTCAGTATACACTGTGGGAAAGTAATTATATCTATAAAAAAGTAATATTGAATTAAGTTTCTTAAAAGTATTTGACCAAATCACAACAGCAGTCACCTCAAGGCCCTTAAGATTGTAAGTTAGAGACCCAACAATTATATAGAGAAAACTCAAACAATCAAATGACCACCGTTGAGCACGCACTTGGCGACAGTGGGAAGGAAAAACTCCCTTTTAATAGGACGAAACCTCAGGCTTTCTGCCACAACGAGTTAGAGATGATATGGTGATACAGTGTTTATTCCAGAGATCACAGAAAAACAGAAATTAAAAGTATTTTCCTGCTTTTAACAGATATTTTTCTCATCAGAAATTTGATTGCACGTATAAACTCTGAAAAGAAAAATGTTCCTCTTAGAGCATCCCCTCTGTCCAATTCAGGTTTGCTGGGGGGCTGATAGGTAACCTAAAAACTAAATTCATTTAGAGAGGAGAAGACAAATTAACGGCCCCCGGCCCTTATGTTGGGCCCCTCCTCCTGTATTTTTAGCCTTCTGCCAGGAGCCTGTTCCTTCCTGGGCGTTTCCTCCTCTGCTCGGTCTAACACAGGATGTCCAGCCTGTTCAGCACACTCCAGCGGCTCCAGGGGGACAAACAGACCCAAACACACCATCAGTCTTACTTTGTTCAAACCGGCGCTGGCAGATACTGAAGCTGGAATGAATTACACTCTATTGTTTCTGTGCTGTCGCTCAGTGAATCACACACACTTGTATTGTTTTCTTACTCAAACTCCAGGACCCAGAGACCACTTTATCTGATTTAAAAGACACGTGTAAGGACCACCGGGAAACGTGCTTTACATCAATAATTTAACCCTCCTGAGCAACTGTCTGTTTTCAGAGTGGAGATCAGTAAAGATTCATTCACTGGGAATTATTATATTTTATCAGTTCATCTGTTTAGGAAACATTTACTGCAGATTAATAACTTTATAACATCTATTTATTTTAGGACAGTTTTCAAATATTTTTACCTGAATTGATTGGCACAGCCCACATACTCACAAATGCATTTAAAACTTTTAAGATTTAATAAAATGTGACTACTTCTGACTACATAATTACAAAATAAAATAAAAACAATATGCAGACCTTTTTTTTTTAAATACAAAAGGTAAGTGCTGTGAAAAATTCACAAAAAGTAAAAAAAATTTTTTTAAAAACCCCAAACAGGATTAAAAGCACTGAAGTGTAATCGATGTAAACAGACATTAAAGTAAAGATTTATTCCTTTATTAATAATTAATGTGGCACTATATTTTGATTAACAATAATAATATTAATAATAATAATAATGATAAATAACAATTTAACCATGACTAATCAGATTTTCCCTCTCAGAGACATTGAATATCTTTGTTCAAACCTAAAACATTCAACTGGAATTATTTGCTATAGCCATTAATTTTATTTTATTTGTGAAAAATGCTGCTCTAGATGTAAATTAGTTGTTAAAGGGGTGATGCTGTCATTTATAATTATAATACATTTACTGTGGAAGTTTCTGTTTGGCATTGGATGTTTGTTTGTTTTTACTTGTTAATTAAAACAGGCATTCACTATTGAGCAGTTACTGATGTGGTTTAGTAACCGTGGATTAAAGATGTGAGTAGCATTCTCTTCCACCAGTGGGCAGTACAATTACCTTCTCTAATTAAATGGGTTGCCAACTGCCAGTAAAACAGAAGAAGACAAAGAAAACAAATACATAATAGTCATGCTGTGAGACGACGCAGTGCGTAATAGCAATAGATAAATGTTTGAAAAGAAAAAGTAGGGTCCTGGAGAACATTCTGACCCAGATGAAGGCCCTAGCATGAGTAGTGCTAGTAGTGCATGGGTAGTGGTCAGAAGCAAGCAACAAAGGTATACTAGGGACAAACTGAGCCAAACTCCACTATGCCATGTGCACAGGGGAAAATTATCAATTTGCTTTTTGTGACATTTTTGTTTGGTGGTGTGCCGTGTGATTTTTCTAATGTGAAATATGTGCCGTGGCTCCAAAAGGTTGGGAAACACTGGTTTAGATATACGTGCTTCACCACTTAAATTCTTGTACAGCCACTTTTCAGGTAATAGGTTTCAGGAACTGGACAATGGAAAAATCTGTGGAAATCTGGGTTTTTTTTAACATTATATTTCCTACTTTAAATCACTACATTGTAAGGTTTGTGATAAACAGAACCAGGACTGTTAAAATTCCCCAGTCTGTCACTTATCTTGGAGGCTTGAGGGTTAAATCTGATGGGTTTCTACTGCAGAAACAGGAAAGAAAGTTGCACAAGATTGTAATGTTTCCTTGTCCAAATGTGCACGTTGATTGAAATATGCACATATGTGGAGTACCATTTACTGTATTCTTCATGTTTTTTTATTAGTTTTAGGAGATGTTAATAATTGATCGATGTTTTCAAATCTTTACCATTCAAAAAGAGTGTTCCCATCTGTAAATGCTTCACCACATCCCTGTAAGGTTTAAAGACGCAGTCGCTGTGTCACAGTACAGATCGAACGAGGCTGATTTGAGTTCCTCCCTAGGCGTCTACGAACGAAGCCTCCCAATAACAGACAATAGAGCTTAGTCACAGGGAGCAGCTTCTGTTAGCAGACTGTGAGGTGTTGGAGGCCAACGCTGATGCTCTGACTCTGATACCGGTCATAGCTTTTAAAGGAAACAATGAAAACACTTCTGTGAATGATGCAATCTTTTTCTGATGTCTTGTTGCTTTCAGCTGAGACTGTGTGTTTATTTAAAGCTACTTTTCTTGGAACTTCGATGTACCGTGGTCCGTGATTATAACAAGGGTCCTAATGTACCCAAATCAGATCAGCCAAGCTGATGTATAAACATATATAGCTCATTAACATGCTTTAGTAAACGATGGATGTCCCAGCTCTTTGTTAAGCACTGGAAAAGCTTGATGAAGATCCTCTCTGTAACATCAAGTGAAGCAGTACAATTAAAAGAAACTTTTTCATAAAAGTGAGAGTGGAGTAGAGGAGGAGATGGACCGATGTGTTGACCCCAGTGCAGTGTCTTCATCTGCAGTGATGAAGACACTGCACTGATCTGTTGTAGTGACGAAAGAGCTGATTGTGAAGGTTAAGCTGTTGATTTACTGGATGATTTACTATATTCCTATCCGCATGTATGGTATGGTGATGAGATGTAGGTAGAGACTAAAAGAATAATGTCACAGACACAAGCGTCAGAAAGAATAAGCTTCCTCTGAACAGAGTTCAGCCTTAGAGACAGGAGGAGGTAGCTCTTTGTTTTAGGAGGGGCTCAGAGTAGAGCTGCTACTCCTCCACATTAAAAAGAGCCAGATATGGTGGTTTGAGAATCAGATGGATTCTTTCAGGATAAATCCTCAGTGAGTTGTTTTAGGCATGTCCACACAGGACACTCTGGAGAGATTATGTCTCTGCTCAGTACCCATCTGAAAGAGCTGGAGTAGATGGCTCAGGAGAAGGTCTGGGTGTCTGTGCTTAGACTGGACATGGATACGTGACAGAAGAAAAGATGGATGGATGTCCCTGAAAGTCTTCTCATTACTCATTATGTGGTTTCAATATGGCAAAGCAAATTATATTATTTGTAAAACACAGTAATCTTGTGGTGAATGGATGGACGGGCCTCACCTGTCCCCTCTGTTTGGACTCTGGAACAACTAAAACCTTACTGTGAACCCGTATGACTCATTAAACCGACTGGATAGAAACTAGTGGAAGGCTGGATCTGACCGTGACTTATGATGAAAAACAAGGAAAAAGCAAAAGCGAAATCTCCACATTTAAAAAGGTTGGAAGGACAAATTGATTTGAGTTACTGATTTAAAATAAAATTCAGTAAATAAAAAAAAAACTTAAAATCTTGCTTTAACAAATAAAAAAAGTGTTTCTTTGTCCCCACAGTGGGGCTGAATAAACACATTGACTCATTGAATTTAAAACCAGGACACAGCTTTGGCTGCAGGCCTCTGTTTATTAATTATACTTCGGACTGGCATTGACTGATGAGGACTTCCCACAACCACTAGCAGTTCCAGTCAGGGATTTCATAATTTACGTTTGTCCAGATTATCGAAATACATAATAATAAACTGAGTAAAGATAATGTGAGTAATAATATACATATTAACCTTATACAATTTACATTATCATTTCTTTCACATTAAAGGTAGATTTACTTTTTCTGGCATAAAACATTTTCAGGGAATGACACATTTTAAATACACACAAGAAAAACAATATACATTTCCTTAAGTGCATTTACAAAATGTCTTATCTGTAGGATTCATATTATCTTTTCATATTTTTAAATCTTCTACCAGCTCTTTTGACACAATGTGTCTGTGGCACTGAGACAATTGGTTCAATATCCGAATATCTAGAGTTTAATTTTTTAGGAGGAAATGGGGTATTAGTTTGGGTTTTTCTTTAAATAACTGTGTACAAATGTGGCTTATTAATTTGTTTTAATTTCTAGGCCACAGTAGAGCTCTATGAGATAGATATATATATATATATATATATATATATAGATATATATAGATAGATATAGATATATATAGATAGATATATATAGATAGATATAGATATATATATATAGATAGATAGATATATAGATATATATATATATATATATATAGAGATATATATATAGAGATATAGATATATATATAGAGATATATATATATATATATATACTGGAAAGGGACAGGCAGAGAAATGAAAAAGTACAGAATAAAGAAAGGAAGGAAGTTTTAAGTGACTGGGTGAGAGCGCCACTGAATAAGTGAGCCAGTGACAGAGAGAGAGAGAGAGAGAGAGCATTAGCTGCTGAGAGAGTGCGAAGGCGGACGAGTGAACAGCTACCGCTGAGAGGATTACACGATTCAGAGCTCTACACAGTCTAAACTGCAGACTAAACTTTTCCTGTATGATTTTCTGGGAACAGAACTAAATCCAGCCTCTTTTTGAACTCTTTTGTTTGGGGTCTGATGGTTCGGCTCTCAACCTCAAGCCCTCCCGGAGCGGTGTGTTTAAAAGCTCTGGTCAAAGCCAACTTGTCTTTATGAACACTGCCAGCACCGAGTCTGACTGGATATTTTGCCTCTGGCAGTACTGTTGTGGCACCAGGCCTTTTTAGAGCTGTTACGTCAACTCTTTGAAGCTACTTTACAGCTATTAGGCTTTTAGTTGAACGGCTACCATTACCAGGGGTTTTAAGGGGACTATCCTCTTTCTGTACCTGTGCCAACACCAGAATTGTGCTTGGAACTCCACTGATAGCACTTTCTTTCTGGTTTACCAGCTTGTATCAGTCATCGCTTCAGTGCTAGAACAGCGAGCTGAATTGTTCCTGGACTTTGTGTCTATACTAGAAAACAGTACCAAACTCTCTTTAGTGTCACTCTGGACCCTCTGCTGTTTTCAGTCTCTCTCTGGACATTAGACTTTCATACTCCCTTCCTCTCTGCGTTTTCTACCAGTCTGAAAATATTTATGGACGCTCTCTTGGTACTGGGAATAGTTCAGATTGTGTGCTTGGCTTTGGGGTGAGCAGTATGGTGGCGGGGCAGGGACCCTTCAGCCTGCTGGTACAGCGGTTTAACTCTGGATGCTCAGTGGCAAACAGCAGCATGGGAAAAGAGGTTAAGGTAAGATGAAACATTTACTCTTCTGTTCAGCCTGGTTGGATTCAGTTGTGTTAATTTTGTGAGATAAATTGGATTCTTTTGTTTGTGTGTGTTTTCATCAGTCAAATGTATTCATTTTTTCTTGATTTGGTAGCATTTAACATTTGTAATTTTCACAAATGAAAAAAATCTTGGCAATGAAGCTGGTGACAAAACTGAAGTTCCTCTATTGGCCACTTGAGGCTGACTTCAAACTGAGTCAATCCCCATAGACTGTCATATTAGAGTCCCAACGTTACAGCAGAAATAAACAAAGAAAATAAGCCCAGCATAAAAGACATTGTACGTCATTTCCACCTTCATGCACTACACAGGGGGTTAATTTTTTAAACTAGACCATTTATGTTTTTCTAATGGTATTAAGTTACCATAGCTCGCTGTTAGGCCTCATCTCTTCTAACCGAAGTCAATGAACTGGGCGCTTTAACCTTGTTTGAGCTGTTGCTTATTTGAGTGCATTGAATATCTGATGGTACAATAATGATAAAATAATAGGGCTTGATGTGGAGTTGATTGCATTAACACAGTGTTTTATTCATGTGTTACTTTGCAGTAGTTACCAGGTGTCTGTGTTTTTGAAACACCTTCACTTTCATACTAACCAGTCTAATTTATTACCAGACATGCTCACATATAGTGCCCCCCCCCCCCCAAAACCAATCGGTGACATCAGTTTTCTTATCAACACAGTATATGTTAAATATGATGTATTTATCACTTTGTTTATATTCACATATGTACTTATCTGTACAGTGATTAATTAGAAATATACAGAATCTGATCTGATCTAGTAACTTGTATTCTGGTTTTATATGATGTAATCTGATTGGGCCTACTTTACTCTATTACACGACTGATGTGAATCAATCAAATGTGATCTAATCTGATGTAATATGGTCTAATTCAACAAACTAATATCAAAACCAGCACTAGTTACATTTAATGTCATTTACTTTAAACTAAAAAGACTGAACAAGAAACGAGAAGTGAAACTATGATGAACACACCTCAAAAATGTTCTTTATAGTAATTTTCATTTCCTGAAAGTCTGGGGTCATGCCTAGGTATCACTAAAGACCTATAAAAATGCAGTTTGAATCCCTGAACTGCAACGTTTGTTCAGTTGTTTAATTTACAATGAACTTTATATCAAACGACTGAACAAACGTTGCAGTTCAATGACTCAATCTGCAGACCAGAGTCAACCTGCTGTGAACTTGCTGTAATTAAATAACCAGCCAGCTGCTGACGAGCTGTGTTGAATTGATTGCTGTCAGTTCGAATCAGCTGAAGCACCATCATCCACAGAAAACCCATTACAGTTTGTCCAATGGAAAGTTCTTGAGCATGAAGCAAATAAGCAGATAGTTTATGATCCAAACTGAACCTGAAATCTGTAACAAAACAAACAAACAAACCAAAAAAAACCACACGAAACAGCTGCAATGCATCTAAGCTCATAACTTTCACCAGGAAATGACACTGACTTTATTTCCATGTGATTCATGAGTATTTTAGAGACTCATCACTGACTCATCATTTTTTGAGAAGTTGTTGAAAACTGTGGAAATTCTATTTCCAGATTTGGGGGGTGAACTTAAATCGAAAGGTGAAGGAAAAAAGAAAATTATCTCAGAGGTTGATTTATTTTTAGGCAGCTGGTTCCTGACTGTGAGAGCTGATGGTTCCTGTGTTCCAGTAGGTCAGCTGACAGTGAGCTGCCGGGCAGAGCTGCACACACACAGACACACAAACACGCTGATTTACTATTCAGTGCAGATAACCCAGAGGCAGTTTCACACTAAGAGATGTACCCTTTCCACTGCAGAAACTCCAGGTGCACACCAGGTGTCCCTATTGTTTACAACAGGGGTCACCAACACGGTGCCCGCGGGCACCAGGTCGCCCGCAAGGACCACATGAGTCGCCCGCGGGCCTGTTCTAAAAATAGCTCACCATAACAACTTACCAGTAAGCTGCATCTATTTTTATTTTTTCTTGCTATTTTTTTTTAATCACAATTGCATTGGCGTTAATTTGTTAGAGATAATATATTAAAAAAATGTTTATTATTAAATATTAGATCATGATCTAATATTTAGTGCTAGCTGGTCTCCACGGAAACAGTTGCCGTGAAGACCAGCAAAGGCAAAGGTGAGGAGATGAGGAAAACATGGCGGAAAAAAGGAAGAAAACATATAATTTTCACAGTGAATGGGAGGAAGAGTTTTTTTTTACCACTGTGAAAGATTCATGCGTGTGTCTCATTTGCGGGGCAACTGTGGCAACGGCAAAGCGGCACAACGTGGAGAGACATTTCCGAACGTGTCACACAAGCTACCATGCTAACTACCCAAAGGGCAGCACACTGCGAGCGGAAAAGGCCCGCGAATTAAAGGCAGGTTTGAGCAAACAGCAGTCTTTTTTCACGAGACCGGTGAAAAACTCTCAAAAAGCAACCGAAGCCTCATTTAGAGCTACACATTTCATGATTAAGAAAAAGAAGGCATTTTTAGACGGGGAGTATTTCAAAGAAGCAATGATGATAATTGCAAAAACTGTGCTTAAAGACGAGAAATATGGAAACGATGTAATCTCCACTCTCTCTGATGTCCAGCTGGGGGCAACTACAATTGTTAGAAGAGTGTCGGCTATGTCCGGGAACTTGGCCGATCAGTTGGATCAGGATCTGGCAAAGTGCAGTTGGTTTAGCATCCAGTGTGACGAGTCCGTCGACAGCAGCAGTACAGCACAGCTGATGGTCTTTATCCGGATGGTATTTGATGGTTTCTCCACAAAAGAAGAACTTCTGACACTACTGCCGCTAAAGACAACAACGAAGGGAGTTGACATCTATAACGCGGTGAAGGAGTTTTTCGCGAAGAAAAAGGTACCGTTGGAAAAGCTGGTATCAGTGACTACCGACGGGGCTCCTGCTATGATCGGCCGACATACGGGATTCATCGCTCACTGTAAAGGTGACACAGAGTTCCCAAACTTCATGCATTACCACTGCATCATTCACCAGCAGGCGTTATGCCCAAACGTGATCGGCTTCGAGCACGTCATGACTCCCGTCGTGAAGATCATAAACAGCATCCGCTCCAGAGCTAAACAGCACAGAACATTCAAGGTGCTATTGGAGGAGCTGTCAGCTGAATATGGTGACCTGCTACTACATACGGAAATCCAATGGCTCAGCAGGGGACGGATTTTGCTTCGTTTTTTGTCACTTTTGGGTGAAATCAAGGAGTTCATGCAATCCAAAGGGGAAGACACATCTCTGCTGGAGGACACTGAGTGGACACTTGACCTTGCGTTTTTAACAGACATTACTGGGAAACTGAACCATTTGAACTGTGAGCTGCAAGGCAAAGGTAAGACTGTTGCTGACATGATAAGTGCTTTAAATGGATTTAAAGCCCAGATGAACATTTTCTCTGTGCATTTACAGAGAAAAAAGGTGCTGCACTTTCCCTCTGTGCAGATGGTGCTGAAAGACAATGCTTCTGCATCTGAGACTTTTGACAAAGTTGCAGAAAAGTACACTCAAGTCATAAACCGACTTGGTCAAGAGTTTGAGAACAGGTTTTGTGACCTTGATCAGCTTGAGCCATGTGTCTCATTTGTTTCCAATCCTTTCATGAATGTGGACACAACATGCATTGCTGAGCAACTAAGTTCAATGTTCAGCTTGGATGCTGGACAGGTGGAAATCGAAATTGTAACATTGCAAAATGACGTCCACCTCAAAGCCTATCTGGGTGCACCAAACTTTTGGTGCCTTGTTGACACAGAAAAGTACAGTGGTGTGTGCACAGCAGCTATGAAGGTTGCCAGCCTGTTTGGTTCAACCTATCTTTGTGAATCAGCCTTTTCTGACATGAACTTCATCAAGAACAAACACAGAACACGCCTCTCCGATGCACATCTGCAAGACTCACTCAGAGTTGCAGTGTCAAGTTATACCCCAGATTACAACACACTGGTGAACAGCATGCAATGCCAGGTTTCCCACTAACAGACAAAGAAAGCCATATTAGATGTTCTCAGTGGCAACATTACAGTGTCATGTCAAAGTTTAATTTAATTATTGAAAAAGAAATGTGTTTGTTAAGTGTAACATGTGACAATTTGCTTTAAAATGCTGCCAATTTGGTGAAAAGTTCTGTAAAATTTGAAAGTTGATTTTTTGTATGTTACATACATACAAAAATAATGTATGTAACAGTGCATGATTTGTTAAAATTTGTTAGTGGTAAGTGAAAATGTTGTAGAAGTGATCACTTCAAAATGTAAATACTTGCAGAGATATATAGAAATAAAGCGTTGCATATTGATATTTATGTTTCCTACCTTGTTTCCTAATTGCATTCTTTATAATTATGGTGAAAAATAATTAACATAATTAGTGTCCGTACATAGATGAATATCATTAATTATTAATGATAACACATAATTAAGTTAAACTGAGGAAATTTGTTATTTGAGAAGTGTGTGTCAAACTGGTAGCCCTTCACATTAATCGGTACCCAAGAAGTAGCTCTCACTTTCAAAAAGGTTGGTGACCCCTGGTTTACAAGATGCCGTCCTAATCAGGGCTTTGAGTCTGTCTGTTTACAGCCTCAGATCCATCACACTCACTACTACGACTACAAATAACCAAGTGAAAAAGTACCTAGTCTTTAACAAGCCTTTTTAGGCTTAAATTAATTTTTAATTAAACAATCAGCTACCACTTGCAACATATTAAATCTTATTTTCGAGATCCAGCTTGGGTCAAGCTGCTGCTTCTGATAAAAACTGAAAATGGAGCGGTTGCATCTCAATGCATGTGCCATAGAAAAATATTTTTGGGAGATTTAACATGTTGAAATACCTTAAATCTGATATTTTCCACACTTAAAACATTAAGCATAAAGTATGAATGCTGGGGTGACATCCCTATGTAGACACCTTTGCTTATTATTATTAACTGTGTGCATTGTTATTAAACGAGCTGTGATGCTGATTCTGCTTTACACTCAACCTTCAGTAGTTTGTTGTAACAAAATGCAGCCATAAAGATGTCTTTTCCAGTTAATTTGCAGTAAATATCAACATTAAATAACCATTATGTTCATCAAAACTTAAAATTGAGCAAAAACATTTTGACCGTAAAGTTTATTCTGAACATATAAAACACTGTTTGCGATGAATGAGACTTAAAAACTCTCCAACAATTGAAGGACTCGACATGGTTGTTGTTTGTTTTGTGTCCCTGTATCACAGATATTGCATTGCTGATTTGGGTTGGTGTTTTTTTGTCAGCATCTAGCCCTCTCCAGCAGTTTTCCAATGCATTTAAGTACCTGTAGGAGTACTTTTTCAGCCAATAAAAAGAACAAATGCAGTTGAATTTTAAATAATTTCACTCCCCGTGGTGTTGATATTTGGAGGCATCATGACAAGAAAAGCAGCCCATCACATTTTATTTTAAATCATTCTAATTACATTTTTTACCACCTTGAAAGAGGTTGAGTTGGGTTTTGAAGAGAAAGGGAAGAGATGGATAAAGGGGAAAAAGATAATGATAACATTTAAACACAAGGGGAGTCAAAAGAGGAAGGTAGAGGAGAAAAGGTCAGTGAATCATGGGAACTTCCCCAGAAATCTGAGCCAATAACCTAATAAAGGGATGGTTATGCGGTTTTTGGTAGTCCTGCATAGGGCTGTGCGATATGACCAAAATCTCATATCCTGATATCGTCCGATAACGATATAAATCACAAAAATTTAACATTTTCTGTAAATTCTGTGAATCTCCGGCGGCTCGATTTGCGTTAAGTGTTTCCAGCTGAGAGTCATGTACCTGGAGTTGAGTGTTTTAACCGATGCATGAAACTATATATTTTTAGACATAATTTGTAACTTAACGTTTGAATCTAAGGTTTATTTTTTAGCACCTGACGGCTCTTTTTTGCTTCTTATCCGTAAATATTTTGCATACTCTTTCACATGATGCGGTTTATTTTGAAAAGTCTCAACAGGATCTTGAGCTTTATTGTGAAAGGTTTACGTTGTTGTTGCTAAAGACAACGCATAAAAACAGGCGCTTGTCCGTCTATAGTGTGGTTATATTAAATATAAGAGAAAGAGAGAACTTTAAGAAATTAATATAGCCACTACAGTGACCATCAAAACGATGAAAAAATATTGCCGTAAACGTTTATTTTGCGACACCACGAAACAAAATGAAACCTAGACGTTTTTATATCGTCATCAGATATATCGTTATATCAACAGCCCTAGTCCTGCAGCGCTTTTAACTTTGCTCACATATGAAAATACTAGGGGTGCAACGATACACAAAATTCACGGTTCGGTTCGGTTCGATACTTTGGTGTCACGGTTCGATATTTTTTCGATACAAAAAAAAATGTTCATGCCTTTTTAATTTGTTATTTATTAAAATTATAAATATATATTTTAACACAAAAGTACAGTTTTTAAATTTAACCCTAACCCTTGTGCGTGTTGTTTTTTAGCTCGTCATATTGCAGCCACAGAAATTATTTTGTCCATGAAACCATAAAGCTGCACTTTCTTTTTGCCTTATAGTCTGATTTGTCATAACTTCTCCGTTTTGTGGTAAGCTTTTCTTTGGCTGTCACTTCTTCACCCTGACCTGTCTTATTTGGCTCAGCAGAACTAAAATATATATCTGTCTGTGAAGGTTCTCAGTCATCCAGGTCATCGTAGTGAAATATATATCCTGCCGCACTCACATAAGCTCAGCGATTCTCTGCGCGATCAACCTCTCACATGTTTAAGCTGCGGGAGATTTCACTTGTCATGTTTGCATAGTAAGCTAATAATTAATAAGACGATGTCAGAGGAATTGGTGCACAAATTATCATCACTCACAGATCAGTGCTGTCGCTCTCTATACACAGTTCGTGCGATTGCAAAGTGAAAGCAAAAAAACAAGCGCAAATTCAAACACGATTTCAATATGTCACATATTGACAGTGGCTCACCCAATGACATAATTACCCAGCTACATTTCTGAAAGAATGCAAAAGCATTGACATATATTTTTCCTTCCTACAATAGCCCGACAGGCAGGGCAGAGATAGCCCCGGGACGTCGGGCTAGCGATATTGCGAGCCCTGTATCTGATTGAGGAATCACTCATCTTTGGAAAAGAGAGTTTATTACAGAGAAATGTCTCTTTCCAAAATAAAAGCTATACTATCCGCTTCTTCTGGGCTATATTCTCAGCAGCATATTAAACATATCAGGTCTCCATAAGGAGAATCCTGTGCTAACAGCTGTCTAAATGACTCGGGTAAAGTTTGTAGCATGCATGCTTGTTGTTTTTGTCTTTGCACTAGGATGATGTCGGTGTAAATGTGCAGTCATATTCGTTGTGTTCCCACTAGTGCTTTCAGGTTAATCTCGTTGAAATAACCTTAACGCCACAACACGGCAAATCTCCGTTAACGAGCTACCCTATACAGAGGGGCTAGACGGCCAACACGTTAACGAGCTAACTGCGCTAACACACTAGCTCCCACCCATGTAATTGAGCATTGCGTGGCACATCCAACATACTGTTTTACTTTAGTCCATGACTCGCTTACCTTCAGGGTCATACGTCACATGAAAACCAAAATAATTCCAAACGCCAGATCTGAATGAGGGTGGGGAGGTCCACTTCTGTCTCGCTAGCTTGCCCTGCGCTCTTCCTTCTGACCATGCTGTCTGTGTTGAGTGCTCAGTGAATCTGCGTTCGACTACTCCGCCTAGGCTGCACTCTCGAGCCTAGGCGGAGTAGTCAAATGCAGATTCACTGAGCGCTCAACACAGACAGCATCGTCAGAAGGAAAGTTGATAAAATAAATTACAAATTTTGTATTGTTCTTTTTTTTTTCTCCCCTTTGGTTTTCTTTCTTTCTCTCCCCCTCTTTCTTTCATTCTTTCCCCCTGTCCTATCCCACAGTCATGTCTGTCCCGTTTGCAACTGAAAATAAAATAAATTCATAATTATAATAAAGGTCAATCAAATGGACCAATATGATGATCCACTTAAAATAAATCCTCTTGGCATCTTTCTTGGCCTCAAGACAACAATTCTGATGGCTATAGATCCAAACGGGACACAAAAAAAAAAAAAAAAATTGAAAAAAAAAGAATTGAAAAAAATTGTATTGTTCGATACATATGCGTACCGAACCGAAAGCACTGTATCGAACGGTTCAATATCGATACGAATATCGTTGCACCCCTAGAAAATACATACATGTTTGTTCATTTATCATTATGAAATGATAATTTTACTCTTTTTATCTTCATTATGTCACTGCATATAACGAGATGGCAAAAACGGCTGTTTATCAACACCAAATAATTGAATAATAAATATATATTCTTCGTCTTTGCAAGCTGTATATTCATTGATTCAGACAAAGTAATCAATAACAGGCACTATTAGTGTCATTCTTTGATGAAAATTTATTTAAAGATATGTTTGAAAACTTATTCCATTGACTCCAAAGTGTCACTGCACTAAAAAATTTTTTATTTTATTTTATTTACAAACAACAATCTACATGTAATCTCAATAATATAGAACTAACATGGATGTCCACATTCGCTTTGAGATCAGCTGCTACACGTAATACATGAATTTGTAGGGATTTCAGTGTTATAAAAATAATTGGCTAAAGCAAAATCCATGTTAAATTTAAGCTTTACATGAAACCACAACAGCCTCTTGTCTCCATGATCATCCAGTCTCACACAGTGACCATAACAACCGTCCTGTTTAGTGTGTGCGTGACATAAGTTAGTGAAACATGACTGCGTGTGTGATAAAGTCTGGTACTGAGGGAAAGACTTTTGAGTCATGCTATTGTATAATATGTCAACAAACCAGAGTCGGCTTTCCCACAATCAACTAGAACATTTGCACACACAGAAACCTCTGACTGGCTGATATAAAACAAGAAAAATGTCTGCTGGTATTGATGTTTGGTTGATTAATTGGTGTCCTTGTTAACCCTTTGGGTCGTTTGTATCCCAGGTGTGTTGATTTTGTGAGATAATGTAACCATGTGGCTCTGTTCACCCCTTCCAGGAGCCCAGCACCAAGCGCAGTAAGCCTGTATCCCGGGTAGCATCTCTGGCCAGCCTGCTGCCCCCCGTCAAGACAACGCCGCTGAAGAGGATTGGCCAGACACTGCAGGTAAACCAACAATCACATGTCTTCAGTTTTTTTAGTAGTAGGTTATTTAAGATGGGAAATGAGAGTGGCTCTTATCCTGCTTCCCATTTTAAGTATTAGGTTTGATGAAATTAGATCAGAGATCTCGTGCAGGGGCAGCTATGAATCCTACAGTTTAGAGTAGAAAATAGCAGTGAAGTGAGTGTGGAAGTGCCTTAAAACGACATTCTTTCTAATGGCAAAAAGACGACTGGTTACACAGAAATCTCTGAAGATATCGCCGCCTTATGAATGTGCAGCCAGATCCTGTCCGATTTCAAAACACAAAAATGGCAACACCCAAAACACTCAGCTTGACTTCAATAGCAGGTGACATTACAGTATACTGGCACCTATGCTGAGGGAGTGGAGGGAGGTCATAATTCAAAAAACAGTTTTATAGTCAAGTTATATTATTTAATAATATCATTTATGGGGAAAATTGATGATTGATGAGTTTTTACTTCCAGAATCAGGGATGGCAACAAAAGTTTTAGGCTACAGAATAGTACAATTTAACAAACAGAAATAAGTTCTAATATATATTTAAACCATCTTCTGTTTCTGCAGCGTACCATCAGTCTTCGTAATGAGGCAGAGAGAGCTGCTCCTCCTCCTCCTTCCTCCTCGACAAAGACACGTGTTATCTCAGCGACACTCTCAAACCCTTCGTCCTCCATGACTGCCCCGAGGGTTTCAACCGCAGCTGCTCCGGCCTCCAAGCGTCGGGACAGCAAGCTGTGGAGCGAGACATTTGACGTCCGACTGGGAGCGGCACAACCTCTGAGCCCCAAAGAGATAAAACGACAAGAGGTGAAAATCAGTGAATTTTTAGCAGTTTATTTCTTATTTCAAAGTGTTCAGGTACATTATTTCAATTCATTATTCTAATTTAAATACTAGAATATAGTCTCAAGAATGATCAGTAGAATAGAATAGCTCCTTTTTGTCACTGTACATGTACAACGAAATTTGAAACACTGCCAAACAACAATGATGAATTAACTTTTTGGCCTGAATCATAGACTGTATGTATAAAAAAAATGGAAGTAGCCAATGTTGCCACCCATTTGTTTTTGGACTCCACATTTAATCACCCCCTGACACAGAGAGCTGCTAATTAGTGATAAAAGTAGAAAAAGAAAAAAAGAGAACGTCCCCCATCAAAATGAAGCACAGCGTCGTGGACCAGCTGTACAGGCACCAACACCAGAAATGAGTCCAGTCCAGTTAAAGGGCCTCATACCTAACTTCACCATAGAGCCGTTATAAAGGGGGAAATATCCATAGATTCTAAAGCTGTTTATATACCACACTGTAAACATGTTTGTTTCTGCTGTAAAGTTGGGCATTTTAACATGGGAGTCAATGGGGCTGACTCACTTTGTAAGTCAGCCTCAAGTGGCCACTCCAGATACTGCATGTTCATTTTTCAGCCACTGAACCAAACTAACACTAACGTCAATCTGTAGCATTGAGTTCTCAAAGTAATTGTTCTTCCTTTGCAGGCTATATTTGAGCTGGCTCAGGGCGAGCAGGATTTGGTGGAGGATCTGAAGTTGGCCAAGAAGGTGAAGTAACTTGTTTATTTATATTTCAATGAAGAACTTGCCTTCAGTGTCAGTATAGTCACCTGTGTTTCTTTATGCGTGTGCTGTAGGCCTACCACGACCCAATGCTCAAGCTATCCATCATGACCGAGCAAGAACTGAACCAGATCTTTGGTACTCTGGAATCACTTATACCTCTGCATGAAGGTAGGAAAATATTTTAATTACCACCATTTACAGCATCTTTTCACAGGAATCTTTAGTCATTTGCATGATCTTTATGTAGACATACAGATGAATGACATATGTAACAACCTTAATGCTCTTTGTATAAAAACAATCTGTAATGGATGTTTGATAATTCATTGCTTTCTTAACTAAAATTAAACCGAGCCTCATTAGCATTCAGGTGGAGGAGTCATGGCAGTTAAAGTAAAACAATTAGTTCTTTTTTTTTTTTTCTTTTTGGTCGATATTTTTATACATTTTTATATACACTTACATATTATCATGTTAGGCTGTGTGCAGGCAGGCAGTAAAAAGGACCCAAAATGCAGGACTCTCAAAGATGGGACTGGAACTCAAAACGCAGCTTTATTGCTAGAAAAAACTCTTAATAAATTAAAGTCACCAAAACTCTGAACGGCGAAACTAAGGACTGACATGTATCAGGCGCTTGAGACAAAACAAACAGCTTACAGGGCTTAAATACACAGTGGAGTAATCAGGAAATGGAAAACAGGAGAAAGGCACAGCTGGGAGAAATTAAGGCTAACGAGACAGGGGGAAGTAAAAGTGAATACACTGACATAGGATGGGGACTATCAAAATAAAATAGGAAAAAAGAAATAATTTACAAAGACGCGGACTTGAGACAGACTGAAAGAATATAACCCTTAATACAAACCAAAACATAACTCAAAGAGCTGTGTCAAAATGACCCAGAACCATGACACATATTTGCACTTCTATTGTATAAAATATTAGAGTTTAGGTGTAAATTTCATTTTGTGGAGTTTTCCTTTCTCTGTATTACTTGATGCCCTTAAAGCATCCATTATTCTCACTCTGACGTCTCTTTTTATAAATTTTAACTTTTCTGTCTTACCTCAGATTTGCTGAGTCGCCTCCGAGATGCCAGAAAACCTGACGGGTCCACAGATCATGTAGGACATATTTTAACTGACTGGGTGAGCGTTTTTCTAATCAACAGACAGCAGAATCCAGATATTAGCTCTTCACCAAGTATTTATCAGAGTGTTTGTCTTTGTATCGCTCTAGCTGCCCTGCCTCTCTGCCTACACGCCGTACTGCAGTAACCAGGTCAAAGCCAAGGCTTTGTTGGACCAGAAGAAGCAAGATCGGCGAGTCCAGGACTTCTTGCAGCGTTGTCTCCAGTCACCTTTTAGCAGGAAGCTGGACCTATGGAACTTCCTGGACATCCCCCGCAGCCGGCTGGTGAAATACCCACTGCTGCTCAGAGAGATCCTCAAGCACACAGCCAACGACCACCCAGATCGACAGCACCTGGACGAAGCGGTGAGGAAAACTAAGATTGCAATACTTCATCAGTTTGGGTCACCAGATAAAGCCTTTAAAAAGACTAATACTCATGACTGTTACATAAACTTGCTTAGTGCAGACATGTCTCAAGACGCACCTTCATCCCAAAGACAGTCGAGGGACAGTAAGGCAATAGACAAAGATGCAGACAGAGAAAATCCTGGCTGCCTCTTCAGTGTGGGCAGAAGATTGAGAGCTGTAGAAGTCCATGACTGTCCAACCATCCATCAACTCAGCTGACCACAAATGTCAGATGAGATAACAGTGTGTTTGTGTGTCTGTCCCACAGATGCTGATGGTTCAAAGCGTGGTAGCGGACATCAACAGGCAGACAGGAGAGTCGGAGTGTCAATATTACAAGGATCGTCTGGTGTACACAGAGGACGGACAAAGGGACGAACTCATCGACCGCTCAAAGACCCTCAGTTGCCATGGAGAGCTGAAGAACAACAGAGGACTCGTCAGTACAATTCTACAACTTTATCGTCCTCCCTTCCCCATTTATCCATTCTTTAATATATCCAAAGGTCAAAATGGACCTCAAAGTTTTAGATATTTAAATCGTTGTATGTAAAAGTAATCCTTATGAATGGGAAGCTCAGGCTTCAGGCTGCTCTGCTGTTTAATTGCACCTGATGAGGTGTTGATGAAGAAATGCCTGAAGCCTATTGTAGTCCCACTGCAAGGTATACAGCAGGGGGTTCAGAGGGGCGTAACATAGTTTCACATGGGTTTTTTAGTCTTGGGTATTTATGATGTCATAGAGAGGATTGTTGCCATGGCTAAAATATTTACAACAACACTGATTAAATCCAATCAATAAAACATGTTTATTTTCAACTCACTCTTGAAATCAGTGATATGCATTATATGAATTTTCATGACATACGTGAGCTTTTTAAAGGTGATTCCTTAATTTGGTTGATTTTAATGCTACACAGAAATGCTTCTAATACTTTCATAACATTACCATTTTATGACCAAAATCACTCATAAATATCATCCATATATTTTATTGGTATCTCTAGAGGAAGAAATTAAAACCTGTACTCTGTCTGATTCTCTCTTTCTAGAAGCTCCACGTGTTCCTTTTCCAGGACGTCCTGGTCATCACCAGATCCATGTCGTCAAATGACCAGCCAGTCGGCTATCAGCTCTGCCGCCAGCCAATCCCCATTCGTCAGCTGGACCTGGAAGACCTATCAGATGGCGAGATAAGAGTGGGCGGATCCATCAGAGGGGCCTTCAGCAACAATGAACGAAGTCAGTACTGGACACAGCTATTTAAATCAGTGTCAGGTGTGCTGCATGCTGAGGATGTCTTTGTGACCAAAGTTAAGGTTACAAAAGTGTTTTTGTAGTTCTGCGTGGTAGAAACTAAATGTGTCATATTCTGCACTCACCACATGAACTAGTATGCTGATTGTAAGCTAGTATTTAATGTTGGACCTCAATGATCTTGTCCTGAACGCAGTGGACGTCCGTGTAGCCAAAAGATTGAATGTCTAGTGTCTGTGACTGAAACCAGAGGAACCTGTTGTAGCACTAAATTTACATGAGTGATTCCAGGATTTTTTTAAACTGCCCATTCTGGGAAGGTAGCTACACTTTATGGGTGTCCCTGAATGTGCCACATGAAAACAATCGTGAAGTTACAATTTTGATAAGAGGTGTGTCATTTGTCAAATGACTCCAGAGACAGAAAAATGCATTAAATTATATTAAAACATGCTGGTAGAGCTGTCCATGTGATAATCAGTGGGTGTATGAAATCAGAGGGATTAAAGTTTGTATTATGTTGGATTTTATGACCTGCGTTATCATTTCGCCTGCCTTTAAAGGGCTGTTTTAAGGGTTAAATCCATTTTTTAGGTTTAAAGTTATTGTTAGGGTTCTGAACTTAGTAGTGACAATAAAAATGATAGATGTATTGATGTACCATCAAACCATAATGTTCAGGTTGTGATCTAGTGAAATGGTATATCAAGGAAAACTAAGAGACTTTGTGCTGTGCTATAAAACTTGTGCACAGCTCACTTTTGCTTTAGTAAATATACACCTTTATTGGTCATTTGTTTGTTTTTGTTTTTATTTCTGATAATAATTTGGCAACAATGTTTACATATCAGTTTATTCTGTTTATTATAGGATTTTTATCAAATTCCAGCTTATGTTCACCACCTCTGTCTCCTGTTTCTTCTTCCTCATTTTCTCCTCCACACAGCAAAGAACTTCTTCCGGGTTTCATACCGTACTGGAGGCCAACTGCAGAGCCACTGCTTTCAGGCTAGTGACGCCTTCAACAAACAACAGTGGATCAACTGCATTAGACAAGCCAAAGAAGCTGCAGCACTGACTGGAGACCAGCTGCCACAGACGGGACATTGTCCAGAGACGGGGGTCAATGAACAACCAGGGCCACCTGTTGAAACAGTGGGGCTGTGGGGTGTGAAAGGACAGGGCTTGGAGGGAGAGGCAGGTCTGCATGGACAGCAAGAGCTTGGACTGAGGGATGGAGATGGGCTGGGTTTAACTCAAGAGACAATGACGGGGAAGGAGATGGAGGCAGATTTGGGTTTGCATGGTAAGTCAGAGATGGACGGAGCACTACAGCTTGTGATCAGTGAAGCAAAGACAGGTGTGGAGATGGAGGGAAATCAGGGTGTTGGTGTGGAGATGGGAGCTGAACCAGGAGCCACTGTAGACTTTAAGGTGGATGAAGCGGGACAGACTCTCACCAGATGTGAAGATGCAGTTTCCATTTCCCTCCTCTCCTCTTCAATTCCCAAACAAGTGGAGGATGAAGTGATGGAGGAGGAGTGGAGCAGTGCTGCAGAAGAAAGAGAGGATGGTATGGACACTGGCGAGATGGACTCACTGCAGTGCCACAGGTGCTGATAGGACAGCATGAATCAGGACTGGAACTAAACTCAACCAACTTTGGTATTTAGTAATGATGTAACTAACAAAAAGCCAAATGAAACGTATATGAACAAACTTCTTGGGAGAAGTCACGAGACCAACCGGTGCTCACTGCTCACAGACATACTGCTCAGAATTAAGCTGAAGGTGGTAAATGCTGTGATATGTATGTAAGATGTTAAGTCCAGGAGATATGGTGAAGTAACAAAAATGTGCTCCAGGTGAAATAAAGACTCAGAAAAGGCCAAATTCAAACAACATTAGATCAAAAACATTAAATAAAGAAGACAACTGACCACTGTATCTGATGAGAACAGAGATAAGATGACAGCAAACATTACACATTTAGAAATAAGTATATCTCAAGGAGATGAGTCAGGAGGATACACACTTATTCTCCACATCGGAGTAAACAGTCACTCCCTAGCAATGTAAAAACATTGTTAGGCAGGCAGTGAGACACTCCTCTCCCTTAGGTTAAATACTCCCAGGACAGTCTCACTGCTGCACCCACTCTGGTTGACCAACGGATGCAAAAATAAAAGTCCCTATAAAAACCTTGGTGAATTTAGAGTTTTGACTGTTTAAGGAGAATTGAAAAAGTGAAATAGAGGAAATGATGTTAGCAGTTGCTAAATGGTGTGTGCAAAGGTTGGTCATAAGACTGAGGATTGGAAGTAATCGTCTCCCGTGCTGCTATCTGCTGTGTTCTAACTGCAGTTAGCCATGGATGTTGTTAAGAGGACTGGATACCACACCCTGTGGAAGTTGCTCACCAGGCACACACTGCTGAAAGACTGCTCAAAGGCCCTCCCTCACAGGTTTCCTTTCCAGCTCCCCCCTGGCTCCATCATAGCTAACATTAACTCACATTTTGTACTGGACCCGCCTTTGAAGAAATAAATCCTGTTCCAACCACCCCTTACCAGCAGCAGAGCTCAACAGTCTTTATAGTGGTGACCAGGCTGAGAACACTACTTTCACCGAATGATAACAAAACGTATGTCTCCATTTACTGTAGAAATCATCAGTTATTTGGTTACTCTTATGTTTGGGGTTATGAACACAGAAGTATGGGGGTTGCTCCTGGACAGGCTTCTCCTGGACAGGCTTCTCCTGGATAGGCTACTGCTCACCTCACTGGTCCTGTGAGGTGAGCAGTAGTGGAAAACAGAAAACTGGGAAATGTGAAAACACATTTTTGCTCATTGGTATATTTTACATACCAATTCTGTTGTATAGATTGGTGGAGACACAGACTGTATGTAAAACGTGGATTCTTCTGGTTGGAAAAATAAGTCTGCAGAAAGCCATAATTTCAGTCTCCAAAACTAAAGAAGAGATGTGTTGGATGGTTTGTACCAAACAGGAAATTACAGTATTCTTAGATAATTCCTTTAAAAGCAAAGCAACAAATCCCCTACTTTGAGCCCAAAAGCCCCCCCCCGTTCAGTTGTTATGGAGGGAAAGAAACTATTCAATGAAGCCAAAACATTAATTGTACCAGGCTGTAAATATGTGGTTGTTGGGCATCTTTGCATGGGGAGACTATGGGGATTGATTTCCTTTTGGAGCTAGCCCCAAGCGGCCATGAGAGGAACTGCAGTTATTGGCATTTGTACATTGGCTTCATTTTTCAGCTCTGGCGGACGTCACTTGGTTTTCATCTCCTGTTTTAGTTTTCTTGTCAGATGTGGGATCGCTTCCTCCTCTGCTGCTATGTTTCAAAAACTTTTTAAAGCATGTCTGAAAACACTGGAGAGAACTCAGCTGTACATTCCCTTTTAATAGCAGACTTTATTTATCTTCTGTGTTCTGTAGATTTACAGTTTTTATCATGTATCCCAACAATATTTTGTTAAACTGAAGTAGCCTGCAGCAGCTGAAGCTGCTGCTAAGTGAAATGCTCTGTGTTCAACTCTGCATTAAAGAAGGAGCCTGTTGTACATGTACTGTATGTATATAAATAATGTATATGAAGTATTTGTGTAATATGAATGAAGGGGGAAAAAAAACAAGCGCTACTGTTTGTTATATTCGTGCTTACATATTACACACAGAATGATTCCTGTCATCAATGTTAGCAAGGCTGAAGATGCTAATAATGACATTTACACTTAATTAAGGCTGCCATTTTTTTTAAATGAATTACACTACTGTGTAAAAGCTTTGAACCACCCCTTCATTTTTCTATATATCTTGCTAGGGAAATGGGAAATAGGTGCAGCACTTTATTCAAACATGTAGAAGAGTACATGGAAATAGTGTTTATAGGGCAAAAAAAAAAAAAAAACCCTGGAAAGTCAGTATTTGGTATGAACACCTTTTCTTAGGCAAGTTTTCTAATAATTTCTTTATGCAGTCTTTGGGAATAGTTTTCCATTCCTATTGAATGAAATTCAAAGCTCTTCTTTGGATGTTGGCTGCTTTTTGCTCCATTCTCATATTTTTGTAGATTAAACCAAAAGAAATGGGACCAAATGGTGTATTTCTGCTTACTTGTTATATGTAGACAACACTGCTACATCCATTGAGTTAGATGCATTTTTAGTGCTTGAATGTTTCATAGGTCAATGCGAAGTGGTTAAATAAACAGAGAAAAACATTCTTCTGAAAATGTTCAGGTACAAGGACTGGACTGAAAATTAGTGAAATAGCAGCAATTTTCCAAAAAGACTAATTTTTCACTTATTGGGAGCACAATGTAAAGAAATGAGAGGTGGCTCAAAACTTTTGCAAAGTCCTTATAAGAGGAGATTTGGACATCTCTGCTCAGAGAACACTAACTATTGTGCAAAAACGAACAAGGTGATTATAAGTTGAAGTATTATTGTCTGGAACAAAGCATTAATAAATTGTTTTAATAGAAAGCCTTTCATTGGATGAATGGTTACTGTTAGTTTAAAAAAAATTCCTATCGCCTTGCACACACAGAAATGCAATCACTCAAATGCACAAAAGCTACAGTTACAACAAGCTATTCTGATTGCCTTCAAATCTTCCAAACCAGGGCTAAGTCAAACAACAACAAAAAAAAGACAGATCACGACGGATGTCATTTTCATGGCATTGTTGTGCACCAACAGGAACCACTGCACACGCTGGTGCATTTCATCTTAATACCTAACGGCAGTCAAAATACAAGTGACCTCCACCTGTAAAACCATTCCTGTTTTGGGGGTTGTCTCATTGTTGCACTTCTATTGGTGTCTGTGAAGGTTCTCAGTCATCCAGGTCATCGTAGTCAAAGGAGCTTGCAAAGAAAAGCGTCTGGACTTCTTTAAGTTGCTTGAAGACATTTCACCTCTCATCCGAGAAGCTTCTTCAGTTCTAAGGTCAAATGGTGGAGAGTCCCAGATATAAACCTAGTGGGAGTGACCCCCCACAGAGGGACAAAAGGACCCCCTGATGATCCTCTAATCGCCTGAGCCAAGGTGGGAAACTGGGCGTGGGTCCCAATCAGCCAGAGTTTCGGGTGTGTTCATTGTGAAACCTGGCTTCTATTGGTGTTAATGAAATTACCAATAGGTAATTTCATTAACACCAAAGCAGCTGAAACTGATGAACAACCCCTCTGCTACTTAAATTATCAGATCAATGTCCAAGAAGTTATATTGACTTGTCACTATACTATGAATAAAAAGTGTTCCTGTCATGTTTTTGAGCAGTGTACATCAAGGAACCCAAACAAGTTCCTCATCAGGTCAAGGCTCCACAGTCTATTTACACCTAAAGTCCACTGACCACCCTTTCAGTGATGAGAATGTACACATCCTGGACAGAGAGGACCACCGGAGTAAAGAAAGCCATCGATGTAAAAAGTAAAAACCCATCTCTGAACCAGTGAGGGGGATTTGTACATCTTCCACCACAATGCTGTAATTGCAGCCATTTCCCGGCTTTCTGTGAATGACTGCTCATGGACATTGATCCATAGTCATGTAAATTTGCATATTAACGATCATGAAACTGAGCTCACAGCCTATTGTTAGTCAATGGCCATTATGCAAAAGTACTTTTCAAAGGTATAGGAAAGCTACAGTCAGCTGAGACTGAAAAAGTCACTTAGACGGGAAATATTTCTCTCACAGATGTTAGAACATTGTGTGATTTCCTTACAGAGCACGCATTAAGACACTCCAGCTTAGTCCACTACTGCGAATTAATGTTAACCGTGCAGTGCTCATTACAACCTCAGAATAGCATGACATCATTTTCGTTCACTTGCTGTAAAGAAATATTCTCAGTATGAAATAATCAGATCATGTACAGATAAACTGACTGCTCAAATAACAATGACGCATTGGAAATATTTCAAAACGAATCTCACGTTTTTCCTCTCAGTTCTTTTTCACTATAAAATACGCATTTTTTGCAGTCCGGAGCTGTAGGAGAAACACAAATTAACTCAGAGACACAGACTTACTATATTTCTTCCATACAGACTGATGCGACAAAACCAGTAAGTAGGTGTACAGCGTACACTATAGTCTATAGCACACAGGAGTATTGGCTTATTACGTACACGTTGGTAAGTTGTCTTGTGGCAACTGACAAACTGAAACAAATGAGCGTGCTGTGTGTGCAACAGCGCGACAAACATTACCTGTCCTTTTATTAACTGCACATGTAGTGCTGGTCATAGCTGCTAGCTCACTGGTTAAGGCTGTCATGGGTCTGTAGCTCTGTCCACCGTTTTAGGGAACATATTTAGTTTTAAAGTAAGTTTCCGGGCTTTTCCTGCCTTTCTGGAGGGCTTATATTTCACTAAAAAACGATCTAATATGCATGTCCACATAATTATGCATTATTATAATATTTAAAAAAAACACACGCTGTATTTTAAAGAACATACATTAAGAAGCAGATTATATTAGATTTATATTTTAAATAAGACAAAATTTGGATTTTACAGCAGTAAAATGATTGTATCTCTACAGTTTAAAAATGTAATAAGCTTTGCCCCTGCACAGAGTGGATAGTGAAACAAATGGAAGCATCATAATGACATTATTTCATATTTATTACTTCCCCCTCCTCATTGCTTTATTATTGTAGCTCTAGTAATAAATAATAATGTAAGGATTCTGGATCAGCACAGTGATGCCCATAGTACAGTATTCTGAAGAAGGTCTAAAATGTCACTGTGTGTGCGTGCATGTGTTTGTTTTATGTATATGGATTTTTTTTTAAATTATTACTCTCATGATATAACATTGTCCAGACATGCCTGGTAAGGACATGAGGAGGAAACAGTAGGAGCTGTGTGAGGCTACTAAAGGCAGTGCTATAACATTTTTCTGTCATTTTATTATAGATTAAGTGCAAGAGTTGTTAGGTGTGGATAATTAGATTATAGTTTATTGCAATAGCAAGTTGTGCCTTGTTCTCAGATAGACAGCAAGTGGAGAGTGATATATGAAATGATGGGATGGAAGGAAGAAGAGAAGCAAAGAGTGATTCACAGGCAGAGCCTAATTTATTTCTCACAGTTTTTTGTTGCCTTATGGTTCCAAGCGCTGTCACCAATCTTTGCATTTTGTTATTATGTCATGATACTTGTTTAATCAGCTACCATCTCTCCTATGGACTTTTTAATATCTACAGTCTCAGATCAACACAGCCCTGCCCTCCAGCACTATCAGCAGCAGGAGCAGCAGAAACCCCTCAACAGCAACATTGTACCCATCAGGTAAAACATAGGCTACGTTTGCTTTGCATTGTCGCCACCTCACAACAGTGATATAGTATGATGCGATCCCATATTAGATTCTTGATGAATGAATGTGTGTTGTTGTTATTCAGTCTGGTTCAATGTGCCCCTTTTTAACTTTGAGCACCCGCCCCTTTAAACGTCTCTGCACGGCCCTGCTGCTCGGCTTCTTATTTTCCCTTTCAGTGGCCCTTTATACCACCATTTTGTGCTACACCGTGGAAAAACATCGTGGGAACTGTCGCAGTTTTAGGCTCGGGGCTTTGTCCTCCCTGAACCCTGACATGCTTTATTTTACAGTTTATTTACCCATCGCTGTTCTGCGTCCACTGAAACCGTAATGAAACTGTGGGGATGGGGTTCGTTTTCCA
The DNA here is from genome assembly GCF_963969265.1 of Rhamphochromis sp. 'chilingali'. NCBI lineage: Eukaryota > Metazoa > Chordata > Actinopteri > Cichliformes > Cichlidae > Rhamphochromis > Rhamphochromis sp. 'chilingali'. Next base: position 25,490,863 of record NC_137936.1, on the reverse strand, counting down.
GAAGATGGCAGCATTGAGATAACCAGGTGCAGCTAAATCTCAGTGAAGAAGATCTGCGCCCACAGGAAGCATGGTGCGGGTTGAGTGCTGCTCCGACTCCCTCCGCTGCGGGATTAGGAGGTAACAGCGGTGTCATCGCGGGACTGTAGCAGAGACGAGGTGCCGGAGTGACGGTTGAGGAGAGACTATTCCGTTACGTCCAAAATATATACAATGGACGACAGCAGCCTGCCCCGGAGGGAAGCAGGTCGTTCGAGGAGGGTGTCTGCTGCTGCGGAGCTTGGAGCTAATGTTAGCCTGCAAGATGGCGAGGTGATCGACCTAACCCCTTCCAGAGAAAGTCAGCCTGGAGCGGACAGACCGGGCGCTGCTGGCGGGAGGATGGAGAGGAGGAACTCGGCACCTCACATAGTCCATAAGAGGCATATGCCCAAGGAGCCCTACAAGTTCCACATACCGAAGAAAACTGAGGAAAAGAAAGGTGGGCCATTGTGTCTGTATATTAGTAAAATTACACCATAGCATTCAGGACTTCTCTGTGCTAATTTGTTTAGATTTGTTTTTTACACCTGAAACACTGCCCTGAACCTGAGTTAGCAACGGGGAAGTTCCATTATCGGACGTGCGAGTATCAATTCGAAAACGTTGTTTTCTCTTCTTACATCGCACAACATGACGGTTGTGTCCACAAATGTGTATTTCATATGTCCAGCCCTACTGTCACCATCAGTTTTACGTGTATCAAACTCCGTACAAGCTCCAGTGTGTTTGAGTACACGGTTAGGCTTAGTGAGGGATGCTAGGAGTTAGCGTCACCAGCCAGTTAACATTAATTACATGCTTGTAAGTGCAACAGGTGTTTATTTTTCACTTTATAGATGATTTTAGGCTGTTTGTGAGTGAAAGTAAATATCCACGCATTCATGTACGAAATTATAAGCTGCATTTTCCCCTTTATGTTGACATTAGCTTCTGCTAACGAGGGTTAGCTAAAGCGAGGTAACCGCCTCCTTGTTTACATTCCAGTTATAAGTGTCCAAGTGCTCACATGTACTTTGCGCTTTCTGCTCTTGTGTTTATGGCTACTGTCATCGTGTCGACCCTAAAATGGGATCTTGAGGACATTTTTTGGCGCTTTTTACAGAGTCTACTATAAGATTAAGGCTAAAAGTTAAATGAGCTTTGAGATAAGGTTTGGTGTTGTGCTTTTTAGGGATTGTTGGTAGGTCAGAAAGATGTAAGCCTGAGACCATGGTAATTTATTTTTGCCTTGATTAGCACCAAACCAACACAATAATTTTGGCCCGGGAGCCAGTTTTAAAGGATGTCATTGCATATATATCCCCCATGTACTCCATGCAACTCCCTATCCTATCCTATCCTATCCTGTCCTACTCAAACTGTTATGTTCCTTGGTACCTTCCAAGCAGTCTTTCCAAGCCTAATAGACCACTCCTACTGAAAAAGCCTCCTTTAGTTCAAGAGAAATCTTAGTTATTTTCTTTTTCCTCCTTTGAATGCATCATTTAACAAACATAGTTAATAACCACCATGCTGATGATTATAGGGTTTTTTGAAGCAGTAAATTCAAAGATAGTCAGGCTATGCTGACATCTTCTTTATGTATTATAGCTGTCTGAGACCACAATTTGAAACTACCACCACATCTTTTTGGCTTGTGTTTGAATATTTTGTCTCAACCCCGGTGTTGTAGCTGTGGAACGGACAAATATGTTGTGGGTTACTGGGGGCATTAGCTCTTTTTGTTAAATCACACATTAGTGTTTGATGCTCCAGCTGAGCCCTCTCCACTCCGAGGGAGGCAGCTGCTACAGGTTTTTCCTGTTCTCCTGAGAATCTGGCTAAAAAAAGAAAAAAAACAGCACCTGTCCTGTTGTAATTAAGCCAGTCTGTCAAATATTTCTGTGGGCCTCCTTATGAGGAGCCTTTGTGCTCAAAGCGACATAAAGGGTGGGGCATATTGGTGGCTTTATTTCAAATTTTACAATTTTGTCTGATATACGTGAACAGCAGGGTTACTGACAAGAGCAGTAATATTCTGTACAAGCTCAAGTTAAAGTCCTGTTATTTGACTTGAGTTTATGGTCCTTCTAGAGGCAAGTGTGTTAAAGTCAGTGATGACCAGGACTGACCAGGGAAACTGAAGATACGGTTGAAAGAGCTCCCCCTCAGCTCGTTATATGCCTGTTACACATACACAAAGCAAGGCATCAAGTTCAGTTACCTGCAAACTAGGGGTGTCATGATATCAGCTTTTCATGGAATTAATATTGTGGCCCATTGCTTACTAAATCTGGCCCCTTATCTCTTCCTCTGTGGACACCCCAAAAGAAGTTACATCATCAATTACTTGTCCAGTGGAAGAAAATGTTATGTTGAACAGAGAACACTGCAAACAGCCAAACACACCTGTTTCTTGCTATGAAATAATGAAGACAGTGTAAAGGTATATATGTAAATTATAAAGGTAAAATGGATTCATCATTCTGAGGGATTATTTGTGAAAGTGGTTTTTATTGGCTCTAATCTCTCCGGTCTTTCTTGCAGCTCTGTTCCAGTATGTCTCCACTGAGTCCAGAGAGTATGAAGACATGATGACTATCCTGACCTCCAGCTACATCGACACTAACTCTGCTGGATGCTTTACGTACTCCATACCTCGGCTTGTCTACAGTGAGCTGCTGGAGAAAGAGGTGAGAGATAAACAAGTCAGAGTCGTGAATTCATTAAACAACTAAATGGGAGGGAGGGGGAAATCAAGATCACCGTGGGTTACGTGCAGGGACTACTTTACTTGCAGGTTGTGACCACACGTCTTTGCTTGGATGGTCTGGTCAAGTGGTTTTGTAACAGTTTACTTTGTGGGCAACACAGATGATAGTACTAAAAACAAAGAAAAAAATTGTCTCACCTTTCTTTCCATATAAAGAAGTTTAACTACGCGTTTAATGCTTGATATATCTTAAGACAAATAACCGCAATGTAAATCTTACTTTTATAATGCAGAAAAACTGCCTGGAATATAAAATAAAAACCAGAAATCTTTTTAGTCAAAGAAAATGTATTTTTTAATGCAAACCGCCTCTTAAAAAAATCAAATTCTGTAGTAAATATAAAAAAAAAAAAAAAGGGAATTTGTATGTTATTTTAAGGAATGCTGACAGTAGACAGCAGCTCATTTTATGCCCCTTAATGGTTCATCATTTACTTACAGGCTGTAGTTGATGTCTTTGTCAGTAAGAACATTATAAAACAAACACAAGATTTAACATTCTCCAAAGCTGTGCTGTGGGTTGGATTGGACGATTTGGTGTGTTGATTTTGGTTTCAGGGCCTTATGTTGAAACCGCTGGTGTACTCTGACTATTCATTTTCTAGATCAAAGTATCACAAAACCACTCTGCTGTCTTTTTTTTTTTTTTTTTTAACACCTTGCTTGGGTAGATAACTTCCTTTCCATGAGAGAGTAAAGAGCAGTCATAAGCAAGCTTCAGCTGGTAGTTGGTGACGTAACTTCTTATGGGGCGTCCACACAGGAAGAGAACAGGGGCCAGATTTAGTAAGCAATGCAAATTAATGTGATGCCACAAAAATTATGCCAGTATTACTTAGCTGTAGATCCTGTTAACACATCTGTCAGTTAGGGAGGTGAATGAACAGACATTGTCACAGTACAGTAAGCAGTATAACTGATTCGATTTTAGGAAGAAAAAAAAAGTAATTTTAATCCTGAATTCTGAAATCATATATTTCAATATTAAAGGAAGTAAAAGGAGATGTTAAAGGAGATTTAACCTCGACAAGCTAATATAGTTAGCTTAGTTAAAACAGAATCAGTTCTTATTTAGTGTATTCTGCTCTGTGTATTTGTCTTGCACGATCACGCAAAATAGATTGTTCATCTTTTAAAAAAAAAAAAAATTCCTGGTTAAATAAATAAAAGAAATTAAATAGAAATATCGGGATTGGGGTACCATGGACATGTGCAAGTGTCAGTGCAGTGCTCAGGAAATGAACAAATCAATATTTCACTCAATAAAAACTACTGTTTATTTACACTGAAATGAGCTGAACACATGTGAATGTATTGCCTGTATTTGCATGGTAGAGCAGCTATTTCAGAGGCCATGTTTGTGTTGTGAGAAAATTTAGGTCTTGGAGTAAGAATTATGAATTGGATAGGTTTGTCATTAGGAAAAGCTGTTTAGAGAGATGATATTGTTTGTTTAGTGATCATTGTACTGATCGTTTTTGTGTGTGTTTGTGTTTATGATTGATCACATTATTTGTGTGTGTGTGTGTGTGTGTGTGTGTGTGTGTTTTTAAGTTTGTGGAAAAAAGGAAGGAGATGAAGGCAGAGGGGAGGACCGATAAGGAGCTGGAGGAGTGCTACTGTTTCCTGTTGACAGACACTCAAAAGGTAGGAGTGACACCGAGCTATTGGTTCAGTTAACAGTGGTTTTGTTTGTTTTGGCCTTTATCCAGAGACATAGTCAATTTACATAGTTGATTTACTTAAGGGAAGTATGTATTTCTTAGAAGATTTCTTTTTAAGAAATTAAGTTTACAGGGAAAAGACACTGCTTGTAGTTGTTCCTAGAAAACTGAATGACTGTGTTGTCTCTGTAGAATGACTGTGTTTTCTCTGTAAAATAACTGGGATCACGCCAATAAACCATGTCCTTTAAGACTGAGCTTTCATTATATCTGTGATCTAACTTGTGTTTTGTTTATTGTTTTAGCTTCCCCTGCTCTGTGAGAAGGGACTGTTTGTGGGTCAAAGCTGGATCACAGTGTTGGGAAACCCCAGTAAAGGTAATAGTGCACAAATGATCTACATATTGAGTTATTGTATGCTAAAAGGAGAAGTCACAACAAGCTGATATTGAATTTATTTTTTTGAATCAGCTTTCCAGTAAATATACAGTTGTGCCTTGACTTATGAGTTTAATTCGTTCTGTGACGGAGCTTAAAACTCAAACTACTCGTATGCCAAATCAATTTTCTCCATTGAGATAAATGAAATGCCATTAATCCGTTCCAGGCCCTCAAAAACGCCGCCTCCGGATGGTTGGAAAAGCAAAGTTTTGCAAAATAAATGTAAGAACAACACTGATAACCGCATAAGGTGAACGAGTGAAACACGACATGCTCGGCAGATGTTGCTCTAAATTTCAGCTCTAAACTCAAAATTGTACAAGAGACTGGGCGTATCTCGAAAAACTTGTTAGTTGGGGCACTCTTAAGTCAAGGTACCACTTTAAAAAAAATTCTATAAGTAGTAATTTTATCACTTTGTGTGTGTGTGTGACATATGTGTCTGCATATGTTCTTAGGAGTGTATCTGTCAAGGTACTCAGACCTGCTGCAGATGAGTTCCTTAACACCAGGAACTACGGGGGAGATTGTCATCTTCAAAGTGATGAAGGTAAGTTACAGGGTTCATATGTGCGTGGAAAAGCTGAGAATGGTCAAGGAATTTTACAAACCTCTAAAAATGTTGGAAAGTTCAATAAATCCACAAAGTCTAGGAAAAGTCATGGACTTATGTTTCACAAGTACTTCTGTAATAGAGTATTTGGGATTCAGGTAAAAAAAAAATCTGTATTGGTCAAATAATTGTATTTTATGAAAAATCTATCACTTTACTCAGCTCCATGTTATTCTCTGTTTAGACCCCAGCACGAGCTGAAGCCTGCACTTTGAGGACAATTGCACAAATACTAAAATAATGCTTCATTAATGTCTTGCTGCATTTATAAAAGCACAAAGTAAGAGCAGAGAAAAGCAAGGACATGAGACATGCAAATTGTTGATTTTGTAGAAGGGATAGTCATCGTCATTAGTCATCATTTGAATATTCAAAATATTAAAAAAAAAACCCTCAAGCAATTCTAGCTGCTATTTTTAAAGTACATAGTTTTTCTTTCATTGACCAACACTTAGTAGGATATAATAGAAAAGTGCAGTATTGAGTCACTGATGTAAGTCAAGAACAGAGTTTGTGAGGCAAGCTTTCTTGTAATTATCGATTTGATTGCTTATTTTATGTTTCTTTGTGTTTTATTTATTGCTGAGTTGTTGTGACTGTGGATATGTCATTTGTTAGATGGCTCACTCTGTAGATATTTAAATTATATATAGGTTAAACATCACAAAACTATTTTGACAACCACCAAACAGCTAAAACAGCAAATGAAAGCAGGTAAACGGAATCCGCAAAAAGACGTAAATACAAAGCGCAGATCCGACGCATTAGAATCTGTGAGCCCTGACGGCGTGTACGTGTCGTCGGGTGAGAAAGCCGGCAGCACACTGATTCTGATAAATCTTTGTTGTTAAACTCAATACGTAGTGGTAGAAATGATTGTAATCTGCAGTGGAATTCTTTGTTTGGCGTTTTAGGGAAAAGTCAAGAGCATCTATGAAAACATGAAAAACCTTCTAGATCCAACGCCTCGCTTTGACAGCCATATCTCCAAGAACGCCAGCAAAGTCACCTCGCTGAACTCATACCGCGCATTTGAGCTCACACAGGTAAATACACTCAAACACAGAGGGGAAAAAAAAAACTGAGAAATGGACAACTTACTCTGGGACAAACATAATGTCCCACTCATTTTACACACATTTTATCTGTTCAACACAGAAAATTGTTTCAGTGCTTTGAGATGTTTTATAGTCAACAGGAGTCTTTCAGTTGGTTCTGGCGGTGTTATTGGGGTCCGGTTTGTGTTTGGCAGGAATTGAATGTCTGAATTTAACTTTAAAAACAATATCCAGAGAGGATTGTGTGGAAATGACTCAGCTGTTGAAAAAGCAGACCTAAAATTACACGTCTGTCAATATGTATTTTTTGTTTTAAATTGAACAAAATGACATGAAAAATATCTTTCAGCTTCAGATGGTTTATTCGCTAAAACAGGTTTTCTAGTTAAAATGTTTTTGTTTGATGATCAAATTTTTAGTTTCCATATTTGTACTAGGACTGACCTGAAAAATAAATTTTCCATGGTTGGGTTAGGGCTCATATTTAATGTGTGTGTGAATTTCATTTCATGGGTCAGTGTTGTCTGAAATGGAACAGGCTGGCTGTACACTCACACAAATAACAGTTGCAGCATTTGACTCTGATTGTTGTGATTGCCACCTCATTTTGTCAAAAACTTGTCCCATCCATGCACCCATCCATCTGTTTTGGGTGGATCATTGCCAACATGTCTGCACTACCTCTGGATACCTAAGCCCTTTGCACACTGATATAAATGTGCTACCAAAATCTCACTCAAGACGCTGAAGCCACCTCAACTTGCTCCTTTCATCATGGAGAAGCAGCCACAGTATGCTGAGCAGCTACCGAAGGAGCATAGAGAGGTGCTCCGTTTGGAGAAGGAGGCTCATCTGGTGTGTCTGTGATCCCATTTTGGCCCTCTTTCGAATTTTGTCTTTCTTTGTCTTTGCCTGGAAAATAAAAATCAGTTCTATCTGCTGATGAGGATATGTTGTCAGCGCTAATGGTGACATCGTGATCAGTGCATATGACTTATCCTACTTTTACTAGCTGGAATTAATTTGACAGCACCTCTTTTTCTACTCTGAGCCAAGATGGTGACCACTAATCATTATCATTCAAATTATTTTTCAGGTGTTTGTAGTGAGATTCATTTAGTTTGTTCATACTTGTTGTGAATCTACTTGTAGGCAGTGCAAGTATAGACACAGCATGTGTAAATGTGAAAAAGTACTGACATATGCAATCACGTCTGGTTATTGAAGAGGAAAATAAGCGTTTGGGAACCTTGTGAGTCTTTTAAAGAAGCAATGACTGCTTTAAACAAAACCGTTTTCTTGATTATTCCAGCAATACTTCTACGAGTATTCATTCGACGAGCTGCGACAGCGACCTCGCCAGGTGTGCCCGTACGCTGTGGTCTCCTTCCAGCTTAAAGGAAAAGACTCTCCTCTTCCCAGTGCACCTGTAGCACCCATCAGGTATGTGAAACATGTAAATTGATGCTATTCTAGCGAGATGACACCTAAAGAGAGTGTTCGCAGGTTTCCAGGAAAAAGCAGCCAGAGCAGCTTCAGTAATTAACTTTAGAAATGGAGTCTTTTAATGAATGTGCTCTTGTTTTGTTTTTTTTATATTTTATTCCATAAAAGTCTGATGGACATTTTAGACATGGAGGAATCAACAATGGTTCTGAGTTTTAACCTCTATCTCTGTGCCAAAACTGACATGAAGTTTGTAATTTGTGTTTGGTGGGCAGGTCGAACAGTCAGTCAGCAGAGGGGAGTAAAGGTGAGCACTAGTCCCTGTTTTTTGTCGATGTAATCACACCTGAATGTGAAAGGTCACCTACACTGCTTGGATATAAAATAAAATAGGAAGCTCTGTGTTTTTTGTTTTTTTTTCTTTTCAGTCTTGCTCTGGTGCTGATGAGGTTTTATTTTTCTCCCACAGAGCATGCTCAGTTCACAGTGTGGACTGGAGACCTGGTGAAAGGCGACCGAGTGCTCTTTCAGATCTCGCTCTGTTCCCTGTCTCCTCCCTTCCTACCCCACAAACTGTGAGTACTGAGCTGACCTTTAGGCTGTTTAAAGCAGTGGTTCTCAAACTGTGGGTTATGGAGTTCCTGTAGGTGGGGTGTGGATGACCAGAAAAGACATTAGTTTGCTGACTTACTGACCAACATTTGTGACTCCTCTTTATCTTTAAAGATGGATTGAAATCTAAAGTGGGTTTTAGATAGACTTGAATGATATAATCAGCTACTTGTGATGTGAGTCTTTCATCCTGCACGTGAACTCCACCATCTTGGACCACAGCTAGCGAGAGTTGAGTTTGGTCTAGTGAAACATAAAATGTTAGCGTGGCTATGTCAGTGCGCCCCAGGGTGGCTGAGGCTACATTGTAGCTTGCCATCACCAGTGTGTGAATGTGTGTGTGAATGGGTGGATGACAGGTTGTGTAAAGCGCTTTGGGGTCCTTAGGGACTAGAAAAGCGCTATACAAATACAGGCCATTTATGTTGCAGATAGGCACGCTAACATTTAGGAGTATATTCGATTCCATAGATCCTCTATCTAAGCTGAATGAGAACCACCACATCAGCACCCTGGCTTACAAGCCCGGAGGTAGGGCAAAACAAAAAAGGAAGGGCTGGGAATAGCCGGTTAGTTGTTACTGAATTTAAAAATACGACTGAGGATATTGGCCACTGCTAAAGTGCTTATGACGTTTTTCTCTCAGACAGATGGAAAAAATAAAAAGCGAGTCACTGAAAAATAATTAGTATATCTCAGCAGTCTGACTGGGTAAAGTGTAAGCATGGGAAACACTGGATGGGGGTGTTTCTTAGAGTGGGGGAAAAATAAAAAAAATTTGAGAAAAGGTTTCAACTAAAATGAAAACACACACAGACATATTCCATCAACACCTCGAAAGCTTACCTGGCTTAGCTGACTAAATTCCATTGTTGGTGTCCATGTTTTCTGTGATGCATTGCGCTCAACTCTTTAGCTTAGCCTTATAAAATAGCTTACCAGCCTGCCTTTAATGATCTGTAATCCCTCGCAGTATAATTTTTACTTTTACTTACTTCGAAAAAACTGCATGCACATTTAAACAAATGCATCCTTACCATTTTAAAATAATTCGCTCTGTGTCCGTCTCACCATGATCCTCCCTCAGACCAGAGAAGCTGGAAATTGGTCATTTGATGAGGCTCGACCAGGTGACCAACCTCCTCCCTGCCAGCCTGTTCTCCTATAACCTCTACAACAGCAGACAGGAGGGTAAGATCACATTAATCCTCTTAGTGATGCCACGTTACACACCAGAACTACAGTCACTTTAATGTTACATAAGATTCTAGTAATCACCCTTTCTGTAACAGCATTTTCACCCTCAGATATTGCCAAAAATCCTTTCTTAGTTATATTTTCAAAATGCATGTGCATTGAGCTTGAAAGAGGAAGTGGATGGGACTTATTTTATATTTTCTTTTTGGTAGTTGTGAAGAACGGCTATTACTGCAGTCTTCTGGAAGTGATGGACAGAAATCGGTCTAAAACCAGCGTGACGAGACTGCTGCATGAGCTGGAGATAAAGCGAGTGGTGGGTTCTGCTTGCTTTAATATCACAGAGGACTAGCAGATTCTCATGTACAGTGCATGGAAGCTATATATGGAAACTATATATCTGCCAGAGTCTTTATTTACCTACAGAGAAAAGCAGGTTGCCTTTATTTGAAACGGCCTCACATCAAAGGCAGCTATTTCACTTTGATATTGCAGGTGAATAGATTGTGAAGTTCTGAGCCATTATCAGCTGAAACTCTGTGATACAGTGATTTTTACTCTATTTTTGAACCTTTACTTGGTGTAAAATGTATGTTAGACAGCAGTTGAATATTCTTGAGTTATCTTGTTATGCTGGTAGGACAATGGTTTGTAATTAAGTGTCCCAGTAACTCATTTTTGACTTTCATTGTGATAAAACTACAAAAAGATTATAAGCAATGCAAAATGATAAGTGGATTTGTGGAAACATTATTTTATCTTAAGAAGTTGTTTGTTGTTGTGTTTTTTAGTTGTTTGGAGAATTATTTTCATGCTTTGCATCACTATTGGAGTCTCAGAGATACTAAAAATTGTAAATATGTCCCACAGACAGCAGCAGTTTGAACTAAGTGTAGCAAGGAAGACAAAAATAAAATGTGAAGAATGACAGGAAGTGTTGAGTACAAGTTGTCTGCTCTCTTTACAGGTTATAGTGACTCCGCTTATAGATAAAGGCTTTCTGTTCCTGTTGTCCAGTGTTCAGATGGCCACGCCCACAGGTAAGGCATGGGACTATGAGTTATACTGGTAAATTGTATGCAGGATAATATTTGGATAAAAATCAAGAGTAAAAATAAATAAATACGCATTTCTCACTATTCAGCGTTATCTTCTCATTCAAATCCAGGCAGTATCTAGCGCTAGAGAAGTCAGATCACTTCTCTGTCAGTCCCGTATTGACCCATTTCATGTTTGCTTCTGTAAATTGTTTTCTTTGCTAATTTCAAACTTGGGCAGATATCAGTTTTTATGTAAGACCGTTCCAGTCTTCATGTTTAGAGTTATTGCCAGCATGGGGTTTGAAGCACAAGCAGAAACATGCTCATTAATGTGTTTGATCCATCCCTCAGGCTGAGCATTCAACTTACTGTAACATCCTCTGATGGAGAGTGTGAATGAAATGTGTCTTGAGGCCATCTCACCTCTTCTAAATTGATAGTAAAATACTGGAGAATAACTTTGAAGGGGAGGGTGACCAAATATAAATCCTCTTTATTGGTGCTTTCAGCCCATTTCAGTGCCTTAAAGGCAGATTTGGCACAATCCAACCCATAGTAATTTTATTCTTGTTTGAAGTAGTTAACCTTAATTTTATCACTGCTGTGAGTTTTCTCTGCAAAGAAAATATTGGTAGATGTCAGTGAAATGTTCATGTACTATGTTTTTGCTGGTTGTATAATTAATTATGAATTTTCTATAATGAAAGTAATAGAGTGAGCTAATGTGTTTTCAGAGAGAGGAGAGAACTGGAAGAGGTGTCTTCAGGCATTGTTTGTTTTCCCAGAGACCAGAGATGTGTCCAAAACTGGTGAGTATCGCCGTAAATGAGGGGCATTCATTTATTGTAGTTGCCTTTTGGTACAAAGTAAAGTTTTATATTGAAAAGAAAATAACAGGAGCATTAATGGTGTCCCTGAAAACCAATTTTTGATGAGCTAAATTAAATTGAGTCATCATACAAGCATTTTTAGTGTAACCACAGTTCACAGGACACTGAGCCTAAGTGTTAATACTGATCATTGACTCTGCTGACAGGGTTAAACAGCTGAATCAACATTATTTTCAACCTAATGATGTTTTCCTTGTTTGTTTGTTTTTTTTTTCCCATGTAGCACCGCACTCTGGCTTCTCTTCCCATGATGCCTCTGAGTCTCAGACATCTGGTGCTGCAGTAATGTCACGGCTAAGTCAGTTTATCCCAGCAATGCATCATGCCCTGCTCAAAGTTCGTGCCAACCCCCCTCCTGAGCTGTCTGCTGGTGTGGAGCGCCAGGCACGGGAATACCTCATTGGCCTGAAAGACGGCAAGGTACGACCCAAATCTCTTGAAACTGGCTCCTTCAAATATCCACTTCCCCTGGGGACTGTAACGTTTCTGTGTTTGCTCCCAAGGTTCGACAGTACCCAATGGGTGAGTACGATTCCCAGATGGATGACAAGGAAAAGTCAGTTGCTGCTCCCATACACCATCGGGTGAACTTGGAGGGTTACCTGCGCTCCTACCTGTACAGCCCCGCCTTCTACCTTCTATCAGCAGCTCGGGCCAGGCTGTTATTAGAGGCGCACTGTGGAATTGAGCAGCCGCATCAGGAAGCAAGAGCCAGGAAAAGAGACGCAACAGAGAAGGAAGCGACAGGAAATACTAGGCACGGGCAGACCAACACACAAAAGGTGAACAGTCACACAAAAAAACATAACGCAGCTTAGTAAGTCCACTTGTACTGGTCATGTCCATAAGTATTTGGACAGTGATACAGCTCTGTGCACCAATATTATTTATCTGAAAATTAAAGACTCAAGATGTTATTTTAATGGTATTGAAATTATTATATTGTAATTCAAGATGTTATTGAATTACGGTCTTTCAGCCTTAATTCAAGGGGTTTAATAGAAATATTATTCAGTTTGCTTAAAAGTAATTCAGTTGTTTTTTGGGTTAAATGGCTACATTTGGTAGCAGTTTATGGGTGCTCTCAATATCCCCCTCCGGGCCAGAAAGCTCTGGGGAGAACTCTGGGTTAGATCAGTGTTGGAGACCTTCAGCAAGAACAACTTAAATGATCACAGTCTTTTATTTTAATGAAATCCTGTTTCAGCCTCTTCATTTTCCCTCTTCATTCTCTCTCTGCTTCCCTTTGTGGTGGATGCCCGGTAACAAGTTGATGGAAAATTATGGCAAATATATTTTTTTAAATATATATTTTTATATACTCATTGGTTTATTTCTCCTTGTTTCGTTCAGTTTCTTGAAGCAAACAAATAGGCATGTTGATTACATTGCGAATATTTACAAATATTACACTTTTCAAAATTCTACATGAAATCTTTAACTGTTTACCCCTTGAAATCCTGGAGTAACCCTTGAAGCTCTTTTCTGAGCTGAGTGGTTTCTGTTTATATTTCAGCCTGCTTATGGAACCAACTGACTGTGTTTGCATCAGAAGTTAGTGAGGGTGGTCTCTGCCTATGCTGCTACCCCTGGAAAAACCCAGAAACTATTCTAATGGTAGTCAAACCAAATCTTTATTGATCTATACTAAGAATACAGGCGAGGCATTGTTGTTAGAATGTATATTCCTAATATGCTCTGGCTATGAGTAGAGGCTCTAATTCACCTGCTGTTCAAATATCATATCAGGTAGCTTCAGATAGCAGCAGGCTCAGAGGGATAGGGAAGAATCAGAAATATGAATGAGGATTATTTAGATTTGTGAGTCATGTAAAGCTACTTCAGTAGAGTCCGGAAATAAAAATGCGGAGATTGAAATGTGCAAAATAATCCTGCGAAGCAAAATAGATTTCCTTGAGTCATTCACCTAAACTTAGACAAACAGAGCATACTTTTCACTTACTAGTGGTGAAACTGAGGGCTGAAAGACCCACAAACAAGCAGCAACTTATAGTAGTAAAGACCTGACAGGAAATCTCAAGGGAGGAAACTCAACTTGGTGGATTCAGATTTAAGGCAGTTAAGTTGAAAGTCTGGTCAACACATTATGATGTCACATTTTCAGTTTCACAGTTGCATCTGAAATGAGAGCGAGAGACCCACAGTGGGTGGTTTACTGAGGTAAAGTGACAGAAATTGTTTTTGTCCTATGGGGTTGATGAACTCATACCAGTGATGCTTGTTGCTCAGATGCAGCAGCTGATCGACCTTGTTTTGACCTGCAAGAGGAATGCAGAAAATGAGGTGAAGAGGGAGGAAGGAGGGGGGCTCCAGGCTCCAGGGAGGAAGAGGAAGATGGAGCAGCAGGCGGCAGAGAGGGCTCTTAAATACCTGAAAGCATCCCAGGAACCCATAAGGCACAGCAAGATCCCAGGTGAGGAGATGGGAAAAGCATGTCTGCGTTTTTTGATATGACCTGATCCCAGGCTTCATGAAAATCAGCTTTCAGGTCCTCAAATGTAACCTCTAAAGTCATGAATGAACTTAGGTTTGACAGCAAATCCTCATGAGTGAGTCATATTTGTATATTCATGCAACATCAGGGGAAGCTCTTCTTCTTTCGATGATTCTTTTTTGTCAAATTTCCCTCTAAATTTTCTTAAGAACACCAAAGATTGTTTGCTTTTTTCATTTTGTTAACAAGCTCACAATCATTGACTGATGACATGTTTTCTCTTTGGATTTGCCTTCTAAGTTGAAGGAAACCAAGTGTCCTTGTCTCCTGTCTCCTTCACGTCTGTGATTGGCTCATTGGGTTTGAAGGATACTGATTTGAGAGAAGACGGATCTGAACTTGCCACCAAACTTCTGAGCCTGCTAACAAGTGAGCGGATACTCGGACAACATGCTGAAACTTTTCATTCTTCCTGCTCTTCTTTTGGCTCCTTTGTTTAACCAGAATCTTTTAACTCTGTTTCCTTCTGTTATGGAGCAGCTTGCTGCTTACATCTTATTTCAGTTGATTTTTCTGCTCATTTCCAGGCCTCGACCAGGCTGCCAGAGGAACGGCTAATCAGAGCCTTTATGAGGCACAAGAAGATGGGCTGAGGGGGTCGTATCCGTTTGATAAGCTGGCTACAAAACTAGGCCTGCCCACCAACTGTGACATTGATCTGAGAAAGCAGGATGAGCTGGAGGTATTTGATGTTTATGGTGTCTGTTCACAAAATTACTGTCTAGATCAGCGATGTCAAACATGCAGTCAGGCAGCCAGAACCTGTCTGCTGAAGGGTTCAATTCAGCCTACTGGACTACTTTGCAAAGTGCAATTCTCATTAAAGTGCACTTGTTAGTTTGTGGGTACCAGTGTTACACACATTTTTTACCTTCTGTTTCCTGGTAAATTTTTAGAGATGCATTGCAAGGGTTTTCTTTTACTTGTTTTGTTGTTGTTTTTTAGTTTACAGTGAATAAAGCGAATACTGGACTGCAGAACAAAAAGCCTATTAAAACCTGAAGCATATCACAGCTGTGATACTGTTGTGGTTTCCTGTCAAGAGCTTTTAAGGATCGTTTATAAAATGATCTCAGTGGTTTTTAGAGTGTTCTTAGCATCTTAAGACCAACAAGAGATAAGGAAGATGATACCAGTGCAATCACATAGGTTGTTATGTATTATTTCAATGTATTAGTCATCTTCTTGCCTGCTTTCTACCGGGTGTCCTTCAGAACAGCTTAATTCTTCATGGAATCGATTCAACAAGGTGCTGGAAACATTCCTCAGCGATTTTGTCCACATTGACATCCACAAAGTGAATTTCCTATTCCAACACTTTACAAAAATGGTCCATTGAATCTGGTGACTATGGAGGCCATTTGAATAGAGATGTCATGTTCAGGAAAGGAGTTTTAGATGATTTGAGCTTTATGACATGGTGTGTTATCCTGCTGGAACCAGCCATCAGCAGATTGGTTGTCTGAGGTCATACAGGGATGGACATGGTCAGCAGCAATACTCAGGAAGGCGGTTACCAACGTTTAAACAATGCTCAGTCACTCCTGAGAGTCACAAAGTGTGCCAAGAGCTATCCTCCATGCAGTTACACCAGTGATCCTTTCATGTTGTTTACACCAAATGTTGCAGCAGAAATCAAGAATTACTGGTTGGAAAATTGTTGTTATAAGGCTTCTCATCAGCAGCTCCCAACACTGATCTGTTGTTTTAGGCACCCAGGTGGAAAAAGTCTGACTCACCGAACCTAACAGACGGCTTTATCAAAGTTATTTAATGTTTACACTTAAATAATGAAAGTAAGCAGCTGGAAATTAGCATTACCTATCCCTCTTATGAATATTAGTATAATTATCTTTTAATATTTTATCCCCAAACCAATGTTGTATTATTGTCTTATAAATATATAAGTACTTGCATATTTACCTGCTACAAAGCTGCTTCTATTTGTATTACTTCTAAATAAAGCTCCCACTCTGGATAAGCTTCTTCCGGAAAGTGTCATAAAACAAAACCATTTGAAATCGAGCAGGTGAGATTACAAAGTGTGTTTTCCTGTGTTTGTAGGAGCAGACGGCAGGTAGCGTCAGTAGTTTGGAGGGATTCAGTCCCAGCTCGCACAGCGGGGAGATGAATCACCACGGAGCAGCAGCTCGAGGAGGAAGAAGAGAGTTGGGGAAAAAAATGGAGTTTGATGAAGATGACGATGAGGAATATGAGATCCCGTGGGTCCTCATCCCCATAACAGGTGTGTCTGTCTGCTCAGTCAGACATCTGTACTCTAAAACAGACCGTGTGCATTTTACAATAATTTAAAAAAAACAATCAGCAGTCATACCACACATTTAAATACTGTAGATTTTAATATGAAGAGTAAATTAAAGTCAGAATAAAACTCAAAAAACGAAAAAATGTATGAACAATAAAAAGATAAGGGGCCACGTTGTTTACTAACATCCATCATAGGAATAAAGGTTTTTGTGCTAAAACCGTGTCCAGGTACAGTTAGGATGAATACAGCAGCCTGTAGTTTAGATTGCAGATCACAGAGTTGGAGAACTAATCAGACTGAAAACTAAATGTTGGTGTTTTCCGTCTGCAGGTCTGAATTCAGAGAGGTACGCCCTGGGAGACAGGAACATCCCTCACGATCCTCGTTTCCTGCACCTCACCATGGCTACAAGCATCACCACAACAACCAACCCTCCCAGGCAGAGCCCCACCTTGTCTCCTGAGCCCAGATCTCCTCCCTCCCCCTCCCTGTGCCCATCCCCTGAGGCCAGCCTGCCTCCATCCCCCTCCCAGTGCCCCTCACCTGACCCCAGTCCTCCTCCTTCACCCTCGCAATGTCCTTCTCCAGATCCCAGTCCCCCACCTTCCCCGTCTCAGTGCCCATCTCCAGAGCCCAGCCCTCCCCAATCTCCCACACAGTGCCCATCTCCTCAGCCCAGTTCCCCACCTTCTCCTTCCCTGGAGGCCAGCCCTCCGCCCCACACATTCTCCCAGCCTAATGAGCTCAGCCTACTTAATAAGAACCACAAAAGTGCTAACGAGGAGTTGTTAACCTCCATGGCCTCCAGGGAGTTTGCAGGTAACATCACGCAACCTGAGAGCATCTTGCTTAATGTATCAGTGAATTCTGGACTTTAATGCCACCTGCAGTTTTGATCGCCAACTCCAAATTTAAAAATTAATCCAAGTTTATTTTTCCATTTTATGTTGCACCTTTAAATTCTGGGTTATCGGTTGTGTAAATCATTGTGACTGATTTATTTATTTATTTAACAGCTTTAATATATTTGAGGAAGCTATGAAAAATTTACTATTTTTGCAGTATGAAGTACGATTTTATTTTTACCCGTGTTTCTGAGCACTTCTGACATTTAAAATTCCAGATCTGAACAGGAACCTGAGCATTTCAGATGTGTTAAAGGCTTCAGATACCTACTGCAAACTAAAGACAAAGTCCCTCTCACAGTCTGCGATCCATACCGTTCATTTAAAATATGACTATTATAGGCTACTGATGCGCCTGCTCTCAAAAGGTATTAAGACAGAAAAAAGGATATTGTATCTAGAATAGTGTGTAATTACATCCTCCATCAAACTGATGCATTCTTAACTCTAAACTTATATTTAATATATCAGAAATACATAGGAGCGGGCGCCAGTTTGTGGAAGCTGCCATGTTCCCCTGCCCCTGAACTTATGGCTAACTGCGTTTTACATATGTGGCTAAGTGTGCAGGAGATGAGCCTTGTTAGTAGAGACCTATTCCCTGAGTATTTCCATGTATTTATTTATTTATTTATTTTCATTTATTAATTCAAACATTGATATTTAGTGTTCCTGTATTGATTTTAACGACTTGTAACGCAGAAAAATTTCATAGTATGAAGATCACAGTTTGTAAGTGTAAGGTGAGACTTTTTTTTTTTAAACTTTATTATATTTTACATCAGCAGTCGACTGATGTATAGTGCCAGTGCAATCACACGATCCTCATTGGTTCTACTCCTGTAATCCTTCCCTCTTGTAATATATGCTTGTTTTTAAATGGGCTGACCTTCGTGTACAGTTAATAGAATTTGTCTCCAGTCTAACACTGTCTTCTCCTGCAGCAGCATCCAGTGACAAAGGGGAGAAACCTCAGGGTAAAGAAAAGAAGACTGAAGAGCCATGTGTTTCTGCAGCCATCCGTCCATCTATTCCTCCATCTCCAGAGAGAAGGATCTCGTCACCATCCACTGAGCGAGTGAAGGAAGCAACAGAAAGAGGAATGGTTAAAGTGAAAGAAGAAGCGGTAGAAGCTTTGGTGAAGGAAAAAGAAAGTCAGGCAGGTGAAAAGGTGCAGAAACGAGAGATAAAAGCGACTGATGATCATGAACAAGATTTGGAGATCCAAGAGATGGATTGTAAAAAGGGAAATGTGAAGGAGCTGGTAGGTGGTTCTCCCTCCTCAGCCTCTGCTTGCACAGATATTAACAGCATTGTGGACAGACATCTTGGTGACTTCTCCTCTGAGATTCAGCTGCTCCTGCAGGAGGAGAGCACCCACTATAACTTACCTCAGTATCCTCACTCGACTTTAATCACAGCAACACCTACACCTCAACACACAATGTCCTACGCCTCCGTGTCTCAGTTTTCACAGTATGTGTCCTTCTACAACCCCTGCCCTTCCGTGCAGGACTACGTGGACTCACTAAAGGACGGCATTAACAGCATGATAACAGAGTTTGATGATGGCTGGCGAGAGCGCAAGCCCGAACTCAGTGGGACTAACCCTGACTCCACTTTAGCGAATACAGTCAGTGCTTTTGTGGCCAGCGTTCGAGCAGCTAATACTACAGGCAGAGATGACGAGGGGTCTGCTTCCTGTGATGAGTGGACAGCTGCTGACTCTGGCACCACAGTCAGTCAAAGCCTAGCGCTCTCCAGAGGAAATGAAGCGTGGCTGCCAGACAGCACAACCTACAGGAATCCCACAAGTTCTCATGTTTCTTTATCAATTCCTACCCCCTCATCTGGTTTGATCTATGAGCCTGCAAACACTTCTGTCCTCTGCCCTCCACCTAGCACATCACCACATTCCCAGTGGACACCGCAGCAGAATGAAACTGTAGAAATCAGCAGGACAATCACTCAAGATGTCAGCCAAACACAGGAAAACAGCACCACGAGGACTGTGCTATGTACTGCTGCTGCTGACAGTGGGGGTGTTCTTCCAGCTAAAAACATTGTTGTGACTCTGCCGGGGCTAGGCGGCACTTCTGACCCTTTGGGAGAAGCTTCCAATCCCTCTAAACCGGCATCCAGCCCGAGCTCTGTACCTGTCGCCAAGCCCAGTGTGGGGACCGCACCCCCTGCCACAGACCTGAGCTCCCTGATCAGCCAGTTGCAGCCAGATGTGTTCAACAGCCTGGTGGAGATCATCAAAGAAGTCAAGAAAAACTCCCTGCAGTTCTACATCCACTGCACTGAACCAGGAGACAAGGTCACCAAAGATATAAAGGTAGCCTCATGGGCAGCTCAGTTCACACTACACGAAGAGCCAAAGGAAAGTCCCCAGAATGTTTTTTTATTTTTATTTTTTAACTGTTTTTAAATTTGGATTTCCTTTACTCATTTATAAATAAACAGCTTGACTACTTTGACAAGATGATCTCAAGAAAATCGCAAATAGAGACTGTTTAACATGTCAAATATGAAAGAGGTAGTGCCAGTTATATTAATGCTAAAGGAGCTAAACACAAAGCTGTTGCTGCTGCTGCGTACGATGAGTTGACCAATTTTCTTTGTTGGTATAAATGTGTATAATCTCTGGTTAAAGTGAAGAGTTATTTTATTTGTGTTTATGTTTTGTGTGTGACGTTATGTTGTAGGAACTCCTGCTGAAGCAGGGTAACGTGGAGCAGAATCCGATCACCTTTCTGAGCCAAGAAGACCCTGACAACAGGCTCCTGGTCATCATTAAGAACAAGGACATAGCTGGACATGTACACAAGGTAGTTAACAGCTGTAAAGTCTTGACGGACTCTGCTTTAATCCACACGTTTTTTCTGATGATGACTGCGCCGGTTGTGGTTAAGTGGAGCTTACTGTGGTGTACTGTAGACATCAGCTGTTTTCACTCAAGCTCTCCAGGCCTCGTTTTTTTTAAGACACCAGGCACTGCTGCATGTGAGTGAACCTGCAGCTTCTTAGTACAGTGCAAATAAAGGGTCTAGTAGTCCCGTGCAGTAAGAAGTCTCATGTGTCCTACCTCCTACGCAGAATATTTCCAGCAGTGTCAACATGTTTGAAGCGCAAGTGGTTTGGGCTGTGAGTTTACCTTTAAGGGAATGGGATTATATTTTATGTACTGATTTTGTCATCTTTGTTCTTTCTAAATGTACTTTAAGAAGTTTGTAGTGCAGTAAGGGTAACATGACACGACACAAACATTAAAAAAGGGTATTGATTTGTAAATAATTGGACATGAGTAACTTAAGCTTATTATATAATATTATACTACTGTATATTTCAAATGACCTCAGCAGCTCTTTCTCTTTCTCTAAAGATGTAATGCATTCTGGGGTCAGCTTAAAAGAAAGGCATATGTGAAATGTAAACCTGAGGTCAGAGTTCAAATGTGATCTTTGGATGCAAACTATAATCCCAGAGTTTTAAAAATAAGTTTAACGTTATTTGACCTTGCAGAGGTCAAATGTAATGTTGTTGCTCACTAGCTGTATAAAGTTTCTGTGAGATTTGTCCATTTGTGTAGCTCTTCATTATTAACCTTTATTTAACCAGGAGTTAACAGACCTGTACAAGCACCCCTTTGATCACACAGAACCAGAATCAGTTTTTATTGAGCAGGTTGTGTACACATAGAAGGTAGTAGGGCTCCGATTATTTCTTTGCTGTTTGCACAATACTGACAACGTGACATCAACATGACACAATAACGACATGTATACCAGATTTATGTGCAAAAGTGCCGAGTCCAACCCTGTTGGAATAAATTTTGGAATATATATATGTATGTGTACTTTTATACTGCAAAGTAGAAGGAGTAAAACCAATGCAGAGGCTCGTGTGATCACGCTGGCATTATGCATCAATTATGTGCTGACTTGATGGCCTGGACAGGAAAGACCAGCGCACTTAGAGCTTAAATGCTCTAACACAACACTTGTGTGCACTTTTAAATGTAACACTGCAAACAAACAATGTCTGTTGTGATTTCTGCCTTCTCTGTGGCAGGCGCTAACTATAGGACAAAGATTAGTACAAATACCAATGACAGGTTTTCCACATATTTTGATTTTAATATGTATGTGCAGTATGCTGCAGAGGTTCCTGCAGTACTTAGCTGTCAGCGGCTGCACTTTTTATGTGCCACTGCTGTGAGGAATTGAGTTTTTCATGCTTGACCGATGTTTTGCTGTAGATATTGAGTTCTCATTGAGTCATGAGAAGCCCACATTGAAAACACACATACAGCAGCTTTGTTTATGTGTTTGTGTTGCTGTCAGATCCCAGGGCTGGTGTCTCTGAAGCGACACTCCGCTGTGGTGTTTGTGGGAATCGATACGCTGGATGACATCAGGAACAACAGCTACAATGAGCTGTTTGTAGCCGGAGGCTGCATCGTATCAGACGAGCTGGTCCTCAGTCCAGACTGCATCACTCACGGTAGGTCAGAGAATCAGAAAGCAGCCATGTAAATGTATGTATGTAAATGTAGTGGGAAAAAATCACATCTACACATGGAGAAAATTTTGTTTTTCACAAAGATAAAAACAGATTTTATCTTTTCTGTCAATCAAAACAAATGCATTACTTATATAACTGGAGTGTTAATTAATGAAATGCTTTTCTACAGAACGACTGGCGGCACTGCTGATGTTCCTGGAACAGCACAGTTCTCTAGAGAATGTTTGGAGGTGGAAGATTCACTGCAAAACGCACAAAAAATTAAAAGAACAAGCCAGGTAGTAGATCTGCTTCTCACTGTGTAATGAACAGCCTTTAGCCATTTTAGAAACTATAGGTGTCACATTTCAAAACAAGTTTCTTTTAAATTAGTTTAGGCTTTACAGATTAACTGCTATATAATTCTAGCAGGATATATAAACTTTTACTTTAAAAACTTTAAAGGAATTAAAAGAATACATGTGAAACTAACCTTAACTGTAAACAGGTCATTGGTGACCTTGTGGATAAAATGTCACACTATTCAGTATTCCAAGCTGGAATACATTCTGACTGGAGAGGTGTGGTTGAATGGTAACAAAATACATAGTATAACGAGATTAAAACAGCTTTATAAAAGTGCACATGTGCTTTAACACATTATAAGAACTATACAATAATTTAACTATACACTTAATTTAAATATATAAATATAAATACACAGTACAATACTGGTACAGTATAGTACAGAGACAGACAGGCAGAGAATTGATGAGTTGAGTATGGTGATAGCTTTGGGGAAGAAGCTATTCCTGAGTCTGTTTGTTCTGGCCCGTATGGATCTGAAGCGCCTGCCAGAGGGCAGTAGGTTGAAAAGATGGTAGCCGGGGTGGGTAGTGTCCTTCAAGATGTTTCTGGCCCTGCTGAGACAACGGGAGTGTTAGATGGCAGACGAGGGCAGGGGACAGCCGATGATTTTTTTGTGCTGTATCTACCACCCTCTGCAGTCCCTTCTTGTCTTCCTCCGTGCAGCTGGTGTGCCACACTGTCACTGCATAGGTCAGCAGGCTGTCGATGGTGGATCTGTAGAAGGTCACCAGCAGCAGGGCGTTTAGTTGCTTCTTCCTGAGCACCCTTAGGAAGTGTAGCTACTGTTGGGTCTTCTTGATTAGGGGCGTGGTGTTAGCTGACCAGGAGAGGTCTGCAGAGTTTTGGACGTCAAGGAATTTGAAGGACTCCACTCGCTCTACACGTTCTCCGTTTATGTGCAGGGGGGCAGCTCTGTTCCAACAGTAAGATGTTTGAAGAAGCATCTACATCCTCCTGCTGGCTGAACGTGGATGATTTGTGTATGTTTGATCATCAGATTCAGGAGAGAAGCAGCCAGCCTGCTGGATTTGCTGTCAGCTTATCAGAAGCGGCAGATCGTGGAGTTCCTCCCTTATCATCACTGCGACATGATGAACCGTCAGTCGCCTGACCTGGACTGTCTAATCGAACTGCAGGGACGATACACGCAGTACCGACACACGATCTTCCTCACAGGTACGTATATGTGAGCAGGCGTGACTCTCAGGGCACCTGATTAATACTGGTGACTGGTTACCTGATTGCAAACTAAACCCAACTGAACTGCATAAGCTTTTACTTTTTGCCTTTCCTATTTCACTTGACTTAAAACCATAGGAGCGGTGTGCCTGAAGTGCATTTATAGGATGATAAATTCCACCAATAAACATTTGATCATTTGATTGGTCGGGTGGTTAATCAAATTTTCATGTTGTTCATGATTTTGGCTTCAATTAGTTATGAATGACAAATCTTCATGTTCTGTGCACAGTATGACTGCATGTGCAGCGGCTCAGCTGACTGTTAAGTTAATATGTCATGTGATTAACATGAGAAAATAATCTCATCATTCTTTTTTTTTATTTTTTATTTTATTCAGAGCATCATAATGAGAAGTTCACGGCCTACTCCAGCGGGGGCATCATTGTTGCCAATATCGATGAAATTCTGCACAACTTCTCCCAAATAGTTGGTTGTCATGACATCAAGGCAAAGCAGCCAATCATAGATGACATGTTGTCTCCCAAAGGTGCCAAAGGTTTGAAATGTCTGCTCTACCATCTCTCCATCTTTTCTGTTTCTCCTACTTTACTCCTATACTGACACTCCTTCTCTCCTTCCGTCTCCTTCTCTTCAGAGTCATGTTTTAAAGTCATGTTTTAGAGATAACATGCATTCATTTAACTTTAAATGCAGCCCTGTCATCCATTCTGATGGGAGTACTCCTCTCTCCTCAGGTGTCGGGGGTCAGCTGAGTCATAGTGACTGTGTCTCGGGTCCTGAATGCTCCCTGTCCATCTTTCCAGAGCACAACCACTCGCTCTCCTCTATCACCCAACCACAGCAGCTTCCACAGCCCAGCTCCGGCTTCCCAACCTCTGTCCCTCACCCCTCTGACCAGCTCGTCCCTGACGCCTCCTGTAAGGACGGGGTCCCTCGCCACTCAGACGCTGACTGTGAGGTTCTTCGACAGGCCATCTTACAACTGCGGGCAGAGCGTCAGGCGCAGCTGCAACAGCTTCAGCAGCAGCAGCAGCAGTTGGAGTCCCAGGCAGAGTTGAGCATTAACCCTGTGAAAGGCTTCCTACACAGTCCCTCCTCTCCTTTGGGTCAGGGAGGTCCTCCTGACGCAGTACAGCTTACTCCAGGCAGGAAAGCCGTGGCAGCCACACTGGACTCAATTCACTCGGTACTGCAGCCAGAGCTGAGCAGCAGGAGAGAGGACAAGGTGGAGCCTGGTACAGAGGGATGGAGGAGAGGAGGAAGTGCAGGGAGAGAGGCTGAAGATCAGAGAGGCAGCACTCCAGTGCGAGTGGTGGGCTCACAGGCAGGAAACCAGGCTACTGGCAATAATGGCACGCCAGCCTTTCCGAGCAATCAGAACGCAGCTGTAGTGACAGCGTTGAGCAATCAGACACACAGCGAAGCAGATCAACATGGAGAGCCTGCGTTTTCCAAAGCAGACGAAAGTAGTGCACCGCCCTGCACCACCTGTCCAGCAGAGGGCGAGGACAGAACAAGGTAACATAACACGCTGGTTTGAGTCCTGCTCTTTTTTTACAGGCCAGTTTGTAATATGACTGCAATATTAACACTGTTCGAGTATTCATATAAAATACAAACAGAATTTTTTGACTTACCTTTAGAGCCGCAAGTGGCCCTTAGTGCAACTGCACTTTCTGGCACTTCTGTGTACACTTCATTTTGTGGCCCAGAGGTTTCCATGTGATGCTGACATGCATCCATAAAAGCTGTACTGATTTCAGTTTTCAACCTCTGACAGTCCGGTTCCTGCTCAGTCTCTTCTTCTGCTTCTCTTTCTGTAGTGAAACAAAAGCCAGCTATGAACAGCCAATAACAGAAGAGGCAGCACCACCGGGCAACAGTGAGGTACCTGGAAACATCACCTCGGTCACAAACCACGAGAGTGTCTCACATCCTGCTCTGCCCCAACTACAAATCCAGCACCCTCAGCAACATGTGAGCGAGCAGCAGCAGGGTGCTACACACCTGCAGTACCAACCGCCCAGCCAGCGGGGCATTGGTCTCCTTCACCCCCACCTACCTCGAGTCCACGGACAGCCTTTTCACCCGGCCCCCATGCTGGGGCCCCTGAATGCCCTGGGAGGAATCAGGGGCCTCCTGGGGCAGCCACCCCTGTGGCCTGGAGGTTTAGGCCCTGTAGGTGCTGTCCCGCTGGTCTGGGGTTTCCAGCAGGCAGCTATGGACTTCACGGGTCCTTCACTGCTGGGAGGGTACCACAGCCCTGCAGGTCCGGGCGGCTTCAGGTACAGAGGGGGGCAGCGAGGAGGCTTTAATGGGACGTAGACAACCAGCAGATTAAACTATGACCCCAGAAAACTAACAGCCTGGAGTCTGAACAGGCCAAACTCTGACAGGTGTCCACGCTCTGTTTCCAACAACAAAACAAAAAAGATCGTTTTAGCCAGGTTATTGCACCACAAAAAAAATTCATGTTGTTTGTGGTTCAAAAGTGGAGTAGAGTAGAGTCTTAAAGTATGCAAGCTTCAGATGGTTTGTATAGTCTGCTTCTGATCCTGAATCATCCCACGAGGTCAAAGAATCTGCATGTTTCTGTCAGTCAGGGCTCATCACCTCTTTTTATGTGCAAGACCGTGTCTTGAAAATGCCGCACACTAATTTTATATCAGTGCTGCAGGTCTTTGTACAGTATTCAAACTTATAAACACAAACTTTTTCAACCTGTACTCCTGCAGGGCTGTTCTTAAACCCCAGGAGATATGTGAATGTGTGAATCAGCAATAAGTTGTTTTCTTTTAAATCAAGTTTCTGATGTTTTTCATTTAAAACATCAAAAATGTGAAAATGTTATTTCTCACATAAAAATATTGACTGTCAAGCCCTCCTGTAGTTGTTTTATGCACCTAAGAGTGACTGAAATGTCTGAAGACATTTGTCTCTGATGGCTGGCAGTCTGAGATCAGATCAAAAAAATGTTGTCCTCAACTATTTTCTGTCTCTTACTGAAGTTCTGCAGCCTCCAAAAACCTCAAAGCACCAAATATGTCTGTCTGTTTGAAAAACACTGAAAGATGAAGCCCTTTCTCAGTTTTTGGACATGATCGAGAGATAAAAACAAGCACAGCAATTGGTGTACCTCAGTCACAGAAGAATTCAGTACTGATGTGGATACAGGGCAGGTTCTGCCTGAATGAAGGGTCTCATTTAAATCAGTATCATCTGGACCTTAAGTGTGACTCTTATTACTCTGAGTGGTAGTCCCATTTTCCCAGATTCCCTGAACGCACCAGTTTCACACTCTGGGAACGTTTAATAAGTAAAGTTTTTGTTTTGTTGTGAAGATGTTTTGTTTTTGTGGAAAATGGCACTGCAGAGTAACCTGTACCGGAGGCTGACAGACTGCCTCATACCTGTGGACGATGTTTATATCCTGTAAAAAAGTTTAGTTTGTACAGAGTGTTTTGGTTGTTACACTCTGAGCTGTTTGTGTTAAATTTTATGTAGGGAGAGACTCTGGAATGGACCGGTTTTAACTTAAAGCATTTTTTATGTTTTCTTTTTTATATCAGATTTTTTTGTATTAAAATAATAAACGTTATATAAAACTTTGTGCTCTGAATGCAGTTCTAACAGTCGGCATTAATGTTGAGGTTTTCCAAAGTTTCTGACTGATATCTTTTTCCCTTTCCTCTTGCACGGTGCTGCTGTGGCGCTCTTTCTGCCTGCGAAAATCACGCAGTAGCTGCTCCGAGTCACTGGTGTCAGTAATTCCAAACATAGTGTAACAGGTGGATGAAGCCACAGTGATGTTGATATTATTTATCATGAAGACATCAAGCTGCCAAAGTCCTGAATGCTTCATGTGTTTACACACTGTTTAAATACGTTAACCAAGACTCACAGACAACTCTTCTGGCGCAGTGTCAGTCAGTTTGGATTCAACTAGAAGAAGGGCTGTGTGTTGGAGATGACCCATATTATTAGAGATATCCCCTCACTGTTACTGCCTGAAACTCTTCACAGTGCTCTCCCTCCTGAGCTTCTGGCTCACAGGGATTACTGTACATACACTTACCTCATGTAAAACTGTCTCAGAACCAGGGAACCAAACCAGAACAAAAATGAATCTGACCAGAATGAACTGGTGTCAGCATGTTTTAACTAACTATGCATAAAAGAAATGAAAGTCAGTATAAACCACAGGTTTCCAAACATTTAATTACATTTAAAATAAATTAAAAAATACATCAGCACAATGAAAATCACACAGAAACACAGCTTCTTAGGCAGCAGAAAATAAAGAAACATTTGTTCCTCACCTCTCTGCAGGAAAAAATGGAAAAACTCAACAGTTGTCAGATACCATGTCATTCTTATAAAAAAAAAAGTGCATTTAAAAATAAAATACTTTCCTCATGTAACGCAATTCACCAAGAAACTCAGCCAGTGAGCAGCAGGAGAAAGACTTCCCGTTTGGAGGAGGCGTTTCAGTGCTGTCTGTTTGAATTAACTTTTGCGTCTCTTAGAGAAAACCTCATATTTGAAGTTTTAGCCACTAAAATTTGATAAATTTTCCCATCAGGCTGTGAACTCTAACAGCCTCCCTCAGAGAAAAGGGACAGATTTTTTACTTGAACTCAGGGACTTGTGAGGAACGAACGAAAAACACAGCAAAAATAAACTGAGGCCACAGGATGATATACGTCACCTCATTCTGCCGTCTTGTTCCAAAAACAGCTCCCAACGTAACCCACAATGAAACTCAACCACCAACCTCAGCAGAGATGAGTTGTATGTAAAAGATGGACATCCAGGTCTGAGAGGTGAAACTAACACAGTTGATCAATACAGAAGCTGGCATTGCTACAGCTCGGGTTTTGATTATTGCAGATAACAGGCTCTGTGGGAAAGACTAGTAAAATTCACTAATTTTACTGTTAAACTCAAAACAGACTACACTACAGTTACATGACTTTAGGGGTGTGGCCACTGAGCTCCTGTGTTTGGCTCGATTAGACTTAATGTTCCCCGACAGCTTCTGTCGTCTTGTTAGCAACCTGTTAATAAAGAATCTTCTTTAGGGCAAGTAAAAGCTTCAAGTATTTTAAGTAGAACTAAATGTAAAAATGTCTAAAAGTCCTGTTGAGCACCAACCATAAGTAATTAAAAACATAATTGAAACTGAAGACTGCATGTTTATGGTCACCAGTCAAAAAAAAAAAAAAAGGATAAAATTTTTTAAGGCGGGTGTGACATGTCACTATCCTACGAGCATTTTAGTTACATCCACACCTCATCTGCAATGCCTAGTTTCAAAAGCATCAACTAACAAATGGGTGATGTCACAGTGGCTATGTCCATCTTTTATATACAGTCTAAGGCCACCCCTTGTTGGTGGTCTGTAGGTGGGGCCTCGATACTACAAAGGATTTCATCTTTAGCTATGATGATTATCATCAGGCTTTCATATCTGCTCAGTGCCCACGTCCACATCACTGGTTCACTGTCACATTCAAGTACACCTGCAGAGCGCTGGACGTTGCGTTCAAGTACACCTGCAGAGCGCTGGATGGTCAGTTTCCCGTCAGAGTCTTTAGCTCTGAGCTTCAGCCACCACGGCGTCCGACTCGTGGACCACTCCCCTCTGCAGCTCTGAGGGATGAGTTTACTCTGACATATTCACACCAGTTCAGCTTTTATGCAGCATGAACCTTTTTTTAAAGGCTTTTTTTTTTTTTTTTTTTTAAGGACGATTATAAACCAGGAAAAAAAAACAAAAAAAATTCCCTGGTTTAGAATGACCCCCAAGAAAAGGGCAAACTTTGTATGCCTATCCAACCAGAACATTTTCAAGAATCCTGCTAGTAGACAAGCAACATTGCAATTTCAGCTTTCAGCTTTAACAGAATTTAAACTTCGCTGTGTCCCCAATGTTAAATAAATGTAATATTAAGAAAAATAATGATTTAATTTGGGTTTTTTATAAAAGAGCAGCTCATGAGAGCTACAACCATCTCTGGAATATTTACTCTTCCTTTTTGTGCAGTGGGAAGAAGAGTTTATGGAGAATTACACTCAGTGACTCATTCAGGGGTTATTCTGCTTGAACTCATTGTTAGATTGTTACTGTTTCACTGTTAAACTAAACTGTGTATCTCCTGGTCATAGGCGCAGGGGAGTCAACTACTGATTTGTGACATTTTAGTACGCTGATCATCTGTCCCCTCAAGGGTTGGACCTCCTGAGGTCATCAAGTCTGAAGGACTCTGTAGTATCAAAATAAATGCACTCACATGAGAGTGCTGAGGTTTTATTTGACACAGGTCGGAGGTCACATGCGGTGTGATGTCGAGGGAATCCGGTGCTTGTCGTGATGCTTCCGGGAAGGATTCAGATCTGACTCTAGCTCCCGCTGCTTCAGTAACAAACCCTGAGAGCACACAAACACAGTTTGTACAGGTGAGGATGCTCATCACTCATCGTCTTCATGTGGATCAACACAGGCGTGACGGGGAAACTATTCTGCTCATTTTGAGGCAACTGAATTTACTGAGAAGAGGAGAGCGGCAGACTGCTGGGTTTGTAATACACTGGCGGAAACGTTGTAACAGACTCTGTAACAAGACTTCAGGAGAATCAGCAGATAAAGACAGCAGACTTTATCTGCTAACCCTGGTTTCAGGGTCATCATACATTATTAGTGAGTAATAATGAATGATGACCCTGACAAAACTAAGTCGGAGAATGATTACTTCCTGGCTCTCTTTCACAGTGTGTCTTTTGTCCCGTCTCCCTCCCCCAACCCCCTACCAGCAGATGGCTGGCCCCTCCCTGAGCTTGGTTCTTTAGGTTTAATCCTGCTAAAAGGGAGTTTTTACTTCCCATTGTTGTCAAGCGCTTGCTCACAGCAGGTTGTTTGATTGTTGGGGTTTTCTCTGTAAGGACACCTTGTGTGTGGGGTTTTTTGAGTGTGTTACCTGGCGGAGCTGAGCCAGGCCTCTGAGGATCTCCTGCTGTCGGTGTATGTGGGTGTTACGAAGCAGCTCTGGGTGGAGGAGGGGGTCTCGATGTGATGGAGGAGGCGCTCCTATAACAGGAGAGAACATTTATTTAGATGCAAACTGATGCACAGTAACATGCTCAGAGGTTTTTCTCTGCATTTATGTGCCGCTGTTTCCAAGTTTGCTACCTGACAAAAGGTTTTAAGTTACTCCCAGAGGAGTGGATTGTTTTATCCAACTAAAGATCAGGCAGTTATCATGATTGTCTAACAAAAAGAAATAAAGATTTATCTGTTTCTGTGCAAAGACTTTCAAAGTGACATTAGATGAAAGTTATGGAAGTTATGGGAATACAAAATGGACCCAGCTTCCAGGGTCAGAATAATCCTGAATATTTTTTTTAATGGCCACCAGAGGTGATACCTTTGGTTATATAAAGATTATGTAGAAGTCTGTGGCGAAATGACCCTCAGTTTTGACCTCAGTAAACACTTTCCTGATGCGTTCACGAGCTCATTCACTATTTTCAGGTCACACTGATAGAAACATTGAGCCTATTTTGTAAAGTCTGGTGATTCTAAGAGTGAGAAAGGAGAATTATGCAAAATATTTCTTTTGTCAGGCAATTAATTGATTGGTCTTCAACGTTTTGGGGACTTGTGGGATAAAACTCTGAACAAGCAGATACAATTATGTTACTCCATCGTGTAACAATACTGTACTTACATGAAGGCTTAAACTTGAATAAGCATCTAGTTTTTGTTGTGACTTTCAAACCCAAATCATTTCCTCTACTGTATCGTAGAATTTGTGTCAATGGTGAGGCTGGAACTTGAAAATTTTGGGGATCATTACATCTAGTTTGGTGTGTCTAACCTGAGTGTGTGAGGGGTGGAGGAGTGTCAGCGGGCTCCAGAGGGTCCAGGTTGAAGACTTCATTAGTCCTGACGTAAGGAATGAACTCCGAGACAAGAGGAAGAGTATTGGAGGCATGCTGACTCTGCGCTCTGTGTTTGACTGCAGGGACAGGAGGAGAGCGCCCTCTGGAGGACAAAAAACAAAACAAAACATGAAAAAGCCCTTTACATTTCTTATGTTTTAGTCTAGAATAAAATGCACAACCAAACTACCTGAAAACTGGCTGAAAATACAATCTTATAACGATTTTAATTGTGGGCTGACCAAATTTAATACAGTTTTCCATTTGTTCTATTAGTTTATTCAATTTAGTTAGTCTTATTTTTCAGTTTATGTTAGTTTAAAGAGTGAGTTTGCAGGTAAGTTTTTATCATTTTGTGTATTAAAATACACAGAACACTGACATCCAAGTCTCAATAAACATCTACAACATTCACCACACAGACTAAAACTAAGCACATAGTTGTAGTGGCACACAGTTTTGAAGAGGGAGTCCCAACCCCGCCATGCACAGCTGCTGGACTAATTACTAAAAATTAGGCTTTCTGGTTACAAACTGCACAAACTTTTTTTTCTGAAATTTTTAATCCTCCTAAAAAAAATTTAAAAAAAAAACTTTCAGAATCTGTTCAAATATTAAAACCTTCTGATTGGAGTCTACTGTCCGCTGCTCACCTTTCAGCGTTTAAGCCTGTGGAAATGATGTGCCCTCTGGAGTTGGCTTCCACCTGAAACAGCAGCAGTCATCAACACACACATCCACCTGCAGCTGGGAGGGTTACAAATGACCTCCAGCCAGCAGAGAAAACTAGAAGTAACAAAAGTCTTTTTAAGAAGCTGGTATTGGGGGGGGGGGGGGGGGGGCTACCTTCCTGGTGGGACTGGTTCTGGTTTGCATGATGTCAGGGCACAGGCAAAGCTCCTGGGGTGGAGGAGGAAGAGGAGGGTCGGTCCTCGGCAGACAGGTCCTCTCCTGCAGAGCGAGGAGCTCAGCTTGCCTCTTTAGTCGACTCTCCTGTCTGTTCCTCTGCAGAGCAGCTGGGTAGCGCTCTGAGGCTGGAACGAATTGACGGTTTGGCCTGAAGCAGAGCATGTGTAGGGAGAGATTTTTAAAATATTATCAATACAATCCCTGTTTCAGATGTACTAGAGTGTGATGGTCTAGGAGTTTCTACCTCTGAGTGTTCCACTCAGGTCTCCTCTTGTCCCTCCTGCTCTTCTCTGTCCTGGCAAACGGCTCATATGGGTCTCCTCCTGCTGGCAGACAAATGTTCTCCTTCCCTGTTCTCAACGCTCTGCTCCTGCTGTTTGGAGGAGGAGCAGCAGTGGGCAGAGATGGAGGAGGCTGCGCTGAGACATCTGGAGTCTGAGCTCTGAGCGGCAGAGAAGGAGCAGCTTCTGCACAGAGACAGGGATAAATAAAAACATACAGATATGAGGCCTTTCAGCAAATATTAAATAGGGCTGAACCAAAAAAATGATTTGTACTGTACAGGAAATAATGAGCAGCTTTCTAGAAATATTGCTCCTTCACACAAGGAAAAAAAAACCCCAAGAATCATTTAA
This sequence comes from Rhamphochromis sp. 'chilingali', assembly GCF_963969265.1. Lineage (NCBI taxonomy): Eukaryota > Metazoa > Chordata > Actinopteri > Cichliformes > Cichlidae > Rhamphochromis > Rhamphochromis sp. 'chilingali'. The sequence continues at coordinate 25,457,856 of NC_137936.1, read as the reverse complement.
ACAAATTTTGAGTCTGCCTGTTCAAGTTTGTAGGACCTAAGAGGTAAAGATGACACCGCTACAACTTTATCAATATATTGACAGAGAGCCTCTTTACTCATTTATCTTGTAGAAAAACAGAAAATATAAAATACTGCAAAGGTATTAGATACCCATAGAAAGAGAGGGCAAAAGAGCGAGAGAGACAATCGTGGATATTCATATTAAACATGGACACATTTTCCAACAATGACATCACCTCCAGCAGAATTCAGACAGTTCTGTTTTCCTACACTTAGATATGAATGACGTCAGAGTGGATGTCCCTAATACGGTCATATTAGACACACAGCTCCGACTGTGACCACAGAAGCCAAATTTGCTTGCTGTTCATGCAAAGCTTCTTTAAAGAGAAAAATCTGAAAATGGGCAGAATGGGTCAACTTTAATTAAATCTTGCTAATTTAGTCATAAACTAGAAGGTAAACTGGTAGTTACAGTGCATTCTCTGCTCTAATTGAGGACTCAAAGCTCTTTTTACTCCACCTTGATGCTGCACTGAAACATTTCAATCTCACAAACATGGAAACAGATTTTTTTTAGTGGCTCAGTGCAGATAGACGCAGACATACGGTCTCCCACAGCAGCAGTGTAAGTGGGTGTAGTAGCATTAGATGCGTTACCTGTCTGTACAGCAGCGTCTTTGTAAGAGGAACCCGAAGTGCTGGTGTCCTCCAAATCTTCAGCCTGCCTGGTAACTGCTGAAAACAAAAACAGACACACACAGAGCTGATTATTACAAACATGTTTACTTCAACATCTTCTGCACCTCAATTTATTTTAAATCAGCTGTCACCAGTGCTACACAGGAGGGAGCAAATCCTGGAGCAGGTGTGTTTAATAAACAGTTTGGGAGTGAAACGCTCTCTTCTGTCAGAAACCAGAAAACATTAAACATAAATGAGCACAATGAGTTGGTTCCTTGGTAGGATACTAATGAAACTAATTCCTTTGGGTGGAAATCACTTTCATTGCTGTTTATCAGTCTCTCAGCAACAGTTTTGGTTCATGGCAGAAGTGGATTACATTTCAAGTTTTTAGAAAATGACTCCCTCCATAATCCTCACAGTGGTTCGATCTACTGTTTGGCATTGATTAACTCTGCAAACTATTTCTGAGGCCACGTTCTGTACTTCTGCCACTCAGTAGAATAAAAGATATGTATATTTGGACCCAGACTCTATATTTTTAGCAGCATTACCATGTGGTTGAATCCTGTGCTTCAAAGCATTGATTCATTACTGAGCAGGCAGAGTAAAAATATACTTTTGGTGCATATTTTCAGTTCCAAAGTGCAAAGACACTGCAAAAGTCTTACTGACCGTTGGACTCCAGTTCCTGATGCAATCTGCCATCATGGCTGCTTTTTTTTAGCTGCTCCTCCTGATTGATCGATTGCTCCTAAAGATGAAGAACACAATGAAACAGTTTCAGATAAGTACAGTTAGCTTCATCCTCAGCAGAAAATGTTTAACAGAAAATATGAGAAATAAAGGAGTGCAGAGAGTTTACGTAAATGTTTCTGTATAATAGTCTGTCTCTGACCTTTTCCCTCTCCTTCAGTGTGTCCATCTCATACTGTCTCTGCAGCATTTCCCTTTCCAGCACCACCCTCCTCTCTTCTTCCTCCTCCTCCTGTCTCCTCTTCGCCTCCTCTCGTTCCCTTTGCAGACGACGCTCCTCCACTTGGGCTTCGATAGCTCGCTGGTAGGAAAAGATAAAATTTAGGGAATCTTGGTGAGAAAAACATTCACTGATCTCTTCTCTGTGCCTCCTCCTACCTGCTGTTCAAGCTGTTTTAGCCTCCTCCGCTCTCTCTCCTCTATCTGGGCAGGATCCAACAGGGAGGTCATGGTCCTCAGATAGCTGTACATACCACAGGAAAACAAACAAACTAAATATATACACTTATACATCTGCAGCTCATCACAAATAAGTCACCATGGATCGTGTACAAAGAGTCTTTTAAATATTTGACAAGACGTTCCTTCCCACCTGGCCCTGGTTGGGTACCCACGGGTTGTATCCACACTGTTTCCTGCGACACTGTCTGCTCCACAGCTGCTCGTAGCATCCCAGATGAGGGAAAGGCTTGACAAGGGCTCCCACTCTCCCCGATCAGAGCTGCTGAACTGAGCCGGTGGCAGCGCTGATGGAACTGCAGGCTGGACAGGCGGCCTCCTCTGCAGCGAGTCAAAATGTGTAGCCCAGAGCTCGTGGTCCTCCGCCTGCAGACACAACAACACCAGACTCAGGGGGACAACTTTGACCTCTCAAACCTGCCTGGTCTGTGCCGTGTCCCCGCTGTACCTGACTCTGCAGCACTTTCTCTCGTCTCCTGCGCTCAGTCATCTCCTCTCTCTGACGGTCCAGCTCTTCCAACCAGCACCTCTTCTGCTCTTCTCTCCTCTCCACACTTAGCATCTCCTCCTCCATCGGAGTGACCTCCTACAGAGATGCAAGGACTTAATTTTAATTCATATTTTTTGTTGCCTAAACACATCCTTAAGATCACAGTTAAGTTTTGTTGTGAATAAATCTTAAACGCACACAGACACATACACACAAAAAAATATGCTCGAATTCAGTCAGCAGCAGTTCTGAAATGAATAACCCTGAACTGTATAGATAAACAACACTTGAGAGAAATATCAGATTCAATAAATCTTTTCTCGTTTCACTCTCTCAGTGTCATATAAAAAAAAAACAAAATACAAAAAAAACTGCAATGAAAGCGACATTTTTTTGTACTATAAGTTAGAGAGGGATTAAAAGGCAAATAACAAGTTAGGGAAAGTTATGTTACTGAAAATCTTCAACTGCACTTTACTCTTTTACTTTACTCTTAAACAGTAAGGTATAAGAAAAAAAAGCAGATAAATGCTTCGTTTGATTTAATTAGTATTTAAGGTGAGATGAACATGTTTGGTCTATCCCAAAAGTTCTTGTTCCGGCGTTCAAAACAGGAAACAACCAGTAATGAAATAAAACAGCTATTATTGAAGCAAAATGACAAAAAAAAAAAAAAAAACTGAAGAAGAGCTGAACTAAATACAATAAAATAAGAACCAAAATCTGTGTAATACACATTCACTTACTAAGTAATAAAAAAACTAAATATACAATTAAAAGACTTCAGTAAAATAAACCAACAGAATATATTTTCATTTTCATTTTTAGTGTTTTTTGTAATTGTTTAGTCACCAGGGTCTGATTTAGACTGCAGGTAATCGTATTCACGTTTTAACCTGAAATGGACAAGTACCAGCATAATTACCCGTGTGGTTGTATTCTGGTGTTTTACATCACATTAATATCATCTCCAGAGATAAGATATCTAACTATAAACCACCACATGCAACAAGTACTAAAACACATTTTGTAAGATGCATAGGATGATAAGACAAAGAATCCAATAAGACCAATCAACCCAATCCAATATAAATAAAAAAAATTACTGATAATTGATTAAATATACTTTTTCTGCTTGTTACAAATTTAACTGATGTTTAGTCTTGCTGAGGACAGAATGGAAAGTTGGTGTTCTTACATCAGTTAAAGTGTGATGGTGTGAAGAAATGAAGAAAAAAAAAAGAAAGAAAAAAAAGCATGGCTGCTCCAACCTCAGTGTTGATTTTATCTGTGAAAAGTACTTTTATTACCCCGAGTCTGAGGCTGGATCTGATGGCTGGCGGCTGCTGTTTGTGGCTGATCGAGCTCTGCACTGATAACACACTCTGTGTGTCCTCCTCAGCCTGAAAAACACACACATAGACATACACAAAAGGCTTTTACACATGCTACAAATAAAATAAAATAAAATATATCAACCCAGAGTCCAATCACAAGTCCTGCATAAGCCTGTATTCTTCTTAACTGACAGTAGAGGGCGACAGCTTCATACTGAACAAAGTATGATGCAAATAAGTCAATTTTGCACATTTTGGCTATTCTAAGAGTCGAGCCCACTTTCCTAAATCAATTCATCCATTCCAACTAATTCTTGAGCATTACTTAACACAATTCAGCTTGTAGTTCTAGTTGTAAAAGTTCTAGTTTTAATATTTTTGGAACAGTTGGTAAAATTTTAAATCAGCAGTTTAATTATTCAAACAAAAAAAAAAAGAAAAAAAAAAAAAGAAGAGAATTAAAAAACAAAATGAGCACAGGAACTCAGAGGTGACTGTACCTGCAGTCTGCTGAGTGCTGAATGTTGCTGCTGCTTTAGGGCCACCTGTTCATCTAACACACACACACACACACACACACACACACACACACACACACACACACACACACACACACACACACACACACACACACACACACACACACACACACACACACGTTTTGACTCTTTGATAACAGGAGTCATTGCCAGTGTTGACCTATCAGTATGTCATTTCAGGTTACCTATACATTAAAATAAACGTCACAAGGTTAAACGCTGATTTTGGAAAACAAAACAAAACCAAAAAAAAAAAGGGGTTTTCAAAAGTGTTGAAAAGTAGTACTCAGAGTCAAAGTCAACCATCATCATATTAATGGTCATCTCTTAACTTTGGTTTTAAGCTTTGTCAAGACAGCTACCCAAAAGAAATTACAGCTGTGTCTAATTGCTTCGTAGTACGCCTCTCTGCTGTTTCATAAATAGCAAAACCAATGCAAAGTGACTGACATTTTTCCTCATTCTGATTTTTTAACATCAACTGAGGCTTGATTTCAGGCTGAGGTGAGTAAAGACAATATAAGATAAAACAATAATTAAACTCTTACTGTGTTTGCTCTTTGCTGTTCAGCAGGTTTATCAGAGCCATACAATGATGCTCAAACTCTCTGGTATAACTGTCACCATTCTTAATATACATGAGGATTACTGGTTTAAAATGCCTGCGTGTGTGTAACTGTACGTACCGAGTTCTTTCTTCCACTGAGCCTTCTTAGCTTCGATGGCTGCCTTGCTGTCTGACTGTCGCTCTTCCAGCCAGCTGAACATACCTCCAGACAACCTGAGGAACAACAGCATCATCACAACATCTTAAAAACTTGATTTTTTTTTGGATCTGCTGTAACAATGATGTGACATTTGTGTTGTCTAATTATATTCATGCTTGAATTAAAGAGTCAGCTAAATTTCCAGAGTCCTATACACTGACTGCCATCTACAGTAGGTATGCATCAAGAGGAATTTGATTTTGCTACAAGAACTGTGACAAGCTCCTCACTTGTTGTCTTTCTGTTGTGAGGTTCCCATTGAATCTGTTCCTTCTCCATCTCCTTTCTTTATTCCCTCCCCTCCTCCTCCTCTGTCTTCCTCCCTCATATTGCCTCCTCCTCCTTCATTCTGTGAGTAGCCAGATTTTGAGCTTGTTTGATTTCCTGAAAGGGTGAAAAAAAAAAAAAGAACTTTTTAAATTGCTCTTCACTCTGTGCTTCAGTCCTTCTCAGTGCACCACTCTACCATTGCTTCCTTGAGTCTTGTCATCCTCTGGTGGGTGCTGCATATTGTTGGAGGTCTGGACAGTGCTGAGGATGTGCTGCAGCTGCTCACTGGTCAGACACACCATGCTGTCCTTCAGTGCTGCATCCCTACTGGCTGCTGGGTCTTTAAATCCTGCCTTTCCAGCTCCTCGAGTCCTAGTGTTTCCCGCTTGTCCCGTTTTCTCACCGGCTCTCAGGGGCCCAAGAGTAATACTGTGTTTCTGCCTGTCTGACTTTACCTTCAGCAGAAAGACAGAAAATCAATGGTTGAGGGGAGACAGTTACAGAGTTATTTTAAATTTAAGGCAACTTACAATACCCTATTTTATAAATAGTGCACAGTATGGACAGTCTGTTGTGGTGAAGAGAAAGCCAAGTGTTAAGGTTAAACTGTTAAATTACCGGTGTACCTGTAGGTCTTTTGACGATGACCTACAGATAGTGCCTGAATGAAAAAGATCGCAGATACAAGCAGTACAAATTAATTTTTGCACAAATGTGTCTATGTTCAGTCATTCAGGAAGAGCTCAGAGTAGACCTGCTGCTCTTTCACATCAAAAGAACCCATGGTTAAGGAATATAATGGGAACAACACTTGCAACTGGTGTTTTAGGCATTTTCTACTAAGAGATGACCCCACAACATGCTGGGGAGATTGTGGGCCTCAGCAGGCTTATAAAGGCCTTTGTTTCCCCACCCAGAGGAGCTGGATGAAGTAGGTAGGAGACGAATATCTAGGAATCTCTGCTTAGGCTGCTTCCCCCATTGCCTGCATCCAAATAAGTGATAGAATCCAAAGAACCCCAAAATATTTGAACTAGACAGTAATAACTCTAAACCAGTAGTGCATCAACAGAACAAAAATACAAAACATGAAAAACACGTACATACTTCTTATATACATATGTACATGAGAATTTATAAGAAATAGTCCCATTTTCTCTGCTATAATGCATCTCCTCCAGTATGTCAAAGCAATGATCCTTGAAATTTATTTTAATTTTTTTTATGAAGTAAACAAAGTCACAGGAAAATATATGTGGAAAGTGAGACAGTTGGTGAGCAAAGATTGTGTTGGTGTGGCAAAAACCCCTCCCAAAACTGCTGTGTTTTTAATGTGCTGTGTGCCAGCATATGATGGCACCACAGTTCAAACCCTTTCAACCAAATGCTCTCTGTCAGATGCCTCAGGACACCTGACAGAGCATTCAGCGGAAATGTTGACAATCTCACCCTAGGAGACAAATTCAGTGAATCATGGAAAAAAAAAAAAAAAAATGTAATGAGCATGCTCCTAGTCTTGCTTTTCACTCGATGGGCTGCCTTCTGGCTTGGAAACTGTGGAGTCTTGTCACCAGCAATGATCCCTCACACGAAATTTGTGCAAGGTTGAAATAGAAGTTGATGTTTGCTCTCTGTGCATGTTTGAGGTCTATGATTAAAGTATAGAAGAAAAGTGGCACAAGTGGTCATAACTGGTCTTCCAGAGAGTTCTGAAAGTGGTCTTTAGATGCACAAGAAGAAAAGAAGGTCGATCACATTTAGATCACAAAAAAGAAGAAAATTATCTTCAGAACAACTGAAGTGAAAAAAGTAAAGCAAGAAATTACAATATTAACAAAAACAAAGGAAAATGTAGTAGGAAACTGAATAAAAAAAGCAATACAAATTGGGAAAAATGTCTATAAATAGAACAGCCAGTTAAGAAAAACAGTAAAAAAATGTGAACAAAAACCATTGAAGAACTTCAGATTCAACAGAAAGCAAGTGAGACTAACAATATCCTGCTCACTCACCTTTGGATTTTATGTGTGAGTGGGACCAAGTCGGAGAGGAACAAATAAAAAATGTTATGTTATCATTTTATTATTTCATAGAAGCTTTTTTGAAAATGTGTCCAAACCTTTACAGGTATGCTAAACCAGATCCTTACCTTGGCCACAGCTTTGACGATGCCAACTTTGTGATGATCATGTGTTTTCATTGAAGTCAAGCTGGCACTCTTCCCTTCAGTATTGGAGGTGACAGATGCACCTGCTCCTCCTGCCTTACTCCTGGCCCCTCTGTGCCTCATTGCCAGCTGTCGGGGTGGACGCTCCTCCCCCTGTACATCTGACACACAGGAGGTCTGCCGGCAGCTGAGGATGTTTGCTGCTCCAGGCCTGAAGGACAGCTGTGAGGAAACACACCAGATCAGACAAAACTATAACAGTCATAAAGCCGACAGACCATCATGCAATTGTTACTGATCATTAGAAACATAAACAATATGTCACCAAAGGTATTTGGATAAACACATTTTCATGAGAATATAATAGCCCAACTTTAAATTGGAGTCCTACCTTTGCTGGATTTTTATCAACACCTGCAGTGGAACAGGCATGGGAGTAGTAAGTATAATTTTGAAAAATAGGAATTTTACATAAAGTAATCTTCACAGTGTCAAAACACAGCTTTACCAGGAAGGTTAACTGACTGTTAACTGTGCGTTTGTTAACAGGATTACTCAAAGAGCTATGGATAGATTTGGATGGAAAACATTATTTTTCTGCACATCCAAAATGAAGATTAAAATGTAGATTATAAAAGCTTAAAGGTCTCACCATGACTTAGCAAAATCAACTTGGGTTTTCCATTTTCAAGTTCAAAAAGCAGGCCGTCCCTGTTCACAAACACAACATCGATTAGGGCACAGAAAAAACACAATAAACACCAAAAATTATACTGTAGCTGTACTGCACCTACAGAACCAACTGTTTCTACTTTCATTTTTCAAAGTGTGTTTTGTCCAAGTCCAAATATGGGATCAGGATCACTGAAACAGCACTCAAATAACAACAGTCCAACCACAGGAGGGTCATGGTTTTTCTTCGCTTAAATGTCCCATTTATGAAACGTCACACAATCACATCTTATGAGTCAGTACAGGGCAAAGATCGATACTGTATTTAAGTCTCATTATCTAGTCTAAGTGGTTGGTGTATGCTCAATTTCCACTCCATATTTTTTATTATTGTACTACAGAAGCTTTACATAGTCACAGTTCAAAATAATCCTTATTTATCTTATAGTGATGATGTGAGAGCTGACAGAAGTAGTAGGATTAATTCTGAAGTGTACCAAGCTTTACTCTGCTGATTCAGACAAATGCTGCAGAACTGATCACACTGTGCTCCACAGTACAAATGAATAATGACCCAAAGCATACCAAAAAAGTATTCCAAGAGTTTATCAAGGCACAGAAATAGGATATTGTACAATGCCCAAGTCAGTCACCTGATCTCACTCCAATAGAGCAAGCTTTTCAGCTACTGAAGACCAGACTGAAGGCTTAGAAATCCACAAACTAGCAGAAACTGAAGGTGGCTGCAGTAAGTCTGCAGAGCATCTCAATTGACGAAAAGGATTGTCATCCAAGTATTTAAAATTGTGTTAGTTTGCCAAATTTATTTTGCGCACATACAAATGTGTCTAAAAACAGCTGCAATTCCCAAACAGTTAATGCAAAACCTGGAAAACTCAATTAAACGCTGAAAACTGATGTACAGAACCAAACTTCTAACTGTTCGACTATACTTACGGCTCCAAACCTTGTGCCCGTAAATCAATACAATGTTAAGATGTTTTGATGCACACCAGTCTCACGGTGAAATTTTCTGAGTTGTTTGTAAGAGCTGTAGTCAGGTTCATGGGGACCCTTGCAGGTTGACCTCCCCTCTTTTATTGCTGCAATGTAGTGTTTTTAAAATGGGTCATGTTATGTATTGATTCTCTTCGGTTTTAAGCTAAAATAATCCCCTTCATTTCACTGCGACACATTCGACCCGTGTTAGCCTAAGCTAACTCCCCTTACCGTTATAAGGAAGACTCACCCGAGATTCATGCCGACAGAAGACGGCTACGCGTCTACCTAGGGCCGTATAAAACCAGATGTGGAAACTCAGCACATGACGTACAGCTTTATAAAATCGCTTTTGTCAGGCTCTGACTGGCCAAACTGCTGGTTCCTCTATGTACAAACAGTGTATGTTCGTTGCTGGCGACGACCAAGAAAAGTGTCACTGATTGGCTAATTCTTTATCATGTTTAAAATTAACAGCCAATCACATGTCTTCATTAGAAAGATTTAAACGATGTTGCATTTAAAGTAACTCGGAATTAGGCAAACGATTAAGCCTTTTCCCATCAGCTTGCTACCTCTATTAGCTAGGTATAAATGGTCCACCACCTACCAGGAGGCAGTATAAATGTTGTGTGAATGAGGGTCACAGTGATCACCGTGATCGACTTGATTTTTTTTTTTAACTTTTCAAAGGGTTTCTGAAGGTAGCCTCCAATTATTAATGCGTTGTTTACAGTGAGACGAATTTATGTAGTCATCCTTTTAAGTCACTCATATTTATATATATTGTGGTTTGTTCTTTATATTGGGACAGCTTTTTTGTTTGCTTTTTTATGTCCCCACCTCGCTTACAGTATCATAACATAACTACTGAACATAACTACTGTAACAAAAATAATTTCCCAAATATGGGATAAACAAAGTATTCATCACATCAAAGAATAATCATCTCATCATAACCACCCCATATCATGATTTATTTTCAAAATCTTAGCTTCTTTTATCCACTTTAATTGCAGTTTTATCAACACTGTTAGTGTAGCATCTGCAGTCAGTTAGTTCTTTAAGTGTTTATGTTTAAATAATATCAGTATTTATGACCTTAATTAATCATTAATGAATTTAAGTCATATTGTATTATTGTACTGTTATTGTTGTTGTTGCTCTTGTTGTTGTTGCCAGAGGCGTTCGAAAGGTTCAGACAACAGTTTACATAACTGTAAAGCAGTCATGTAAACGTCCCAATTTAATAAACAATGTCTACTCATTATTTTTTGTTTTGGAAACTGAAACCAATTGAGATCAAAACTAAAGACATTTCAAGGTTTTTGTAAGAACTCACTATTCGTATTTCTTTTCTTCTTCTTTTTTTAAAGTTTAAGTTATTTCTTGAATGAGATTTCTTGATTAATATGTGTTTTTTACAAGTTGTCTTTAACCTTGTGTATACCAAACATATTCAAATAACAGTTACATAACACAAAAATGTAAAGTACAAAAAACAGGAAACAAAGATAATTTGTCATGATTCTCAAGATCACCCCAGTAAAATCCCAAATATTAAAATATAAATAAATGTACTTATGATTAAATAATATAATGCATATGATTTGCATATTAAGTAAGTAAGGTAAGAACGCGAATGCCATCTAAACAAGTTCCACATCAATTATCTGCACTGTATTTATTTCTGAATAACTATTCATATATGCCTCCCTAACCCACCTCCTGTATGCCACTCCATTTGAAAATTCATGTAACTTCAGACTAGTGGTGACGTTTGGCTTGCAGCAGTTATAAAATGATTATTCCTCATGTTTCTTCCCCAGATAAAGCTTTAAGTTTATTTTTGGTTAACAATCCTGGTAAACGAAAAAAAGTCTGCAGCTTGCGAGTAGGGTCGTAAGAAACTGTAATTCCTGTTGTGACCTGAAGATGGCACTAAGCCGCCATTGTCACGCAGATGAACCGTAAAATCCAAACAGGCTGACGTTAGCCTCCTCCTGGATGTTTTTCTTCGCCGTTAAAGAGTTTGGCTACAGTAGAGCGACATTAATCAACCTCTCCAGTCTCTGAAGCACCTCCAGCGACATCTCTGCGGAGTCTGCTCCCCGTCCACTCGATGCTCCTGAAGGTGAGTAGCTATCGTGACAGCTCGGTGCCTCTCTAACCGGAGAGACTGCGTAATGTTAGCCGCTAGTGTTAGCATGCACCGCTGCTCAAACGGCAGAGTCAGACCAGTGTTTACCGTCAGAGTCCGACACTCGGAGCATTAGTTGAAGAAGAGAGGTTTTCCACTGACATGAAAATGAAACAACGGGAAGATTTATTTTAACTCTAAGCCGTTTGAAAACGAGTCTGGCTGACTTAGCTAGCTAGCATGTTGTCAGGCTAAGGTCAAGAAGCTGTCCAATCTGACAGCTAACGCTAACTAACATGGTACCGATTCTACAAACGGGATATGTAGGAGACAGCCACGCCAATAGCAGGTAACATCAGCTCCGGTTCTGACCGCTGGAAACGGGGCTGTGTCGCTCACAAGATTTCCAACAAGAGGTGGGTTCCTGAAAGTTTGGCTGGGGTAAATATGGTTTTAAGGGAGGCTGATGGAGTCAGATGGGCTGCCCAGTGTGGCATACTGGGATGGGTTGGTGGTGGTATTGCTACCTGGCATTTTATGAAGGTTTGCCCGGGTTTAATCGTAGCTTTTCTGGGTGTGATGCTGCTTCTCCACAAATGGCGACAGTGTTAGTAAATAAACCGACTCATCCGCTTTACTTCTGCTCTTTCTATATAACCAGCAGCTAACAGCCTCTTCTCAGGCATCAGTCAGCTAAGCTCAGTGATGACTGACGAGGTTTCCAGGTCTTAATATAAATTTCTGATCATTACATTTCTGGTATGTAACAGTGCTGTGCAAAAGGTTTGAATGTGTCCTCATTTCTTTATATTTTGGCTTCCAAGGAGCCAGACTTTCTTGTAAATTTTTTGAAGTGATCTTGAGCAATAATAGTTCTGCTCGCTTTCTGGATTTTTTCCCCCCACTCGTTTTCAGTCCTTGTACCTGATCATTTTCAGAATATTCTTTTTGTTTCTTCAGCAACTTAAGATTGACCTATGAATCATTCAAGCATAAAAAGGCTTCTAACTCAAAGGATGAATCAGTGTTGTGTCTACGCAAAACTGTCAGCTTGGTAAAAAACCAGCAACAAAGTATATCCTTAGACAAGTGGTTAGTGGCAGCCTGTTGCATAACACATAATTTGCTCCCATTCATTTAGTCAAATCTGTGAAAATATCTAAAGATAACACAGTTTGATAGACATAAAATTGTATTTTTGCACCAACAAGGTGATTCTCGAAGCGCTATTGGCCCAAAACTATAAGACTAGTTTGTGTGAGTTTGAGTGTGTGGGTAAGCTAGAAAAATGCCCTTTTTGGAATTATTAAAGTTTCCCAATCGGAATCTGAAAAAATAACTATATTTTGGCGTGGAGAAACAATCCTACAAAGACCTGACACAAGACCTGAGAGTTCCATCTGGCGCTTCAGTTGATTCAGCTACTGTTCACTGAAGCCATGTCACAAATGGCTTTAGTGGAAGGGTGGCTGTATAAAGTATCTTAAAGCATTTTGGAGATCTTGTCAAAACTGGTATAACTGTAAATGCAGGAAAGTACCATGAAATTTTTAAACACCATGCAGCACCAACCGGAAAGCATTTGATTGGGAACAGTTTCATTTTTAAAAATTTTTTTTTTTAGCATAACAATGATCTCAAACACACACACCATTGCAGTAAAAGCATACCTGGATAGAAAAACACACAAAGGAACACTATCAATCATGGACTGGGGTCCGTTCTTCGTACCTCGCTTACTACATCCAAGATCAAATCATCGCGCTAACTTTGAGCTCGCTATTCCGGTTCTCCGAACGCAGCTGTTGTTGACGATTAGTATAGCTGGATGAAGTAATGTGAGATCACTGGGTGGCTTAACAGGGGCTACGCATCGATAGTAGAAACATTGATCGGCAACCCTTTGATTGGCGAACGAAAATGTCGAAGGAGCGCGCTCGGTATTTTTCGGCAGCAGAGCAAGAACTCTTGATTGAGGGATTTCAGGAGTTTCAGAGTTTAATTAAAACGCAAGGGAACACTGCAAAGGCTGCAAAAGCAAGGAGAGAGGGCTGGCAGAAAGTTGCTGACAAATTATACTCGTAAGTAATTTAATAATAATAATAATAATGGATTGGATTTATATAGCGCTTTTCAAGGCACCCAAAGCGCTTTACAATGCCACTATTCATTCACTCTCACATTCACACACTGGTGGAGGCAAGCTACGGTTGTAGCCACAGCTGTCCTGGGGCAGACTGACAGAAGCGAGGCTGCCATATCGCGCCATCGGCCCCTCTGGCCAACACCAGTAGGCGGTAGGGTAAATTTATTATATTATATTGCATTATATCATATTATATTATATTACATTATATCCTCTTTCACATTAGAGCCACAACAGGACCCACTAGAACATGGGAACAAGTAAAAGTGAAATATAAGAATATTCTACAGAATGGTAATATTTATCACTTATATTGCTTTTAGTCTCTTGAAAAGAGACCCTGAAATAATCTGTTTGTGTGTTTATAACAGCAACCAAGAAAAGGGCAGAGCAAAAAAAGACAGGTGGTGGTCCTGCACCCCCTCGTCAACAAGTTGGTTAAGTAAATAATACCCTCACGGGAAAATCGATATCTCTCTATGAGCACACTGTCGCGCTGAGCTAAAGGATCCTGTCTATCCCGCAATATACGCTGAATTCTGAACCCCCTCCAGCCATTGGGCGCTCCCCGGGCGCCCAATGGCTGCCCACTGCTTCACTGAGTGAATGGGTTAAATGCAGAGAGGAATTTCCCCACGGGGCCACGGGGATCAATAAAGTACACTTTCTTTCTTCTTAAAGGACCAGGAATTCATAAAATCTTAAGGTATTTAAATTTAAGAAATAATGCATAAAATATGACAATACAAAAAAAGAACAACTCAAAATAAATAATCTACACTTTGACACAGGGAGTTAGTCCTTAACAGGACGCTTATGTTATGTTTCAGTTTGATTTAATGTAGCAGTGAGTGCTAAAATGATAATTGTCAAAAATAACTTTCTTCAATAAAAAATGTTCAATATTAATTTGATAGAACTCATTCCATCAATAGCTTGATAGACAGCAAAGAAAGTCTAATTATGATGAGAATACCGCTAAGTTGAACTATTCATGTGACTGGAAGAGAGTTAAAACTACAGCATGTTAGGTTGACGCACCCGCAGCACTTAATCTATGGGTCTCTGCAGCCATACAAACTGAAAGACTGATCGATGGTCTGTATGGCTTATGTAGTGAGTCATAAACACAGAACAGTGGCAGTACAGATGAAATGTTTTACAGTTGTTTAGAACCAAACTATTGTCATCTTGGGTTGTTAAGTCAGGGTAAGTGATTTGGTGGAGGTTGTCAAAGTAGCTCCTTTTCTAAATCCATGCACTGCTCTCGCTCTCTGACATGCCCTTGTTTCATCTTTTGTCATCATTGTGCACTAGGAATGTAAAAGCAACCTGTTGCCTTAGCAATGATATCCCAATATTAAACATCTAGATCACAAAAACAATTATACAGGTGTTTTTGCTAATTCTATGCTATTGCACAACCCTAGTTACTAACGCCATGGCCTTAAACATTTCTATTAGACCGCACTTCCCCAGCTATGTGTAGAAAGTTGAACATTTCTGTCTTCCTTCACTGTTACATCAAGTGTGGTCAAATTGGGCATCTGATCCAAATCTGAAATTGTCAGAATTAAGGTTTTAGTTTATAATAGATGCTTATGTTACTTCATTGAAATACATGTCGTACATGTGTCATGTTCAGTTCCTGACAGAAAATGAATAATAAACAAACCAAAATTAACCATTGTATGTTCACATCTCACTTTTAACCTTTAACAGAAGTACTGATTTGGTTTATATCATGATGAATATCAATATCAACTGATGACATAGTAATTAATTGTGGCACCAAACAGATTTGGTGTACCACCAGTCACTATCCAGGCTCATTAGGTTTTCTTGAGATGTTTAAATTTAATCAAACATCAATGCCAGATGCAGACCTTTCATATAATGTACAGTCCAAATTAAGATAATTACAAAAGACCAGTCAACAAAGAGTCAAGAAAAAGGCTTCATTGACTTCAGGATGTCAGCTCAATATGTGCAGAAAGTTTCATAATGAGAGAGTGACAGATCTTTGATCTTGTGGTACAGCTGTAACATATAACCCAGCCTTCTGCCATAAAATTCATAACACATCAAAATGAAACTTCCTTTTACAGCCTTCTGAGATTTGTCTTAGAAACATAATTTGCTGTAGCTGAATGGCTTTTTAGTTCAATGACTTTCTGAACCCTCAGTTCTCTGTGACTTCATGTGACTACTTATTTGTGGAATAAATTCTTTGTATTTATTACACGGCGTGCTGCGGGGAAAAGTCTGTTCTAACGTTTGAGTCTAAGGTTTATTTTTTAGCACCTGGCGGCTCTTTTTTACTTCTCATTCGTAAATAATCTGCTCTTTCACGTGATTCAGTTTATTTTGAAAAGTCTCAACAGGATCTTGAGCTTTATTGTGAATGGTTTATGTGGTACATAAACAAGCGGACATGCGATGGTGTTACCGTCGTTGTTGCTAACCACAACGCATAAAAACAGGCGCTTGTCCTTCCGTAGTGTGGTTATATTAAATATAAGAGAAAGAGAGAACTTTAAGAAATTAATATAGCCACCACAGTGACCATCAAAACGGTGAAAAAATATTGCCTTAAACAGTTTATTTTCTGACACCACGAAACAAACGATAGCGTAAAATGAAACGATAGACGTTTTTATATCGTCATCCAATATATATCGTTATATCGAACAGCCCTATGTTGAATGGAGTCCCAGGTGTCTCTTAATAGGCAGTAAACAAGCATTCATTCTCTGACCTCAGTTGTCTGCCTTCAGTATCAATTTTGTTTTGTCTGCATCCAGTTAAACTGTGCGGGCCTAAATTTCATTTAAATAAAAATACTAAATAATTTAAGAAATTTGAGCGCTGCATTAAAATACTGAATATAAAAGCTCCAGAGTAGAAACTTAGTTCAACAAAAGTGATTACTGACACACTAATTGGATAACTAAGGATAATTGGAACAAAATGGACTACACCTGTGATTTCTGATGAGCCTAATTGCGTGCATATGGATATGAAATTACCCGTGAACAAGGACAACATCCAAGAAAATAAACCATTCCTTCTTTTTCAGCGTGAATAAACTTTGGTAACAAACATGAAAAGATGCCTGATGAGTACTGGGGGCACATCTTTAGTCTGATGAGACCAGAATACAATAGTTTGGTTCTAACCTCACCAGGACCACCTCGGTGAAGTGCAAAGTAAAGAATGAAGGAGGGACTATAATGATATCGAGCTGCAAAAGGTGATGGGGAGATGACATTTCTAAATGGCACCATGAATATTTCTGGACCAAAATACAAGCTGACAAGGTGGCTTCCAGTCACCTGATGCCCTGTAGAAGATGCCAGAGAGAAGAGTCAAAGCAACATTGCCAAAAGAATCTGAAAGAATAAATGAATTTTTGCAACTCTGTAAGCATCTAAGAGGAGATTATCAGGGGGAAAAGTAAATAAAAGTGAAAATAAGAAGAGGGAGGAGGCAAATGGATGCAGAAAGATTCAAATCTTTGTAATAAAAGATGGACTATTTGTTTGTTGCATTGAATTCCAACTATAGGGTCTGTATTCTTAATGAAAATAAATTCTGATAAGTTTAATACATTCTTTTGTGAACTTTTTATAAAGATAGTTTTAATATCTCAATAATAAAAATAAACATTTTAATAGATTTTTAATGCTATCAAAATTTTTTTTGACATACCCAGGCAAATAATTTTAACTAACTCTGCATTCACACAGGAAGTGACTAGAATTGATCATAGAAAGTCAATGACATTTAGCAACTTTATGCAAAAACAAGTGAGAGCGACCACCAATAACTGTAAAGAAGAAGTCATTTGACATTTCAGGTGGGGTGGGTAGGCAACTGGAGCCTGGAATGTTCATTAGTGACCAATCACTGATGAGTGAAATGCTTCATATGAGGATAAAATTAAAGGTTTAACTCATAGATGTTATGAGTAGTTTAGTTAAACTCATAGAGTTAAACCTATGAGTTTAACTAAAGAGTTAAACCTTTAGTACAAATCATGTGAATTATACCCTGGATTTTAGATACACTTTAACTCTTTGAACCTGATACTGTCTTTGGCTCTTCCAAAGATAATTTAGATGCACTCCCTCCAAAACCAACCCCCCCAAAACCTTTAGGTATTTATACTTAAGATATGTCTAGTTACCCTTAAAAGATTGTCCAGATGAACAGAATCAACTTTTGTGGGATACCCTTAAAAGCCTTTAAACACTGTTCAACACTTATACCTGTTAACTGTCTGCACCTGGCTCACAGAATTTTCCAGGAATGGTGACGCTATTTTCCAGAGAATCACTTGGTGATGATTTTGCACAATTTGATCTTTTATCTCAAAACACAATGTGTTCGAGAGCATTTTGGACATGCAAAATAAGTTATTGTTGTGGTGCTAAGAAGTAACCCTGAAAAGTTAATCCTGAAGTAACTTCGCAAATCCTGCTAAACCTGCTTCATAAATTTCAGTCCTCTGCTCTGTTTTACACAGAACTAGTTCACAAACATCAGAGTATGAGAAACCAATTTTTACCAATGCCACAAGTTTAACCATGAACTTGACATGACAGGCGTTTCAGCTGACAGACTGACATGTTGAGTTTTGGTTGCCATGTTGACACTACCATCTTGAGTTTGTGGTGAAAAAGGAGCCCATATGGTAGACGTGTGTGGTCTTGGTGGTTGTTTTGACCGATGCAAACTGACATTTCTCTGACGTCATACCCAGCCCATTTTGTGTGTGTGTGTGTGTGTGTGTGTGTGTGTGTGTGTGTGTGTGTGTGTGTGTGTGTGTGTGTGTGTGTGTGTGTGTGTGTGTGTGTGTGTGTGTGTGTGTGTGTGTGTGTGTGTGTGTTTCTCAGCAGCTGTTTGGTTGTGTTAGGGGACCCTGGAAGCAGCTGTGTGTGTATTTGTGTTTCTTCCATGTTGTAGTTTGTGATTTTTGACAATGACAGATGTGTTTTGGTTTTTTTTGGGTGGGGGAGGGTTCTTCCCATGGGACTGCATGATACTGCAAAACAGCTGGATCTACTTCCTCTGTTCTTTCGGATCCTCCTCGTGGCATCATTATTATATCATGAACCGTTGTTCATCCTTGCCTTCTCCTTTTTTCTGGGATTGCTATTGAGAACATAGTTATGTATATGGATTGATTAATTATCTGTTACACTTAAACTGGCGTCTCTCATTTAGAAACCTGAACACTACTGGAAACCTTTTCCTGTTTGTGTGTCAGCAGTACCAGCCTCCAGCCTTTATTTAGCATCGTTTAACCTAGTCATGCTACACTGCACTGATACAACCATTCAGCAGTGAAACACAAGCTGCTGACATATGCTGAGGATGTTGATGGTGTCTTTTGGGGATTTTTCTAGAATGTTTCTCCTCATGGAACTGCACTAAAGAGGTAAGGGGTGAGAGATGGGATCCTGACAGTTGTAAATGGTATAGTTAATTGTTTGTGGTGGTAAAAAAGACAACAAAACGTTTTAAAATGTTTTTATGGTTTTATATTATCCAGTGTGATGTCATCAAACGTCTTTCTGGAACACACAACTAATGATGACATACGGGGGGAGATCTCCCTGTCATCTCCCTGTGTGAAACTGCCTGATTCAGTTTAAGCGTTGTTTTCAATAGATTGCATAGTCAAAAAACTCACTCCCATTTTTTCTTGTTGCATGTTGAAGCTGTACTTGGAATCTTGTTAAGATCCAACCATGCAAAATCAGATTTTTTTTTTTTTTGCCGTTTTTAAGTGGTCTTAAACCTTTGCTTGGGACTCTTGTAGAGGACATAAAGTCAGAGATAGAAACAACAAGGAGCAGGTGCATCTAGTACAGGTAGAGCTGCTGCAAAAACCCACAGAGCTCAGCAGCCTGTTCTCTGATTGGATAGTTAAATTTGTGATTGACATGACATTGGCCAATCAGATGAAAGGAAGAATAACAGGGTCAAAATTCGTACTTGTAACTTGAAGCTTGAGTGCAGAGTTTCACACGTATTTTTTAAGTAAAAGATTTGTGTGTGGACGTAAGTCCACACACAAATCTTTTTTACGCACACACAAATTCTTTTTACACATACAAATCTGTTTTACACACACAAATTCTTTTTACACATACAAAACTGATTTACAAGTACAAAATATTTATGACCACAATTTGAGCCCATACAGGGGCCCTTACAGTGTTTTAATCAAAGACTAATTGTTGATTTTGTTGCATAAAGCTACTTCAAAGAGTCAGCTACTGTTCTGCCTGCATCATGGGAAGCTTACTTGTGTAAACAAGGGCAAAGAGAGGCGTGCGCTGTCACAAACTGGACCAAAGAAAGGAGCCAGGAGGCAGCTATAGGCAATTCACTGCCATTTAACGTATGATTTTATTGTCAAATTATGTTATTATTATTATTATTATTTTTTTAAATTGTGTTAAATGTCTCTTAAGCATTTATTTTAGTTTTCAATTTTGGGGTGTAGGTTATCCTTTATTGTGATAGGACCGTGGAGAGAAGACGGGAAGGATGGAAGAGATACACCTTGGTGAAGACACACAACATAGGGCCTGGTGGATTCAAACTTAGGCCCTATAATAGTCTTACAGCATATGGGTCACCTGCTCAAACCAGTGAGTTATATTGGCGACCTAGTTTTCAAGTTTGACTGTTGCTTGAGTGGTCTCATTTTCAACTCCTGCCGTTTAATAATTGGACCAATAGGTAAAGGAGCTTACAAAGAAAAGCGTCTGGACTTCTTTGCAAGCTCCTTTGACTACGATGACCTGGATGACTAAGAACCTTCACAGACAATTGGACCAATAATTGAGTTGCCAACAACATGCCTAGTACATGCTACAGGACATACTGTGTGGAAATAGCTGCGTGACTTGTGTGGATAGTGTGTAGCAGGGAGCATCCATCTTTGTAGTTGTAAAAACAGTCTGCACATTGGCACAGTCTTTAGATAGAAGTCCTTCCTGTATTGTGTCAGAAGTGTGTATTCTCATGTTCATGTCCGTTGGATAAAATGTAGAAAGTTCAGAGATGCAGCACGTGTGTCCTTATAGCTAAACAGTAAGAAGTCCACTGACAGGAAACACTTGTTGGTTTTCTCCTCTTGGTTGGCCATTAATCTGTTTTTTGTTGTGAGGTGATTGCTTTGTAGTGGGTTATGAATTGTGAATAATTGTTTTTCTCACATTGTATTTATTAAAATTGTGGAATGATATTTCTTTAATGATATATTATTTTTATTATCAATGGGAAAGTGGGCAAAAATGTCAGTTGGCATGTTTTGGCCTTTGAAACAGACAGGGTATAAGGTAGGGCTGCACGATTCATCGTTAGAAAATCGCGATCTCAATTCATACTTATGTGCGATCTCATTTCCAAATGACAACGATTTATAAAAATTTTTAAAAAAAAGACGACGACGACGATTGTACTGCATTTTGATCCGGGACATAATCTGCATGAAAACAAGCGCTCACTCTTCCTGCTCAACAAATGACAAGGGCGGAGCCTTGTACCACGTGATACAGAAGCTGTGCCGTGTGATGCTAAAATTAGCAGGGAAAAAACAACGGAGAGCACGTCAGGGATGACGAGAAAGTGACAGGAGAAAATCCGTCCCGGTCAACCACCCAAACATCAATAACGGGAACCTTATACAGCGCTTTCCCATACCCGTCGAACTTCCGCAGGCACAAAGAAATTACGGAGGCCATCACTTATCACCTGACCAAAGATATGGCTCCCATCAACACTGCAAAACGAGGGATTTAGGAAAATGATCAACACCCTAGACAAACGCTACACAGTGCCGTCCCGCAACTATTTTTCTATTGTTGCACTACCTGCTCTATATACGCAGCGTCGAGCAACGGTGGAGACGGAATTTCAAGCAGTACAACATTTTGCGGCAACAACAAAACGTGAGACATTTGTTGTTTTTATGTTCAGTCTCAACTGTTACGAAGTTGATGTGCAGTTAATAAGTGCAATAAATATTTATATTGGAAAAGAAAATCGTGAGAGAATCGTGATCTAAATTCTAAGCAAAAAAAATCGTGATTCTCATTTTATGCAAAATCGTGCAGCCCTAGTATAAGGCTTTGCTTGAAACTTTGATTCCCACTTGTGTTTGTGCAAATGAGTCATTAAAAGCAGTTAATTTTACTAATAAAAAAAGCAGATAGTAGTCAAATAGCTTTTAAAAAAAGACCTTTCGATTTAGGTTCGACTAAAGCCACAGATTTGCATACATACTGGTAAGCCATCAGCACTGGCAAAGGAACCAGATTTGTTCATGCATGGTTAATTCTGTATTTTCCACAGTGACTTTTACTTTTTCGATTTGGAGTATAGCTAGGGGGCCTCGTGGCTGTTTTGTTTTTTGTTTTGTTTTTTCATTGGAGGTGTCTGTGTGTGTGTTTTTTTTTTTTTTTTTTTTTTTTTTTTTTTTATGAATATAATGGTTAAATCGTGTAGTGGATCAGACAAAATCAACCTCCCGATAAAGGAAATGATGAGGACATCTGACGAGCTGACTTTCTGTTCTGACATTTTGACTTTGTTGGTTTCCTTCTTCAGTGTCAGAGAAGCTGCAGCAGTGATCGGTAGGTGTACTTAGTGTTTGTCATGTCAGCTGTACAAATATGTTGAGTTAAAGAGCCAATTTAGCAGCAGCCTCTACATCTACATTTACATTTGTCAGTGTTCTTGGCTGTTTGTCTGTCGCCATTAGCCTCGTTCCAGATGAATGGCGCCTTGCCTGGAACGCAGACAAGTGCAGGCAGCGGCTGTAATCAAGATGTACAGTTCACAAGGAAGTCGAAGAAACTTACTTCTGGTTCTGCTCCAGATTTAAATGAAGTTATCGGCTTGGTCGTTTCAGCTTGTATTCAGCCTCCAGTAGCGCCATACTTTAGTAAAATGGCATACAGGCTGTGTTCATGGTTAGACATCCCCATTACTCAACTATTTCAAATTAGATTTGCCAGAACTAATATAAGGCAGCCCCATATGGAACAGAAATATATGTATAAAGGAAATCTATTATACCCTGCAGTGTCATGCTAAGACTTACTGCTGAAAGTAGCCACTTTTTTCAGTGTTCTTACTATATATCTAACATTTGGAATTAAAAGACAGATCTCACATTTCTTTTAGGTTAGATGGTTATCAGTTTGTTGCTGTCCTTCTCAAATCATAAAGTTTTAAAGTAATTCAAAAATCTACCAGTACAGTGTAGAATCTCTAAAATTAAATTAGTACTATACAGCTTCTCTTAACTCTCATTATGCTGCGATCTAACTGAACTATCTAAACCAATCAGGTCCTCATTTACATTAGAGGCCAGGCATTTTTTTTTATCATGCACTTGGTAAAGAACAAGTAGCAACATCTGCAATTTCTCTAGAAGCCACTTGAGGTTATTTCCAAAAATGAGTCATAGACCCCCATGTTAAAATGCCCAAATTTAGAGCATCAAAAAATTTGTTTACAGCCTGTTTAAAAACAGTGTTTTAGGTCTTCAAAATGTGGTGTCCAGAATATTTGACTGAATGATAAAATGTTTTTCAGCAACAGAAATGACAATAAATATGCCAGTAAACTGTTGGTTGCAAGATGTTAAGCCACCCACCACAAACCGGCACTGCATTGCTTACAGGCGGCATGGTCTCTTCATCTCTATCTGTGATGTCAACAAACAAGGCAGAGAGAAGTTAAATGCCGCATAAATTACATTACTGGGCAGGAACATCCCAAGTCTAGAAACCAATGGGTGATGTCACAATGTCCTTTTTATACACAGTGTTTGGTAGAGTAGCTGCAGTGCCTGGCTCCAAATACTCCAGGTGGCTTGATCTCCTTTAAGTTGTTGTTTTGTGTAAGTTTGAATGACATCAGACATGCGTCTAACTAAAATAACCTTTTTGTCATGTGACCACTATTAATCCCACCGGTAAAGCTCTGACTGGCTGGCTTCCTAGAACATGGTTGTGAATATGTGGTTGAATTTCCAATATGTGGTGGCGATGATAGATTAATGACTCCCTGACCTTTGCTGCGTCTTGGGAATGTTTCCACCAGTATGATTATAATCTGATTGCCTCAGGCAGTTTAATGCAGGTACAATAGATATGTTTGCTTTCTAAACTTTTTCAGTCAACTCTGCTGAAATAAAGGGTTTTATAAGGTGAGAGAGACCTTGGAAAACCTGAATAGGATTAAAGCTAGTTGTGGAATTGACTACATTTATTTAGGTGGGTATTGATTAATCTTCCCAATAAGGATTAGCTGGTTACCCCTTGTCTCTCTTCTTTTTGGTGCTTTTTGAATCAGCAAATGCAGTTTCAGGAGATAACATGTTTTAAACGTCTCTGAGTAGATTAGATCGAGAAGTTCCTTCGTTATGTAATTTGCGTCTCAGACAGTTTAGCTGTGTCTCCTATTATTCTTTCTGGGTGTTTTTACAGCACCGTGCCAAACTTTTCTGTGTCCAGGCTGAAGACGGGTCCAGGAAAAATAATTCTTCCCTTTAACCCTGCTGGATGTGCTGTGTGTCCAAACCACAGCAAGCACCCACCGCTCTTTGCTGAACCACGTCACAGCATTAAACTGACTAAAATAGAGGACGGCAGCAGTAAATGCAGCAGTTTTAAGAACTGATCTATGTTCAAGAAAAGATTGGTTAAAGAAATCTCTTTAAATAATCTCTTCTTTCTATGTTATAATCATAGATCCTTTGGTTATAACCTGGAAGATGCAGATGCAGATCCTAAGTTGATGCTAAAATGCTTGTTTAATAAGCTGCATCTATAAAAAAATTTTGGACAAACCTGCTAATTAGTGCTACATAACAAATTAATTAAATCCTTATACTTCAATAACCAAAACAGAAGCATCAAAATCTTTTGGAGGTTTTTACCACAAGGCAGGCCATATTATTTCAGATAATTATATGAAAAATGATTCAGAAGCAACCAGCGGCACAGAAGGGGTCTAGTCCAACAGATGTCCCATTCAGATTGATGGAAGTGAAGCATATCAGACACCTTCCAGCTCAAACAAAACTACTCTCCTAACTCCAGTATCCATATTTTCGAAGAATAGAAAAATAAATAATGAAATCCCCTGTACAGTTGTTATGAAGGGTGAAACTATCCACAGAAGCCTAAACTGTTTTTTGTACCACTCTATAAACATGTTTACTTCAGTTGTTTTAACATGGCAGTCTGTAGAGAATCGTTCTCTTTTGAAGCCAGCCTCAAATGGTCATTATAGGAATTGCACTTTTTGGTTACCCAGTGGTAACCAGTAACACACCTGTGTAGACCAGAGCTCATCTTTTTAAACAAACTTACACCTATTATCTAAAAAATAACACAGCTAGAGTTGAAAGCCGATTAAGTAAAAATATCAGCGAGTCCAGTTCTGATCACAAATGTTGGTGGTTTAGCTCATTTACCATTATTGATTAGTGCTAGAAACTCTTTTAACTCTTTGTTAAAGCTTGAGTTAAATTAATTGTTGATCTAAATTTAAAAAAAGTTCATTCATGATGTGCTCAGCCTTTTATTGGATCACCAGTGTTTGTATTTATTTATATAACTAGAATAATTCACTTAAAAAGACAAAACCTTCTAATCTATGCATAAAAACAGACAAAAAAAAAGAACTAAAAATGTAAACAGCAAAGTTGTTGTTGTTGTTGTTGTTTTTTCTTTTTAAAATTGGTTTTGATTCTGCATGAGCAGTTTTATGTCAAGGTAAATGACTAAATAAAGTTCATTTAGATAAATTTTCAAAACTAACTGCCCAAATATGTGCTGAGTTTGGTACAGCTGTCTTTTCACTGGACTTGCACAACCGTTTAAATCCAACAACAAGGTGCCGAGTTGTGTCCATCTACTCTTAGGTATTCCTGGAAGTCCTTAATTGGCTCTCTCATCTCTAACTTCATGAAGGACATGAGGATTCCCACACACACAAACACACCGTCACTCAGTCAGAAATAGCAGTTTAATCAGCGTTCGAAATAGCAGCTTAACCAATCAACGTTGCTGAGTCGTAGTGAGCCTGCAGCGTTGTCACATTAATGGCTGGTGATGTAGGCTATACTCACAGAGATCCTCTAAGCTGATTGGCTGTCTGCTGGAGTTATTCACCACACCTGGCATGACACAGGGGGCTGATTAGAGATGGAGTTATTTGTTTGGACTGTGGAAAAAATTCAGCACCTCCTCCTGGAGTTTGCTACAGTGACAGATGATAGACAGAGCACCAACGACACACAGCAGACAATTATTTCTGAAAATCCTCCAGACTGTCACATATCTTTTCTGTCTAATCAGAGCCACATGTAGAAAGTATACATAGATACACAAAACCATATGAAAACAACACACAGCCTTGATACGTCCATCAGAGCATTCGCCCTCTTTCCTCCTGTCTTGGATTCCCACCCAACCTCTCTTCCTCCAAGCTAACATCCCTCCCTCCCCGACTTTCTACCCACACCTCTTCCTTCCCAATCTCCTTCATTCCTTCGTGCATTCCCTACCGTTGCGCCCTTCCTTTTCACAGAATGACACAGCAAATCACTAATCCAAGTTGTACTAAAGCTGTAGAAACTTCTGCATTATATTTTACTGTGCAGATCTCAGACAGATGAGGGCTGAAATAGGGAATGAGACAAAAATGGGGGATTTGAAGGGAAGGAGAATGATAAGAAAGAGGAGCGGGAGTTGACCTTGATTTTGTCCCCCACCCAGCTCAAACTGCTTACAAGACACTGCTCGGTGGACGTACACCTATTGTTTTTCTGCTGGGGATTCACCTTGGATGCATATAGAGCTACTAACAGAGAGCAGACCACCAACCAGAAGGGTCAACAAACAAGGGGTATAGCGACACTGTCTTTCATTGTTGATATAACAGTCTCCTTTTAATCAATTCAAGAGTTTAAATTACATGATAAGACATTTGTTAGAGGTGTGTTTGCAGCTGTATTTTGAATGGATCCATCTGTTTCAGCGTATTCATCACTCTAAAGTACAAAGATGCACAGTTGAAATGGTGTAAAGCTGCCAAAAATACAGCAGCACTAGTCCTATTAATAATAAAATTACAATATTATAATTATAAGAACATTTTTCAAAAAAAAAACCATTTTTCATTTTTCAAAAGTCATCCAGTCTTGGTTAAAAAAATGACACTGCAATTTCTGGTTCAAAGGGATAGGTTTTAACAGTAATTAACATTCAGGATGTACGTTACTTTTGCATGCTAAAGTAATGTAGCAATTTAGTTATGATATTAAAAAAGTAGTCACATTTTTTGGACCAAATAAATCTAACGCATCTTGAATGACAATTTTGGAAAATTCAAAGTTAGGATTATTTAATGTTTTCTTTTCAAACTGTTGGATTGTAGCAGTGGAAAGTTAGATTTGAATCATCAGGACGAGTTCACCAATCCCAGGACAGAACAGATGTGGCCTGATGTTTGTGTTTTGCTTCTAATGTTAGAATTCATTGCTCATGGGGAATACTGTTTACACTCTGTGTGTGTGTAAGGTTTTGTGTGAGGGTTTCTGTGTGTGTGGCTGTGCACTCCAGCCTGTATCTGAAGCTCACGCTTGGTCGAGGTTGGATCGTGACTTGAGAACAGGCTGTCCCATCGTGGTTAAATTTGTGCGCTGTGTGGTGAGCAGTTGTGATCCACTCCTGTGATGTGGGCCCAATGCGAGTGCGTTTTAAGCTGAAGGTATTTCTTACCTTGATGACATGTTAGATGTTTGAGGTTTTCAGGATTTTTGGTAATCGCCGGGTGTCTGTAGCTTCTTACTCAAACATCTCGCTTGTAGGTTTTCCCTCTTCTGTTTTGTTAAATTACAGAAGAATTGAAGTTATGATAAAGTCACAATAAATGCCTCTCAGACTGACGCTGGATCCTGAACAGTAGTTTAACCTCTGACATGTTTATGAACAGGACTTTTATCATGGTGGTTAAAAACAAAGTCTGGTTTTGTACTGTTAAAGCTGTGTTTATGCTGTAATTGCATAAATCCAAACTGGTGTTTATCGTTACTGGCAGCATCCACATTTCTCTCACAGGCTCTCATGTATTGAGCTGAATGTCTGCACAGGGCTGCAAGCGGCAGTTTAAAAAATTTTTTTTAAATTGATTATTCTGCTGATTTTATTATAGACACCATCATTATGTGCAATGACTATACACCGCGTTTTCAGTCTCCTGGTGCTATAGAACATGTGGTATAGCGCAAAAAAAGTCTGAGGGGCAGAACTGGCCTGCAGATCATCCCAATCTGGCCTCTAACATCCTAAGAATAAAATTAAACCGTATCAGCATTAATCATTTAAATCTGAAACAAAAGTTCCCCCTGATTCCGCTACCCTCAGAATCAACTGGGTTGTTTTGTTTTTTGTTTTGTTTTAAATGGCCTTAACAGGAAAATGTATTGATCTCTGTTAAAACTAGATAACACAGACTATTTTACTGTAATTTTTTTGAGCCAGGACAGACATTTGGTTTTGTTTGTTTGTTTGTTTGTTTTTGTTTTTTGGTCTTTTTGCTTTGCTTCACATAACAGAAAAAAAATGAGAGCTACATTTTAAAGTACTAACTGTCACATCTTGTCACGTCATGGATTTAACAGTCTTTGTTTAGAAAAACAAGCCTTTGATTTTATTTTATTCTACTGAGCAATGT
The DNA here is from genome assembly GCF_963969265.1 of Rhamphochromis sp. 'chilingali'. Classification (NCBI taxonomy): domain Eukaryota; kingdom Metazoa; phylum Chordata; class Actinopteri; order Cichliformes; family Cichlidae; genus Rhamphochromis; species Rhamphochromis sp. 'chilingali'. Next base: position 25,429,653 of record NC_137936.1, on the reverse strand, counting down.
TTTTGTGAATGAGAAAATAATCCTCAATCATAATGTACATAATGTATTAGTGTGGAGCACTTAAGGAAAATCAGTACGGTATCTTTAAACAGAGATGTTCTTTTTGGGGATGATCCTTCAGTAAATGGACTTCATCGTGTCAATACTTAAACTTCCTGACAGAAAAGGTTCAGAAGTGAAGAAATAATTATGGAAAATGCCACAGGAGTTGCCCATTATATATTTGTATTTATTATACTTTAAAAAAAATTATGAGAGAGACATCAAAGCATTCACACTGACCAAAAGAGCTAGTCTCTTGTTCTCCTGTAAAATTGACTTAATCTCCCCCCATCATAACCAATTCTGATAATTTCATCTGCTTTTGTAGATTATTTCAGGATTATTCCGTTGTGACTCTGGAGACAAACATTCATATAACAATATGAGAGTGTAGGCTATACTAGTTGTTGTGGTGTTTACACATATAGAAACAGATAAGAAATAACCCAGCCAAGCAGAGATTTATAGATTAAAACACAACAAAAAACAACTGACTGGAAGGTCTCCAGATATATGAGATGACCACTTAGCAGTATGATGTACACGGTTTCTATAGCCAGTAATAAAACTTAAAGTACAATGTTATTAACAGGATTTTTCTTATCCCACTCATTGAGACATAAAACGCGTGCGTGCATGTGTGTGACAGTTTGGTGGAAGCTGATGTGCTGAAGCATTTGATGTCAACTGTTTGTGGCAGCTTGTCCAGGAAATGCTGTTTTATAAGGCGAGTTCAGATTCACTTGATTGGAGTTGTTGTAAATGAGAACATTGGGGTTTTTTTTTTTTCCTCAAGAACAATCTAATACATTGTTTATGGGATTTTTTTTTTTCTTTTTTCGTCTTCCTAGAAGGATACTCCCAGTCCTCCACTTCCAATGAACTCCACGTTTAAAGATATAAAAGCTATTCATAGGGTGTGACAAAAGCTGATGAGCCGAGGCCAGTGAAAAAGTATATTGTGCAAGTTGACAGCCCAGCTTCTGACCCATTAGAGCTGATGTCATGTTTTTATCAGTCACAGAAATGATGTGAAGAAGTGAAATATTTGAAGAGAACTGTCACTAACAATAGTCGTTGTTTTTTTTGTTTGTTTTTGAGTCATCACATTAAAGAAAGCCAATTCTCCCCACACAAAATAACACTGTACACCTTAAATGAATGCTTAACTATTACAACTGACATTGTGTCATTTCCTATCTTTTCAGGAAGTGGTGACCCTGCCTAACTGACACCCTGCTTTCCCTGCCGTCCCCCCATCTCTGCCCCCCAGCCCCGTGTCCTGATTGGATCTCCGTGGTGCCGGCGGTGGATTGGAGCACTCTGATTGGGGGCTTTGCGAGGTGGTTTTTCGGTCTGGCGCCGCCTCCCCCCGGGGCCGGCGTGCGCTCCCAGCAGCCCGTGGTGCCCTGCGCCCCCCCGTCCCCGTCACTGCACACCCGAGCCCATGCCCAGGGTACGATCAAAGGATGAGTTTTTAGCATTCACACCTGTAGTTCAGTTTCCTCTCTGTGCATCAAAGCAGACATCTCATCAAAACCACTTCCTTGTTTTTGCCCCTATTAGCCTGAGAGTTGTGAAGATGAATTCACCAGTGTAGACTGAAAAATTCACAACGAAGAAAATGTGAACCATTTAAAAATACAAAGCACAAACGTATACCGCAGTAGAAATGACTAAAACGTTTTAGCCCATTCAGACGGTTTCAGTATAAATGTGGCCCCTGATGTTCATGTAAACAGCAAGGACAAGAGGTGGGTGTCTCTCTTGGCTATTTGCCACGGCTGTCTGAGTTAATGAAGGTTGATTAAACCTTTTTTCCAGTGTTATGGTTCACTGTGTTACCCTAGCAACCAGTTAAACCACACCAATGTAATCACCGAAGGATCTAATTACTGAATTATCCGCCTATTACTCGGCTCTTTCTGCAAAAACTCCCTCTATTAGGAGCTCATCAGTCTCAAAGTTTGATATCAGAGCCGATGTATTACCCAATATTTTAACCAAACCTGCTGCTTATATGGTGTCATGTTCTTAACATTTTATATTTAACTTTGTTACATGTTTATAATAAATTTATGGAGACTGGGTCCTTCTCTAGATTGATTTGAGGTAGCTGTTGCTCAGACAGTAGACCATCTCCTTCAGTCCTCTTGGCAAAGTTATACACACACACACACACACACACACACACACACACACACACACACACACACACGCCATCAAGTGCGGGATCTACCAAGGAGATGCTCCGTCCCCACTGCTGTTCTGCATAGGCCTGAACCCCCTCAGTGAGATCATTGACAAGACTGGCTACGGATACCGACTACGGAACGGAGCAGTTGTCAGCCACCTCCTGTACATGGATGACATCAAGCTGTATGCCAAGAGTGAACGAGACATCGATTCACTGATCCACACTACCAGGATATACAGCAATGACATCGGGATGTCATTCGGGCTGGAGAAGTGTAGTCAGATGATAACAAAGAGAGGGAAGGTAGTCAGAACTGAGGGGATCAAGCTACCAGAAGGCAACATTGCAGACATAGAGGACAGTTACAAGTACCTGGGGATCCCGCAGGCGAATGGGAACCATGAAGAGGCAGCTAGGAAAGTTGCAACCACCAAGTACCTGCAGAGGGTCAGGCAAGTCCTGAGGAGTCAGCTGAATGGTAAGAACAAGATCTGGGCTATCAACACCTACGCCCTGCCCGTGATCAGGTAGCCAGCTGGTATAATAAGTTGGCCAAAAGAGGAGATAGAAGCCACTGACATCAATACAAGAAAGCTCCTTACCATGCATGGAGGGTTTCACCCCAAGTCCAGCACCCTGAGGCTGTACGCTAAGCAGAAGGAAGGGGGGCCGGGGACTGGTGAGTGTCAGCACCACAGTCCAGGATGAGACAACGAACATCCAAGAATACATCACGAAGATGGCCCCAACTGACCGAGTGCTCAGTGAATACCTCAGGCAGCAGAAACCCAAGAAAGAGGAGGGAGACGAGGAACCATCATGGAAGGACAGGCCCCTGCACGGTATGTACCACCGGCAGATAGAGGAGGTGGCTGATATCCAGAAATCCTACCAGTGGCTGGACAAAGCTGGACTGAAAGACAGCACAGAGGCACTAATCATGGCAGCACAAGAACAAGCTCTGAGTACAAGATCCATAGAGGCTGGGGTCTATCACACCAGGCAAGACCCCAGGTGCAGGCTGTGTAAAGATGCCCCTGAGACAATCCAGCACATAACAGCATGGTGCAAGATGCTAGCAGGCAGGGCATACATGGAACGCCATAACCAAGTGGCCAATACCATAGGTCCATTTACTACAAATCTCGGACATGCAAATCTCAGAGACCTTGGCCTCAAGGTCAGAGGAAACGAGGAAGGTGTTCTTAAAATCTTGTGACTGCAATAACTGGAGAATAAAGGTGGCTTAGGATTTTCAAATTGATACCATAGGTGTATCTACTAGAACGCTGAGGGGTAGCACTGGCAAAGATGTAAAGGAATGTGAATTTGTTGCTTATCTTTATTTGAGTATTGGAGTTATGGGCTCTTCCCAATAAATCTTAACACTTTTAAACAATAACTGCAGCACAAGCCCAACTCCAACTCTAGTCAGTCCTCTCCACCCTTTTCCTAACTGCTGAAGAAAAATACAGCAGCAAGCTTTGGGATATCCTCATCTTTCTCCAACTCGTCAGCGTGTGTAGCTTTTTTTTTTTTTTTTTTTTTTATAAATGGTGTAAGAGGGACGTATTAGAAAAATTTGCTCATTCATTCAGGTCATTACAATGACATTTCTAAACTCCTCCCACCTGTCTTAAATCTCGTCTTGTTTCTTGTTCTTTGCCCTTTATTATCAGTTCTTTAATATTTATGGACTGTTTTTACATTTTGGCACCCTTCAAATCAATTTAAATACTACTACTACTGCTGCTACTGATGATGATAATTTAACCCCCCCCCCCCCCCCTCCCCCCAAGGGAAAAAAAAAAAAAAAAAACTTCAGCCACTCCACAGATGTTTTCTAGCTTCTAGCAGCCAGCTCTCCTCCCATCCACAGCCAGTGTGTTTTGCACAGGTGCTGGATCAGCTGCAGTGTTCTGGTATTTGACTTTTATTCTGATTACAATTTTTTTTTTTTGTTCTTTTTTACTTGTAGTTTTAATGCATAGTTGTCAACATTCTCTTGTGTGTGACACATCTTTATATTTCAGGATCAGTGCCGGTCTATATCGTGCACACTTTAATTTCCAATAACAGTGTCCCCATAACAATGAGGAAACTGGTTTGTGTTTAGTTTATGAGTGGTATGTAGCAAACATTAAATAGGTTTGTGTCTGTCCTGCTTTATGCCCTCTATTCGATGGTGTTTTAATGCAGCCAAATTGACAATAAATCTAAAGTAAATCAGTTTTTACCTTCAAGTCATTTTGACCCCCTATGAGCAAGCACTTTGGCGACAGTGGGAAGGAAAAACTCCCTTTTAACAGGAAGAAACCTCCGGCAGAACCAGGCTCAGGGAGGGGCGGCCATCTGCTGCGACCGGTTGGGGTGAGAGAAGGAAGACAGGATAAAGGACATGCTGTGGAAGAGAGGCAGAGATTAATAACAGATATGATTCAATGCAGAGAGGTCTGTTAACACATAGTGAATGAGAAAGGTGACTGGAAAGGAAAAACTCAATGCATCATGGGAATCCCCCGGCAGCCTACGTCTATTGCAGCATAACTAAGGGAGGATTCAGGGTCACCTGGTCCAGCCCTAATAATATGCTTTAGCAAAAAGGAAAGTTTTAAGCCTAATCTTGAAAGTAGAGATAGTGTCTGTCTCCTGAATCCAAACTGGAAGCTGGTTCCACAGAAGAGGGGCCTGAAAACTGAAGGATCTCCCTCCCATTCTACTTTTAAATACTCTGGGAACAGCAAGTAGGCCTGCAGAGTGAGAGCGAAGTGCTCTAATAGGGTGATATGGTACTACAAGGTCATTAAGGTAAGATGGGGCCTGATTATTTAAGACCTTGTATGTGAGGAGCAGGATTTTGAATTCAATTCTGGATTTAACAGGAAGCCAATGAAGGGAAGCCAAAACAGGAGAAATATGCTCTCTCTTTCTAGTCCCTGTCAGGACTCTTGCTGCAGCATTTTGGATTAACTGAAGGCTTTTCAGTGAGTTTTTTGGACATCCTGATAATAATGAATTACAGTAGTCCAGCCTGGAAGTAATAAATGCATGAACTACTTTTTCAGCGTCACTCTGAGACAGGATATTTCTAATTTTAGAGATGTTGCGCAAATGGAAGAACGCAGTCTTACATATTTGTTTAATATGTGCGTTGAAGGACATGTCCTGGTCAAAAATGACTCCAAGGTTCCTCACAGCGTTACTGGAGGCCAAGGTAATGCCATCCAGAGTAAGAATCTGGTTAGATACCATATTTCTAGGCTTTTCAGGGCCGAGTACAATAACCTCAGTTTTATCTGAATTAAGAAGCAGAAAGTTAGCGGCCATCCAGGTCTTTATGTCTTTAAGACATTCCTTCAGTTTAACTAATTGGTGTGTGTTATCTGGCTTCATGGACAGATAACACACAGATTTTATAACAAAGAGGTTGTCTGACTGAAATTTCCTGTCACTTCAAGTCTTGGCTATATTCACGTGTAAACTCACAGCCCAGAGACAGCTGAGGCTAAAGTGTGTTGTTCAGAGTTAAACTAATGGTTCATAGTCAGCTCTTTAGAGGTTTGCGCTTGTTATGTAATTAACTAATGTTACCTCACTTTCGATCTGTCAGCTTTCTAAGAGGGGAGACAGGCTTCCCACAGAGGGTGAAAGGACATGCTGTAACAATGCACACTATAAGAGAATGTTTTTGTTTGTTTTTTTGTTGATGTTGTTCTGGTCACCCCACAAAATAAAATTAATAAGCTCATAAACGGCCAGTTTGCCAGATGCCAGATATTAAAAGGCCCATCCAGGTGAGAAAATTATGAAAGGTTTTGGCTGACAAGAATGACTCTAAAACTTAACTTTGTAATTTTAAATGCAACTATGCAGATGTATATTTTTACCCTATTACTTGTGTAAAATACTGGTAGTGAAACATCTTCCCTGCCAAAGAAAACTGCATGAGTTTTATCATGTAGGATGTTTGTTTTGTAAGTCACCAATTACAAAGCTTCTATCAAATAACACAGTTGCATTTACTGTTATGTGGAGTCACCTCTGAAGGCTAATTCTGAGTCAGGAATTCCTCGGTATACCAAAAGCAGTAGACTTAATGGAACATGTAAAAACTTGTACAAACTGATGGACATGAAGTACAGATTTTCCACAAAGCAGTTTCATTTTAGGTTTTACTGAGACAGTACTGAAAAAATCACAAGGAACTCATTTTTATATGCAAAATATGACGTTTTTTAAAATGTGGAGTTCAGTATTCAATATAGTGCAATATTGAACTTTATTACTCCAAAGATAAATTAATTCGCTTTATCAGTATTGAAACTACAGCAGGAGTTCAGGACTTTTCGGCTGTTTCCTCATTGTTAAATCTCCCTCTTATCTACAGGAGGAGGCGCGGTGCGTCCGCCAGGAGCCATGTGCCTCCCTCACACCAACAACATGGACAGCAAGCTGCAGGGGGCGGGCACAGGGGGAGGGGCTTCACTACGACCACGAGCAGGAGGCGTTCCACTGGAGCCTTTTATACACCAGGTGAGTGCTAACAGTGGGTGAAAAGTCTTTATCTAAAAAAGGAATGTTTGCATTAGGAAAACTGCCAAACATTCAGAAACAAAAATATTAAGAGGTTGTTCATACTACATGTAAATTTAAAGCACTTACTGGTATAATTGTGGTGTAATATTTTTTTTAATATTCTTGTAAAGAGGCAGCAGTTGTAAATATCGTCTCTTTGTTAAGACATTTAGCTTTTTGTTTTGCCTGTTAGCTCTTTTTATGTATGTGTTCTGCATGTGTTTGTGTTTTCAGGTGGGCGGTCACACCAGTATGATGCGTTATGATGACCACACGGTGTGTAAGCCTCTCATCAGCAGAGAGCAGCGCTTCTACGAGTCCCTGCCTCCTGAGATGAAAGAGTTCACTCCAGAGTATAAAGGTCGGTGACTGCTCACTGATATCAGGTACCAGAGCAGCAGGCGGGAGATAGCTGTTGGTTTATAGTCAGATGTACTTCTACAGCTCCATTATGGGATGTGCTTAAATGCAGGCAATAACTGACATAAACAATGGCCAGTTTAAAAAAAAATAAATAAATAAAATGAGTAAATTAATTGTCTGGCTGTTTGCCTATTCAGCGAGCAATCAGTTTTGTTAAGCAAACTGACTCAAGAGAGTGCTTATGTGCAAATAACTGGTTGATAACATAGCAGCTGTCGTATCTCATTTCTCTTTGGGTCTTAGTCCTCTCCTGTCGGAGATGGCGAGGACTTTATGATATCAGACAGTGTGCCTGACATGTTTATATTTAGGGCCACATTTAATTAAATTCATAACAATTTCCAATGTAACACAATAATAAACCTCACACAGAAACAGTGAAGGGCAGATCATCTGTGTCTTTTCAATTTTTTTTGTTCCTCCAACCGGCCTCCCCTGCTTTTAGGAATTAGGACATCCGTCATCATGGTGTATTGTGTTCTGGTTGTAGGCTGTAGGTTGGAGCACATGAGGAGGAACAATTTACAGAAATGAGAAAAGCCTGTAGTTTATGGGAATGGTGGAGCCTCTTTTCTCTGACACACCCAGCAAATTCAAGGCTGCTACCTCACAACCCGGGGTAAAAAAACAAAACAAAAAAAAACCATTTTTCTCGGAGCAACAATAACAGTGCTTGCTGCTGTAAATGTTATTATCGCTTTACCTCTTGACAGTAATGAAGAGTAACCTTTGAACCTCTTTTATGAAGTGGGAGGTTTTTGTCATATTTCAGGCCTGCTTATAAAACAAAATGACTGGGTGTGCATCAAACGTTAGTGAGGTTAGTCTGTGCCTTTGTACCTTTGGAAAAACCCAGAAACTGTTCCCATGGTCGGCACATCTTTATTGATATATACTGATGTGTCAAAACTCATCATTAAAGGTAAAGTGATGTTGTCATGGAAGAAAGAGTTAAAAACTTAAAGGATTAAAAGCTGGTTAGAGGCCTCTCTCCAGTAACCTGATCAGCAAGTATAAATATAAAAACTCTTTTTCCAGCTGCTCTGATCCACAGCAACAAAGCTATAAAGAAAAAACTTAAACTAGTTGTGTTCAGTTACACTGCTCTCTCTTGCTCTCTCTCTGTTATAGTGATACCTGCACAACACAAAAGCAAATTTAGAAGGGGGACTTATAGTGTTCTCCACTACATTTATTTTACAGCTTTAGTTTCGACTAATTTAAATTAGTTTGCCTATCTTTTGTGGGCCAATAAAACTCTAATCTTGAAAACATCTTAGAACGTTATTGGATTGTTTTTAGCTGTTCAGCACTTTGGCCTACATACATTGGTTTTTTTGTGTCATATCTATAAACGAATCATGGAAAACCTGCTTGATATTCGATCCCAAAGGCAAGCAGGCGTAGCCACATCCCACCGAATGCTAATTGTACAGGATCCAAAATACAGTGGACCTGAACATAGAGAGAGAAGCGAACAATGACAGCAGCATATCAGTTAATGAGATCAGTTAACAAGCTGCTGTGGTGAAAGAAAATGAAAGCACTGTATTATTAAATGGAGTGAATGTAAAGTCACATTAACTATGGCAGATTGTTTATAGGTTTCAAAGACAAGCGTGTAGAAACACAAAATCTCGTTGAAAGTTCCTGCACCACTACACCACTAGCTGTAAGGTTTTGGGTAAGGCACTGCTGTTTGTAGTTGGGAAATCTAAAATAAGTCCCTGTATTAGCAGTCAGTACCCTGCAAAACTGTGTGCACTCTTAAAACTCATCAAAGAGGTCTGAAAAGGTCTTTTAATGTCTTTGTGACATTTCCCGAACCTCCTGTTAGCCTGAATAAGCCAGTAGTAAAAGACAGTTGAATTTTATTGATTTCACAGCAGTGAGGTCTCTTTTAAGGGAGCTAAACCCTCAATGGTTCAGCATCAAACACTCATGCTCTATATTCCTTATTTTCTAATGTTTGGTGGTGAATGGAGAGGCAGACTGACAGGAAAGAAGGAAGGAAGTACGGATGTTTAATGGAAGAGGAGAGCTTTAGCTGCTCTGCTCATCGTCACCCGGCATAGAGTCTGACTGTTTCTACTTGATTTTGCTGTAGTAACAGACCCAAGCAAATGTCAAAGACCACTAAAACGCAAATGAAACGCAGGCTTCATTATGAAGCATTAGTTTCATTTCTGTGATATCAAAATGTCTGCCAAAAGGAAGGCAGACGAGACTAAACAGCAGCGTCTCAGTTGAGCACTGCTTACTGACTCTTAGCAGGTTTGAGCTCATAGTCAGGTCAGATTATATACTATTCTCTTATTAATTGAGACATCATCCAAGCATTTCCTGCTTTGGAAAAGGTGTTCTTTTAAACTGCAGTGATTTGTCTTTTTTTGTTTTAACAGACATAAGCCCCTAAAACTATTAAGTTGCATCTGTAGCCTTTGGTTTTTTTTGTGTGTGTTTTGTGTTTTTTGGCACTAGTTGCGTGCAGTTTTTAGAAACTTTTTAGACTGCAGGCCATGCACTCACACTCTCTTAGACACCAAATATTTGAATGCCTTAGAAAAGACTTACTCTCAGGCCAACACTAAGGCACCAACATTATAAAGAGAATGTTCCACTCTTCACTCCTGTGGCATTTAGTCTTTTTAAATTGAGCTCAGGTTTGTTCTCCCTCTTGATGTGGTCTGCTTGTGCAGGTGTGAACATGGTAGTCGGACTCATGTACAGACCAGAACGGGCCTTTGGAGAAGGTGGTCACTGTCCAGTGTCAAACAATCTTCATAGACATTTGTTTATGGTGTGAACGTAATCCGGTCAGTTGGCTTGTGACTTGTGATTGACTACTCATTAGCCACTGAGCATGTGGTTTCACATTCAGACTCGCCCCTCACTTGTCACATCTGGTTTGAAAACACTAAAACGGCATCAGTGAAAATGCTTATCTCAATGCTTGAAAATGAGATTTACCAAACCAGTGTGTGATTTCATGATGGCTCTGACGGTGTTTGTCTCTGGCCATCATGGACTGAACACATTCCTGCTTCATCTGCTGCTGATTGGCTCTGTGGGTGGAGTGGCAGGACAACCATGCCACAGATTTCTGCAAAGTTTTCTTGTTGCGGTTATCCACGTCTCTGCCACACTCGGCTCCTTTACAAGAGATACGATGGCCGTATTCCAAGGGTTCTGTACTGCAGTTGATCGGAGGCTTGTACTCCCACTAGTCCACCCTGCTGGTGTTCTGGCTCCCAGTGCCATGACAAGTGTGCTCCATAAGGAGTCTAAATTTATCTCTGGATGTCTGCCCACTACCCATTGTCCTGCTGATTAAATAACAGCAGACAGACGGACAGCTGCCCAGGCACGACTTTCTGTATCTGTCAAGGATGTTTCATCCGCCGCAGCTTGGCACCGTCAAATCAAATTACTTCTTATGATGCGGGTAAGGAGGAGGTGAAGTTTTCTGAGGATGGAGAACTCGCTCTGTGCTGTTGAGGGAAGTTTGAAATTCATATTTGGGGTTTGCTTCTCCACTGATGAGCAAACTGACAGGTAAATTAAATTAGGACTAAGATGGATGATGTTGAGTGTCTGGCTTGGCAGGGATGACATGCTCTGGTCTGTTTATAAAGCTAAATATAACAGATGTTCAAACGTACATCTGTTATACAAAAAAACATTACTGTCTGCTTATTTTATCCATAAATCGTTGTTTAATCAAATTTTAGAAGCACTCTGTACATCTTGATGCATATGGTTTTTTTTGATAGATGGATAGATAGATATTGACATTAAACTTTACCAATGTTTCAAATACTGACATTAGTGTATGTACAATAAATCCCTGTGAGCCAAAAGTTCAGGTTTTAGACTGCTCTAAATGCTCCTGAGGACGTTTTCTACTCCTGGGTTTTTATGACATCATGGAGAGGGTATACCTCTGACAGATTAATAAAAACAAAAATACATACAAAATAATAAAACTGGATCTGTGTTGGACTCGCCTGACTCTTCTGTGGGTCGCTGGTACGAAAAATACTGACCTTTAAAAATGCAATGTTTCTGCTTTGGCATTTCAGAGTATTTCAGTAGTCTGTTTTTTCTCTTCTGCTCTGAAATGTTTTTAATAATTCCCAACATCCTTTCTGTGTTTGGCTCCGTCCTCTCAGGTGTGGTGCTGGTGTGCTTTGAAGGTGACTCTGACGGTTACATCAACCTGGTGGCCTACCCCTATGTGGAGAGCAACATGGAGGGAGGAGCCGGCGAGCATGAGGAGCGTGACCCCCCAGAGAGGGAGCAGCCGAGGAGGAAACACTCCCGCCGCAGCCTGCATCGCTCCTCATCCACCTCTGAACACAAGGAGGAGCGGCCCGATCGGAGGGAGGCGCACGACACAGAGACCTCGGATAAGTAAGATATACTCGAGGAGACAATGAACTCGTGGACTGATTTCACTTGATGTAGGACGGTTCGTGTGAAAATATTTTATTGATCTATGTCATAAATTTGACGACAAAGGAGAGAAGCTGAAGGCAGATAACAAGAGAACTTGTAGTTTATATTTATATTGGGTCATTTGGCATCAAACAGTCCAGTGGTCACATTTATAACATACCCTTGAAACCCACAGTAGATGCAGCAGTCAGAGCAGAGGGTCACCTGCAGTGCTTTTAACGATCCCCTCTCCTCCTCTCTGCAGTCTGGCAGAGCTGAAGAGCCCGAGACTCGACCCAAAGGTCCTCTCAGATGTTCCCTTTCAGATGCTGGACTGGAACAGCGGTTTGACGTCAGAGAAGATCAGCCACAATCCCTGGAGCCTTCGCTGCCACAAACAGCAGCTCAGCCGCATGAGATCTGAGTCCAAGGACAGAAAGCTCTTCAGTATCCTTCCCCAAAAATGTTGACGTCCATTTACACCATGTAACCAAGGGTCCTGCTGTTTATCCTGCTGATCTGTGTATTAAGACATTATATTAAATTGTAATTGGCCCTAGTTTTCAAAGATGATCATAGGAAATAGGAATAAACCAGTGTACAAAAATTACAAAAAATTATATTAAGATAAAATACCGTATGTTCGTTTTTCATATGATCGATGCCTGCATAGTTTATTTTTAAGTTGGATGTATGAAATGTCTCATTCTACATCTCATCATTACTAACTCAAACATACTCTTTGGATATGATAGCTTTTGCAGTTTTATCAGTTATTTGTGATCCACAATAGGTTTTATTGAAGCAGAGGTCAGGTATGAAAACTGAAAACTGATGTTCATGTTCATTCAACTTCATTCAAGTTTCATTTCATGTCGTATTTTCTCCCAGTGACCCAAACTCTTCTAGTGTTGTTTTTTCTGGCCATCCAGGGTGGTCAAACCAACAGGTGGGAAGCACTACTTGACATTTAAGTGGTGATAAAAAAGCTAATGAATGTACCTTAAGGTACATTTAACCAATCACAGCATATTAAAAACACTGATTGGTGAAGTGAATAACATTGTCACGCTTTTAAAGGCACCTTTCTCGTGATTTAGAGATCTGCCAGAGGAAGTACTTCCTAGCATCCCTGAAAATTACCCAGATGGGTCTTGATGGTGATTGGTTAAACATGGAGAACGTGACCTATTCATTCTACACAAATACCTTTTTTGCCTGTTACCTATTGTTTTGTTTTTATTTTTAAAATGCTGATTTACTTTTGTTTTTTTACATCTTCATGTATCAGAGACATTGTAGAAAAGAAGAAAAGGGACAATGACACACAACAAATGACCAGCTGTGGGCCATCAGATAATGGGAAGCGCCGAATGTAAATGTGAGAGAGAGTCTGTGCAGACCAGAGTGGGAATAAAGAGGAGGGCTGGAGGTTATCAGGTTAGAGGTCATGTTTTGATCTGCAGCTTCAAAGAGAGCAGCCTGCAGCTGTCTGGATATTAGCGCTGAGGGGAGTGAATGAGCAGCACACACTTTGTCCTCAACAAGCTCCATCTGTCTTCTGTCAAAGCAGATTCAGCACGCTGCTGTCACCTCAGAGGTTCTCCATATTTACTGTACAGACACAAACAGCACTCGCATAACCAAAATGATCAGCGCCCAGGCCTGTCATCTTTGAGTGTGACAGGCTTTTCTTTTGTTAAGAGTGAGGTTTTCAGAAGGCCTTTGTTTTAGTTTTAATCATTAATGGCGCTGTTGGGGAGAAGAAAAATCAAGATTGAAAGGAGAGGAAATCTCTCCCTTCCTGGGTGGGTTCTTAATGTCAGTCATATCCCACTGACGTTAACTTTCAGTTGAGTTTGTGCACAGTATTTTGTTTGCATACATTTAGGTTTTTTTAGATTTAGTAGTTGTTTGATCTTTTTGCACAAGAGATCAAACATAAAAAAGGGTGGAGGTCAAGGACAGTTGGCTCCTTAACTGCAGCTTTTTAACCAGAGTTCCTGTTGTTAGAGAACGTGGTGCACCACTTCTCTTACCCCTGCATCCTGGACCTGAAGATGGGCACCCGGCAGCACGGAGATGACGCCTCGGAGGAGAAGGCAGCCAGGCAGATAAGGAAATGCGAACAAAGCACCTCAGCGACGCTGGGAGTCAGAGTATGTGGCATGCAGGTACAAAGGACGACTTGCACCGCTGAACACATGAGAACAGTGGTCCATCAGGGGCCTGAACAAAAAGATAAACACACACTAGTTTATTGTTTGATCCCGCAACAAACCGAATGCTGCAGGAGAAGCGGGTGCAATATCATTGCAATCTGCTACCACCTCTGCAAGATAAGCTCACGTGTCTGCTGTTATTAGGACAACAAAGAGCACTAGTTCTCATTGTCCTACTAATAATAATCATGATATTAACAATTTCACGAATTAGTGGAAATATTTAGAGGGAAAGGAATAAATATGTAAATAAACATTATAAATGGTTGTATGCATATTTTTCCAGCTATAATGATTAAATTGAATCAGAGGGAACATCTGTTAATATCTAATCCAGACTCACGTTGTACTGAGCTGTTGCCCACCTGTCCCTGCAGGTGTACCAGCTGAACACCGGTCACTACCTGTGCAGGAACAAGTACTACGGCCGCGGCCTGTCGATCGAAGGCTTCCGCCAGGCCCTCTACCAGTACCTGCACAACGGAAAGGGCTTGAGGCGGGACCTCTTTGAGCCAATCCTGGATAAGCTTCGCACCCTGAAAGCGGTGCTGGAGAGGCAGGCATCCTATCGCTTCTACTCTTCCTCGCTGCTCATCATCTATGAGGGAAAGGTGCGCCTGATGTTGAAATAACTATTTTTATACTTCTAAATTTTTTTTGATTTTGGAAGTGTTCTGATTCCAACTGATTCCCTTTGTTTGACCTGATTTTTTTTTTTTTTTTTTTTTCGTCTGTAGGAACCCGAGAGCCCCTCTGTCTGGCAACCGAAGACCTCCGTGTCACCCGCAGAGTCCCACTGTGGCCCGGCCCCCGATGCACCCTGTGAAACGGACATGAGCCAGAAGCCAGACACAGGATCCCTGCCCTCTCAGGGGTCTGGACTGATGGCTCCGGCCTCCCCATCACCTTCCCCTCATCCTCCCACACAAGCCCCGCCCCCTAAGTCAGACTGCCACTCCTTCCTCCCACGCCCCCCATCGCCTCATCCAGAATCCACCTCCTCGGCTCCCAGTTTAGGTTCCTTCCCCTCTCCCGCTCCCCTGCCCCAGCAGCCCCCCTTGGTGGACGTTCGCATGATCGACTTCGCCCACTCCACCTTCAAGGGTTTCCGCGGCGACACAGCCGTACATGATGGGCCAGACAGGGGCTACATGTTTGGACTGGAGAGCCTTGTCCAGATCCTGGAAAGCCTGCGGGACGACAACCTGTAGCTCCATCACTCACTTCTGTATCTTTGTGAGGACCTGAGAAGGTTTGTCTCACAGTGCGGACCAGCCTCACACCCAAAGTATAACTGGTCCTCACAAAGATAGACACACACACATAGACAGACACGCACGCACGCACACACACACATATACGCACACACACAGCTGGTTGTGAGATAGTTCAGGTTGTGCTGTCAGTGCAGTTTGTCTAGCCGTGTTTCCAGCAACAATCGGCTGTAAATATGGAACATGATTCTCCAGGACATTGCCGTGCAACTGCAGGGAAGTGGGACATTGGAGCCAAAATGGCTGCCAATTAAAGATGATACGGAGAACCAACAGATACACTCACAGCTTGTGCTTCTATTCTTGTGAGGACCTTTGACATAATGCATTCCCTGAACGTAACCACAGCTAAATGACAACCCTGTAGTCGCCATGCTCATCTTTAAAGTAACTTTTGTCTTTCTGGGCACCATTTTAATCATTCTGAAATTACAGGATGTGGTCGAGCACCTCCTGAGCTTTCTCCTGATGGAGAGATTTAAGACATTCACAAGTTTCTGTCAGCAGGAACATGTCTCTCATTTCAGTCATTCAGGAGGCTAAAAATAAGTTAAAAGGAATGAAGTTGTGGATGAGATCCACTTTAAAATACAGGAACGTCTTTCTGGGAAAGATTCAAATTACAGAACAGTCCAGTCTGAATAGAGCTTTGTTTATTTTACCATCACTTTCAGAATGATGAGTGTGCATAGTTGGAAGAGGACGGTTTCTCTGTGTTCGCCTAAAATCTGTAAGTGAACTAGTTTGAAAAACAAAAAAGGGGCAACAGGTAAAACCAGATCAGAGCGGAGTACTTAATGTCCTTTGGTACAAATCTGGAAACTAGAGCAGGGGCGTCAAACTCATTTTAGTTCGCACAACCCAGTTTGATCTCACATTTTTCAAAGCGTGCATTTACAGCTAAACAATAAGTCCAATTTAAACAGTGTGTATCAGTTTTTCGTCTTTCTTGACATTACATTTCCATTACAGTTTAACAGTATTTTTTTAAACACACAACCTTCATATGTAGAGGATTTTGGAGCTAAACGGCAGTCCATCCTCTGTGCGGAACAGATGTTTGACACCCCTGAACACGAGAAACGTTCCTCTTTCCTCCTTTCAGTTTTGAAACTGCCTTCTCACACGTTCTGCACAGTGAAATAATAAACCAAAGTTGCTCTTTAACCATAACAAAATGTGAAGGATGTCCTCACAAAGATAGAGGGACACACACGCTCACAGACACACATCCTGGGAACAGTTGTCTTTGGAGCTGTTTGACAGCGTCCCAGGACACAGCGTCCTGTCTGATTGGTCAATCAGCTGAATCCCACAGACCTCCCACTGAACACATTTTTCCCTCACTCCCTGACCTCCCATCACCTTTTTGTCCTCACTCTTTCTCTACAGAAACCAAATCTAGACAGGTGAACAGAACTCATGCTCAGAAAAACACCCAAGAATCTGTGAAAGCAATAGATGGCAAACTCCCCCCCCAAATAAAAGAGACATAGAAGTAGGCTTCAGGGAGAGAGCATAGATGCATTTCAAAATGTTGTATGGCCATTTTTTTGTTTTTCTTTTAATTTTTGTTTTGTTTTTGTATTATTTTTTTGTTTCGTTTTTGTTTTTTTGGAGATTGAATCAGGAAAAACACGAGTAGTCGGTGTCCTGTGAAATCATCCTCGGGGTTATTGGAAGCATAAGTGTCACTTTTCCAAATCTGGTGTTGGTGATGCTTGAGCCCCTTTCAGACACGTGTCGCTTTAACATGAGTGTTCCTCACGGTTTCTTTACAACACTCCCACTAGAATGATGGCGAGAGCTAAAAGTACAACACAATGTTTACTGCATCATAGAAAAACCCAGTATTGTGAGCAGTGTAATCGCACTTTGAACTGCCGTCTTCCATAAGAGCAGCGTCTCTGTGCATCTGTGAGCACTGCTGAGAAAGCTGTTCCTGGCCCTCTTTAACCTTACTACATTATATAAACTGAGACCTCTACATGTCAGAGCTGTTTAAGTTATTCTGTTGAGCGATAAGAAAGTCACATACAGGACTTTCGCTCCGTCTGTGAGTGTCTGAAAGGGTGCTTCAGATCTGTATTCTTAATTTATTATTGTCAACAAATGTCATGAAAAAAATACCCAAAACACTGAGACATACCTTCCTTATCCTGTAGATACTCACAACAGCAGGTGTGTCAAACTCATTTTAGTTCATGGGTCACAAAATGCCCAGTTTGATCTCAACTGGGGCCAGACTGTTTAGACCATACATCTAAGACACTTCTGCAGCCCCCCCCCCCCCCCCCCCCTTTTTTTTTTAAGTGCAAAAGAAGTCAATTCTGACAACAGATGAGATGTTTTAGTGATTTTTGGTTTTAAAATTTGATTTCTTTACACAAAAAAGTTTTAGAGATTTTATTTTTTTGTAAACAAAACAACAACATATTTTTCACTTTCCAGACATCATGTCATCAGAACTCCAGGAGTAGATGATTTATTTATCGTTTCAATGGAAAAACAGTAAAATCGGGGTAGATTGCGCCTTCTGGCGGGCTTGTTCTGGCCTCTGGGCTGCATGTTTGACACCCTTGCAGCTACAGCTAGAAATGAGTCGTCCCCAGCAAGAGCGCTGTTTACACCAGTTACATTAATAACATTTAGAAGAAACTCAAGTGTCTGCACGCTTCCCCTTAAAAACATAGTAAATGTGGGAATAGTAGTAGTTTAGTGGCTATTCTTGAGCTTCCTCAGATGATGGGGTTGCTGATTCCTTATTTTAAGAACTTTTCATTGATGTTTTAAATACGAACCTACGACCTTTTGATTGCCTAAAATGATGTCCCCACAGGGTCAAGTCTTGTGTGTAAGGGGTCAAGACTTGGACTTCTACTCATAACACATAACACTTAAGATGGCCTGAACATGCTAAAGCAAAATAAAAAACTAATGCTCATGGGCTTGGTTGCTCTAAAAAGAGAAACTTCACAAATCTCGCTAATTTGTTGACAATAATGAAAAATAAAGAAGAACAACAGCCTAATTCTTTAAGGCTGGGTGATGTGGCTGAATAACCATATTCAGCATATATTATACACAGATGAGTGACAGATAAAAGGAAAAATATGCACACCTACAAGATCTGGTGAGTGAGATTTGGTGAGGTTGTCCTTTAATTTGTCACCCTTCTGTATTTCATAACACAGAAAACAGGCAAAATCACACAGAAGTATTAAATTCATGTTCATTGAGCTCTTTTTTTTTTTCAACTTTTATTTTTGAAGCTTTTATTCTATAAAAAATATTTTTATAGATGAAAACACTGAATTATCACCCAGCTCTGTCTCAAAAATAATATTAAATATATATATATATATTTATTCCCTCTGATTGGGCTACCGATAGCCAATTGTATTTGTCCATTTATGTCTCTCCAACTGGTACCTGAGGCTGGGCTTGATGCAGCACTGCCCCCTGCTGGACAGCCACAGGAACTTAACCCCAGGAGCTGGAAAGAGAGAGAGAGAGAGAGAGCAAATATGAATATTGTATTTTTGGTTTATGAAGGTGATAATTTATTTTTTTATCCTGCCTTTACCTAAAATCTGTGGGTACATGTTCTTGTCTTTTACATGGCTCCCCCACCCCCTCTCAATGTATAAAAGTTTAAAGAAATTTAGTGACTCTGAGACATGGTGTGTGTGTGTGTGTGTGTGTGTGTGTGTGTGTGTGTGTGTGTGTGTGTGTGTGTGTGTGTGTGTGTGTGTGTGTGTGTGTGTGTGTGTGTGTGTGTGTGTGTGTGTGTGTGTGAGAGAGAGAGAGACGTTGGGAGCATTGTTAACAGTGTTTTTGGAGCCAGCTGAAGTCTGATTTATTTACCAGATTTCAGACTTGAGTCGGCTCGCTGAGCTCCTGAGCTGTTTGTGGGACACTCAGGTGTGTGTGTGTGAGCGTCAGAGCCATCTTCCGTTTCTTTCACTTCATGTTAAGGGAGCTGGTGAAGAACTGCATGCACATTAACGCCCTCCTGTTTGAGTCTGTTTTCACCACCACATCAGACCGCCCTCGTTCCAGTCGTCTCTGAGTCTCAAGGGGCGATGGGTCCACGCGTCCTCTCAGATCATGAGATTTCATCATGGATATTAGCCTCAGTGATTGATCGGACTTGTTTAGCAGCATTCTCTGCCTCTGCCATCGTCCTGACTGTTTGTTTAGAACAGTGAAACTAAGTGAGATTAAATCTTTCCAGAAGCTTTTGGGCTTGTGTTGTGATTCTTGAAAGCACAGTCGGGGAGGGGTGGGGGGCGGTGTGACAGAATTAAAAGACTCAGTAAAGTAAAGACTCACTCATGTCATCCAGTGTCTGAGTTCAGAGTGAACAATCAAGGAAAAAATTCACCTCTGGGCATTTGGGACCAGGATCCAACTAAACAAACACACTTTAATGCCCTCCAGTCACAGTTTATCCACAATTCATCCTCTCAAATCTTATTTCCTCCGCCTGGACTTGAAAGCAGGGGAGGAAGAGTAAAAAGAAAACAGGGGTTGAGGCAACAGGTGCTTTAAATAAATGAGACCCAAAAAAGAAAAACAATCAAAAGTGGGGATTTAATGAAAAGCTTTAGTGGCTGAGTCTGTTGATAGTCATGGAAAATAGAGAATTGGGCAGGCTGACGTGGCTGAAAAGCAATATTCTGTCTGTCTTACACACAAAATTGACAAATTAAAGGAAAAATCTCCACAACTACAGTAAGGCCTAACACCTTGCTACAACACTTGGAGTTTCCTTTAATTGTCCTAGTGAAGCGAATTCCTTACTTTGAAGCTCTTTTTAAAATTATGTCAAATAATGGTGTTTAGTGCAGCCCAACTACAGTGTGTGAGTGCAACAATGTTCCTATATAACTCTTATATTTAGCCCTGCTTTTAATTAAATTTGTAAGTAGAATAAAATGCAGGGTAAGAGTCCTCCTTTCATCATGCTTTGTACATTCCAACTGTGCCACTGCTCTTGTAAACATGGAGGGTAAAAACACTCCAGCAAAAGATGCACCTGTGCGTCTTCTGTTGGTGCACTTTAGAAGCTAAAACTTGCTTTAAAATCATGTACTTGAGATAGATTTTCAGGTCACAGGCAGAAGGGCAGAGCGGGTAAGAAGGCATGAAATGGAGAAACGACAGAAACCTTCAAATTCTCTGCAAACATCAGAGACCCTCTCCCCGAAAAAACAAATGTACCACAACTGAAAGCAAGATTTCTACATTTACATACTTAATTAGGTACACCTGTTTAGCCGCTAACCAGCCAGAGGCATGTAGACATGCTCCAGACTACCCACTGAAGGTGATGTAAATGATTTTGAACATGGTATAGTTATTGATGCTAGACAGTATTTCAGAAACTTCTGATCTGCAGGGTTTACAGAGAATGGGCCAAAAAAATTTATCCCGCTTTAAGGCAATTTTACTCCGGATGATACCATTATTTATTCAATAAACATCATTTTGTGTTAATCAAGTTTTAAACTTGAAACTTACACTGATTGCTGGAAAGTCTGCTGGCCATTAAACATAATACAGCTTTAGTTTTAGGGTACTTTGTCTTCACTTCTCAGGTCCAGAAGCTGTGCAGCCAAACTTCTACAGTTAAACCTGTGTTGATGCTTCAAACTCAGGAGCAGTCTTTAGATGAGACTTTTTTTCTTTTTTTTCCTGGTGTGACATAGAATTTCCAAAAAAAGCGGGGAAAAAAATCTCTTAACTGAAGTGAGAGACTTTTTTCACCAAAGCACCCCAGCAGGGGTTATCCCAGGTGCTGGTCTCTGTGACCTCTGAGACATCCTGTCACCTCTACTCCACATCTGCTGTTACATAAGGTCCTTCAGCCGACCTCAGACCGCTTATGGAAAGTTTTTATCAAGTCGTTTTCTCAAACCTTTCAAAATATAATCTCTGACTCAGTTTATTTCACCAGATTTTCAAATTACAGCATTATTATGTTTATTTTTGCTGTCATTGTCATAAATCACCATGTTAAATACTGACATCAATTTTATACTCTTACATCACATTTTATACATTTACACTTAGCAATTTAAAGCAATATGTGTATAAAACATGTAATCTTATATTGACGGGCTATTATAACGTAAATATCCAGGACATGTGGTAATGTGTTTGTACAGTCCCGCACATTATTTGGACATGCAAAAATATTAAAACTAATTAAAAACACTGTGGAAACTGCTGTTTTATCAATACAATAGCCTACAGATCTCTAACCTTACTGTACACCTGTGTAGCATCAGTAAAGACAATGGGGACCTGCATCACACCTTTCTTTAGCAGATACCACGTGTTGTTTTCCAAAATAAATAACCTTACAAAAACCAGATGGTGCTTGATTTTTTTCTAACGTAAACTTAAATACAATAATTATAAAATGACTTAATAATACATTATAGTTTCTTTGATGTAGAAAACATTAATTTTTTTATTTGTATTTTTAAACCTGCAAATGTTTTGTTTTATTTTAAAAATGTGCATGTGTACAATAACATATTCGCACAGTTGGCTCTCGGGGCAGTATTTACTTTTAAGGGAATAGTATAGTATGTTCTACATCTTCAGTTTGTTTGTTGTTTTTAAATGTAAATGATTAAACAAAACATGCATCAGTTGGTAATGGATGATTGTATTGATTTGTAAATGACTTGTCATGAACAACTCGAGCTTATTATATAATATTATTCTGCATTATATTTGTAACTAACTAGACTCACTTTTTCTCTTAAAACACATTTTAGAGTCAAGGTGAAAAAAAGGCAGATGTGAAATGTAAGAGTGAGGTCAGAGGTCAAAGGTGCCACATCATATTAAGAATACACCAGCATCATTTCCTAATTGTTGCCTTTGACCTTCAATCAATCCATCTTTTCGAGCTGTCGTGTTTGCGAACGCTACCAAAAACACATGTTTTGCATGCTCCTTAATTTCCCCCCATTTTCTTTGTGAAATAAAAATATGCACATTTGTATGTCAGCCTAACACGCTCCTCTTTTAGCCTCTAAATTATCAGCCCGGATTGCCGCCCCACCGGCCCCGCAGCAGGTTGTACTCCCGGTACAGGATGTAGTCCTTCAGCCGCTCCGGCAGCGGCACGAAGCTCATGAAGACCTGGGACCGGAGACGGAGGCGGCCGAGGCTCCGGCGGATTCGCAGGCGGCAGAGATGCTGCAGGCAGCGGGTGTTTTCTGAGAGAGCAGCGGAGGAAGTGAAGGCCATCGGTGAGTTCAGGATTTTCCCTCTGAGCTAAGAGACAACATCTAATTTCAGTCACCTTGCAGTCTGCAGATGTCCGGCCACTGCTTCTGCTCCATCAGAACCGCCTTCAGTTTGGAGCACATGGTCACGTGATCCACGTAGTCCAGCAGGACACGAACCACGTGGCCCGACAGGTGTTTCAGCCAGGAAACTGTGATCACCTCGCAGAACTGCGCTGACGGACAAATGGAAGAGCTTTTATTTTATCACTGAAAACAAACAGAGAAGGTTTAATAATAATAATAATAATAATAATAATGGATACTTTATTGATCCCCATGGGGAAATTACTTGTTTTTCTCTGCATTTGACCCATTCACTCTGTGAAGCAGTGGGCAGCCCACTAAGCAGGCGCCCGGGGTCTGAGTCATGATTACCTTAAACCTGTGATCTGGAGAAAGGAAAATTTGGCTTTTTGTGGAAAGTACCATGTTCCTGATCGTTTTATGTGTCCTTGGAGAACAATTAAACAAAAAAAAAAAAGAAAAAATCTACATATAGACCTAGTAGTTGCTTGGGTTGGAGTTTTCACTGATGATAAAGAGGCTGAAGTTCCAGCAGCTTGTAGTATAAAGAACAACTTTATTGATTGACATGCGTTTTAGCCTATTGCCTTAGGTCATCAGCAATATATTGCAGACAGCACTTAAAAACGACATGTGTGGGGTATACTTTAAAATATACCTTAAAATGTCTGTCCTTTTAGAGAAAAGTGTCACATCTCTTTTATTTAGTCTAGAGCTCATTTAACAAAACTTGACCAAAGTAGCTTAGAGACAGGCACATTTACATTCCAGGTCTCTTAAAAAAAACAGTTTTAAAATACATGAAAAGCTCAAAGACTTGTTTTATTGTGTTAACTAACTACTGTAGATTGTAAAAATCATGGTCATTTAAATAGTCATCATTAAATGTGTTCATGATTTTCAAATTGATGATTCATCTCATAAGTCATGGTACACTGCTCTCCCCTACGCAAACTGCCCACCTGGGCTCAAGACTGCCATGAACTGAAAACTGCTAGAACATTAGCGTGACTGACCACAGTGAAGTGAGTTTTAAATAATTATGGGCTGACAGGTTGTCAACCAAGAAAGAAACCCCTGCGCCAAAATTGACACTTTCAAGCTCAACTGAAATTTGTATCTACCCACATGGACAAGCTAAATACCTTGTGGAGAAAAGTTTTATGGTTTGGGACTGTTGGACAGAATAATAAAGAGGGAAAAATACTTTCACACTCTTCAACTCCATCTCTAATACAGAGCTAGATGGTTGAAACTTGGACATAATTGAGTCTTCCAAAAGGACAGTAATGGTTTTGGGATGGATGAAGTGGGTTAACATTAAGTTTCAAATCTGTATGTGCACTTCGACCCTGTGTGGATAAGAGAAAATCCAAAATGAATTCAAACTTGTGCAAGTCATTAAAGACTTATGCCGTACAATCATTCCACCCTGGAAAAACAACAGTTCAAAGAAATCATGAAAAGCTTGAAATTACCATGGCATTCATTCCCATGATGTGTGCATAAACTTCTCACAACTAGTAGGTGAAGTTGTGTCAGAAACCTTTATCTCATTTAACACTGGTGATGACTTCGACTGATCATAGGACTATTTTGGTGGTGAGATTTTTAAATATCTTGGCTCACCTAGAGAAACATGCAGGTTTTACTTCCATCTTTTATGTACAGCCTACATGTCACCTTTTATATTACCATGGTGTCTTTGATCACACTGTCACTCCATCCCTCATAGTCTTCAGGGATGTGGGGTTTGTTTCCATAGGGACAGTCAAAGCAGCGCTCCACATTGTAACCATAGTTACACAGCATCCTGAGAATCACCTGACACACATGACATGAAAACACGATAACATGAGTGAAGCTGTTGAATCTGCAGTAGAGATGTACTGAATAAAGACGGCGGCTCACCTCGTCTTTGAAAGCGTACTGCAGCGCTGACGGGAAGTGAGTCGTGTTTATCCTGGCGTAATAGTTGACGTTGGCTCCGAACCGCAGCAACAGGTCCATCAACTCATAGTTGCCCATGCGCAGTGCAACCTAAAAAAACAGAACGCTGAATCATAAACAGTGGTATTATTTTCTTTCCTGATGAACAGACCCAGATTCAACCACCCAGCTCAGGACATTGTACCAAACCTTTAAGGAAGCCACGCCCACATCCACAAATTGAGGTTTTGCTTGCATATTAGGGAAGAACATTAGGTGAGATATCTGGGTGTCATCCCAGGAGGAAATTTTAATCCTCAGATAGTCAGTGTCATAAATTTCTGGCAAATTTGTTCATTTTCTGCATACATTTATGATGAAAATGCCTTTTCTAATGTAAAGAAACCACATGATAAACACACGCTGGTATTCTGCTGCTTCTTTGATGTTTTAATTTGAGAAAAAAAGCATGTGGAGGGCACATGCCCCCCACCCCACCCCTGAGATCAGCACCTGTGCTTGCATTTGTACCTGCAGACATTTGACCGGGTCCTGGTTGGTCATGGCTCCGGCCTCCAGCAGCAATTTTGCTGACGGCATATCATTATTAGAGACGGCAAAGAAGAGAGCTGACTTCCTCTCATCATCGTAGCTGCGGCGAACCCAGGGGTGGAGCATGTAGTTGGGGTCGTACCCTGCGTCCAGCAATACCTGATAGGAGTTTGAAGATGAGGGAACATCCAAACTGGGAACTTTTGCACGAGTAATAAAAAGAAGTCATTCTAACATGATGATTTAGCCCCAACAGACCCAGACATTTCACACTATGAAATGAAGTTGCTTTGTTATATTGTCACCAACAATCCCTCATTTAGGAGAAATCTCTCTATATAAATGGTAGAGCAACAAACACATGCTGTTTACACCTACTTTTATTGATTATAGAAACACCCATAAACACACACACACACCTTGATGCAGTTTGTGTGTCCTCCTGCAGCAGCTGAGTGAAGGGGACTCATCCCACTGTCATTTATGTCCCTCATAGAGGTGACAGGAAGCAGTAGTTGCAGAGCTCTGACAGCAAACACACAAAGATACACATTTTTCATGCTTTTTGATTTATTTGCCGAGTTCAAATAGTGTGCAAAAGACTTGAGCCACCGCTCACTTCTTTACCATAACCTGCTAAAATGGGAAACAGGTGCAGCGATTTACTGAAACATGTCTAAACACACATGCAAATATGGTAAAACACTCTGTTCGTACAACTCCAATGAGCTTGAAAGTCAGAATTTGATATGAAGAAGAGTTCTTCTTTAGATGTTGGATGCCTTTTGTTCTGTTCTCTGACCGTTGCTGATGACTGCATTAACCTTCAGTCTGAGTAAAATAAGACTACCACCTTGGGTCTTGGACCCATGGTTTATGAGTTTTGGGGATGTTTATGGATTGTCTTGTTTTGTATTTTTCATAATCTTGTATTTTGGTTCTGTATCCTGTGTTATTTAGTCTTCTGTTTATGGTGTTCTGTTTACATTCCTGGGGTTTGTGTTGATCCCGTTTCTGTTCCTTTAGCTGCCTGATTGCTTCAGTTGATAATATGTTTTTGATAACCCCCTTAGGTGTTCCCATTCTGTCCCTCCAGTCTTGTCTCTGTGTTATTTCCTGTCTTATTTTGATAGTCTTTTGTCTCATGTGAGTTTGGTTCTACTTTCCTGTGTTTCTTGTTTTTGTTTTTCTGTGAATTAATAATTATTTTAGTTTTTTCAATTATGAGACAATGAGGTGACAGTGCTTTTTCTATAGTTTTAAGGATTTATATCTTAGGTGTGGTTTCTATGATAATTTATAGCAGCATTTCTTTGTAATGTGGAAACCCTGAGATGTTTTTTGCTTACATAATCATAAATGCATGCTTTATTAAATGTTTTCAGAAGACATTTGAACACTTACTCCAGGTGTCCTCGGTGAGCGACACGGTGGATTGGCATGTGTCCCGTGTGTTTGGCAACGTTGGCATCGGCACCATATTCCAGCAGGAGGCTGATGACGGCTGGATTACCAGACGCTGATGCTTCATACATGATGGATGCCTCGTCCTGTGCCTGAGAGAAGACGTCAGCACCTGCAGGACAAGCAACATGCTTTTAAAGCCATGGTGTGTTTTCTTCTCATTAACCCAAGATTAGTTTCTTTCTCAGCTGAATCTAACTCTGACAGTGACTTTCCAGCATCTAATGGACCATTATCTAGTTGAAGCTTCTATCACCTTTCTTCAGCAGAATCTGCACCACCTCTAGGTGACCTTCCTGAGCTGCTAGAGCCAGCGGCGTGAGGCCATAGTGGCTGCGGGGGTCGGGCCTCGCTCCGGCCTCCAGCAGCACCTTTACCATCTCCATTCTGCCCAACCGTGAGGCCTCGTGGAGGGGCCGACGGCCATGGCAACCCTCCTGGTGCACGTTGGAGCCACGCAGGAGCAGCAGCTTCACCAAGTCAAGGCGGTCTAAGCGGATCGCTGCAGACAGGCAGAATCGGACAACAACAAACATCACAGAAAAAGCTGTGAGTTAGTGTCTGAATCGGTGTTAGATCTTAGTATTGAAGTCTGGAAATGCCATGCATCTTACCCACAAATAGCGGCGAGTCCTGGTTGTCATCCTGGATGTCTGGGCTGGCTCCATGTTTGAGGAGGAAGGAGGCATTTTCTATAAGACCATGTTCTACTGCGAGGAAGAGTGGAGTCTGACCTCGCAGCGTGCAACACTTCACTGAGTCTGGGCCTGAAGCTGGAAAACAGGTGACAGATTAGTTTAAATAAAGGCCATCATCACTTACCACACATCTGCACAGATACACTGAAGCCGACACAAACCTTTGTACGTGAGCTCCAGGATGCTCTGGTTGCTCTGAGATGCTGCTTCGTGAAGAGGCGTCCAGCCTCTGCTGTCTGCCAGTGAAAAGCTCTCTTTCTGTCTGACACACAGATCCTTCAGGAGCTTCTCATTACCTGCAAGGATGGACATTCATACAGAGTCTCAGTCTGCAGCATGTAAACATCAGAACCACTTTTTGTTGTTTTATGTGAAGTATACTGTGGTTCAACAAATATATGTCCTCATAGAAAGAAAAATGAAGAAGAAGAACAAAACAACAATGCTGGTGCCTTTAAAGCACTCAAAGTCATCTGCAGCACCAAATTAACAACAAGGACAGTATTAAAACAGGTTTAAAATACAGGAGAAATGATTAAAAACAGATGGTAAGTGGTAATAAGTAATAAGTGGTAATAAGTCCTAAAGACAATGTGCAGAAGGTTGTGTTGGGTCTGAAGCAAGAAGGAGGAGTCAGGAGAAGAGCTCAAGCTGAGCGTAAGAAACAGAAAGATGAAGATATGCAGGAACCAAATCACTGAAAGGTGGATACTTGGTATGTTGGGGAATGGGGAGTCCATGAAGCTGGATAGGATGGTTAGGTGTAAAATGATCAGCAGACAAGATGATTCAGAGACTTTTAACATTATGGGAAATATGGACCTGACAACAATCCATACAGACAACAAAAGGGTGTATGTTGGAAAGTGAAACCTCAGAGCTAATGAGAATAACTTGACTTTTATTGTGACTGGGCTGATTGAGCGTCATCCAAGTGGTGATGGCCTGTAGGCAGGAGGTGAGGAGAGGAGGTGGCACATGTTTTTTTTTATGTGCCAGGGAAGAAGATGCAAATTCTTAGCATAAGAACTAAGCTCACTGATGTTGTTCAAGCAGTCACATGCTAGACTGCATTATGTCAAAGTCTTTTTCTTATTCCATTTCTGAAAAAGAAAACAAAGCTTTAGCTTATTTTTTTTATTATTTAACAATAAAATCAGAAGTGTTCATCTTGTCTCACCTTGTCTAATAGCAGTGAAGATCTTACTGATGTCTGCAGATTCTGAGCTGCTGGAAAGAAAAAACAGAACAAAACAAAACAAAAACCCCACCACACTCAGTTTCCATCTGTTTTTTCTTTTACTGGCGCTATGTGATGTCAAAGAGAGCAGATCTTGAATATGGCCACATATCAATCACAAGAAAGCTGCTTAAACAAATTTGTTTCAAACAGAAAGCAAACTGAGTGGTTCAGTATTATTTTAAAGAGTGAATCATGCATATTAAGGATTCCAAAAATAAAAAACTGAAGCTGAATATGAGCACAACAAGTTCCTTAAAACATGGCAAACATCTGATTTTTCCAGGTATCTGCTGGACTGACCTCCTGTCCTCCCGCGTTGTGGCGTTTCTGTGCATCTCCTTCTGCTTGTTGCTCTCCAGCAGACTCTGTTCAATCATGTACTGAGTGGCTGCATCATCTTCATCATCCTCATCGTGAATGCCGAACCGATCAAGCTCCATGATGCCAGAATAAATGATCGCGGTCAGACCAGGTGAATCCTGCGTATTTAAATCGGGTCAGAATTTAGTCAATTTCTACTTCCTGATGTTGAAACCGGGCTGCTGAATTAAAGAGGTCATATGTTCATATTAATGGAAAGAAACCTACACAGGTCATTCCAGACACCAAAGACGAGCCTTTGGCCATGGCTCTAAGGAGACCTTGGATCTAGCTTACTTTTCTGAGAACTTAATCAGATTACTTAATCTGTGAAACCAGTGCAAGAAATTTAGAAGCAAACACTTTGCTCTTTGATTTTGTAAAATAATAAAAAAAAATAATCATCATTTACATTTAAAACATGCAAGATTCGACTCAAGCTGTGGACCTTTTATTGAAGGTCATCCATCTGTCTACTGTCAAACTAAAGCTTTTTCACAGTGTTAACCTTTCACATACACTCACCTTTCTGTTTATTAGCAACAGCTGTATGCTTGCTTATTCATGCAGCATGTGGCAGCACAAGGAGAAACTGATAAATCTCAGTGATTTTATGGTACGACTGCTGTGGCTGATCTGGAGTTTTTCTCCACAAAAAGTTGTTTTAACTCAGCTTTCCCTTACATTTTTCTTGTTTTGTTTGGCCTCAATGTTCAGTTTAATTATTGATTTTGTCTTCTGAGAATCCTGCTTTTGTCTGTCTGTGAGCTAAATGGAATTTATGGTATTTATATAGTACCTTTCTACTCAGCGGAGCACTCAATGCACTTTTTACTGGAGCGCTCATTCATCCGATCATACAGCACTTTTATCTATGCCTGAGTGCTTTCTAATTGTCTGATTAATGCATCAGGGCAACTTAGGGTTCAGCATCTTATACAGGGACACTTTGGTACACAGCTGGAGGAACCACTGAACCACTGACCTTCCAATTGGTAGATGACCCACTCTACCACCTGAGGCACAGCTAAATGTCTTATATTTTATTATTGTCTTCACCCTGCATTAGTCCCAGTTTTTTGTTTTTTGTTTGTAAAAGGCAAAAATATGCCTGAGCCCAGGAGCACTGACATTCAATGACGTTATACAATGGAATCTTTTGGAGGTCATTGCAAAAGAAAATAATATTGGAGCTGTGGAGGCTAATATTCCAAGAAAAAATATTCAGAGTTTCAGTGACTAAAGTGTTAAAATATGGGAGAAAAAACATTATAGTCATAAACTGATGTGGTCTAAAATTAAAGGTTCTTATCTAAGAAAAATACTCAGAACAAAAAGCAGCAGGAAGTGCTGTGGAGTGATTGTTCCAGGTCTGTGTTTTTATTCCTGGAAGTTCTTGAAAGTTCAAAATAATCTTCTGTGTCCTCAGGAACACAGATTTCCTTCCTTTTTATTTGTTTGTTTCTGAGTCACCTGAGAGCTGAAAATTGGTGCTACTCAACACATTATGCTCATTTTCAGACACATTGTTATTTCTGGACTCCACTCACAGATCAAAATAATCTTTGTTTAGCCTTTTCTTGGCCTTAGTGCATCCCCTCCAGTCATCACCTGACCGAAACAAGTTGTTTTAGCTCTTCCCACTTTTAAGCCAAGTTTCTACTGATTGGCTGCCCCTCATTAATGTTACGTTTAAAAGCCACAGCAGGTGAAGTGTCTGCGATGAGCATATTAAGGATGCCCGCTCTTTGTGACATCATAGAGAGCCAAGAGTTGAAACAACAGCCTGGAACTGAGTGTGTACTACAGCGTGAAGCAAGATGCTCAGGAGACAGGAGGCCTGAGTTCACCAGACCAGTTTAAAACTTTAAAGTAAAACCATCATCTCATTGTAGGTTTGTGAGCTGACAGATCAGATGTCACCTGTTTCCTTTACCTTGTGGTTTGGTGTTGGGTTGGCTGAGTCCCTGCAGATTCAAAGTTGTTGTTGCTGAAAGCTGGCAGAAGGAGAAGGAGGAGGTCTGTGAAACCAGAGCTTTATGTCCACACGGGTTCTCTCGATAAAGCTCCACAGCTTCTGTGTCCTTCAACAATATATGTTCATACAGCATGACTCCAAATACACACATGCGATTTACTCACCAGATTAACACATCTGCATCAGAGGCGTCTCACGTGTGTGACAATCCTGCAAAGCTCAGGCTCAGGGCCTGTCATGTTTCCTCTGTGCAGCTACAACACTCTGGCTGAGAGGACGGGGATCTGACACCAGTTACTATATTTACCTGCTGTAGACAGACAGCGTGACACTGCAGGGTGGTTAGAGCTGTTTACCCTGACACACCTCCACCCTCCAGTCTGTTTGGTGTCTGCTTCTCATTGTCAGCTCGTCTGCCTGATTTTGTTGACAATTTAGAATTAAAAAAGAAACTGTTGACACAATCATCAGAGTTTGCCTGAATTTTGTTATCAAATTATCCCAGTTTAAAAAAGCCCAACACACACCTCAGATTTGCCTTTTTTATTTTTTTTAAAGAAAACGTTCTAAGCTGTGTTCTTCAAATTGTTTAGAGCAAATATCTGGTACTGTGGCAGGACTCCAGCTGTGGACCTGCCTGGCGAGCTTCACGACGCTGAGCTGTGAGCACAGACCTCACTAAAGGTTGTCAGCTGGAGGTCAGTTTGTAGGGCTCTGGCAGTGCTCCTGCTTTCGGACCTGGCACAAAGGAGCAGATACCGGTCCCACTGCTGGGCTGATGACCTTCTATGGCCCTGTCCGGCTCTCCTTGTAACTCCTCCACACTCTTAAAACTCAGCTGGAAGACAGAGTAAACCTTCTGATGGCACTGGAGGAGCTGGACTAGCCTGCAGGCACCACCTCACACTATTAGTGCCAAGGACGCAAGCATAAAGCAAAACTAGACAAAGCAGTCAGGAGGGACAAGGAGAGAGCGGTGGTCATGGATTCAAAATGGTTTCTGGATCCAACTTGTTATCCATGAAGTTTAAACGACTTGGTGTCATGATGTGACTTTTATTTATTTTAATCAGTGCAAAATGTAATTCAAACTTTTTCCACCAGAGGGCAGCGTTTCACCGTGTTTACTGAGACGTTATGAGCTGTTACCGTTAGGCATTTCTTTTTTAAAAAATTTGTTTTAGCTTGAAGCTCGTTCTCTCAAGAGGTATTTCATTTCTCCAGGGCACCACCATCAATGAACGTGTTTTTAATGACCTCCTTAAATAAAAATGACAGACTCACTGCAGCATCTGCTGTTACAAAGTGGTATCAGACTAAAACCACAGACAGCACAGATACAGCTTTAGTTTATCTCCTTGGAAATTAAGTCATAGAAACAGCTTTTATACCATTTTTAAAAGAATAAGTACCTTTAAGTGTAGTTTTTATTTTTAAATTCACTTCTTAAAATATCTTTGATTTGTTTGTATTAATTGTGTAACACTCGTAGTACCAAAGTAACTGGAAACCTGTTTTTTTAAAACTTAAAAATAATAATAACACAGGTTGGGCCACAAAATGCCATCATTTTGTGAAACGTGCAGCACTTTTAGATTTTTTTCTTCTTCTGCTGAACTCAAAAGCTCCTTTTGGGGGATAAACCACTGGAAGACTTTGCTCAGTATAACCCAAAAACATGTTCTTTTTACATTAAGGGGAGGTCTGTATGTCTTCACTTATTTTTGATCCACAGTATTATGACCCAGCTTTCTGATCTGAGATCAGGTATAACTGTGTCTACATTCAAAATCAGTGTCAGAACCTTTATATTATCCCAGCCCTGTATTTAATGACTGTATGTGTGTTGAGTCGCCCACATATTTTAAATTATTTACGTCACATGAAAGGGTGAGTGCAAAATGACGACCAAACCGCAAAAATATGTTCATGTGAAACTTGTGTTTGCTACTGTTCACATTAATGAGATCTTAAAAAATTACTTGAAGTCCTTATTTTGAGGATATATACAGAAAAGACTGACATTATTGGCCTGAATTAAATGTTAAACGTAAGCCAGTTTCTGGTAATATTGATGTAGTTTAACCTGAAATTCAAGCAAAAACTGTTTGCATGATTCACTGCTTAACAGTAACAAAAACATCAGTTTAACTCACTGTGCCTTAAAAACGCAGTGAAATGAAAACACAAAGCAAACAGGCTGTAATTGAAAATGTGTTTATTTTATTTTATTCGTTGACTGTTTATGATCTTGGTCTCTCCTTCTTGCCTTTGTAGAGTGCCAGCAGAGACACGTTGGCCACTTTGACCACCTTGAAACGAACTCCGGGAATGTCACCGACGGCGTGACCCTTACGTCCGAAACCTGCCACCAGAACCTCGTCGTTCTCCTGCAGGTCAAGAAATAGAAACAAAAGAGGTTAGAAGAGCGAAAATTGAGAACCGAGCTAAATTATACATTTAAGAACTTTTAAGGGCCCAAAAGAAAATTACAATGAGTTAAAATCCGTAGTTTACTGCAACTTAGACATTTCATAGACACAGACACTTAAGTCCACATAAACTGGACTATTGCGGACACGGTGGCTCGATGTTTCTGTTGTAGAATCTACATAAACAATCCTCTAAAGAATAAACTCGCCACTGCCGTTTACCTCGATGAAGTTGAGGCAACCGTCATTGGGGACGAAGGCGGTGATCTTCTTGCCGTTCTTGATGAGCTGAACTCTCACACACTTCCTAATGGCAGAGTTGGGCTGCTTGGCCTCCACACCACTACAGAGAGGAAAAGTACAAAGCTCTTTAACTTAAACCCAAACACCCTTGATTATGGATTTAATAAAGAGGAACTCAAAAGACCAAAAACTACTTTATATCTTCCTAAATTACAAGTGTTAGCTGCTGTTGTGATACTTACACTTTCTCAAGTACGATCCCCTTGGCGTGAGAGGCTCCTCCGAAGGGGTTAGCCTTCAGGGCAGTGCCCAGGTGGGCCTTCTTGTACTGTTTGTCATGCCATTTCTGCTCACGCCGGTGATTGCGGAGCTTTCTGGCAGTACGCAGACCACGACACTTTCCTGAAAGAGGGCAAAACAAGAAGAAAAAAGCCAAAGTCAGCACACTCGGGTACGACCATTAAGATGGTACTTCAGACCTTCCCGAGTAATGCTTAACTCTTTCCCCCTTGGACACCTACTAGGGGTAACTTAAGAATATCCCCATTTGTGCATCAGTTAATGAGGATGAGCCTATACAGCAGGCACGTCCAAAGTCTGGCCCAGGGACAGATTGCAGCCAAAGTCTAGACACCCCTTCATCACAACTTACTAGGGCCACCGTTGTAAACCCAGAAAGCTGTTCTAATAAACATCAAACCACCTCTTTAATATACAACAAGTGTCTTTGTGGGGAAAAAAGAGAAACATCAAACACAGTGATGCTGTAGATCAATTAAACGGACTCCTTAACGAGAAAGACAAAAAGGAACACGGATGCTTCTCTTCGGTGGGTACATAAAAAACTGTTCAGCCCGCTGTTCGCAGGGCAGAAACATTTCACTATCAGTCCCTATTCAACAGAAATCTGATTTGTCAGGCATCCTTCCCATGAGTGTGAGGACAGGGCTTCAGTTAAGTTTTACTTAACAGAATTTTGCCAACATATCAAAATTAGTGAGAGCTGGATAAGCGCTGGGCTAAAACTGCAGAGAACGGCTAAAGCTCGGTGCTCTCACAAAGACAACCTCCGGCTTTCAAAATGACACTTAACCCCCACCGGGTATCACTTTAACGGCATTTGCAAATCTTCGATTCAAGTACAAAACAAAAATAAGGGACAGGTAGCTTAAACTGTAACGGGAACCTTTGGTGTGCTGAGCTAATGCCGCTAACACGCCGCTAGCAGCTCAGACATGTTATGGCCGCTCCACGTTGCGGTTTCAAAGCAGCATAAAAACTGATTTTTTTAAAATAATCTGCAGAGTTTTACCGACACAAACGAGTTTAAATCTGTTCGTAAGACCTTTATACGCGGCACTGTTGTGAAAACCCCCCACAGAAGTCACATTTTTGGGGTATTTGAGATTAACTTTCAGACGTACCCATGATTGCTGAGCGAGCCTGGGATGGAAAGGAAGGAACCAGGATGCACCGCGGCGATGTCTACACCGAGGCCCCCGGTTGGGCGTTGCCACGATATATGCCTGATTAAAATTATGCCATTTCACGCCAATGTTTTCACATTTAATTGTTGCAAAACAAAGAATTTGGACTCATTTTAGAATTTGGTAATTATACGTAAAACCAGTGTAGTTTTATTATTGAGAGCTGCTAATTTCCTTCTCTTATTTTTGTCTTCACTTTTTTTTTTTTATCTCCCTTTCAGTCAGTCGCACTATTATTATTCATCATATTCATCACTCCCGACCCTCCCGTTTTCTCAGTTTCTGAGTAATTTACTATATTGTTTTTATTTAAAAACTGAAATTAGAGCGAAACCAAATAATTGGATATCTAAACCTGCAATTAACGGCTAATGGGTGTCTTGTTAGTGCCCTCTAGCGGACAGAGCATGTAGTTCACACATGTGACAAATTAAAGCAAAACCTGAATCTTCACTGTGGTCTTTCTTTTCCCACTTTTGTCCAATATACCCACTACCCCTCCTCTAAATGTCCATCTGAGGTATCCCTCTGATAAACTTATTTCTAATCCGGATTATTCAAGTAACTTGCAGCAAAAATCTTAGCACCTTCACCTTCAAAGCATACATAATATCAGGCCTCTTATCATCCTATAAACCTCCCCTTTCAATCTTTCTGTCGCACTCTCTTCTTCCACTCTTTTCTGCACAGTTCATTGCTTTGGATGGTTGACACCAGGTATTTAAACTCTTCTACTGTCACTACCTCTGATCCTTGCATCTCTGGTGCACTGATGACAAGACCTTCACTCACAATGTCTGCTCAGCAGCAAAATTTAGCTCTATGTGAACAGTTAGGACAATGATGTGTCTGTATTACTGAGATAAGCAGGTGACCGAGAAGGTCAGTGCAGGACACGATCAGGCTGTTGATTAAAACCAAGAATGCTGTGTGTGAGATTTACCAGGAAAAGCTGGAAATGTCCTTAGAGAGGTTAGTCTGATTTAAAAAACGATGCATGAAGATAATCACCAGGCAATAACACAAAAGTATGAACATCTTGACCTTGTTAGTCCCGTTTGGGGGATTATATGCCGTTATCTGACAAATAAAATCACTTGCTGTGAGGTAAAGATTTTGGTGAGTGAAATTCTAGCATTTTATTAGCACCAATTCACTGATATCCGATTTTTTCTGATTCCTTCATAGAATGTGTGAATATTCTTGTATCAGCTGCCCCATTTAGTCATCACCACCACACATCGTCTTCCTGCATCTCTTCCTATCTCTTGCATCCTCTTCTGCCACACAAACCCTGTGCATGTACCTGCCTTAATCCTAAACACTAGACCACCAGTGAAACTCATCCACTTATTATTAATACTGTATAAACTGTAGATACAGATATACTGTAGATACTTTGGTAAATGGTGTAGTGAAGTAAAGACAGAATTAAGTTTAAGCTTCTATGCTTTAAATAAATAAATAATGTTGAATCTTAAAAATACAGATAAAATGCATCTGCAACAAATGAGTCGAACACAAAACCTATTTTTTGTTTATTTATAAGAGGCTTAAACTTCATTCTGTCTTTACTTTACTACACTGTTTACTAAAGTACTGTTGATATAAAACTAAATCTGGTACATACAGCAACAAATCCAATAAAATCAGAAAGGCCAGATGTGATCCACAAGCCACTGTTTCCCTGCCGGTAATGCATTGTTATTGTAACTGTATTGTGTACATTTCATTCACTGGTATCCCTGTAACAGTGCATCTGAACACCTTTCATACACGACAAACATATTTACAGACGGACAGCTGACCAGTGCTTTGTTTTATGTAATCATCATTTTGCTGCCTTTAATCTCCAGACATTAAATATATTTTGACTGAGCTGACCTGAAAATGATAAACTGAGGGAACAACAGTGTGTTTGACCTGTGGGCGGGGCTCCTGTCACTGCTCGCCACTGCTGTGTCCTGTGATTGGCTAATTCTGCCATCTGTCAGGGGGGTTTAAAGGCATGGGGCAGATTAAAGTAGATTAGGATGGGCAGGGAGGGAGAGAGAGCGCATGCTGGCATCAGACTCTGGTCACCACGGCGATGGCTTCACCAGGGAAACATTGCTGCATCCTCCTCTTCTTCCTCCATCTGCAGGCGTCTGCCTGCCTCCACCAACAACCTGCAGACAGGTATGTGGACAAACACAAACAGAGCAGGTGTAGTAGCTTTATGTTTGTTTTTGACCTCTCCTAACTGTCTAATCTCTGATTTGTGCTATGCTCACCCACAACCTTCTACTCACTACACCTCATGTGGTGCTATGGTACAGCATTTATTTATTTATTTTTAATTTGAGCTCAGAGGAACAAGCTCGGCAACTTTTCCTGTAAACAGATACCTACTTTCACATCTAGCACACACAGAGTAACATTATCATCCTTTTGTACTAATGTGTGTGTGTGTGCGTGTGTCCATGTGATTAAACTAAGCCCCACTTTTAGCTCCACCAAAGCCTGAGAATGAGATACCTGCTTAATCTGGAGACAATGAGCCTTGAGCAAAGAGTTAGCATGCCATTATCAAACCAAAATCAGGACCTAAAACAGGCTGGAACACTTTGGTGATGTGCAGAGCTTGCAAGAGTTCTTTGTGGCCAAACAAAGTCCCCAATTATTACAATAAAGCATGATGACACTGTCTAATGACATATAATGTTTCTTTGAGATGCCATCAGCAGTAAGACAGGAGTCATTTTCAGCAGAATCATTTTATTCACATTTAAAAGCCCCAAGTTTCTTTAAAGTGGGAACAGTTTTTTTCAGCTCCATTAATTAAAATACACAGATTTTTATTTGATAATAAGTATGGAAGTTGTTTAAGTACTGATCTAGCAAAAGTAATGCTGATTGAATGGACCACATTTAATCCTGGCGCTCTCTCTATTACTTGAATTTCCAAACCGATGGTCATGCTTTGTTTATTTTCAGTTTCTATTACTCTTTTTCTTTGCCGTTGATGGTAACAGACTCTTTTTTTTCTGCATCAAATACAAGTGGTAAAAATGAAGGCAATGCACAAGTGCTAAAAACTGAGCATTTGGAGCATTTTTAATGAAATTATATGACAAATAATACAGTGCCACTGTGTGCCACAGTCTGTCCAACACTGATTAACAGGTATTAGTGTCACAAATGTGTAGTTTTATTGATGCCTGTCTCTAAATAAACCTGTTAACATGTATGTCATGCTGGTCACTTCTGGCTACCAAAATAAAGCATGGTGACAACCAAAACCAAAGTGGTTTCTAGAGCCAATAAGTGACATCACGGTGTGTGACATCACGGTGTGCATGTCCATCTTTTCTATACAGTCTGTGGTCACATGGAGTGAAATTAATACATTTTCACCAGTTATTTAAAAAAAAAAATTCAGTATGTTATACGTGTCTGTTTTCTGTTTAGCAAACAGAATCATCTCACGTTATACACATTTGTTCAACCTTCCTTCCTGCACATCCTAAATATTTCATTATTTATATCCTGTTTTTATTTCGGCTTATTTAATCTTTCATCCCTTTCAGTCTATACCATAGACTGTATATGAAAGATGGCCACAGTCACTGTTACCCTGTTTTGCTGCCAGTCTGCTCACTGATGGGGCCAGTAATGTAAAAAATTAACATCATGTTGTATCAAGAGACTTGAATCAAGTGACTGGGACAAAAAATTTATCTGGAACATGATCACAGGATAATAAATTAAAGTGAGCAGAAGGTCTGTTTTTCCCTTCATACCCTTTTGCAGCCAGAGTCGACCATTAAAAGAACAAAATGTTTAAGACACCTCCACTAATGCTTTAATTCAAGTCTATCAGTCGATGGTCAGCAGTCACCCACCTCACTTGCTTCCAGTGACCTCACAACACCTCTTAATACAAACCAGCAATCATGCCTTTGTTTTCTGCCTCTTGCTCACAGAGATTTTATCCTGACTCTTGTTTGTTTAATCCTCTTTGTTCCTTCTACCTGCCAGCTTACTTATTATATCTCTGACACACTAACGAGCTCCAGCTCATCCAGCAGAAGTCTGTTAGTAATTCCTAGTTGAGGCTAAAAGCCAGAGGAGACTCAGGCACCTCCGTTTCATCTATTTCAGATTGTTTCTTTGTTTTTAATCTGTGTTTTAGTACAACTAATGTGTAGAATCACGCCAGCCGTATGTGGTGATTTAACTGTTATTTTCTCTCCAGTAAGCCATTAAACATATGGCAGATGTTTACAAAATCATTCAGTGTCTGCTTTCGTCTGGCGATACTTGCCTTAAACTCGACCCCAATAGGATGATTACGTTGCCCCGTGTCTTTTGAGTGTGTGCATCAGCAGCT
Organism: Rhamphochromis sp. 'chilingali'; assembly: GCF_963969265.1. Classification (NCBI taxonomy): domain Eukaryota; kingdom Metazoa; phylum Chordata; class Actinopteri; order Cichliformes; family Cichlidae; genus Rhamphochromis; species Rhamphochromis sp. 'chilingali'. Next base: position 25,390,388 of record NC_137936.1, on the reverse strand, counting down.
GTTTATTGCATTTCACAGTGTGCAGCTGTTGATGGTAAAGGATTGAGAAGCTGTAAAGTCTTCTCTGGCTGCAAGCCACCCCATCCTTCATCCTCGGGGTCTGTGTGCTTGTGATTGTATGATTATGCAAACAGTGCAATCCCACAATCCACAGCCCAGTGCCCTGACCCAGCACAAGAGAGCAGCTAAACCTTGTTTTTGGCTGAAGAGGCTCTTTGAGTGAAGGGGATTTGATCGCTCTATTGTCTGATTCTCTGACCTGATGTACATTTAAAATACATTCAGTATGTGCTGCATTTTATTTTCCATTCTCTGAGAGGATTTTGATCTTGAGAGTGCCCATACAGAGATCCACCGTGCTCTTGGCTCATTTAGATTAGATTATCCATAGCTGGACAATTTTAGCAGATTATTCAGAAATCAGGCTGCAGCTTTAAAGAAACAAAGTCACTGCCCAGAGTAAATGCATGCTTGTTGTACATACCGGCTGTTAAATAATGTGAAATGACTACTACATTATTATTTATTATTTATTTTATAAACATACACATATTTTTACTAAAAGAGAAACTAAAATTACAAAATCATTGAGCAGAAAATTTGTGCAGATTTATTAGCCTGTGTACAGTGATGGCAAACAGACCGAGAAGTTAAACATACTCATGGGTAGAAGCAGCACATGTATGTATTTTACTTAAGTACTGGTACCACACTAATATAGTAGAATTTTTTAGCAGAAGTCCTGACTGTAGGACACTTAAGAGCGCTTAATGTAGAGCAGCAATGTTCTATCCTCTTGTGCATGAAAAATCTCATCAGTACCTATAATAGTCAAACAAATCATGTTAAGCAGTACAAGCCTGTGAAACTGTAAATCTACAGAAAATGTAAAGAATCTAAATGCAACTTCAAAACTTTAATTTGTTGGTAGCTGTCTTGTACTTTCTGCTCATATATTCTGACCACTGCTTTACAGCATCAGTAAGGAATAAGATTTAAAGATTAAAGGCTCGTGGCTGAGCTGTAAAACCTTAATCTGAGAGCTTTTGACTATTAATCATTAATCTTCAAATATATATATATTCTTACATATTGCATATTTAGACATGTTATTTAAAACTAATCAATAAATCATGGAAGGTCTACATAGATAACAGCTATTGATCGGCTAACTAAAATAGTTAGCATTAAGCAAGACTGATTAACCTGGTATTTTACTTTTTTAAATCATGAATGAGGAAGCAACTACACTCACCAGGCACTTTATTAGGTATACCTGTTCTGCTGCTCCTTAAAGCAAATATCTAATTAGCCAATCACATGGTAGCAACTCAACACAACCAGGCATCACAGTGAGAAAGAAAGGTGCTTTACATGACTTTGAACCTGGAATGGCAACCATATCTCGAGTTTGCGGAGAATGATCTGAAAAAGAGAAAATGTTCAGTGGGAAATAGTTTTCTATGCTTTGCTGATGTTAAAAGGGAATGAATGGACTGCTTCGTTCTGATAGGAAGCCAACAGCAACTCAAATAACCATTTATTACAACCGAGGCATGCAGCAGCGCATCTGTGACTGAAGAACACATCAAACCTTAAAGCAGATGGGCCATCAGAGGAAAAGCACACTGGGTCCCACTCCTCTCAGAAAAGAAAAGAAAACTGAGGCTAGAATTCACAAAAACTGGAGAACGGCAGCCTGGAAAAACATTGAGGCCTTGATATAGAAAAGTTCAATCTGGGCCTTTTATTTGGCCTCATGTGTTTTTTAATTATTCATCAAAATGTAAAACAGTTTTTCTAAAATGGTTTCTTTGTTATTTTTTCCACCTGTGCTCCTTTCATTGTTTAAAACAGGCTGTGGTCAGCCTGCAGGGTCACACCTCTCTGCTGCTCTTAACAGCATCTCAGGATTTCTTTATACAGGTGGAGTTGCTCAGTTGTCCTTTGACAGGTGGCACAGCAGGTGGTTGTATATGTGGTTCAAGACAATGTTTGACATCTCTCCCGCTGTCCACTAAACCCTGGCTGATGACCTTTGTGTAGTTTTCTCAGTGGTCATTATTAGGCAACAAATGAATCATTAACATCAATCGGATTGGTTCCACTCCCTCTTTATTATTTTAAGTTTTTATTGTAACGATACATATTTTCTGTAATTCCAGATTAAAAAGAGGATGAGCTGTAGCTTTAACCTTGTTGTTGTTTCCTGATCCAGCACATCGATCTGAACCAGCTCTGGAGTCATCATATAAAACCTTCAATTTTTACAAAGAAAACCGTCAATCAGACCTGATGCCAATTTGATTCTAGCATTAGATCTCAGTCCATTATTGTTTCTGCTACAAGACTCTGTGTGTAATCTGGGTCAGAGTGTATCCTCGCAACAACTACCCACCTCTGTGCCAGACTGATCACTGCTATTTTAACTAATCCAGCAGGTCAGCAGCCGGGTCACTCAGGTGTACTCTGAGCACTTACACAGGTTCCTCCCTTCTTTAGCTTTGATTTCTATTGGGTGATTTGGAATGATGTCATTCTTGCATTATGCACAAATCTGAGAAATGAAGGTGAATAACACCAATCATCAGTTTGCTTTTAAAGTTGATGTTTTACAAGAAGGAGCAAGAGCCGTCTGATAAGTCCCTCCACACTCTCTGCGTGAATAGAGTCAGATGCAAAACAATCGGCAGCTAGATCAGTTTGTGAACTCAAGACTATTTTATCTTGAATGTGTCTGATCTGTATTTGTGACTTCTTTCAAACTTTTTGAATCCAGTTCAACTGCAAAATGTAAGCACACCTAAGCTGGAGCCGAACCGGTTCTGCCAGGGTGCCTTTTGAGAACCAGGCCACATTTTGACGGGCCTGAAAATGTATTATGATGCAATGTTCCCAGCAGAAGTCTGAGAAACTCAAACAGAATTCACTGGTTACATCTATCGGTCACTGATGAATTTAATGAGGTAGCCCAACAGTTTTCTAGTGTCACACTGGTGCAAATCTTTAAAACTGGTTTTCGATTAGGCACTGGCATCATATCAGCAAAAAGGGGCAAAAAGGTGCCTGCAGGTGTTAGGCTAACAAAGTGGGCAGAGAAGGACAGCTGGTGGTTTAGATGTGGCTGATGGTCCACATTAGACACATGAATTAAGCTTTTATGACGGTCCAGTACCTTTGTGAGCACAAACTAGTTTAATGTCAGTGTCATGTGTATATTTTATTTGGTGTATAATTGTTAAAAGGTTAAAAGGATTCAAAGTTGTAAAAGTTGCTAATGGTTGCTTAAGTATCTCAACCAGTTAAATATGAGTGAATCAGACTCTTTTAAACATACTTTCACTTTCTTTGATTGTTTTTTGTTCAGAATAAACACAATTCGTATGAGACAGTAAATTATTTAATATTTCACAATCATGTTATAGAGATTTTTTTTCCCCCCCTAAGATGATTAATTTATTTCACGTATTTCATTACTTAAAAATAAAGTTACAGAAGAAAAATAACTAGTGGAAAAAAAACTGTGCTGATGACAAATATGAAGAAATGACAACGATAAATATTTTACTGATTCTCCTTTCAATTCTTTTTGCAGTGCTGCCGTTTCTCTGGAACACGGTGAGATCTATTTATCAATCTGCTAAGACTTCCTTTACTTCTTCCTCCTTATCTCAGTTATAACAATATATGTAATAATGATGATGCCTAACGGGGGCGGGAATAGGGGGAACAAAAGGACAAATAGCCCCACCCGATAAGCCAGTGACCACACTTCCTACACCAATGTAAAACAGGGGTGTAAACTATTTCCTACACCTCTGTGTACGGAGTGGTCATTGTGGAAAAGGGGTGTAGGAAGATCTGAAAAGCTACCCTCTAGTGCAGCGTTGTGTTTGGAAGTCTGTTTTGATTTGTTTATTTTTCTCATGTTTTAGTATAAAAGGTTAAAGGTATAACATGTATATTCTTATGGCTTATTTTGTTAAACAAATCCTGTTGTCTCTGCAGACATTGGGAGCAATGGGAGGGTGAAGGCAGAGCAATATTTGATACCAGCAGAGAGAGGACTTGGACAACTGCAGGTAAAATATGAGTGGGGAGGGAAAAATGTAACGCCACAACTTTCTATTACAGTTTTACTGATTTTTAACCATTTAGGTGCTGAGAATATATTATATAATAAATGGAAGACGTGTCACAATTTAATCCTAATCTAAAATTGTGCAGCCACAATGTCACATATGTCAACTGTACCATCTTGAAACATGACTTAAATTTTTGTGTTAGGTTCATCGTGTATATATCGGCAGATTAACTTTCTTTTCCAACAAATAAAAAAAAAATTAAATCTTTGTTTAAATTTAACAAACCTCACAGTTTTTTGGAAACAAGGTTGTAAGAGTGGGAGAAAAATCATGTCCTCTCTGAGAAAATGATGATTCCTGTTTTCAGAAGCATACCAGGAAAATGCTGGAATTTATGAACCACAAAATTCTCATTAAAACACGTTTTATTAAAACAAACAAACAAACAAACAAACAAACAAACAAACAAACAAAAAACCAAACAGACATGAAACTGCAAAAACAGTTAATGCCTTTACATAAAAATTGAAAGTTTGGCTTTAAGAAGTTGTTTCATGGAAGGTTGCTTCTTCCTGCCTCCAGTCTTCAGATGCATCACGCAGGAAATTACTTCAGACACCAGGAGCTGCAGTTCCCCTCCCTCCTCTAAAGGTTCAGTGAGCATGAGTAACATTTTCTCCAACACAATCAGTTGGAGAAAATATATATTATAATAAATAATATATTATACCGTATATTCAATTTCGAAAGAAGGTTTTTAAATTTACTCTTTTCTAACCGGTTGTACCTGCCCACCAGGTGTTGTCTGATGGGCAGCCGTGCCTCTTGTTCCAGGCCAGGAAACTGTCTCTCCGCTATGACAAGCAGAAACACCTGGACCTCACAGAGCGAGCCTTTTCTCCTCAGAAACCTGTCGACACCAGTCAGTCTGTCTGTCGCAAGGACAAAGCCACGTAAGTGCACCTCCTACTTGTCTGTCTACTTGTATGAGAAATGTCAGAGGGTCTAACACGAAGATTTTAATCCCAATTAAAAGACAAGAACAATGCAGTGTGTCCTGTAAGGAAAGGTCCAGTTGTGCTGTACATCTGAGAGTCTTACTTGTCTCTTTGTTCCTCTGTAGGCTGGTCATGAGGTTTGGAGATGTGGAGGATTTGAAAGGCCTGTCCATCAGGTTAGCTATGCCACCAAATATGATCACACTAAGCAGTTTGTACACAATACATGAACATTTGCCCTGACTGTCTCCTCTCGCCTCTCTTTCATCAGACTGCAGCTGTCCAACACCTTTTATGAGTCTTCGGGGCAGTGGTGGTTCTCGGTGGACAGCGTCTCGCTGCTCTACAACATTTCTGAAGAGGCTGCGTTCAATGCCAGCGAGGTGTACGCTCCAGCTTCCTCCTCCTACCGCTGCATCCACGTCAGCAGCCTGGAGCGATACAGTGCCCTGCTGCTACCTGGCACTGACCAAGCCCGCCGCTGGTCCATCACTTTTACAGACTTCCAGGTACCCGTCTCTTTACCCTGTCTTTGACTGATTCTTCAAAGAGGATGTTTCATTTCTTGTGTGGTGTCTGGAAGACATAACAAAGTCTTGTTAGAACATTTATTAATTTTTCAGTGTTTTTTTGTGGTTAAGGGTCATTTTCTCTCTAGTTCAATACTTTGTTAACACATCTTGAACTTGAATGTCGAAATGAGCAAACACAAAGCTGGGAAAACAGCAGTGTACTGTCAGCTCACAGACCCAGAGACTGGCAGAGTACAAGATTTACACAGGTGAGCGGGTAGAGGGCACAATACAGTTTAAAAATGACCAGTTTCTAATTGGACAAATACAAAAATAGAAACAAACAAAATTTAATGAAAAATGCAAGTTTTAAAGGGTTTTGAAACGGTTTTCCAATATTTAAATCACCACAGCGAAAAAAGCAATCACCCCCTCCTGAGGTTATAGCTAGTTGTATCACGTTAATGAGTGCATAATAAATTCTAGCTCTGGGTTTTTATGCTCAGACTACTTGGGCTGCTAGAATAGCTTTGCATGATTCACAGTTCAGAATAGGTTTATTTGATTTATCCTGGACCACAGTGCAGCCCCTCAGCTCCTCTCGGTTTAAGGCAAATTTCGTGCCTCTCATAAAGATAAAGTTAGACCAGCAGGAGGTTCTGAGATGACTGTATTAAGGGTACCTGCTCTCTGTGATGTGATATAAAGCCAGAAGCATATTGAGAACATTACTTGTTTGTTTGTTTTTTATAATGTTTCTATGCTCTCCTCAGATTCAGGCCTTCAGCGTCACCTCAGGAAAGTTTTCTCCTGCGAGCGACTGTACCACCTTCTTGACGCCAGCCATCCTGATGGGCCTCGTCACCTCCCTCATCCTGCTGCTGGTGCTGGCCTATGCCCTGCACATGCTCATCCACTTGAAACACATTGAGCATGACGAGGAGCACAAAGCCGACGTCTACTTCCCAAAAAGCCCTGAACACCTGGAACAGTACTGCGTGGAAAACCTCACTGAGAAAAATGTTATGTAGGTTAGGCAGTGAGGTGATGGACAGACTTTTAAAAGTTACAGTTTTGAAAAAGTGAAATGCAGCTGACCTGATAGCTGGCACCAAACCTGGTGTGACATACTCTCAGCCCAGGATGAAATTTTTTTTTTAAACTGACATTTCTAAACTTTTGTAATTTACCCATGAGAGGATTTCTGTTTTTGTCTTAATAAAAATATAAAATAAAAACTCTGGTTTCTTTTATATTTGTAGTGTTTGATTAAATTTTTTGCTTTTGAAGACATAGCATAATAATTGTTTATAAAGCTAGGTGTATGTCAGCTATATGTACTAGTCTCTTCAGTGAAATACAAAAAGAAAATAACAATTTGGTTAGAGGAACTACTTTTTCAGCGTCACTCTGAGACGGAATATTTCTAATTTTAGAGATGTTGCACAAATGGAAGAAAGCAGTCTTACATATTTGTTTAATATGTGCGTTGAAGCACATGTCTTGGTCAAAAATGACTCCAAGGTTCCTCACAGTGTTACTGGAGGCCAAGGTAATGCCATCCAGAGTAAGAATCTGGTTAGATACCATATTTCTAAGATTTTCAGGGCCGAGTACAATAACCTCAGTTTTATCTGAATTAAGAAGCAGAAAGTTAGTTAGAAAGTTATATGACCTTAAAAATATATAGCTTATGTTTCTTATAGGTGTAGCAGGAGTATCACAATCACAGTAAAGTAAACGAGTCTCTGCACTGAAGTAATTCTGATTCTGTCCAGTGGGGGCGCTCTGAAGCCTGTGAGACGAAACATCCAGCCAAAGAAGAAGAATCTCACGCTCAGATGAGGAAAGTGTTGCCTGTTACTGAACTTACAGATGAATTGTAAATATTGAAACTCGTATCTGAACCAGCAGCTTTATCTAAAAACCACGTGTCATGTTTAGTTTTAATCTACAGAGCCGGACCTGAATAAACACGTAATTTTAACGGTTTCCTGTTGGGGTTGGTTTCCAGCTGATTAGCATCGGGCTAACCGGTGTAGTTACTGACAGCTCTACCTGCTGGTAACCGTTAACGTTACCTGTCCAGGTACTCTCCCGTTCAGCCCTGCTCTCCTGTTCTTGCCGACGGGGCCTTCATGTTGAACCACCTCTCCACTGCTCTAACGCTCTTCACCCGCCGACTACCCGCTTTCTCCCCACGGACTTTCTCCGGAGCCCTCCGCCGCCTCTGCAGGATGGAAGCGGCCGTGGTGAGGTGCCTCCCCGGGGAGCCCAAGCTGACCATCTCCTTCTGTCTGCAGGGCAGCCACAAGCACATGCTCCGGGACCAGGACGAGCCGCTGGGCAAGGTCCTGGCCCGCATCTCCAACGGGATAGCCAAGAACCAATCAAAAGCAAAGAAATCCAAGAAGAACCGGGGTCAGGAGCAGCCGGATGAAGCTGCGGAGCCCACCGTGGTGAAGCTGTTCTACGATGGGGAAGAGGTGCCGGAGACGGTGCTGAACGCGGAGGCTTGGCAGGACGGCTCCGTGCTGCAGGTGGGAGATGTTAAATATTCAGTGCAGAGGAACGCGCCCACCTTCACCACCGCGGAGCTACCGGTGTCCTTGTTGGCCGGCTTCCCCGTCTGCCCCAAACTGGAGGTGGAGTTTGGGAACGTCCAGGACTGCGAGTTCACCTGGTTCAGAGAAAACTGCCCACACACGAGGTAAATACCCAGAAAAGAAGGTGTAAATGTGAAGCAGAGATTGTGTGGTGCAATCCAGCTGTTTCAAGAACTGCATGCCTTACACGGTCTTATCAGGCGAGTGTTGGGTCTGAGGAAGGTCTGCTCATCTCTACCAAGCTGTTTTATTGACACAAAAACATCGATAAGTTTGCCAAAGGGTAAACAAACCTTTAAACTGAAGTATTTTTAACACCCTGGGTGTAGAACTGTACAGCTGCCTTTTCTGATTTTGTTATAAATCAGGTGATTGTTTGGGCACATTAATAATCAAATTGATTTGACATCCTGCAATCTACTTCTCTTTGCTCTTGTTCCAGGTCTGAAGCTCCTGGTAAAGCTTCAGATCAGGACAGTGGTTGGACTCAGGTTGGATGTGAGAGAGTTTACATCCCATCCAATCAGGACATCAGCTTCAGGCTCAAACTGAGCTGCACACCCAAAGATGGAAGCCGTGGTGGCCTGGCCAAGGAGCTGGTTTCTGTGGGAGCTGTGGAGGCTGGACCAGGTGTGTGCTTGTTTGACAACCGTCATGCTTTCACAGCCAAAGTCACGGACTGGCCGACTGTGAGAGTGGTGTCGTACAACATCCTCGCCGACATCTACGCCCAAACGGACCTTTCCAAGACGGTGCTGTACCCGTACTGCGCCCCCTACGCCCTGCAGCTGGACTACAGACAGAACCTGATCAAAAAGGAGCTTGCTGGGTACAACTGCGACATTATCTGTCTGCAGGAGGTCGATAAAGGTAATCACTGATAAAAACACAAAAATACTGATGATTTAAAAAAATCTTTGACATTAGTTGTGCTCGCTGACCTCTGCAGGAGTGTATGTGGACAGTCTGACTCCAGCGCTGGATGCCTTTGGTCTGAACGGTGTTTTCAAGGTCAAAGAGAAGCAGCATGAAGGACTCGCTACCTTCTACCGCAGGTTAGGCCAATCACCAGCCAGAAGCTGGATTAACCTTAACTTGCTTGATAACTTTATCACTGGCAAAATAATATGCAGAGCCACATCTGTGTTTGTTTGGTTGAAGTTAATAATTAGTGGATGTTAGATAGTGTTGCTCACTATTGATGCCTGGAGCAGAAGAGAGAGGCATTAATGCGCTTAGAAGCGAGCATAAGCAGCGCATTTTTTAGATTTTTGAGTAAAAAGCCAAACCCAGCTTCACTCCACAGGCTGTTAAAGATAATGAAGAGAGTTGGATAAAGTCTCAGTTTTTTTAAGATACATTACAGTCTGTAAACAGGCCAGAAATAAAAAGGTTTTAGTACATGAAATAAATTTTGTTTAATGCACTTTAGTATATTGTGTGTCTTACGTGACAGTCAGTGTTGATAGAGTAGCGAGCACCTACAAATAAGTGATTGTGAAGAAAGTATTGAATATCTGAAGTATAACAGAAAGGCCTCTTTATTTATGTGCAGCCCTAATGGCAATATCACATGATTATGAGCCCTGCAACTGGTCAACAGTCCAGACTTTACCCCGCCTCTAGTCCTATGACATCTGGAATAGGCTTCAGCCCCATGTGACCCTGAATTGGATAAGCGGAGAAAGTGGATGGATGATGATTATGATATTGAAGTGAATCCTATTGTGCTGTAGGTCAAAGTTTCGACTCTTGAGCAGTCACGACATCATGCTGAGTGAGGCGTTGTCCTCTGACCCCATGCACGCTGAGCTTCTGGAGAAGGTTTCTGCTAACGGTGCCCTGAAGAATAAGATCCTGCAGAGGTCCACCTCGCTGCAGGTACAGCTGCTCACCATCGAGGCTGATTAACTGTTATATTTTAGCTTTGGGAAGGAGTGATGCGACATTTTGTTATTGCTCCCATCTAAATATCGGGTCAGCAGTCTGGAGGTCTTTCAGACCTACTGCACTCACAACATTTTGACTTTCTTGTCATTTTTAAGTAGTTTTAAGACATTTCAAGCATGAAAAATGCGTCAAAGAAATACATTAAAATACCGTAGCTAATTTTTGTTACCAGCAGACACACCCACTGTCACAAAAAATTAATTTCTTCACAGTTCTTTAGTCAGTGAAATTTGTGACAATAACACTGTTTGACAGACAAAAAATACTATTTTTGCATGAACAAGGTGATTCTGAAAGTGTCCATTAGCTCAAAACTTGGCATGTCTCCATGTGGTGTGCAGTGTGTGGTTCATAAAACTGGACAAGTGGAGTAAAGAAGAAGTGATAGGTCTAAAAATCTGTCTACAGTAAATGAAAGTCACGTATTTAAGAAATGGAAAAAATGTATGGAGGTGTTCAGCAGAGAGGTACAACACAGTATCTACAGCCATTTGTAAAATATGATGGAGACATTTCAGTGTTGGGGATTTTGTAAAAATTCATGGAAACATGCGCACAGAAAAGTACTATCGGATTTGATCCAGCGTTCAATACTGTCTGGAAAGCATTCAATTACTAACAGTTTAATTTTTCAGTTTAATAATGATCCCAAACACACTGCTAATGCAGTAAAAGTACCTTGATAGAAAAATTCCCATTGGAGCATTGTCGCTCATGGATTGGCATCCTCAGATCCTAGACCTCAACATTATTGAAGCAGTGTGGGATCATCTTGACAGAGAACACTAGAAAAGACAGCCAACATCCAAAGAAGCCCTTTGAATGTCCTTCAAGAAGTCTGGAGAGCTATTCCTAAAGAAATTACAGGAATACTTGTTCAGGCTGTTTTGAAGAATACAGGTGGCCATACCAAACGCTGACTTTCAAGATTGTTAAAACTGTACAAACTTTTTTTAAAATTAACTGTATTTCCATGTATCAATACATCACTGCACCAATTTGTCATTTTCCTAGCAAAATATAAAAAATTAAGGAGGTTCAGGACTTCTGCACAATACTATGTTTGCAGATAGAGCAGGGCGATATGGCCAAAAATATTTATCACGATATATATTTGAAAATTTGCGATAACGATATAACCGACGATATAATTGATGCGAGACAAAATACAACTCCACAACATTACTAGCGCAAAAAGACAACCTTCCATTTATTTTCACTTAAACAAGAAGCTGGTTTTTATGTACATTAAAGCTTTATAAAAATGTAACAGTGCAAATGCAAATTCCTTGCTGAAAGTTTAACCAAAAGGCATTTCCAGTAGAAATGGGCTGACATATCCTGAGCATAACCATGTATAATATCCACTGAAGTTAAAAAGAGGTGCTTTGCAACATTAAACTGCAGTGTGCAGTACGCATTTTTCGGACCATAAGGTGCACGGGATTATAAGGCACATTAAGCGAAACAAAGCAGTCAGATAAATCAAACTTTATTAAACTCATTCTTCTTGCTTCCTCCACTTCTGTACCATTGATTCATTAATGTTGAATTCTCTGGCAGCTGCTCTATTCCCATGTTGTTGCAGTATATTAATGACTAACCTCGTATTGTGGATGGATTATCTCAGTTGTTCTCCTGACTGAAGTTTGGTCCGTTTACAGCATCCTGCCATGCGATTGCATTTGTCTCTAACCATGAAGAACCTTCACGTTAACTTTTATAAGTGGAAAAGTGTTAGTGTTCGTCCTCCAGCTTCACTGTTTATGTTATGCTAACATAGCTGTGTCGCTAGCGATCACGTAGCACATCATTATATACCAGCTAGCCCAACTTCAGTAACCCTACAAACGTCACTGCTGTTTAGTTTCCTGTCTTCATTTATGTTGGAAGTGATAGCAGAGCTGTACGTTTGATTTTTTTCAGAAATCTCTCAGTCAGAACATGCAATATCATGCTTAGGTAACTAGCGAAACTAGCGAGCTAACTTCCGCTAGCTTCCTGCTAACTTCTAACTCCGTTAAATGTAATAACTTTTGTTTTCATGGATGCCTGGAAGTTAAACTTTATAGTTACACCTGGTAAAGCAGCAATGCTGATCGTTTTATTAAAGATGAAAGAATTTAGACAGTTTTTAACTCTAAGTGATGCTGCAGTGTTATTTGACCTGAAACATCCGGAGTTTAGGACCCAGATTACTCCCAGATTTAAGAGCATCTTAGTCCGACAAATACGACAATAACAACGGCCGCTTGCATGTTCTGCAAAAAAATGTGCTTTGTTGTGTATCTGACAGACAAACACCAAACCAGTTCCACATCACGGAAGTTGCACCATTTTTACAAACCAATTCTGGTTCATCTGTTTCACTCAACAATCGGCCATGTGCGTATGAAAACAAAGGCACTGCGCATGCGCGTTTTACTCCCATTCTATCGCGATATTTCATTTTCCTATCGTTGCCTAACATTATACCGGTATTACCGTGAACGGTATAATATGGCCCAGCCCTATTTGCAGACTTTAAAAAACATTTTAGCACAAACACCGGCTCGTTATGTTCAGTGTAATACTTCTTGGAAAACTTTAATTACACTTAGGGTAACATCACATATTGTCATCAACATTTCACCTTACCTGTCTTGTGTATGTGTGTGAAGGTGTACTCAAATCAGCTATATTTACATGTAAAATGATAATTCAGGGAGAGTTACAGACAACAGGAGATCATCTCTGCTCTTAGTCACTCTTGAAGTCGCTGTTTGCTCACACAGCAAACGGAGAGAAAGGAAAGAGAGAGTACAGCTGCTGCAGATGAATCAGAATTTGCTGTCCGTGGATGTTTTGCTAAAGTTTGATTGTTGGCTGTTGTCTGTTTGAGATTTGTCCTGGAATTTGATTCTTAAATATGTGAAAGAAATGCCCACTACAGTTAAAAATCAGCAATTTATTCAGTCATGAAAAGAAATGTTTGTCTAATCACTGAATTGTTTGTTTCCCTGCAGGTCACTTTCCTCGAGGACCTGAATAAACCCGGCAGGAAGGTCTGTGTGGCCAACACTCACCTGTACTGGCACCCAAAAGGTAAAATGTCCTGTTTACTTCCAGGAACACCTGAGTTGCTCATTTTAACCAGCAGAGATTGTCAGTACAGACTTCTGAGAATTGAATTCATTTCCTTTGAAGGGGGGAATGTTCGCTTAGTCCAGATGGGCGTGGCTTTGAAACACCTGAGTCATGTGATCAGCGAGGTCGCACCTGGAGCCCCGCTGGTGTTTTGTGGAGACTTTAACTCCACCCCAAATGCAGGTAACTCCAGAATAGTACCTACAGCTGAATCTGAGACTGTTTACAAAAACATAATGACCCTCAGGTCAAAGTTCAACTTCACCATGTTTGGAGTTCTTTTTTAACACAGTCTTTATCAGGTTGGTTTGTTTCTTGATCTCGTCCCCTCTCAGGTGTGTTTCAGCTGCTCAGTGAGGCTGTGGTTCCTCCGCAGCATGCAGACTGGAGCAGCTCGGGGCCGGAGGAGTCCTGCAGCATGGAGCTGCTCTCTGACATCCCCCCTCTGCTGAGCGCCTGCGGATTGCCGGCCTACACCAACTATGTGAGAGGGTTTCAAGGCTGCCTGGATTACATCTTTATACAGCCAGACTGCATGCAGGTACTGATGGCAGAGGATATAGGAGAGACACATTTTTGTTTTAACAAGCTCTCTTATGGGAATGTTAGTGAATTACTATTTATTTATTTTAAACTATTTTTTATTTCATTGTCTTATTTTGTCTTTTTGTTGGCTGTTATGTTATTTAATTTTCATATTTATTTTACTCTCTTTTGTGCACAGGTTTGTGACTGTCTACAAAAAGCCCTTAATAAATCAGCTTTACTTACTTACTTTACTTAGAACATCTTTTAGCCAAACTATGCGTACCACTCAACCAAATGAAATCTGTCTTTTTAATTATTGAGATCTTGAGCGAGCCACTTGCTAAGTTTGAAGTAAATCAGAAAAGAGTTTGTAAAACGGGTGAAGAATGACAGATTTCTCAGATTTTCACTAAGTCAAAGATGAGGAACAGAAAACAAACTCAATGGAGATTGGTTATTTAAAAAAAAAAAAAAGACGATAAGGTAAAAATGGAGTCAGGTGTTCTTTGTGTGAATAACTGATGTAACACATATATGGTGTGTGTGCAGGTGGAGCAGGTGATCCCTCTGCCCAGCCTCGAGGAGGTCACCACCTACGAGGCTCTGCCCAGCGTGGCTCACCCCTCTGACCACATCGCTTTGGTTTGTGACCTCCGGTGGAACCCCTGACCCCTGACCTCCAACCATGATGGACAGAGATGCTTAAAAACACAGAGTGTGAGATTTAAACTGTGTCCCTGCAGGTTTACCAAGAAGAACCAAAGTCAGCAGAAGCTCAAAGGATCAGACAGAAGAACTTGAACCACAAAACCACAACACAGTGAAAGTTCATGTGAAATTATTCACAGTCCTTATTAGACAATAAATTATTTTCATCACTTATATTCAGTGTTGGAATGAGAAAAGTAAGTAATTGCAGATTTTGAGAAGGGATTTAAGAAGGGGATTGATTAAATACTCAAAAAACAAACTCACATTACTGCATCACAACAGTTTGATGATTAATGATCACTCTGAGGTTATTCACTTTATTTCTGGGTTAATAGATAAATATTGACCTTTTAAGATAAGTATTTATTATCATTGTTGCCAAATGTACTGCTCAGTGGGCCTTTCAGTTTTTAAATAAAGTCTACAGCGCTGACTCTCACTTGTTGGCTTATTGTCATATACTTACAGACATCATTAAAAGGAGGTGAACATCCTGTGATGCTTAAATGATTTGCTCACTATTGTGACAATATCCTCGAAATATAACTTTAATTTAATTTAGTCCAACTTTTACCTTCTTAATTTAACTTACAGCTTTATTTACAAAAACGGGTAAAAATGTGACAATCTTAACAAATTATATTTAGTATCCAATGAACAATATCACATATTCACAGTTCAGATGAGTAAAGTAAGACATATTTAGTTTTACATTTTTTTTTTTTAGAAGAGCAGGAAAATGATTCTTTTTATATTTCTCTAGGAAGCAGTTTTGAGTTGCCTGGTTTTGGGATGTTCATGCACTTAAAGGCAGCGCTCCATGGAAACAGTAACAAACAATACAAGTCAGCTTTTTGAATCATAGAAGGTGTTACACCTGAATGTAGGTAAAAAGGACAATAACAAATGTTTCTGGCTGAGTTCACCGAACAATGTGATTTCATTTTATTTTAAATTATTTCCATTGTTGTTTTCTGTATTGTCCTCAGCCTCTCTCTGCGCACCTCCACTGCCACTTGATCCAGTTCATTAACTGTCATTATGTCTCATGGATTTAAAAAAACCCACTTTTTGTCAAAAACAATAAATCTCATACAAAAGCAGAATTCTCTCAAGCAGCCAGAACAAAAATCTACAGTTTTAACCATAGTCCCACACAGGACGTCATCAGGAGTATTAAAACCATGAAAGGATCTTTTAGTCCAAAACAAAACACTCTGATGAAACAATAATAAAAATTATATCTGATTATTTTCATTTCACCAAGGTGACAAATGTCAACGGTATAATTTGCATAAACAAATACAGAGCAAAACCACAATATGTACAGCAGCTTCATGTACACTAAACATCTGAGTTTCAGAGAAGTCGCAGCAATGTTGGTTTCAAAATTCACAGCTCAGTTTTCTTCTTTGTGAGTACTTTCCTGTCTTTATGGAAGACGGCTCCATCAGGCTGCTCCCTCCACTTCACAGTGATTCCACTCACTCCTTTCTCCTTCAGTCTGTCCTGGAGCTGAGAGATCCAAACATTACACACATGTTTAAACAGAGACTAAAAACAAACAAAAGCCTGTTTTAGAAAAACAAAACATCAATAAATTTATTTTCTGACATTAATTCATACCTTTGCATTTGAATTGGGCCGATTAATGTATACAGTAAAATCATATTTGTAAAATACATATTTTACATATTAAAATCATATACAGTAAAATCATATTAAACGTTTCAGAGAAAAGTATGGAAATTATTTTTGTCATTTATAAAAGTTTTTTTTTTTCATTTTTAGATGTCATAATTTTATGAACATTTCTCAACATTCAAAAATTCAAATTTACAGCCTTAATTTTCACGCAGCAGCTTGCTCATAGATGCTGTGAAGAAGAGATGAGGACAGGCAATCACATAAAATTAAAGAGCTGGGTGAAACTCACAGCACCTACACTAAAGTGCAAAGGTGATGAGGTGAAGTTTTAAGGCAGACTTGCCTCTTTCAGGAGTGTTGCTTTGGCAGCGGTGTCATTCAGATTCACAGAGGAGTCCTCCAGCTTCAACCTGATTTTTATTACTGAGACAGAGAGGACAAAAGGTGTCATGGGGAGTTTTCAGTTATTATATTTTTGTGATATCAAAACTGTAACTTTATACCTTTTCTGTAAACAATTTCTTTTTTGGGAGCTTCTGTGGTTTCAGGTTGAGGAGCTGGCAGGTTGTCATAGCAGACAAATGGTCGTTGTGTATTATAGGGCAGTAACCTCCATTTTCCTGATCTCTGCATATCTGCGACACCACGCATGGCATTTGAAATGCCAAATATTTTTCCTGATTCATCCCAGTATCTGAATGAGGAGTCTCTGCCATCGACCCAGAAAATTTGAGGATGTGCAATGCGGCCGATCCATATTTCAGTCCCATATGACACCAGCCTCTGCGTATCACTGACAGAAAGCGAACTGTCAGCCAGGTCTGTGAAGTTCTCCCTGCAGTACCGGAGAGCTCTGAACCAGTCCATGCTTTTATTCACAAAAACAAATTCAGGACTCTGGTAAGTTCCTGCAATTAGAAATTGTGGTTAAATAAGTCATGTTGATTTTCCTGTGAATGAAAATAATCAAATCAAAACAATCTTAATGAGAAAAGAAAATGCTTTGGTATTTTCTTACCATTGTTACAGATGAATGGGTATTCCAGTGAGCAGTTGATATACCAAGACCAGTACCAGTATGGTGAATTCACTAAAGCTTTTGTACAAAAATAGTAAACTGAGAAGGGTTCATTTTTAGTTTGATTTTCCCATTTCCAGAAATCATCATTGATCTGAGATGCATGTCTCCAATAAAAACGTAGGTAAGCACCAATCCAGACCTCAGAGTTGTAACCAGCAGATGAAACTGTTTTGTTAAATTGTTTCATTTCTGTAGCGTTTTCGAAGTTGGCCAGGTCTGTGTAGTTCACTCTACAGTAACTCAGAGCCGCACCCCAATCTAAGGACTTATTAACAAAGTAGTACTGACGGCATCTGGAGAAGATGAGACACCCTGTGAGGAAAAATGATTGATCAACATCTCTGAACATGCAACCTGGATGTAACATATCAGAGTGATAAGCACTGCCAAAAATGACTGACCTGAGAGACAGAAGACACCCAGCAGGATCTTTAGAGTCATGATGCTGCTCTGTGAACTGTGAAAGAAAACTCAGCCTTTATAATAATAAAAATGCAGGGAAATCCCACTCCTGCTCCATGTTCCTGTTTCTGAGAAATGTTATGGGTGTGTTGATCAGTTTATGCAAAATGTGTCACAGAGACTCCTTTATGGAAACAACATTAACCAGGTTTGTTTAAAACTGCTAAAAATTCAAACTTCAGGCTTAAAGTAATAGAAATGATTTTAAATGAGAGTGTTTTATCTTGTGTTTATCTACATTTATTTCCAACTGCAGAGTTTTTTTCTTAAAATTTCAAGAAGTATTATTTATTTCAGTCATTGTTTTTAATGATACTGCACAAGAGTGAAGCTAATCTGCTTGATTTTAGAAAAATATGCCACCAAATCATGTCACTGAATTACCGAAGTTATATATTTTTTATTTTCATTATTTGATTGAACCAAAGAATGACCTAAAACAAAAGATATGACTGATGAATCAGTTAAAGGAAACATTTAAAAGGCATTAGAAAGATTAAGTTAAATGTTTTAACATTTTACCATCAGACGCTTCACTGTGTGCATCCTGGCCGTCTTATAGAGCAGTTGTGGCTCAGCTGATAGAGCAGGTCATCTGCCAGTTAGAAGGTGGGAGGTTCAGTCCTTGACTTCTGTGAATCTGTCAAAGTATCCTTGGGCAAGAGCCTTAACCTCAAATTACTTGTGATGTATCCACCGTAGCATAAAATAATGTGATTTGTAGTATTTCCAGAACATATTTTGTTTTCACACCAGTGATGAATTCCTCAGTAAAACTCAAACATGTTTCGGTAAGATCTGGGCTCATGTTGAAAACCTTCTGCACAAATATCACGCATCTACAGTGTTTGAAGATAAGTTTCAGTAATCAGCTGAAGTTTGTTCTGGATGCTAAATTCCCTTAAACAATGCCTCTAAACACAGGCATTGTTTGTTTAGTGACCAAACCTTTTCTTTGTCTCTTTGAACAAATAAATAAAAGTCCTAATATTGGAGCTCCTTCTTTTTTTCCCCATTTGTTTCATCATGACAAGAAACCTGTGCCACTGCTTCTCACGACACTGGTTTTTGAAGATCAAATTTCATAAATCAGTCACTTTTGAATTCAGTCATTTTCAGAGGATCAAAAGTAATTGGACAATTTATGGGTAAAATCATGGCCCAGAGAGGCCTGTTCACTCATTCAATCTCTCGGGGAAGTAGGTATAATTGTCTTCATACAGAAAGTTTACAAGAAGATATAAACGAAAAAACAGGAAGGCTAGATTAAACTTTGCCAGGAAATATCTAAAAGAGCCCCCCAAAAATTCCTCAGATCTTGCACCGATGAAACTAAGAATAATTTGTAACACGATGATGGAAACCAAAATGTGTGGAGATGATGTCACTGTTGATAGATGTAGCAAGATATTCTGGCCTTACATGTTATAGAGCATCTTATCTTTCCATAGATAAAGGCATTGCATTGGATGCAGAAATTATAGAAATTAATGCAAAATTCACTAAATGTTGTTTATGAAGTGTCTGAAGCTCAGAACTGCACGGAGTCCCACTCCCACCCTTCCTCCCACATTCACTTAAAGCATACCAGCTTAACGACAGACTGGTTTAGGACAAGTGGCCACATTAACTTTATAATAAAGATGTGTTCTTCAAGACGAGACACAAATCCCTTTTGGGTTGCGTCGGGAAGTATAAGTTAAATCTGCTAAAGATTGTGTGGAGCTATCTGCTGTGGCAAACAGATGTGAAACAGAGCAGTTCAAAGTACCTTTATCTGAATCTAAACTGCAGTCCCGTGTGTCGGGTTATCAGGAATATGCAATCTTTCTTTCTAACAAAGCGGCAAAGAAATTTTTTGTTGGAAATTTGTTTTTCCTTTTACTGAGGCAGGAACTATTCGCAGCATCATTTGCATGAACAGAAAGTTGAAGCAGAGTCAGACTGCACTAAACAGCAGCTTCATTTACACAAAACATCAAGCCAAAGTGTTTTTATGCAAAGCTGGCTTTAAATTTAACAGGCCAGTTTTCTTTCTGTCATCATTCCCCCCTTTATGGAAGACTTCTCCATCCGACTGCTCTCCACTTCAGAGTGACTCCACTCACAGCTCTCCCTTTCATATTGTGAAAGCTGCTGAGTGATACAAAAAGCAGGTTAAAAAATAATCTTTCTCAAACATCACATTCACAAGATTGACCGTGAGGTCAAAGTTACTGACATCTCATGTGAGATTTTCAATAGATACACCTACAGTATTAATTCTAGGTGAGATCCCAGCAAACAAGGAAGCGTTCGGGGATTGTTCACTACCCCACTTCAGCTAACGTTTTCTAAACGTTGTGTGTAGAAGGTTTTCCTGATGTTAGGGGAAAGTTCACTTTAGATTAAAAAAATGGTTGGGAGGATGTTTTAAAAACATTCCCCAGATTGTCAAAACCAACAATAACATTGTAAACACAATAACTCGACAAAGTCTATATAGTCTAAATCTATAACCTCGACCTTCATCTTCAGGTTGAGGTTGAGGTACCGGTAATAGATTTTCAAAATTGTCAGAGACTTTCAGTAGATCCATTTGAAAACCCTACATCTCCTTTTTCTTGAGTCATCGTGTTCACAAAGTTGGGTGTCATCACCACCGTCATAGCTGGACTGGCCATCGGGCATACCGGGTATTTGCCCGGTGGGCCGCTGGCGATTTTTTGTTTTTATGGGCCGATGGATTTTTTTTTTTTTTTTTTTTTAGGAAGGGTATATATAATGAAAGGTGTTGGATTGGCCAATTGGTCATGATCGACTCTGGGCTGGACCAATTACAGCCGAGGAGGCTGGATGCACCCTCCCCCTTGTTTAGCAATCACGTGATTTTCGCGCATTGCATGCCGGGAACCCGTGGCAAAACAATCCAAGTACCGCATCAAATGCAAACATTTGCAGCACCGCAAAACGTTCATTCTCCGGTTCCAATACCTTCTTTTTTTTTCTTTGCCGCACAAAAAAGGAATGTACAAAACAAAAGGAGAACAATGCCGGTCCGTACAAAGACAGACTCGACGAAAAGACAAAGAAAAGATACGAGGAAAAAATCAAAGGAGTGAAAGAGTGAACAAAAGACGTCAGCGTGCTGCCCAACTTTCACCACGCTCAGATTTATAATTATACGGTTCTTGGAGTGAGTGCACACACTCGTGAAGTTTAGTAACTTCAGGTCACTGCAACAAGCCCAGGTACAGTTTACCGACGGATGGGTGCAGGACCTTGAAATGCACCGTGTAGAACGAAAGACTATTGTACATATCATAAGTTTACCAGTCTCACAAATCGTCTTCATAAATACACATTCATTAACAGTTTATTAATAGGACCTTTGAGCTCAACGGTAATTAATTAGTAGTGGAAATAATTTCTGGTAGTGTAACAGTGTTTATCTGGTATTATTCCACTTGCCACAAATATCAGTGTCATGGGGAAACAGCGCCCCCCCTCTCAGTGTGGCTGGTTAGGTGAGGCTGGCTGCAGTAATCGCTGCCAGTCTGCCGTAGCCATACGAGAGGTGAGTTGTATTGTTCCGCACACAATATAGCTAAGTAGTACAGACACATAAAACATGTTTGATTAGCTGACGAGCACCGAGTGTAATAAGTGCTTAGTGGACACATGTCCAACACCAGTTTTATGTACTTTTCATTTGTTTATTAATGTGTGAAACTGTATGCTAAAGCGGAATGCTAATGAGATGTTCTGCCGTAGTGTGCTGTGCGGAGTGGTGTGTGGCGAGCCTGTGCACTGATAATACACCGTTGTTTCCATTCAGGTACATCATTTGTTGTTGCTGTTATTTTATTGTATATTAGAAATTGTAATATTGCTGCAGTAATCGCTGCCAGTCTGCCGTAGCCATACGAGAGTGTGCTGTGCGGAGTGGTGTATGGCGAGCCTGTGCACTGATAATACACCGTTGTTTCCATTCAGGAAATAAAGTGGCAACGATCGATCAGAGACTCCTTGTCTTTTTAAAAACACTACACAACGCAGAGTCGAGGAGTCTGTTTGGGCCGAACTGTTGCAGCGGGATGAAGCAGAAACCGGTTACAGTAGCATTACAGAAATGTAGCAGTGACAGTAATATTGTATGTTGTAATCGCAATGGACAATTAGTGATACAAAACAACTGTTTTATCCTGTGAATAAAAGTATATGGTTTTGTCAGTGTACCATGGTTATAACAGAAACGAAACGCAATATTGTGTCAGGACAATTCACTATTTATGCACAATAAACACAATAAATAAAGGAGCATAGCGCGACAATTTCTGTTCAGCGCCAGACTTGCTTGTAACCTATATCACCAATTATGTTAAGAAAAATGACGTATTAACTACTAAAAAACTCTGACCTTTGTGGGAATGCTTGGAGCAGACTAACATGTGAGCTGGAGTGTTCTGGGACGTTATATTTGGTATATCCAGACCATCTGTCGGCTCTTACTTCGGAAACATGGCTTAAAAATTTCTCTTCAACGACTTAATCCGATAAAAAAAAAAAACGATCTCTTTACCCGTCGGCTTCCCGTGGCTGTCATGCGACCGGCTATTGCAGTTAATAATACAACAGCTTCTTGCCATTTTTTGGGTTTCTTTTTATCGCTGTGTAACTGAGTTCAATTGAAAGCCTGCGTGCGCTAGTACCTCTTGCCACAAGTTCCCAAAATCCTTTGCGGTTTTATCCCTGAATGACGTCACATTTTCAATCTTTATCCTGGTGGGCCGTGCTCTAGTCAAAATGCCCGGGCCGATTTTTTGTCCCAGTCCAGCCTTGACCACCGTTCTGCATGGTGGGGTAATGCTAACACCCCATCAGCCTTTTTCCAGTTGAGGGGTAAAAATGAAATAGATCTTGCAATTCAATCTTTATTGCCAGACTTTATGTCCATAAAAAACAAGACAAAACACAATTTATAAACCTTAATAAAAATATTAAAAAATATTAAACATTTGTAAAAATATAAAACCAAAATATACATAAAATACACAATTACTTAGAAAAAAATCGATAAATACACAAACACTTCAACTAATGCTTAATGCTCTCCGACTGGATGATTAACGGGAACCACTCGCTGTCGGATCTGTGGGTTCTAAAATTATACTGTTACTAGAGCCATCCAGTCGTTCTCTAAAATTGAACATTAACTTTCTTAAACGTGCTCTAAAAAGTCCAAACACCCACAGCTACAAATATCTGACTGGCACTACCCGCTCTAGGTATCGTACAAAGGATTCTCATTGCGCAGCACAGCAGCACAGTGGAAAGGGCTGTGTTTTTATCATCTGCGTGACAGTGCCTTTGCCCAGGGAAATGAGCCCGCCAGCGCCCTCTAGCGGCCGCGATCAGGAAAGGCTGCTCTTCATAGAGGACTCACGCTCGGGGAGACGTTTTCTGGTCGACTCCGGCTCCCAGAAGAGCCTTGGGAACTTTTGTGTCGTCTTTGCATACCCCCACAATGGTATATTATTTAATCTTTAAAAGTACCACCAGTTTGAGAACCGCTGCTTTAAACAAAACCACTTTAACTAGAAGTGCACGAGAGCTGAATTTAGGTGCAATAGTATTTGCCTCCACATAGAGCTTACACTGTCGTCTGTATATGTCATCGTCATCATTTATTTGATCAGTAATAAAGCGACTGAGGTATTTCACCTTTTTATGAACTTCAAGAGTTTTTGGGACAGTTTAAACAGGCAAATTTAGCTGTTTGTCCTGCTTGGTTCTATATATCAAAACACCACTTTTAACAGCATTGTACTTTATATCATATTGCACACCATACTCAGTACAGATATTAAGAAGCTCCTGTAACCCAGCACTGCTTGGACTAAAAACAACCACGTCATCTGCATACATAAGATGATTTATCAATGTTTTACATCCAGTGTTACATCACAACCATCACTGCTGCCCTCCACCAGTCAGGGCTGTATGGCAGAGTGGCCCGACAGAAGCCTCTCCTCAGTGCAAGACACATGAAAGCCCACATGGAGTTTGCTAAAAAAAAAAAAACACCTGAAGGACTCCAAGATGGTGAGAAATAAGATTCTCTGGTCTGATGAGACCAAGATAGAACTTTTTGACCTTAATTCTAAGTGGTATGTGTCAGAATCAGAATCAGAATGGGTTTTATTGCCAAATGTTGAGCAGGTTTACAACATTAGGAAATTGCTGCGGTGCTTCAGTGCAAACATACTGTCATAAATTGCGCTTAAATAGACATGAAAAGATAAAAGTAAGAATAAGAATTAAAAGTGCTACGTAGAAAGATATATACATGAGTGCAGGTGGTGATCAGTGCCAAAACATGGAATGATGCAGTGAACACAGTGTAGGGTCATGTGTTAGTGGTGGGAACAGTCGTACGTTTATTGTTCATGTGTCCAACAGCAGAGGGGAAGAAACTGTTCTTATGGCGAGAGGTTCTGGTGCGAATGGACCGGAGCCTCCTGCCTGAGGGGAGCAGGTCAAACAGACTGTGTCCAGGGTGAGAAGGGTCAGCTGAGATCCGAGCTGCACGCCCCAGTGTCCTGGAGGTGTACAGGTCCTGCAGAGATGGGAGTCTACAGCCAATCACCTTCTCAGCAGAGCGCACAACACGCTGCAGTCTCTGTTTGTCCCTGATGGTGGCTCCAGCGTACCACACGGTGATGGAGGAGGTGAGGATGGACTCGATGATTGCGGTGTAGAATTGCATCATCGTCCGTGTTGGCAGGTTGAATTTCTTCAGCTGCCTCAGGAAGTACATCCTCTGCTGGGCTTTCTTGATGACGGAGGTGATGGTGGGCTCCCACTTCAGGTCCTGAGTGATGGTGGTACCCAGGAAGCGGAATGAGTCCACAGAGGTGATGGGGGTGTCAGTCAGGATGATGGGGGGGAGTGGGGCTGTGTGCTTCCTGAAGTCCACAATAATCTTCACTGTCTTCTGGGCATTCAGCACCAGGTTGTTGTGGCTGCACCAAGACACCAGACGTTCAACCTCCCTCCTGTAGGCAGACTCATCCCCGTCCGAGATGAGCCCAATAACGGTGGTGTCATCTGCAAACTTGATTAGCTTGACAGACTGGTGGGTGGAGGTGCAGCAGTTGGTGTACAGGGAGAAGAGCAGGGGAGAAAGAACACAGCCCTGAGGGGAGCCGGTGCTGATGGTCCGGGAGTCCGAGACATTCTTTCCCAGCCTCACATGCTGCTTCCTGTCCGACAGGAAGTCAGTGATCCACCGGCAGATGGGATCAGGCACATTCATCTGGGAAAGCTTGCCTCGGAGATGGTCTGGAAGGATGGTGTTGAAGGCAGAGCTGAAGTCCACAAACAGGATCCTGGCGTAGGTTCCTGGGGAGTCCAGATGCTGCAGGATGAAGTGTAGGGCCATGTTGATGGCGTCATCTACAGACCTGTTGGCTCTGTATGCAAACTGCAGGGGGTCCAGGAGGGGGGCCGTGAGGGTCTTGAGATGGGAGAGAACCAGGAGCTCAAAAGACTTCATGACCACAGATGTCAGAGCCACGGGTCTGTAGTCATTTAGTCCAGTGATCCTAGGTTTCTTGGGGACAGGGATTATGGTAGAGGACTTGAAGCAGGCAGGCACATGACATGCCTGCAGTGAGGAGTTGAAAATGCCAGAAAACACTGGGGCCAGCTCGTTTGCACAGTGTCTGAGGGTGGCAGGAGACACACTGTCTGGGCCGGGAGCTTTTCGAGCATTCAGACTCATAAACTGCTTCCTCACATCTGCCTCATGAATATGAAGAGTTGTGGTGGGAGGAGGTGGTGTGAAATCCTCTTTTGTGTGGGGTGAGGAGGGGGGTGTTGTAGGTGAAGCGTTTGAAGGTGGTGATGGCTCTATGGAGGGGGGAGAGGTGGGGGAATTAGTGTCTAAAGTGCTTCTATTGTTGGGGCCGTTGGAGGTGTGAAGGCTGCCTGATGGCTCGTCAAAACGGCAGTAAAAGTCGTTAAGGGTGTTGGCCAAGAGCAAGTCATCAGTGGAGTGGGGGGTTTTAGGCTTGTAGTTTGTGATATTCCTAAAACCTTTCCACACAGAGGCCGAGTCATTCTCTGAGATCTGCTGCTGCATCTTCTCAGAGTGCTGATGTTTAGCAATGTCCACTTCTTTAGTGAACCTGTACTTGGCCTCTCTGTAGCAGTCCCTGTTTCCGCTTCTGAACGCCTTTCTCTTTTCCAGCCACAGCTTTTTGAGTTTAGGAGTAAACCAGGGTTTGTCATTGTTATAACTCACCCTGGTGCGTGATGGCACAATCCTGTCCTCACAGAAGTGGATATAGGAGGTGACAGTGTCCGTAAACTCGTCCAAGCTGTTAGAAGCAGCCTTCATTGTGTCCCAGTCTGTGGACTCCAAACACGTGCGAAGCTCCTCCACGGCCTCGTTGCTCCACAGTTTTTTTGTCCTCACGACAGGTTTGGAGAGCTTCAGCCTCTGTCTGTACGCGGGGATTAGGTGTGATAAAACCACTGCTCATGACCTGTCCAATACAGTCCCAACAGTGAAGTATGGTGGTGGCAGCATCATGCTGTGGGGGTGTTTTTCAGCTGCAAGGACAGGACGACTGGTTGCAATCAAGGGAAAGATGAATGTGGCCAAGTACAGGGATATCCTGAACGAAAACCTTCTCCCAAGTACTCGGGTCCTCAGACTGGGTGAAGGTTTACCTTCCAACAAGACAATGACTCTAAGCACTTCTACTAAATACTGAGCGAAGGGTCTGAATACTTAGGACCATGTGATATTTCAGTTTTTCTTTTTTAATAAATCTGCAAAAATGTCAACAATTCTGTGTTTTTTCTGTCAATGTGGAGTGCTGT
Source organism: Rhamphochromis sp. 'chilingali' (assembly GCF_963969265.1). Lineage (NCBI taxonomy): Eukaryota > Metazoa > Chordata > Actinopteri > Cichliformes > Cichlidae > Rhamphochromis > Rhamphochromis sp. 'chilingali'. Next base: position 25,363,811 of record NC_137936.1, on the reverse strand, counting down.
GTGTACATTATTGAGGAAAAAAATGAACTTAAATAATTTTAGCAAATGGTTGCTTTATAACAAAGAGTGTAAAAATTATTACTGAATACTTTCCGTACCCACTGTATGTGATAATTATTATGGGTAAATTCTTCATTCATAAATGTCGATTTCTGAATATAAAGCCGTCCTTTTTCACCTTTCACAAAGAACTGTGCCTCTTCCTGTCATCTGTAAAGTTTATGGACAAAAAACAAACAGTGGATCTGCATCATATGGTTAATGAACTAAAGCTTTTAGAAAACCCCAAGGTTATAATTTTATTATATGACTTTTAATTTAAATTTTTGTTAATTTTATTTATTTCTTTAGTTGCTTATTTTTAATTTATTTTCATTATCTGTCTTTTATGACATCCTGTCGTGGTTGAAGGAAAAAATGTCCATCCCGGTTTTCCCTCCAAGGCACGAGCGATAAGCAGAGTTCTGTCCTTTCCTTCTAAGATTCCTAATTATTTAAAGTAACACTCAGGTATGCCATTCAGCTGGGTTAGTTACGACGTCGGGAGCAGCTTGGGAGAACAAGGAAACACAGACTGCTTCAGGTTGTCTTCCCAAATCGACTCAAAGGTTTATTTGATACACAGCAGTTTATATAGAGGAAAAAAAGGTTCGTGTGTCAGCAAGTTCTCAGTTCAAACCAGTACAGACCAAATAAGGAAACGTCTTCCTGCCTTGTGAGCAAAGAAGTATCCTGTGTGTAGTTTATCAGTTCAGCTACAATTTATGATCATCCCAGCAAAATACACAGAATACAGAGTTCTTTCATTAGTGAATTCTGAAACAAACCACCTGGCCTTTAACGAGCCTTTTTCTAAGAGATAAGGAAGGGAGGATGGGAGTAAGGAAGTGGTCTCGTCTCTGTGGTGTTTTCGACCTTGGGGTACCAGCTTGTGAGTCTTACACATTAATTCTTGGGTCACAGAGAAAGAGAAAAACAACTATTAAATGGGCCTTATTGAGTAACTCTTTTCTGTATAATATCACAATAAAACAATATCCTGTAAATGCTACCATGGTATCAAAATATCACAACAGTGGTATTATCTGAAGTTGGAAAAAGTATTTGGCAATATTGCCATATTTGTTATACTTGTCTATGGAAGCCAGTTTCCGCTACTAAAAAAACAAAACAAAAACAAGTATCCATAACTCAAAATTTCGAGAAACACAAGTCGAAATTTCGAGAAACATAGCGAGTTAAGGATCCCCTTCTTTTTTTTGTGGCGGAAGTATGGAAGTATGGGCTTCCATACTTGTTACATTTGTTTAATTAATAAATATATATATATATATTCTTGTTTTTTGTCCAGTAAAATTAAACTGGGTTTAACCAAATTTTCTTGAACTAGTCCATTAGTTGCACACAAGTTTTCAAAAAGTCTGTATGCACGGGATTTATCGATTTTCACTTTATTTATTTATTTGTATTCCACTATTCTCATTTAACTTTAAGACCAAGAAACCTTGTCCTATTATTAGTCTGTGGATAGAAATGCTGCAATAAGCCCGATTTTAAAATGACTCTTATTCTGAAACGCTTCACCGGATAAGCTATGTCACGTCGAACGAATTGATTGGCTGTCTCATGCACCGGAAGCCAAACAAGGATTCGGCGTTTTGATGATCTTACGTGTCATTTCCAGAGTGTCAGTGATTCAGACCGGCTGTAGACTATTAACGAAAAAACCCAGGTGAGTTTTCTTCGTTTTCATTTACTCTCACGCTGTTCGCAGACTTTAAAACCTGAGCACTAACCAGCTCCTTGTCGATTTGCGTTCATTGTAGATAAATAAAGTCAGTTCTGTCAGCTGGCGTTAGCTATTTAGAGGCACTGTAAGTTCACTACAAACCAAAACATGATCATTGTCACATTTTATCTCACTGTTTCCCTTAAAAGTTAATTCATTTACGATAAGTGCTGATGTAATCTGTATAAAACGCAATATCCTTAACAGGTTGTTTTAGTAGTACCCGTTAGTTCTACCTGTTTTAATCTGTGTTTATTCCCATGTGTATCCTCGTTTTATCGCCTCTTTGTGTTGGTTGGTTCTTTGGTTTGTTTTTCGACACTTTTCCGGGACGTAAATATCACCCTATCACGTGTTCCAGACCGCCTGATAGAATGAATGAATGAAATCTGTTGATCTGAGGCGACACCATGACCTCTTCTTGTTCTTCCTCTTCTTTTTCTTCCCGACGCCACAGTGTTTGCCACAGCGATCTGCTGTCACACCAGCCATCAACATGTCATCACTACAGCTTTAAATGTTCTCTGTGCTCTTGCTCTTTTCCATCTGCCTGAAAGCTCGATATTTAACATCCTTTGTCCAGTTTATCTACTATCCCGCCTCTTGTATTTCTAACTTTGTCTCCAAACCACTTCTGCCTGAGCTCTCCCTCTGATACTCCCTCCCAATGGAAGTCTGAGCAGCTTGATCTTTATCACCTCCATGTCATTGGCTAATAATTAAGTTGAATTTAATGCAGCCAAAAAGGTAGCAAATGCCTGAATTACTGCATCCAAAAGAGTAAATGCAGTAACAAAATCACCATCACTGTGATTTTTATTGTATTATTTACTCAAGTGTACAACTTTGTAAAAAGCCATTTACTTTTATTCAAGGCCAGTAGATATCAGGAAAATGCTCAGACGTCTGTAACACAGATTCTTTGCTTTAACTGTAAGTGGACCAGACATGTTTACATATATAGTTACTCTAAGAAGGTCCATTTTGAATCAGGAAGACCCTGACCTAAGTTAAACACGTTAAAATAACAGTGCAGAAGTTTAGTAAGTAAGAATATAAATAAAACAAAGTGGAATTTAATCATCCATTTTCTTCTTTTCATACTATTCACCTTTCCACCCTGAATAGAATTGTGTAGTAAAATGGCTCAATAAAAATGCGACAAACCAAAGTAAACAACACAGTGGATCAGGAAATAGTCTCTGATTTGCTTATTTGTGTTTCTGTCCCCGATCACAACGTCTCCACTCTCATGTGTACATAAATGTTATATTTTTATACTTTAGGAGGGCAAAGAAGTTCACATTTAGAGGTCAGAGAGGGAGAGAATAATTTTCTTCAAAGTAAAAAAGTGACTGTATTTGAAAGTCACTTTTAATTTTAAATCCAAAACAGAAACGAGCATGACTGATTTTTTTCTGTCCTTCCTTTAGAAAATGTCTGATTTTAATGATGAATGTGAATCTGGTCTTTTCAGGGCATCAGCATCTGGTTATTGATGAACTTGGGTAACTGTTGGTAACGGCAGAATCATGAAGGCTTTGATCCTAGTGGGGGGGTACGGGACCCGACTGCGACCGCTCACCCTGAGCGTCCCAAAACCCCTCGTGGAGTTCTGCAACAAACCCATCCTGCTGCACCAGGTGGAGGCACTGGTGAAAGTAAGGCAAAGATATCAATGAGGATTTAATGATGCTACTGAGAGGTTATTTTGTGTTGTAGTCATGAGTCACTGTCTCTGTGTGTTTTCAGGCTGGGGTGGACCATGTGGTTCTGGCAGTGAGCTACATGTCAGAGCTGCTGGAAAGAGAGATGAGAGTGCAGGAGCAGAGAGTACGTACAACAACCTGCACTGCTACAGCAAAAACCACCAGGTTTCTCCTGCATGGAGGCTATATGATGGATTTATTAATCAGGATTTCATTTACTGAGGTGTAAATGTGCACAACAGTCACTGTTGAGTATGTTTGGATCCCTTTTCAAGAAACTTTCGGCATCTCTGCTTCTTATTTTTCTTGTTCTAGTGTATCCAGGATATTCAGAAAGTCAGTAACAGGTTTTAGGTTCAAGATTTCCAATCAATTGGTCTGAATTTAGAAGCTAAGTCATCCTCAAAGGATAGCTAATTATTCTGAGATTGTGTTTGATGCAGTTCCAGCCTGCAGTTTTAATTTTTCTATGGACTGTTTACCTGTGTGGAGAAATTTGATCATATGTGATTGGTCAGTATAATATTGGGACTATAAGTGGAATAAAACAGAAAAAAAAAAATCTTTAGATAGATTTATAGTGATTAGTTGCGTGTCTCATCTGTGGTTTGTAGTTTGAAGGAAACATCTTTGTGACAGAGGTGTGGTCCCTGGCTCAGCTGCAGGGGAGGAGTGGTGGTGCAGTGAGCTCAAGGGGGCGGTACTGGGAGGCAGGTGAGCCACTGACTGGCGATTGACTGATGACGGTGTCTCTTTCCTTTTCTCTATATAGTGAAGGCAGAGTCGAGCAGGGAGAGAGAGAGTTGGACTGGAACAGACTGTTTCCCTTGAATGCAGAATTGTCAATAAAACACAACACTCGTGAGCACAGTCACCGTGTGTGTCGTGTACTTTACAATCTTTAATCAGCGTGACTTCCGTGTTGTGCTTGAACAGGACCTCAAAGACTCGGTTGTTGGACTTGTTGGATTTCTGTATCTCTGGTCACATGTTAGGAAATAGATTCAGGAGACATTCATTTGGATTCATGTGTGATGTGGTGTGATTCCTAACTGAGCCAAAACATTAAAGTTGAACCTGTCTGTTTTTTGTTTTCTTCTCAGCTCGGGATTCGTATCTCTCTGTCTCATGAGAAGGAGCCTCTGGGAACAGGTGAGCTTGTCTTTACTACAGACAGATCCAGATAAGCGTAAATGGCTCTCTGCAAGTATCCAGTAATTCAACATCGATTAACTCGTCTTTTAAAAACCATAGTAAATTATTGTGAACCATATAAAACTGTATGTTTGTGCACAGCGGGTCCCCTGGCGTTGGCTCGAGACTTGCTGAATGATGACAGTGAGCCGTTCTTCGTTCTCAACTCAGACGTCATCTGTGATTTTCCGTTCAAAGATCTGCTGCAGTTCCACCACAACCACGGCAAGGAGGGAACCATTGTGGTGAGAGAGACTGTCCGAGTATTTCCTATGCTTAGCTGCTGCATATTGACAGGTTTTTATTAGTTTTAGGTGGTTTAAGGGAAGCTTACTACTGTGGGGTCATACTGTGTGTGTGTGTGTGTGTGTGTGTGTGTGTGTGTGTGTGTGTGTGTGTGTGTGTGTGTGTGTGTGTGTGTGTGTGTGTGTGTGTGTGTGTGTGTGTGTGTGTGTGTATGAAGGTAACACGGGTGGAAGAGCCCTCTAAATACGGTGTGGTGGTGTATGAGGCGGACAGCGGGAGGATCCATCGCTTTGTGGAGAAACCACAGGTCTTTGTCTCCAACAAAATTAATGCCGGCATGTACATCTTCAATCCCAGCATGCTCAGCAGGATCCAGGTGAGGAGGCTCTTGCACTCACTCATAGTGTCGATGTTGGTGTGTTATTTAGTAACAGACTCAGTGTTTCCCACAGATGGACTTTACCTTGGTGGGCCATCCTGTTAGTATCTGGTATTATTGAAGACTGAAAGCTGAAAGGGAGCTCCCTTTCAGCTTTCAGTCTTCAATCCAAACTTTCAGCCTTAGTTTGGATCAGAGCGAAGAATGCATCTGGGTCACTGTTCAGCCTATCATTGTGGCAGTCACTGATATCATTCAGCTTCTTGATCAGAGCTCATCCTAGATTCAGATGTACTCAGACTTCACTATCTTGGACTGTAGCTAGTGATTGCAGTCCTCCTGCTCTGAATATCTCCTGCGAGACCCTGGGTCACTCTAACCCGAGCCTACAACAGGTTTGTGTGTCTGTCAATCTACCAGCAGGATGAGACTCACTGGAGAGACACCTGATTATGTGGGAATCTGTGGGAAACACTGAGTCTGAAGACACTATAGTTTTGTGTATTTTTTTGGATCATGTTCATGACTTTTTTTATGCATTCTTTTTGCAGCTGAGACCAACATCCATTGAAAAAGAAATATTTCCTGTCATGGCAGGGGAGGGACAGCTGTATGCCATGGAGCTGCAAGGTAACTAATACTAATATTAAGACTGCAGTACTACAGCACAGGACTCTTCTCCTCCAGTGGCGTAGTGGTCAAAAAGTCACTGGTTTGATTCCAGCTGGAGACACAAATCCTCTTTGGGGTTGCGTCAGAAAGGGCATCCTGCGTTTAAAGAAAATCTGCCAAATCAGACATGTAGAGCTGCCCACTGTGGCGACCACTGGTGGCAGGGAAGTAGCCGAAAGTAGCTTCTACTACAGCACAGGACTGTAAAGCTGCATGTGAGATCTGAACATTCAGCTTTTGCCCAAAATAGGGGCCCGTGGAGAAGATTGTATTAATCAAAATGATGCAAGTCAGTTCATAAAAGTATACAGTGGTGACCTCACCTTTTTCTTAACACAGCAGTAGGATCAGTAGGATGGAAATGTATGGTTTGAAGCTGACCTGTGTGCTTGATCTGGTCTCTGCAGCTCACAGCTCCACCAGACGTAAGTGTTTGGGCTTTTCGTGCAGGTCTGGAGAGGAAACGTTTGCAGAAAAGCACCACTAACCTTTATGCTCAGACCTAAAGGTTCTCTAGAGTTCTGATACAGATGTTTAAAAAGAAAAACCCCAACAAAAAACATAAGAGCTCACCAGCAGGAGGAATCACTAGTTGGTGCTTCTCTACATCCTCATTCCTCTCTGACATCCTTTGGCTTTGCTGAAACAGTGGAACCACGTAGTGAAACCTCCACCCCATCCTGACCTGTAGTCCAGGCAGGCTTACTGGTCCCAGTCAGTAGTGGATTTCCCTTTAGAAGATGATGTGATTCATCATGTTTAAGTAGTAACAGAAGGTCCTCGAGATTAGCGGCGAAGCATTTACAAAACTTAAGAATCACAGGATAAATAAAAAAAGATGGGCTTGATTTGTTCTTTAAATTTTCTTAGAGGAGTAGGAATTTGTACAAGTGACCTAAATTCTGTTTTGTCTTTGTAATAAATATGGACAAACCTATGTCGGCCTAAAAGGCTAAATAAATTCATTACATTTTAATAACTGATCTCTGGCTAGTTTATGCTTGAATAAATAAATAAATTCAGGTTAAATCTGTATGTTAATCAGAAACCAGAAACCCTGATGTTTTTTTATGATGCTGGTGCTCGTAAAAACCCTGATTAATGTTGTTCGTACCAGTCGTGCTTTCCTGTGTTTTTATTCAGGTGTTTGGATTAATCTTTTTTCAGGATTGGTATTTATTGAATTATGAATTGATGGTGATTTTTCTCCCTCTTTTTTGTTTTTTTTGTTTTTAACAGAGATCTGTAGAAAATCCATCAGTCTTTCCAGTGAAAATGTGGCTTTTTTAACCCACTGAACTGCATTTTCAGTTTTTAGTTTAAATCTGTATCTCTGCTTGTCCTGGTTTCCACTTTTGCCCCCACAGCCTAACCAACGGTAAGGGGGTGACACCATGTTGCAGTGGTTAGCACTGTTAGACGCTGGGTTCGAACCTTCTGGTTGATTTCTGTGTGTTTGTTTGCTCCTGAAATTCATAGACTGCGGTCATACTTGTTAGGTTATAACTGGTGATTTTGGTGGCCGTAGGATTAGATGTGAGGGTGCCTGTTTGCCCCGGTGTTCTCCGCCTCTTCTCTCTTGATCCTGCCCCCTCACAACACTTAGCTGGATATTTGGTTGAGGCAGATGAATGATTTGTGCAGCTATTAGAACAAATGCTGAAAACTCTGCTGGCAGTTATGTAAAATTTATGGCAGAGTTTGCAGTCAGCAGATTAATGTCTGCCTCTTACTGTGACCTCATTATTCAGTGAGTCACCTGTTAAAGATCACTAGGAGCTGCCTGGTTGCTTTCAGGCTTTCACCTTCCACCCTCTGTCCGTCTGTCTGCAGGTTTCTGGATGGACATCGGCCAGCCTAAAGACTTCCTGACAGGGATGTGTATGTACCTCCAGTCAGTACGACAACACGCACCTGAGAGATTACGCACAGGCCCCGGTTTCCTCGGCAACGTCTTGGTTGTGAGTGCACTTTGTTGATGTGACATCAAAATAAGGGCTTGTACTTCATGATAATGATGATCCCCATTTCTTCTTCTCTGAAGGATCCCACAGCACAGATCGGGGAGAACTGCACCATCGGCCCGAATGTTACCATCGGCGCCGGCGTTGTCGTGGAGGACGGCGTGAGGATAAAGAGGTGCACGGTGCTGAAAGGGTCAAGGGTTCGATCGCACTCGTGGCTGGAGAGCTGCATCGTGGGGTGGAGCTCGTCAGTCGGCCAGTGGGTGAGTGGGAAAGATGTGTGGACGTTCTTGATTCATTCATTTATTGTGAGACGCACCTAATTGTGTCTCTGTCTGTTTAACAGCAGATCTCACTTGTGGTGATATTTGTACTCTATAACTTAGCCTAGTTATTTTCTTTTTTTCTTTTTAGACCTTGTATCTGCTTATGCACTCATGGATATAATTTATTGGAATTGCTCAAACTTGTCTGTTTTTTTGTTTGTTTTGTTTGCTTTGTTTGTTTTGTTTTTTTGTCTTAAAGTAATAACCAAATGGGACTTTTGGCCAACTTCACAGTTCACTATTATATCTGTCCTTTTCACATAACTTATAGTAGCTAACGCCAGAGAAGCAGTAGGAGAACAGAAGGAGTACCGAAGGCTGTGGCAGCCGTACTCTTTCTGCTGTCTACTTAAATCCTCTGTTTCATCTCGTACAGCACATGCACAAAGACTTGTCACGTGCGATGGTAGATGACTTGTGTCTTAATGTGCATCCTCAGGTGCGTATGGAGAATGTGACGGTGCTGGGGGAGGACGTGATCGTCAATGATGAGCTTTACCTGAACGGTGCCAACGTCCTGCCTCACAAATCCATCAACGAGTCAGTCCCGGAGCCGCGAATCATCATGTAGCGTCAGGTGGAGGAAAAATCCCAGCGCCTTTTATATGAAGACTATGAGGAAGACCCAAACTGTGCCAGAGAAGAGGGAGGGACATTCAGGCAGTTGAATGGAAGCAGGAGGAGGAAGAACAAAAGGCTTCTTTGTCTTTCTTTTTATAAATTAATTTGGACTTGTTTTAGCCCTGCTTGGCTGCATTTGTCAGAAAAGGTGACGTGTGTCAAGGAAGGTTTCTTAAAGTACTGACAGGTCAAACTCTCATGTTGGCAAATATGAGAAAAGTCGAGAGAGGGGGCTTCTTGGTGGAGTAAAGATCAGTATACTGAGAGGGAAGGGGGAAGTGGGTGTGTGAATATATGAACACTGCTGGTTAGATTTACTATGCATTTACACTTCCTGAAAAGAACAATCAAACCACAGCTACAGGTTGATGTCATGACTGATGCTCAGATTCTGATCTGACTTATTGTGAAACATAATGCAGTATTGGTCACAGTTAAAGGTCCAGTGTGTAGGATTTCTGATGCTCCATTAACATAAATGTAATCCAGGATTTATAACTAGTGTTTCTACTGAAGACCAAAAAGGACAAACGGCACTGGCTATAAGTAAATGGAACTGAAGGTGCTCCTACATTGTTGTAAACAATAGACTGTATATCAAAGATGGACAATGCCACCACTGTTTGCTTGTGGAGGCTGCCACGTTTTTGTTTTTGTTTTGTTTTTTTTGGAAGTAGAATATTTACTTACACAAAAGTGTGAAGTTGTGAGCTGGGTCCAGCAGAGGTGAAGACTAGGAAAGAGATGAGACCAGTGTCAGCACACTGTTTAATCGACGCCACACCCCAATTTTAAACCTTGGCAAAATCTTAATGGTTGTATTATATTTAAATATATTAAAATCACTGTCCGTACAGTTGTTACCAACCTGCAAATGTGTTTATTTCTGCTCTTGTTGGAAACAAAGGGCGATTCAGTATCTTGCAATCTACAACTTCACCACTAGATGTCACTAATTCCTACACATTGGTCCTTTAAAGCCATAGCAGTTTATTATTGAGGGCAGCAGAGCAAGCTGTAAGCAACTTCATGGAAATGTGAATGTTTTGAGTTGGAAGTCATGTTTGCATCCACCTGAATGTAATTGACATCAAATAACACTCAATAATTTGATTTGTTTTTATACGGAAATACCAATGACTGCAGCTTTAATCATGGGAAATGTTGGTTAAGTCTTGTGTTCTTGATGAGCTTTCCAGGTTTCTCTGTTCTTTGAAATGGCTTGTTTCAATGTCAGACGAGTTAATGATCATCAATATGTGCTCCAATACTGTAGTGGGTGAGCTGACAACTTTATAATGTGGACAACTTTAGTCTTTAAGATTAATTTTACATTATAAATAAATATACAGCGCTGTCTAAAAGTTCCTACTCCACATGAAGTAAGCAGTTTTGTCACAAATTAGGCAATGGCCATCAGATGCAATAATCCTCTTAAAGGTGAGAAAAGCAGATAAGGAAAGGTTTTCAGTATACTAAAAAAAACTTCAAAGGAACAGGAGTATAAGTCATTGCTTCCTGTCAGGGTTTTCAGAGTAAAAATACTTAGATTGTAAATTAGCTTTCAGCCTCGAGGAGAAGACGCAGCCTAATTTAGGACCAGTTTCTTGCATTGTCACCAAAAATAATAGTCCTGAGGCCAAAAAGATGGAAAGCGCATGGCACCATGAAATTACTGGACCTTAAGTTGGAACCACTGACATCACTGAAGTCCACCAATGACTGACAGATTTCTTTCCAACTAAAAGTAGGGGCGTGACTCCAAAAGATCATCATATAATCTCATGACCAGACTGCCCAAAACTAAACAAAATGTATCCGACCATCAGTAAACTTTATAAACTTCATGAATTTGACATTGCATCAGTAAATCATAACATTTTCAGTATCACTAATGTTGACACTCATTCTGTGTTCAGTATTTAATTTGTACAATAATCTGTGTATATAATTAAAGAGACAACTTTCAAACAAATCTAACGCTAACATTTTAGCCATGTGTCATTTACTGCTACTAGCATAAAAATCAGATGATTTTGAGCTTTTACAAACAAATGTAAAGTAAAAGTAAACCGAGCCCAGTGTAAATCCCCTCTGTCATTAGAACTACTGAAACTTTTCTTTGACTTATTTCAGGGTCATAATTAAACACTCGCATTCAAATTTCTGAGCCAGAAAGAATCCTTGGAAATGAGAAACCTTCAGTAAAGAACTGTTAATCAGCCCTGTGCTAAGACTGGAAAAGTTGTTGGTGTTTTCACATAGCAGTTTCTCCTTAACTGCTGATAAGACAGACATCTCTCCCCTGAGACAGTTTGTAAAAACAAAGTGTTTTAACTTGAAATAATTACACGCCTGAAAATCTTTTAAGGGTATCTGTTCTGCTTTTCTGGGTTTTTTTTTTTTTAAATGTTACTGGGTCAGATTTTCATATTATATGTGAACAAAATAGACGTTGAAGGTCCAGGGTGTTTTTGTATTTCTTTACATACTAAATGGGGACAGTTCACAAGCACTGGGTAAACCCCTCTGTAGGCTTCCAAGTGCCAGCCAGTCAGCAGATGAGGGGTTTAAAGTTTGAACTGAGGGGCTGCATAAGGGACTGGAATAAGAAAAATAAGGATTGTTTTTAAACTTTGAATCATTCTGTGATACTGGAGTGGAGTCAAAAAGCACAGAGCAGCAAATTAACAATATAAATGCAACAGGTCGCCTTTAAATAAATGCTCTCCTGTGGGAGGTTACTGAAACTGGTCAACAGGTTAGTCCTGTGTTAGTCCACACTCAGCGCTGGTGTATCGATGTAAAGCAGTGATTCTGCTGTTTGTGGTGAGCACTATTAAGAGCTTAATGTGCAAAAGAGTTTGAGTGAAGGAAGTTGGTCTTTGTAAAAAAATGTTTTTAATTTCTGAAAGGAAAAATATAATCTACTGACCACTGCAACACGTCTGATCTCGTATTATTCGATGTTTAACAGGTGAAGGTCACAGTAAATCTCATGTCAGTGATAAAAATTATCACCACAGTTAGATTCGCCTTCCTGGTCTCTCTGCTTTACCCATGAAATGTAAAGGGCATGAACATGTTTTTCTTAAAACGTCACAAGCCTTTGTGAATGTTCTAATTTTAATTTAGAGATATAAAAACTTTATAGAGTCAAAGGTTGTTTATCATTTTTACCTGATGTACATAACATCTGAAAGAACGTTTTACATTTAAATCCAAATCTGTTGGTTTTACAGACACTTTTGAGCTTCGTTAGATTACTTCACTAGACTACCATAGAAATTGAAATGTATACACAATTACATTTTGTTTTTGCATCTAAAGTATATTTGTATCTAAATAATACCAATTTAAACATTAAATTGCACTAAAAAAGTCATAGCTTTTTATTATTACGTTTAGTAAAAAAACCAACTCTTGCACACTTGACGTTTGGATGGATCAGGGTGTGTACCACACTCAAAAAGTCCCTGTTATTGGTCCAAAAACGAAAAAATATTGATGACACACAGAAATGTAAAACTACATTTTCACAGATACAATTATTAAAGCTTGTAAGACTGACTATTACCAGTTAAGCCAAGTTAGTTTATATGTAGAGCCCATTATCTCGCCTAAAAGGCTTTATAGACACATGACACAGACAAACATATTAAAACAAGAAAGAAAATATACAAGTAATAAAATCTAAAAGGCTTTCAGTGTCTTTTAACATTAAAAGAAAAACCCTAATAAGCTATTGAAATGTTTAAATTCTTAAATAAAACTCATCAAAACTCAGAGATTTCTGAGTGGAAATAAGAGCTAGCTAAACCAAAAACCTGTAGATAAAGAGGGCGTGTGCTGTTCCACTCTCACAGTCACAGGTAAAATCTTCATTGGTACTTTATTGTGCGTGCCAATGTAAGGAAACAGCTTCTCAGTGAAACTGAGTTTGAAGGTGTGTATGTGTGTGCTGGTGTCAAGATCGAAGAATGAGAGTTTCCCTCTGTCACAGTCCAGCTGAACTTTGACCCTCTGGAGCTTCTTCACTGAGAGAAGTTTATCAGGAAGTGGTGGAGCAGCTGCTGTGTATTGTCCATCCTGGAGACATATTTCCCAGAATCCAGTCTGTAATTGTTCTTTTCTCTTAACAGACTCTATTAGCACACCGAGGCACCTGATCCCATCCTTTCTAACCTCAACATGCCAGCTGTGAGTCCCTGAGTCGAAGCCCTCGGAGCCCAGAACAATTGGATGGTGGTCGAACCTCTCTGGATTGTTGGGAAGCTGCTGTCTCTCACCGAGACTCACACTGGTCAGATCTTCTGAGAGGATGAGTTGTTGATGAGCTGTGTTTGGATCCAGAATCACTGGAGTGCAGGAGACCATCTCCTTCATGTTCTTCCAGATGTTGAAGGTTAGGTTGCCCAGGTGTTTGGCCACATCTATCAGAGCTCCTGAGACCACATGTGGTTCCTCCAGCAGGGTGCGCTGCTGGACTCTGTTCACTGCAGGCTTGATGTTTTGCAGAAATGAGACATCTTCAGCTCTCAGGTTCTCCTCTGTGGCTCTGATAGCATCTAAAAGAGCTGCTATTTTTCTGCTCAGAGCCTCCATCTTCTCCTTGATCATCTGACTCTTCTGCTCCTCTTCTGCCCTCAGAGCAGTGATTCTTGCTTTTTCTTCTTCTTGTAGAAACTGGTGCATTTTTGCAAACTTCTCCTTGATCTTCCTCTCTGTGTGAAGGGCCTGGACTTTAATGTGTTCTCTGGTTTGATAAAAGTCTCCTTTAACTATTTTAAAGTGCTTCAGTTTCTCTTTTAAGGGCTGTAGTAACACCTGAAGCACTTTTCTGTGATCCTCCGCAGCTTCTTCGATGGTTCTGAATTTGTGTTTGTTGTGTATTTTTGAATCCCTACAAACAAGACACACTAGCAGCTGATGGTCCAGACAGAAGAGTTTGAGTTTCTCACAGTGCAGACTGCAGTGAGCCTCTGACTCCAAAGAAGCTTTTTGATTTCTCTCCAGTAAGAAAGCTTCACACAGGTTCTTTAACACCAAGTTACAGGGTGGGTCATCTGACAAATGCAAATTCTGCATTTACGTACTGGTTTCTCCTTCCACCACATTTGCAGGCAGTCTTTACAAAAGCTGTGGCTGCATGACAGCATGATGGGGTCTCTGAAGATGTCATAGCAGATCGAACAAGAGAGATTCATTTCTGACTGAGAGGACATTTTGCCTCTGAGTGAAAAAAAATGCAGCTGGGGTAATTAGAGACTGAAGATGTATCTTGAAACTTACTGTTCTTCCAGCTGTGGCTTCTTTAAAAGTCCTGCTCGTTATATGAAATCAGCAGCAGGTAGAAGTGGCAGTATCCCCGATAGTTAGAATTCCTCTTTGCTCCGATAGTGAATCTCAAACACACTGCTCACAAAGTGAAACTGTGACATATAACTGATGCCTGGTTTGATTCCAATTAATGTTTCTGTTGCACCTCTATTGTGGCACTTATGCTACCTTTGCCTACAAAGCCTCTTATCTGCATTTACAGTTCTTTTGTCTGTTACAGTCAACCAAAAACGGTGGAGAAGCAGAACGTTAGATCATATCTCAGCAACTGGGAGAAATTTGCCTTCAGGGATTTCTGCCTGGCAGGCTCTCTAACACCTGTCAGAGATGTATTGTAGGACACAGCATATGGAGAGGACTATGTATAGGTGACTGATTACTCGTGACAAACAGTGGAAAGTAGGCAAATAAAGTGCAGGCGACATCAATCAGAGAAACAGGAGAGAAGATGGGAAGCACAAAACAAAATAAGATACAAGAAAACTATTTTTTTTTCATTTTTAATGCTAATCCTTACCTTAGGGATAAAAAGAGACTAGCGTACAGAAAATAACCAGAGTACCAATCAGAACAAAAAGGTAGCAAAACTCAGCGATATCACCAAAAAGTAAAATTATTGTGACAGTGTTATTGTTACATCTTGAAAAATGCATATTCGTGGATCCTTTTGATATTGTGGAAGATGAGTAATACTGTAAGATATGTTTTCACAGAATCGAAATATTCTGGGACGTCTTGAGTGATCAGTGGTTCTGGAGTCAATGTGAACTTCAAAAAAATGTTTACTGATTATACGACACATGACTGTGAAACCAGAGCGTATGGTTGAAGCGTGACTGTGTTTAAGAGGAAATGTGTTTTGCAGTGTGTGCATGCATTTCTGTTACTGGTAGTGCCCCTCAGGATGGCGAGTCATCACTACTTTAAACCACAGTACTTCCTTGTGTTTGAGTGGCTTCCTTGAGTCAAAAAGAAACTTTTTGTCTATTATTTGAAGATATTTTCTCTGCAGGAATGGCGGACACTGGTGTGGAACTGGACAGACTTGTTGCTGCAGTGCCCCAGAATCCAGATGAGCAACAAAAAGATGACAAATTGGCACAAACGCTGCTGTTTGTCCTCCTGACTGTAGTGCTGTATGGCATTGCTGCACAGGCTTTTTTTATTAACCTGCTTTACCACCGTGAATTGGTGAGTATCAGCTCAGTGTACTCTAGTCTTTAAATCTAAATATTTATTGCCTGCTTTTTATCCTCTCTTATTGTGACTTTAGAGGTATAAAAATGAATTGATTAACTGTAACAATTAAGCAATTGTTGTGATATATCAGCTGATAAGATAGATACTACTGTAGCACATATCTAATTGCAAAAGCTTCTATTACTTTGGGCACATTTGTTGTGAGCTTGTCTCGTTTTAACAGTCATTTGTTTATATTTTATTCAATTTTCCTGTACTTTTAAAAAAATTTATTTTATTTTTTAAAAATTCTTCTCTGTACAAGTAAACGTTGTACTCTATCATCAAATATGACGCATTGACAATTTCTTTCAAACTAATTTGTAACTTCCATTGCAGGCTGTCTCAAGACTGAACAACAGATCAGGTACACAAGTCTCTTATTACATTTAACCTTAATTCAACCATGAACTAAAATCTCGAGACTAAGAATATCTTTTGTGAGCATATCTAAAAAACAAAACATACCCCTCCCCGCATTTTAGATTTTTGATTTCATTGCAGAACAAGATGAACCCATCCGTGGTTTTGCACATCTGACAGGATAACTTAAAATAAACAAATAAACAAACAAACAAAAACAGCATTTAGATTTTTGTTTCCATTGCAGAACAAGATGGTAGAATCCGTGGTTTTGCACATCTGACAGGTTGGATAACTTTTTTTTTTTTTTGTAAATAACACAAGTGTATACCATCCATAAATAAAATAACCGTCGTCATGATTTTCTGATTTGCACGATTTTTGCATTTGTTTCTCTAATTAACGGTCAAACTGTATAGAAAAGCCTTCATTTCCCATTGTCAGTGATAAATACTTTGTCTTGCGTGCTGTATTTATATATCAGATGTAAGGCAGCAGAGTTATATGCTGAGTATAAACGGTGAGTTTGTTTTGAAACTGCAATAAACACACCAAGATTTGATTTCAGAGAAAAAAGAAGCTAAGAAGAATATTTTTAATTTTATTCATTTGTTGGCACATTATGTGAAGAAGCCACATTAATTTAAATATTTACCAAATAAATAATAATAACACTAATAATAATGATTTGGTGAATATTATCACAAAACTAAAGTCCTGCATTATCAACTGTGTGCTATCAGGGGCATTTAGATCTTTTTTAAATGGGGTGGCACAAGACGGATGAAGAACAAGGCGAGGTGACTACAGGAAATTCAAATTTTTATGACGGCGTACAAAAAAATCTGATTAATAAAATGCTGGGTATAGTTTAGAAGCAAATGTGCGGGTGTCTTCTGTCCCTTCTGTCAGATCAACTCTGCAGTCCCTATTTCCTTTTGAACAATTCATTGAAACTAGCAGTTTCACAAAACAGATCATAACTGGCCCAAAACAGGAGCTGAACTTTACATAAATTGGTTTAATTGTTTGCCGTGTCTGACTGAAAATACACAACTTTAAATTGCTACATCCATCTTGTCTTTTATCCCTGCAGGCGGGTCGGTTCAAGAAAACGAGGTGATGCTTTGGCATATAAATAATCTGACTGTTCTCAGCGGCATGGCCTACAAAGATGGTAGGCTTGAAGTTCAGGAGGAGGGATTTTACTATGTGTATTCCAAGGTTTGCTTTAGTGACCATGGGCTCTGGAACCAGTCACCTGATTTTTTTCACCACTTTGTTATGAAATCTGCTCACCTACATGGAAATCATTATACCCTCATGCAGTCACAGAAAGAGAACTCAAGCGACTTAAACAACAGCTTTCTGGGTGGACTTTTTCATTTGCATAAAGGTGACGGAATTTTTGTGAGGATAAGGACGAATTTAAACATTTTGCAATATAATGTTTCTGAACATTTCTTTGGTGCATTCATGATGTAGCTTTACACAGCGTGAAATATCAGAACATCACCTGGTCTTTACCAGGCTCTCACATGATTTAAGTCTAAGTATAAAACAACATGACATATTACACCCAATGACTGTAGAAAACAATCATTGATCTCACTGTTTTATTATGCATTTTGCAAAAGTGTAATCAAAATGATTCAGTAGTTTGCAGACCCACCTTCAACAATAATTAGTCAATAAGTCACTACTGAGCCCAACAGATAAAACATTAGAAACTGGACTAAGAAAGCGCTATCAGTGGGTTGTGGCTGTGAAAGCATTGACATGATTGGCTGTCCTCAGGTCTTCAGGAAGGCTGTTCCACAGATGTGCAGCATAGTAACAGAAAGCTTTCGCACTGTGGGTTTTTTACGTCTGACTTTAGGGACAACTTCAAAAACCTAAAAACTAGATAAAGAATCTGTTCTGAGGCTGACAATGGAGATACTTAAAAGCTGGTGTTGTTCATACTCTCTTCTGGCCTTGGTCACAACCTGTGTACCTAAGTTCTGGAGTGTAGTAGGGGGCTAGTTTGTTTTTAGGGAGACCAGAAAGTAGTGTCCCGAATTCGAAAATGTGGCACAAGACAAACCAATAGAGGCCCAGTAGAGTGAAATCAGATAGAGAGTTTATTAAACACACACGCGTGGGAAGAAGCACACAGCATCACATCAGCAGACTTCTTCTCCCAAAAATACACAGAGAGTTGCTTTTATAACGTCAGGGTTAAACGCCCCTTCTCGCGTTCTAAGAACATAATTTGTATTTTAAGAACATCATTTGCATCTTGTACAGACAATGAGCAATTTTCAGAGCTAAAGGCAGACACAGAAGTTCCTCTTTCTAACATCTTTTTCCAAATATGCCGATGATTTCAGGCCCTGGAGGCCCCCGTGGATTTGTCCTCCTTTTGACCCATCTTCTGTCACCTATTACTAAGCAAACTCAAATGCAACAGGTTGCAACAAGAAGCTGAATACATTCAGGCCTTTGCTCAGGCCTGTTTCTAGATTGTATGTATTATATGTGTTTTGTAACCTTCTATAGCTCCAAGTCACTTACACAATAGATTGTCCGGACATCGCGCCGAACAAAGCTTACAACCTCCAATTAATTGACCGAGCTCCAACAAGCACAAAATGCAATGTGTATAAAATGGTCTTAGCTGTACCTGTAATTAGAAGGTTAATGTAATACCAACAACTTCAATAAATGTATTAATGAAATAATAATTACTTTAATTAATGCAATGGCAATGACTTAATGCAAAGTTACTTAATGCAATGATAATAATGATGAATATGAGTAGTAGTAAAATATTTTCCTTATTCCACAGTAGATCATTACAGTATTCCTTGTGTTGCTTTTTACTTTTTTAGCTTTATTTTCTCACTATTTCATTCATGTATGATGTACAACACTGTGTGTCAACTGCGGCTGTTTCAAAGAGCTTTAAAAAAACAAAAACAAAAAAACTTTGCAAGATATTGTATTACTTAGTTTTCGTAGTTACTGTTTTATACTTTGATGATCAATTAATTAAGTGGATCTGATTAGCAGCTCCTGGGTGCTACTTACCCTCTTAAATGCCATGAAAACAGCAAGGGTCTACTTTGTTTTTCACACACATTTTCTGAAGTCAACGTTTGTTTTTCAAGTTTTTGGTAACAATATAAGGTAGCTATGTAATATTGTGTGATGTGTGTTTGCTTATCTGAAGTTCTACAAGAAATCTAGTAAGATTAAGGTGATTTTTTTTCATTATTTCCTGATCTGTAAAAACGAATAACTTAAAGAGGGTGTATTTTCTTTTTCATGTGCACTGGTATATGGATATTAATGGATATCACTGGATATTAATTTGCCTCTAGGTAATTTACTTATAAACGCTGTGCAGTTTAATGTCAACGAGAGCAACAGATAAACATATAACTCATGTATCTCTATACACATGGGATTGTTGTACCAATTCAAATTTTGTTCAGCTGTGCATAGATTGTGGTGTTTTTGCTTGAGTTGTATTTTTGATTTTTTGTTTTAATAAACTCCTAATACCTCGCAGCAGTAAAATATATTGTTTTTGACTGGCAGCTGATATTCTCTTCTTTTAACTTTTATCTGAAATGTTTTTCTATTCTACATTTCTGATTAAAAGTTCCATTTTATATTTGTTTTGTAATTTGCTCTACAGTACGCACCTTATTTTTGGTCTTCAATGTATAACACCATCAAAATTAATCTGGTAGCATACTGTGTTTGCTGTGTTTTCTCTGCTTTTCCTTGCACAGCTTTTGTGGTGAAAAAGCTGTTTTGAGTTTTCAAGAACATGAAGATGAAATCTTTGCTTTTTCAAACAGTCATTAGCATTGTTGCCTCACGGCAAAAGGCCCTGGGTTCAATTCCACCATCTGGCCGGGGCCTTGTGTGAAGTTTGCATGGGTTCTCTCCAGGTACACCAGCTTCCTCACTGGCTCATTAGCTATGTGCTTCTTAAGCTGCTGCAGGTGCCTCTGACTGTAGCAAATAACTCTCAGACCACAGCGCACACGTTACAGAGTAGGTGTGCATGTTTGGCAGCACGGCAACACTTCCTGTTAATAGTTTGTTGTGTGGTTTGCATGTTCAGATCAACAGCTGCACCGAGTACTTTGTACCACAGACATTTTGACTGGTCACATCATCAACAGCAAAGGTGGAATAATAATAATGATTATACCTTCGTTTGATACATGGCCTAGTAATCTGTTTACTAATGTTTTTGATCTCTCGTAGTTGACTAAATTCAAAGTCAGGGAATGTCATTTAGTTATTTATATAACACCTTTCATACAAAAGCAATTCAATGTGGTTTACGAAGACAACGAAGAGGAAAGAATTAGGATAAAAACAAAAAACAATAATAAAATAAAATGAATATTTCAAAACTAAAACTAGTTTTAGTTTTAAGACTAAAATATGTTTGCTCTACAGTAGACACCATAGTTAGGATTATACACCTGAATTAGGAGGAAGAAAACAGAATTCAATTGACTGCAATCTACTGACATCTGGTGGATCGATTTTATAGACCGTTATCACCAAAAGCTATATCCACAAGATTTTATTCCAATTGCCACTAAATATGTAATGAATAATGTTTGCCACTTTGTGAAACCGAATGATGTGGTTACATTGTAACAGACTCCCCTCTACTCCTCCACTCACCTCTCCTCTGCTGCTGAGGATAAATTCAGCCGAGTCACCAGCGTCAGAAATCACAAGTGAACAGCACCTCAGATTAGAGTCCAGATAAATGGCAGACAGAGTTCCAGTAGCAGACACATCTCTACATCAACTGTTCAGATGAGACAAATCAGGCCTTTATGGTCAAATAGCTGCTAAGAAACCACAACTAAGGAAAAGCAACAAGCAGAAGAGATTTGCCTGGGACAAGAAACACAAGGACTGGACCAGTGGAAAACTGTGCTTTGGTCTGATGAGTCCCAATTTGAGATCTTTGGTTCCACCCTTTGGTTTGTCTTTGTGCGACGCAAAAAAGGTGAACGGATGGTCTCTACATGCATGGTTCACATCGTGAAGCATGGAGGAGGAGTTGTGAAGGTGTGGGCGTGCTCTTCTGGTGACATTGTTGGGGATTTATTCAAAATTGAAGGCACACTGTACCAGCATGGCTACCACAGCACCCTGCAGCGACATGCCATCCCATCTAGTTTGCATTTAGTTGAACCAACATTTACTTTTCAATAGAACAGTGACCCCACAATGGCCTCCATAGTCACCTGACTTAAACCCAATTGAGATGGTTTGGGATGAGATGGATTCCAGAGTGAAGGCAAAAGGACCAACAAGTGCAAAGAAGTAATCAAAGCAAAGGGTGGCTATTTTGAAAAACAAAATATAAAGCATGTTTTGAGTTATTTTACACTTTTTTGTTTACTACATATGTGTTCATTCATAGTTTTTATGCATTCAGTGAGAATCTACAATGTAAATAGTCATGAAAATAAAGAAAAAAACATTAAATGAGGTTTGGTAGTGTACATTAAAATGTATTATCTTTGTATTATCTTTGAAGTGAACATGTGCCAACCACTGGAAAGGATCACCTTGAACAAGGGTTCAAGGTGATCCTTTAATTTCTCACCTGTCTGCAAAATTACAATTTATACTAAACAAATCATTTTACCAGCTTTAAAGGTGAAAGCATACAAATGATACACACTTAAACAAACTACAATGTCATTCTGTCATCGGTGCAGCCTCATGGAGTGGCTCTTTAGGCTTTCTTTGCTTACCATAATGACAGAAGAAAAGCAGAAACTTATTAATTCTTAACATAACAAACAAAGTTAAGTTAAAGGCACACAACAAATCTGACAAAAGAGGTAATTATAGCACAATATATGTAGTACAGAGATAAGAGCAGTGCTGGGCATTATAACAGGTTCTATGTGTGACATTTTGCTGAGAGAATGTCATAAGATAAAATCAGTATGACAATGAATTCTTGCATTTACTGTCATGCTTAAATGTAGTTTTTGTGTCTTTGAAAAACACAAAGATTACACATCACTCATCATTTTTAGTTCAGATGGCATCTAAATGTAGTAAAAAGTAAAAAAAATCCCAACATTTTAACATTTTATTGAGTTTTTTGTGAACATGATGATAAAAAGTGATGGTTTGCAGACACAAGTATGTGGATGAAGAGTGGAAAAACTGAAGCACAGAGGTTGTGTTGTTCTTGTTGGTGGGTCCATTAAAATATGCTGCACACATCTTGATTGCAAAACTCCAATATATCTGTTGGAAAGGAAAGCAAACAGACCCATTAGTGACAGTTTAATTGTGCAACAATCGGCCACTCTGTCGGGCTGCTGTCGTACCAGAGTGTGTGCAGTTGAAGACCGTGTCTGCGTGGGTGTAGAACTCCTCTCCGAGGATGGAGCGGTAGTCCATGTGACTCGTGTGGGCAAAGCATTGCGTTGCATCTTTAAACAGCAAATCACTTTCTCCATATTGATGAGACTCAAAGAGCCTGAACTCTGTGTTTGAGTTGACGGCCAGAGCTTCCTATATGGTCAAAAAACAACTAATAAATACATTTAGAGGTATAATTATCCACCTGTGTCCTCGACTCAACTTTGGGCTGCATATTGGTGCAAAAATGATGCTATGCCATTAAAACATAGAGCTTCACTGAGCAAATATAAAAGCAGGAAGATAAAAAGCATTCTGCAAAACTTTTATAATAAAGAAATAGAGCTGAGGTAAGTCAAAGCAAATGATTATAAAAAACACACTGAGTAGTAAAGTAATGTACTGGCAGTAGTTTGCTGCTGGGGAGATTTTAAAAACAGATTGTTTAAATAAAATCTAAACAGACCTGTGACTTCATAAGGAAGTCGTACACTCGTGCTGTGAGCACGGGCCGTGTCATGACGGTGTTTGGTGGGATGACTCCCAGATTACAAGTCTCCCAGTCTGACAATGGGGCCCGGCGACCGTCAGCACACAGCAACTCAAAGTCTGACGATGACCACCCCTCTGCCCAGCCAGTGGTGTTCAGACCTGCAGGATGTAGGAGATGTAGACATTTGTCATGTGAAGTTAGAGTCTGTTAGTGTGAGTGATCGCATCACCGGTTTGATTTTGAATATCTCACCGAGGATGTTTGTGTGAAGGCTGTGTTGCTCGAGAAAGGCCACGTCACCATAGCTTTTCCCGCTGCGATCTCCAACTAAGCACCTGAGCAATGAGTAACGGGTTGAAGGGTCAGTTTAGTAAAATGGTTTAACTCTGTTTCCACCACTAATTTATATTAGAGGAAACCCCAAGAATCAGACTTCAAACAATCGCTTGGTGACAGTGGGAAGAAAAAAACTCTTAACAGTAAGAAACCTCTGGGAGAATGAGGCTCAGGGAGAGGCAACCATCTGCTGAGGCGGTTTGGGGATGAGTAGAAAGAGAAAAAAGTAGAGGGGCTTTATATTCTTCACTTGTCTCACACTGATGTTATGTTTTCTAGTGTTGCGCCATGGTCATGTGGAAATTCTGTTATAATATTTTTGGATGGAAGAATGATAGTAAAACCCATTTGAACCACTTGATTTCCAAAAATGCTTTGTTTAAAAAAAAAAAAAAATCTCTGTCAACTTTAGTATGTGTCTACAGATGACCCATAGAGACGAACGAAATTAGTTTATTCAGATTTATGCGCATTATGATGACGGAAGATACTTCGAAAAAAGAGGACAATAGAACTTAGAAAGACTAGATTTAATAATATTTGACGCAGGACATACACTTTACTACACATACCTTAAAGCTCCCATATTTCCATAGTAACGCTCATTGTGATTTTCAGTGCAGCGTTTGGTTGCAGTCTCCCCTGTGCCTCCGATGCATACCTTGCAAAGATTACCCTCAGATCCAGGAAGACAACTTTTCCAAAACACCTCATTGTACACTAGGAAAACACAAAGTGGCAGACTGCAGTCACGTGAGGGTCGAAGCAGCGTTGGATTAATTTAAAAGGATAAGGATCCAGCAGTGTGGGGTGCAAAGGTCCAGAAAACATGAACAAGATATTTCTAAGAAGTGGACTTGAATGAACACTGATTAGTGGTGAATAAGTTTAGTAAATCAGGATTTCCCATGAATTTTTCTGAAAACACTACCTTTGTCAGGATCACAGGGGGAGCTGCTGTTGTTCGCCAGGCTTAAGCTGTGTCTGTATGGCAGGAGCCAGCCTGCAGGGCTGTAGGTGTTGCTGTGGCAGGAGCGACGGCCTCCGAGATTCCCGATGAATATGTTCCTGCTGGAGCGCTTTGCGACTGCTAAACCCACAACTGAGGGAAAGACTGAACAGAGCAGCAGACGTGGTTTCTATGTAGAAATAAGATCATTGTAGACTGATTATGCAGCTGTTTTTTGTCTTCATCTCACCATCTGTCTCCAAGTGAGTGGATCCTTCAGCAGGCATGCAGTTTTTTCCTGTGAAAACCCAACAACACAAGAGTGACACAGAAAAGCACGTGCTTTATTGATTAATCTGATGAGACTTTTTGTTTTGTTTTTTTACAAGGGAAAATGCTATGCAATCCTACTGGCCCTGTGTGAAAAAGTAATTGCCTAAACCTATTAACTGTTTGCGTCACCCTTGGCAGCAAGAACTGCAATCAGACATCTGCGATAACTGGCAATGAGTCTTTCACCTCACTGTGGGGGACTTTTGGCCCATACTTCTCTGCAGAATTGTTTTAATTCAGCTACACTAGAAGATGTTTGAGCATAAACGTCATGTTTGAGGCTATGCCAAAGTACCCAGACTTTGGTTAGGCCAATCTAAACCTTCATTTCTGTTATTTTGAGCCATTCAGAGGTCCTCGTGTGTTTGCTTCATAATTACATTACATTATTATATTCTGCAACAGTCCTACCATAATATTCCGTCACAACGGGGACAAGACCACACTTCCCTGCGATGAACGAATGCGTGGCATCCAGCGAGACAGCGTCCACCTCATCCCTCTGTGGTAAAGGCACACGTCATTTTAGCTTGTATAGTGTCCTAGAGAGTTTGATAAACATCTCAATAATCTGCAGTCTAGATGGCTTACCTTAATTTTCTCGATACAGTCACGCATTGAGACAGCTCTGACGCACACCAGTGGGTCAGACTTTATGCTGAGCGCCCACTGCTCACACTTCTTCTGCTCTGCGTAGCTGATGCAGCACCATCTAATGACACTGTCCTCCAGTGAGCTTCCTGCAAACACAAAGACACCGTAAAACCCAAGCCTGTGCGTTCTGAGTTTAAAAATGTACAACCGTACATATACTAGAACAAGCACCTTCATGCCCAAGTCCTTTGAGCAGCGCCACATAATCCAGCCCCAGCACCTGACTGACATCTATGTCGTCTTGCAGGACAACGAGTTTCTCAGTCACATCTCTGAAGAGAAGATCGTTTTCTCCAAAAGATGAGGAGCTGAAGAGTTGGAAGCGCTGCCTTTCTCTTCCTTGCCGACCAAACAGCGTCTAACAAATTAATAAAAAATGCTTGAACAATCAGTTAGTGGGTACAGTAACAGCTATGACCCTTAGGCACAGAGATGGAAATTGAACAAACTATTTACCTGCACAGTTGCTAGAAATTTGCGAACAACCTTGCGAAAATTAACTCTGGTGACCATGCCCCCTCCTGGACCACGACCCAGATTACAGCTTCTGTACTGGCTGAGGGGAGCTTGTGTGCCATCAGTACACAGTAACCTGAACTCATCACGCTCACTCTCTGACAAAAGAGACAAATAAAAAACTGAAAGGTAAACAAGTCTTAAGGGTGGGTCAGTGCAACTTTCTGCAGTTTGGTGGTTGAACTGATTTAAACAGGATATTTACAGCGATCAGGCATAACATTATACCCCCTGCAGGTGAAGTGAATAACGCTGACTGTTTCTTTATCTTGGCACCTATTAATATGTGGGATATATTTAGGTGCCAAGAGAACATTTTGTCCTGAAAGTTGATGGATTAGAAGCAGGAAAACTGGGCAAGCATAAGGATTTGAGTGAGCTTGAAGAGGACCAGATTTTGTTGGCTAGATCAGAGCATCCCCAAAACTTGCTCATTGACAGCTGGATTAGGCCCCAGCCTTTCAGCGACCCCGAATAATAAGCAGTTAAGAAAATAAGTTGAAGGACATTTTGATGAACAACATATTATATTCTATATTTTGGTTTTCTGTGCAAGCTTTTTCTGTACATTATCTTTTAAAACCTGTTAGTCCTGATGACTATGTGTAAAATAAAGGAACAAGCCCCTCTCAGTTTATGGTGAAAGCAGTTTGTAGCACAAAGATCAGGAAAGTTTATTTATGGCTGAAACATAGCAGCAATACAAAGTAATACAGAAGTTTGATCATGAAAAACAAAACAAAAATTTGATAATTGGCTCAGTCCCAAGGTTGTGCGCAGCTTAGCACTTTTCTTTTAAGCACGTTATCTATCTCACATGCATTAGCTGATTAGGCTCAGCAGTTGCCCTAGCATGAATATGGACCAGCCGGGGTACCAGAGGAAACACACACAGGCTGTGGGGTGCTATTGTGGTTAGCACTGAACAACTATATCACCCACTGTCATCAGAAAGACTCTGTTCAGTCAAACTGTAATGTCATCTTTAGTTTTATTGTTTAATAACAACCAACAGTCAGTTTGCCATGACTTTAGGAACTTAACATTTTTTTTATAAATATGATATTAATAGACCCCTTTATGCAAATGTCATTTTCAAAACATTTTGCTGGTTTTGGGATATCCCCATATATATTTTTATTTCAATACAATATAAAAAAAATGCGTACCTTCAATAGTTTCAAGTGCTAAATGGTCCACAAATGCAACATCCCCTATCCCCCTCCTGAGACATCTGTAACAGAGCAAAACAGGAAATAAAAACAGTTTCCTGATGTTTTAACTGGTTGACCTTTTGTAAAGCCTGACCTGAGAGCTCCCTGGTTGTTGTAGAAGAGCTCGCTGTGGGATGTTTCGCAGTGGTAATTCTTCTGGCGTATGTAAGACTTCTGGCCCTGGCACAAAGTGCACAGAGGAGGTGCCATCGCACCAGCACCAGGAATACAGCTGGCACTGAAAAAAGTGCTGACATCTGTCAGAGGAGGAGAAAAAACAAGTCAGGGTGGGGGACTGAAAACCCAGATCAGAAATGAAAACACATTTATGGAAAAAATGCAGCTGACAGTTGATTACAGTCCGATTACCTTGACTAAGCGGATGCTCCTTTGCCCAGCTCAGGTAGTTTCGGGACAGCAGGAAGCCGAGCGGGAGACTCCATCCAGCTGTCCATCGAACTCCGCTGTGACAGCTCCTGTGGCCCTGCAGGGATCGTATGTCCAAGCTGCTGTTTCTCACCACAGCCACAGACAGAGTACAGCCTCCTGTAGATAAATATATAAACAGACATGTGGGTCTTTTCATATCAGTATCAACCAAATCTTCAATAACCCCACCTGAGTTATTGAAGCTATACAAAAAGATTCCTTTTTTAAGAGTCAAGACTGGGTGCTTTTTCACAGGTTCTATTTTTTGTTTTTTTGAAGTTCAGAATGTCCACTCCAGGTGTCCCAATCTAAAACTGAAATCTCAAGATGCAGCTCCTTTAGCATTACCAAGATCTTAACTCCTTCAGTAAACATAATTTCATATTTAACTGGCAATTTGGAAAGTGTTAAATATATAAACTATGCTAGAAAATGATTATATGCATGAGGAATTACGGCTAGAAGACTAATCAAAATGTAGGTAAAAAGGGGACCTTTCAGATGCTACAGCATGTTGTAACTAGTCACTCTTCCTGCACAGCCCTGAAAGATTGACACAAAATTTACTTTTTCAAGTTTTCTCTTGTGAATTATTATTAATTATTTTCTACCTTCATTTTGTCCATGAAGCTAGCTCTTACATTGCTCAAAAATATGAAAAAAAGGTTATTAAAAAGCGCCAAATTTCAAACCACTCCTGTACTCTGAGGGTGTTAAAGTCAGAACATTTTCACAGTATGATGGTACTATTTTGCATGGTTATGCTCATTCTAAGCTCCAAGCTCATTCTGAATGGGGTTAAGTTCGAGAAACGTATTTTTCAATAACCCGCTTTTTAGATCAGTGCTGAAGATACATCTCAGAAAAGTGAGCTTAAACCTACCATCACTGTAGATCTCCTTAGCAATGGCTACAAGGTCAAACTGCTTGACAGCTGAGTAAATTTCTCCTGCATCTAAAGTTACAATGTCAGCACGATTAGCCTGAAACAAACAATTGACAAAAAGAGTTTTAAATAGTTAATTTTACATCTCAGCAAATTCAATTAATACAATGCTAATACACGGTTATCCCAAAAAGAAGGGATGTGCAATGTACTGTTTATAAGGTTGGGGAAACCTGCAGTCAGCTGAGACTAAAAAAGTCACTTGACTTGGATGAGTGAGGAAACGTTTCTCCCACTGAAAACGCTACGTCCAGATGAACAGAATCAACTTTTGGGTAATGTACTTGCACTTTATTGTGTCCTCCATGTTATGGTGCTTTCTAATTTTACTCCACTACAGTCTGGATGTAATCATTGAGTTTTGTAATCCATTTATTTTACAGCTTAATTTCATTAGTGTAGTTCTCCTTGCAACTTCACTATTACACTTCTCTCTCTCTTATAGTCCTGCACACATATTCTGTCTTGCTTCTCGTGACTTTCATTTGCATTTGGTAAATTTTTATTTACCTCATTTTCACCTGCCTGCCTTATCACCAGTGCAAACAGGGGGCTAAAAGTCAAACCCAGCCCCACCATGAACACAGGAGTCACTCCAATCACATATCTCACCACTGTCCTCATACATGTCGTCCACCATCCACACATAGTTCTCTGGCACTCCCTCGTGCAGTATCGCAGTTCTTCTCTTGGCACCTTATCATGTTATCTCCATAAAGACAAGTGCAACTCCTTCCATCTTTCCATACTTTTCCATCAACACTCTTAAAGCACACATGACATCTGTTGTGCTTTTTCTCAACATGAAGCCAAACTGCTGCTCACTAATCCTCACCTCGGTTCTTATCCTAGCTTTAACAGCTCTTTTTCATATTTTCATGGTAAGGTGAATCAGCTTTACTACATCTCTGCTCATCACCCTTGTTACTGATATGCAAGCAACTTTAAATAATTTGCTCCAAGCTGGATTAAAACGCCTTTTTATTGTGTATTGCATTGTAGACTTGCTCACCTTGATCCTATTGATGCAGTCAGTTGTGCTAGATGCTCGTATGCATGAAAGTCTGGCAAAAGCTGCCAGAGTGGCTGGTGACACCACTGCTGCCAGAGCTTTAGCTAGTTCTGCACACTTCCTCTGTTCAGGATCTGACACTGCGCACCATCGCATCTTCTTAGCTGCCATGAAGGGAGCAGTTCAAATGGTTAAAGAAAGAAAATAACAGCCATAAGAATGCATACAGTCCTTCCAACTTTCAGTAAATTCAAAAGACTCTACAATATTCATATTATTAAACTCAGTTTTATTAATGTCCTGAAAAGCAAATGCTCCAAACAGATGGTAACAGGAACCAAAAACACCTCAACAATACGAGGCTGAAGAACATAAAATATTTCAAGAAACAATAATAATCACCTAGTTCAGTAACAACACTTACCACTTACAGAGCACACAAAGATGGAAAAGAGTAAAATGGGATAAAATCCTTGCATTTTGACTTGCTCTTGATCAAAGATATAATAACTCTGCAAACAGACCGCAGTCCTCTCTGTTAAACTAAAATCTGTGATTTTAGTTCAGTGATTTTCTGAAGTACTAGAAGCACTGCTACAAACAGGGTAATAGCAGACCTATTGCGTAAGGGCACCTCCTCCGAAAACAGTAAAGTCACTCTTTGCACACATATGGAAAATAATTTGCACCATCTGCAACAAGGACGACCCCTATCCAATGTTTTGCTGGATTTACAGCTATAGAGCTGAGTGTTCCTTTAAGGCACTTGACGTTTATGTTTTGGGAATGCCGAAGACATTTTACACAATAATTAATAAGAACCATTCAAATTGGTCCCCACCAGCTGAGGGCAGCAAAGACATAAGCACAGAGTAGTTAAATATGCATGTGCTGATTCAGTTCTAAGATCAGACTATTTTTTTAAAATGTGATGCTGGCAAGTGAACAACAGTTCAAACAATCAGCAGGTGAGCCCGTCACGCTCTCCATTATTCCTGTCATGTTGGAAATGCAGAGTTTTGAGATTCTGACTCTTCTGTTTTTTGATGAGGAGCATGAAGTCCTAAACTCCGGAGGACAGTCTGCAAATGCTGGATTCTCTTTGCGTGCAGCAACATCACCGGTTTCTGTTTTTCCAGCATAGTGGACAGCCTGTCGATGAGCTCCTCCAACTGTCAAATGAAAAATCACCAGGAGTGACACAGTCAGTATCATGAACAATAATTTAATAATTTAATTGAATGCACCACCCTCTCAGCTCAGTTTCTTTTCCTCCACAGACAGAGATTTACAGGTCAAATGACGCTGTAGAAGAATGCATGGAAAATCTGAGCCATCAGGAAGAGAAACTTCAGAAGTTACTTCAGGTAACTAGCATCATGATTAAGACTGCACATGCACACATTGCAAAGTTTTCCTTTCCATAAGGAAATAAATGTGAACCCTTAGATTTATAACAGATAGTTAAAAAATGAAAAGGGTAATGTATGTCATAACTGAATCTGTTTTCCTACCTTATCACACTTACTTGTTGCGTAAGATATCTGTTGTTATAAGTGCTTATACACTTTGTAGATTCAATAATTGCATAATATTTGAAATGTCAGGAATTTAAAATATCTTACTCTAGAACTGGTCGAGGAATTACCTAACAAAAATACTTTTTTCAACAAAAGGCAGTTCACTTCATTAATAATCTCTAAAGCTTCACTCACACAGGCGTAGAGACTGCTTGGCAACTCCAAAAGAGGTTGGTGAGTGGTTCCTGGCTCAACTAGTTGAGGAATATGCACTTTTGGTGGTTCCCTAGCAACCACCGTTCGCTAGGGAACGCAAGTGTAAAATTAGTCTTTACACTTGTGTGACTGGGGTACTAAGCTTAATACTTATGTGAACCTAAATGTGAAAGGCACCAAATTTTGGGCTGTGATGATTAAATCAAGATAGCGTAACAGCAAACAATGTAAGTTTATGTTCAACATAAACAGTGACAAAAGTATCTTGTGTCCTTACGTCCTTCAACTCTTGACAGATAGCATTTTTTTCCATCACTTCGTCCTTTCCACTGGTCTGCAGCCAACTCTGTAACACCCCTTTCAGCTTTCGCCATGCCCTGAGTGAATAAAACACCGGTGCTATTTTCACATCACATATTGCAAAGAAAAGAAGAGTGGAAAAACAGATTTCTACCGGAGCTGCTTTCTGTCCAGCTGGAAACTCTTCATGTCCTGTTGAATCCTGAGAAGCTCGCTCATCAGAGCTGACGTTGAATCACTTGTTGCATTTTTAGCATCAGGAACCTCAGTTTCTCCACCAGATGCACTCAGACGTGTTTCTTGAAAAAGCAACAAAACAGTTCTTTTGAGTTTGGTGATTTAATAAGTTGTTGTTGTTTTTTTTTTTATAAATATTGAAAACATACTCTAGAAAAAAGAGCAGGGTCTATACCTGGATATACAGATGAGTGGGGATCTAAAGAAGTGACAGACTGAGGAAAACGCTCAACTGGAGAGTCTCCAAGACTTGATTTGAACTTAAAAAGAAAAAAAGGTTTAACCCAAATTGAGTTACTTAATACAGCAACAAATAGTTGCTGATATGTCAAACAGGTGTATCTTATCTTACTTTATTCTGTGTCCCAGTAGTCATGAAAGCAGAAGGAGGTAAAAGAGGTTCTTGGTTTTGGGTGTGCTGAAAAAAGTCCATGTTGGACATTAGAGATTCAGAAGGTGGCACAGTTGACATGACACTGCACTGATGTGGAGAGGCAACAAAAACTTCATCAGCATGGGGGCAGTTTGACGCTGGATGGTTTCTCTGTGTGGGACGACTGGACTCAGATGAGTTTGGAGCTGCTTTAATGTTGGTGACGGCAGATTGTGGCTGGGTACTTGAGTAAACAGAAAAGAAAAAGCTTTAATCAATGATTCCTACACTGACTTTTAACACAATGCTTCAATTTAAGTAAGTTTATTATAGTTCAAACGATATTCAGATGCTTGTCTTCTGTTTTTATTTTCATGTATTACCACATACAGCATTGGAAAAAGGATTTTACCATCAAAAAACATGAAGCAATGTTTCTTTTACTGATAACTTCTCTTCCCTTTATGGGACTAAAGGCTGCAATGTTTGGGTATGCAGCCTAAAAAAAAAAAAAAAGTCAAACTGCATGTGTGGAACAGTTTCACGGCTTGTCAGAGTGAAGTACACACTCACAGCTTGCTGTGCAATCCAGCTGCAGCTTCCTGCTTTGTTGAGTCAGAAGATGAAACACTGCTCAGACAGAAGCTCACACTCTTTTTTGCTGGCTGCCCTCTCGTCTCTTGCTCTCTTCGGGGTTTGCACAGTGCCCGCTGCTTCCACCGTGCAGCACAACGTTTAACAACTCTCTGGAGGTGTTGTGATCTCTGCAGGACACAAGCAGAGAAGTGAGGCACTGAAATCTTAGGTCTAGAAATCACAAGAAATGCACAATAACCTACTTGCAGTTGACTGTGTTGTGTTAGGTTTGTTGTGAGATCATTCATATGAGCGGCATATGTGAGGATGCATGTCACCCCCTCCCTCAGCAGCTGGTCTCTGTAGACCAGTGCAGCTCTGGCAGCATGTTCTTGCTTTCTCCGCTGCTCTGTGACCCAAATCCTCCACCCATACAACACCTGCGTCAGGTCCAGAAAGTATAAGAGGGCTTGTTAGACCCTGTGAGCACCATTTCTGCAATGCATTTGGTGGTGTAGAGAGAAAAGAATGTGGAGGCAGGTTATTTACCTTGGCCTGAAGTGTGAGGGACCAGTGCCAGAGTGCTCTCTCCGTTTGCTTCGCCTCTCGCTGTCTGTGCTGCAGCTGTTAGCAGAAAGAAAAACCAAAGCCTGTTTAACTGCTCTCAATCAAAACCAATCAATACTCATTCATTAGAAATGCCACATTTGCAGCATGACGACAATAAACACACAGACAGATCTCAAAAATCGCACAGTCAGAATACACAGAGACAGCCTAAATCCATAGAAGAAATGTGGCAAGGTCTTCAGATGGCCAAAAATAAACCAACCTTCAAAGTGCCATAAAAACCTGGGAGCAAATGAAGTAAGGGGAACTGATGCCATTTTAAAAGTAAAGACTGTCCACACCAAATACTGATTTGATGAATCAAATCTATTGATTTAAAGTCTGACTTTGCTGTTTTCCCATAACTCTTTTTCCTAACAGAAATGATTAGCAGTAAAAGCAAAATAGAAGCAAATGGTAGATATTCATTTCTTTTGAACAATCAGTCTGTTCAGACCACAAAAAAAGGAAAATCAACAAACCTTTGTTTTCCACTGCTCAAAGTACATCTGGTACATTTTTAATCTCAGCAATAACAGTCCCTGTCGTTTCATCACCTACAAAATCACAGTTTTAAACAAGTTAGATTACAGCTTGATGACAGTATAGATGTATATGCATTGAGGGATAAAAGAAGTTAGAACCTTATTCTTCTGGTGCTGGTAGTGATGCTCTTTCCAAGCTTTCAGCGCATTAGAAAGGAGTTTGGAGTTATGGTGTCTCCTGGCTTTTTCCATGATTATTCTCTCCCTCCGAGCCTCCCAGGTCCGATTCCTCCATCGTCTGAAAAATTGCAGCAACCGCACTAAACACAGAAATCATTAAAAAGTTTACAACAATTTGGATACACCTGGTAACCAGACAACACAGTTCTGATGCAACAGTTACTTAACAGGTACAAAATCTTTGACAACTGCTGAGGTAACTGCTGCATTTGTCTAG
This sequence comes from Rhamphochromis sp. 'chilingali', assembly GCF_963969265.1. Taxonomy (NCBI): domain Eukaryota; kingdom Metazoa; phylum Chordata; class Actinopteri; order Cichliformes; family Cichlidae; genus Rhamphochromis; species Rhamphochromis sp. 'chilingali'. Next base: position 25,329,900 of record NC_137936.1, on the reverse strand, counting down.
GCGGTATCTTTCCATGACAGCCAAACAACTCTAAGACTAAGAAAGACATGCTGGAATATCAAAATTACTTACCACTGCTCTTAATGGTTACAGGTAGGTGGCAATCACAAGAGCAAAGTTAAGTTTGTTTAAAGAAAAATAAATAACTAAAAGGAGTTAAAATGGCACCATATGACATTACTTTCATTTATAGACTGCTGAGCCCTGCTTAGTGCTTCCCTCTGCTGGAAGCGCTTTGACACCGCAAGTGTTGTTGCTTCTCTCCACGTATGAAACACCTTGAAAGATTTAGTGAAAAGAAAGCAATCGGTGTTGAAAATATGAAGACGCCTGATGATGTTGAACATGTATGCATCAGATCGCTTTGTAACCTTAAGCTGAAGGGAGTGATCGAAGTGATTCTGTGCTTGTTGCTCTTCGAGCCGGATCTCTGCTCGCTGCTCTGCATTTTCCCTCCACTCAGTAAGCGCCACTCTGGAGAGACATGACTGAAACTTAAGATCCTAACAAACACCTAGGATTTCTAAACAGAAGAAATGAAATTCTGATTTTAGAATGAAACACAGTATTTGTCTTTATTACCTGAGAAAACACTGAGTGTGCTGCTTGTGAAGCTCCTCTGCATTGTCATACATCTGAGACATCTGCAGGTGGTGTTTCTGTGAATACAGCAGGCCACAATGCATAGACTTCAACATTGTTTTCATGACCCTAAACAAATAAAATCATGTGGTTTTAACTGATATAAGATGTGCACCTTCCAGGCCACAAAGGAGTGTTTTAGAAGTTTAACTTCATGCCAACTCTGAACCTCTTCCAGCCTGCTTTTCTTTGCTCTCTGGACCTGAACAAACTGACACACACAGAGAAAAAAGAAAACGGATATATCACACATGAATATAATAAAAATCAAAGCGGAGAAGAAAAATCTATCAGCTTTCATAATGGCACTCCAAAGCTTTGGTCTCATTTAGGCAGTCTCATGCTGTCAGAGATGCTGAGCAGAATTTATAAGATACACATTTCCACATCAAAAAGCAAATTCTTTCAGTCTTTTTCAAATCTTAAGCACTGATTCCTTACTGCACAATGACTAAAGTAACAGATGGAGTGCAGACTAGACTCAACAAAAATGTAAAATAATCACCTTTTCCCATTTTTCTACAGCCTTTCTTAAGCAGCGCAAATCACCCTGATGGCAGGCCTGCTGCTCTCTGTTTCTCCTGAAGTAAAACAAATAAACGATTCTATTAGCCGACAGCACATTTAGCTCAAGCCCAAATTATTCAACAACTTCACCAAAATGTCTTCTTGAGCTTCACCTATCTCGTAGCTCAGTGCTGTTTTCCTTCCACTGCATCATCGTCCTGTGTAGAAGTGTGCGACGATACAGACTACGTGAAGACTCCTGTTTCTCCACCTCTTTGATCCGCTCTTGTGTGCGCTGCCTCCATCGCGTCCAGACTCTCTGCTTCTGGCATCTCTTGTCATGAAGAACTGCCTGGAAAAACTTAAATGTTATTTATCACCAGTGCAGTGCACCACAACAAAGTTTTCATCTGCAGTTGACGTACCAGCCGCTCAGAAAGCATCTCTTCCTTGAGCTTCTCCGACTTCCCCCACCAGGTGTAAAACACCCAGGCGCACTGGCGCCGCCTGACAACACAGTGGACAGACAGATCATTTGGACATATTCATCCACCCACTGAGGTTGAAAACTACAAAGTCTACACACAAACCAGTACAAACCAAAGTCTAGATAGTGCAAACTGAATGTTCTCCCTGAGATGCCTAAATAAAGTCAATCTGATACTCTGACTGCCTGGGAAATGATTCCTGATTGTGGTGCCTCAGGGCTTGGATACCACAGACAGTTCCATAGAAAACTACCTTTTTTGTCTTTGAGTTACAGCCAGAGACCAGCTCCCACGAGCAAAAATGATCCTCAATAAAATTGGGGTCAATTTGGCACAGAAGATGATGTCTGCTTTCTGTTTAAAGACTGTGGTGAATCTGTATGCGTGCATCCCACCACTCAGAATGGGACCAGTGATCTAAAAATAGAGGGTCTAAAAACAGCATCCACACTGAAAGTGGCCCAGAGAAGCCAAAAAAAATAAGAACCTTAAAGGGGAAAGCAGCCAAATTTAAAAAGGTATATTGTTATTTTAATTTCTTGGGAAGAGTTGCATAACTGAAGAGGAGAAAGGTGATGACTCACCGATTATAAGCTTGAGCTTTGAGTCTTCTCTGTTGAAGCATTCTGCTGTGGAGGGTAAACTCAACCCAAGACTGGAAACACCGAGGTAGCATACGGTCTACAAACCAAATGTCTGCACGACGCTCCAGTTCCTGTAAAAAAAATAAACAAAAAAACAAAACATAACAAGTTGATTGTGTTGTAATGTAAAAGCATCTGTATCTCTGCTGTCTTGAGTTGTATTTGAAAATACCTGCATGTATCTCTGCTCAGCAAGTTTCTCTCTCCAGTGGTGAAAATGTCTTCTAAGCAGTGAAGTGCTGCAACGAGAACCAAATTCCATTTGTAGCACCGGTATTACAACAAAGAACTGTGAATATAGCCCTGTGGATTGGGAAATGTATGTAAGAGCACCTGTAGTTACTCAGGGCCATCTCTATGAGGGGTTTAAAACTGAAGTTTTCAGCTTCCTCCACACGATCCTGCCATAGTTTCCAGTACTTACGAGTCATCTGCGCAAAAAAAAAAAAAAAAAAAAAAAAAAGCATTTCAGATGCTTTGAAACCTTCAATGAGATTAACACTGACTGTCTGCAGTGTGAAGATCAGTTACCGTTTGCTGACAATGTTGGATAGCCATACGGTTGTTCAGTCGATATGTTTTGTTCAACACGACATTAAGAGACAACCCTCGCAATCCAGCACGCTGCAATGAGAATGTGCTGAGATGAATACATGAATTGATCGTGCTGATCTTTGCTTATGAGTGGGTCCATTATTTTATTTATTTATTACCATTAAATGATGTTGGTAGTGTTGATTTGCTGCATTCTTTCTTTCAGTTTCTTCTCTGCACAATGCCACATCTACTGAAGAGCTCAAGAATCAAACAACAGTGCTAATAACTTAAAACTGATTTAGTAGCAGGTAGAAAAACTAGTTTATCCAAGTTTTATCCATTCTACAGGTGGATCAGGATACAAGCTCTCCAACGCACTAGTGCTCTGCACTGGATGCTCTGCGTGGCCAAACTGGCTGCTGCTTGCAAACGGGTCTCTTCACTGTGTTTGCAATCGAGAGCATTTCTCCATTTACTCCAACACTTCCTCACCAGGAGGCGAGAGCAGGCATGCTGAGCCAAAACTGAAGGCGAAACACAAAAGAACAAAAAATAAAAATGTGTTAAGAGATAGCAAAATAATGATGCTTCAAGAAAGCTGTGTGGGTATTTTATAATGACCTTGTGTTTCTTTCTTGGTGTGGCGATACGACACATATCTTATCCACTGATGCAAAGCTCTTCTTTTCAATCCGGAGATATAATGAAACGCAGCTCTGGATTCTTTTTCTTTCTGGCAAGAAGCAGCCGTCTGCATCTCTTTCCACTGAAGCCAAGCCTTCAATACAAAATATATCAGGTGACTCATCACCAGAGAGAACACACAGGAGTAATATACCTCAAGGTTCACTACTCTTTGGTTTTCTTTATACATTTTACCCTGGGAGCATGTCGTCCATGGGCATAATATAAGTTGACAACCACCTCAGCTTAGATAAGCATTTCAATTCAGTCGTATTTTATGCTGTTTAGGACTTAGACTCAGTAAGAGTTAGTTTTCACAGGATTGTCGTATAACTGAGCTATTTTCCCATTCCTGATTTATTTTTGCACATTTATCTCACTTAAATGTTTCAGATCAAATGTTAATATTAGATAAAAAATAACTGAGGTTCATATGAAATGCAGTTTTAAGTAATGATTTCATTTATCAAGGATAAAAATAATCCAAACCTACAAGGCCCTGTGCGATAAAGCAATTTCTCCCTAAACCTAATGACTATTTGTGCCACCCCTGACAACGAGAACTAAAATCAGGTGTTTGCAATAACTGATAATGAGTCTTTCACATCCCTGTGGAGGAATCTTGGCTAACTCTTCTTTGCAGAATTATTTCAATTCAGTCGCACTGGTGTGTTTTGGATCATTGTTCTGCTGCATAGCCCAAGTGCGTCTGAATTTCAGAGCATGAACTGATGGCTGGACATTCTCATTCAGGATTTTCTGGTAAAGAGCAGAATTCATGGTCCATCACAGAGTCACCACCATGTTTGACTGCTGGTGTAATGTTTCTTTTATGAAATACTGTGTGAGTTTTATGCCAGATGTAACGGGACTCAAACCTTCCAAAGGGAGATGGTGGTATGATGTGAATCTACTTGACTTCGTCTGACAGGTTCCATTTCCATTATTTCTTGATTCAACAGGTCTGCCTTGAATCAGGCTGAGGTGTGGCTATTAAAATTGAACTCAACTTTCTAAAGAATGTGATTAATCACAGTTAATTTAAAATTCAATAATAACAACAGATGAAATTATCAATATATTATTGTTATTATTATTTTTTGTATTTCCTTGGGTCATCTTTATCTAATTAGTTTGACAGATTGGAACAGCCTAACTGAGTAGATCAGACTGCCGAGCTTACTATCATCTATCATCACCATAAATCTCTCTTAAAGACATACTTTGATGAGCAAGTTTTTACTGTGCCTCTGCTTTGAAATGAATGTTGTCCTTCGTTTATTCTTGGTGATAATTTTTTATTTATTTTAATTTTTCATAATTGCTTTTAATTTACATGTTTATAATTTTAATTGTCTTTATCTTTATAAGGGGCGACCGTGGCTTGGGAAGCGTATCTGTAACCGGAAGGTCGCCGGTTCGATCCCCGGGCTCTCTGTCCTGGTCGTTGTGTCCTTGGGCAAGACACTTTACTCTACCGCCTACTGTTGTTGGCCAGAGGGGCCGATGGCGCGATATGGCAGCCTCGCTTCTGTCAGTCTGCCCCAGGACAGCTGTGGCTCCAACCGCAGCTTGCCTCCACCAGTGTGTGAATGTGAGAGTGAATGAATAATGGCATTGTAAAGCGCTTTGGGTGCCTTGAAAAGCGCTATATAAATCCAATCCATTATTATATAAATCCAATCCATTATTATAAAAATAAGATTTGTCTTTATCTACTGCCTTTGAACTTCTTCTAATGTCAGTGTTCCTACACTTTATGTTGTTTCACTTTTAATTCTTCTTAAACATTTTGTAGTTTGTCACTTTGTTTTGAAAGGTGCAGTATTGAAAAAAAGTTATTGTTGTTATTTTTATTATTACTATTGATAATAATATTAACATGTGATTCACAGGGGTGTTCGATCATGCCCTTACCCTTGTCTTTAAGGTTAGCGCCCTCTGTTTCTGTGCTTGATCCTCCAAAATGTGAAGGTCTCGACGGTGCTGTAATCTAGTCTGCCACAAGCTCCACACTGAGCTGCAAAACAAAAACAAAGGTAAAACCAATATTATGGTAAAAATCATAATGCTAGAAGTTTTCATTTGCTAACACAAATCTCACTGCATAGCTGAGAGCCTGTACTGCTCAAGAGCTGATTCCAGCATTCTGCTCTTCAGTCTTCTCATCTCTGTGAAAACCTCCCATCTGTCCAACACCAGACGCATCCGCTGCTTGTCAGCTGATAATAGAAACAAAGTGGGTGATGACACGTCAGTGAATTATGAAATCTGACCAAAAAAAAAATAATCCCCAAACCAACATTACGCTTGAATGGTAAAAGTCACACCAAATGACTGAGCCTTTTGCTGTTGCATCTTCTTTTCCCTCTGCAAACACACAAACATTCGCCAGCTGTGGAGAGTCCAGTTGCACAGGTAATACCTGAAATAAAAGCAGCATGAATACATGAACAGACTTTGGTTATTCAACTATAAAAGTCCTTCATAATGTCCTATAATGTACTGTAATGACCTGTAGTGACAGTCTGCTCGCATGTTCAGACTCCACTCCCTCCTGGATGACCACCACTCATCTCTCCATCCTTCAAAGGTTCTTCTCAGTACCACTCTGTTATAATGCGACCTGGAAAACACTGGAATTAGTGAGCAGGTAGGAAAACGAGGGCAACCAGATGGCAAACTTGAAAATGCTTTCAATTTCCAAAATAAATGAAACAGGTTACTTTGCTTCATGAGGAAGAACTCGGCCAAAGGTGTTCTGTATCCATATCTTCAGAAACTTTCTTGCAAGGTGCCTGCAGAAGTTAAAAGAATGGAGACTTAATTTTCAGGAAGACAGTAACATGATAACAATGGGTCAAGGAATAGTCTCAGCACCTTATTCTCAGCTCCTTGAGTCTTCCACCTTTGTTCCAGCTGTATCCAACTCTGTAAGCGACCTTTCTGATGTGAATTTTGCGCACTTGTTTTGCTTCGCCACGAGATCTGACATAGTTTAAACGGGGTCTTACTGGATCTGAGTTTCCGCCGCTACTTTGCATTTTTCAAGCGGCTATTATACAGAGCACCGAATCGTATCACTTCTCATATACAATCATCCTCATTTTACACTTTGAAGGCTGTTGTAGCTTACATGACAAAATTACCTTCATTTATCCTCACGTTAAAACTCTTTACAAAGTGCCGCGCGTTTGTTTTTCCTTATCACGTGACCACTTGGTGTCTTCGATACACAGTTGTCAACAGCAACAACCTCCGCTGCCGCTCCACACTAAACTGGTTGTGGTAGTTGTAAGAGTCAAGGTCTGCTTAATAAACTTCTCAATATGGGGTGGTGTTTTTCATACACCTCCCTCTACAACAGTTTACATTCTGAAATGTTTACTTCACACGGGAAGAACGTACTTAAGGTCCCCTCAGTTTAACGACGATGACACGAAATGTCAGTCGTTGACTGCCCGCGAGGACGGGGTCTTTATTTTCATACGGACCACCAGGAGACAAGCGGTGGAGAATCACAAATCGAGCGAATCCTGAGACAAAATATGGCCGTCTCTAATAATGCCTGTCAAGTGCCTTTTACCGTAGTATAAAAAAATCACTACAACGCTATTTACATTTTCAATATGCTATATACATACGTATAAACCAATTTATTGGGAAATTAATTGTCATATATTGATTTAGATTTCAAAATAACTATCGCCAACGAACACCTGCCAATTTTAATTTTTACAAAGGCGCGCTGGTCACGGCGTAATCTTTGCCAGGACCTTCTTAAAGCGGTGATCAGAGGAAAATTTCTGCTACGACTTAGAAAACAGAGAAAGCGAAGACTATTATTTGAGATTTCACCGGTTCCGTGTGATTTAATTTGTTGTTTTGGACCAGTCTTATTGTGTTAGATTACCCCTCTATAGTGTGTGCTCCCTGAAATCACAGCGACAACTCTACCGGCTCACGATTTTGTGCTCGCTGGGTGGGCATTTATCCCCAGTCCCCCAGCTAGTTAGCTAGCTGAAAGTGCTAGGCTAGGCTAGCCAGCTAACTAACGTGATCAGCTCGGCCGTTAGCGACCGGCATTCCCCACAGCATTCAAACTGAGTAAGTCCGTCTTTTGCCAAAATTTGACTTGCAAGTCGGTTGTCTACAGAACTTTTGTGCCATGAATTCGCCTTATGGTTAACTGTGTGGGACGCTACCATCGTTTGGCTAACCCTGTATCAATCTCTTGGCTAACTAGTAGCGTTTATTTCCTAAAGCTGAAATGATGGGGAATGTTTTGTATTAAAATGTTTACATGTATTTAACTCGCTGGATCCTTTCATTGCAAAACGGCTTCGTTTACAACTCAAATGCGATAGCCAATTAGTAAATTGACGTAAATGCTTTGTAATATAATGACATGTCAGTTCTCAGCTGCTGTCAATTAAATTGCTAATTAGCCAGCAACAACCTGAGACTCTAGGGTTGTTCTTTAACTGCCCGGTGCAGGTAAGTTCCATGAGTTTTTCTTCACGACAACTTTTCTATAATTTTGTTTTCTCGTGCTGCCTAGTTTAAGATGCCAATACGTCTGATATATTTTGCAGCAACAGAAGGAAGCCGTGCTTTTGTTTTTTTTTTGTTTTTTTTTTTTAAATCTTCGGAACATGCGTCCTTTCATTTGAAGTAATTGGCCTTTAAGACTGTATTTAGTGGCCTTAGTCGAGTATAATTGACTTGTAAATGTTAATTTGTCATCCACAGGTGTAGAGTCATTGGTGGCTGAGACACTGTCTGCACTGACTGAAATCCATCATGGAGAAAGATGCCTGTGTAGAGCCTAAGAATGGTGAAGCTGCTGTCGACCAGCCTAAGCTGGCAGCCACAGCTCCTTACAGATACACTAAGGTGACAAAATGCCAGCTGTGTCATTGTTTATCAAGTTTAGATGTTGCTGTGAATTAAACTAGACTATCAATTTATTTGCAGGAGGAGCTTTTGGAAATCAAAGAGCTGCCAATCTCCAATGAAAGGCCTGAATGTCTCTCTGAGAAATATGACAGGTATGAATTTGTAAAAGTCACACTGGGTAATACTGGAGAGGAGATTATGCTTCTCAAATGAGAAAGCATGGGTGAATTCTAGTTAGGAAAAGTACTAGTATTTCTCTATGCTGTGAAATACTGATTTTTGACACAGACCAACAGTTATTCAAATGTATGTTTTGCTGGAACTGAAGTGTATGTAATCAAAAGTTACTTTGATTAAACAAGGTACAGCAGAGGAGTTTCTACACAAATATGTTCACGGTCTTAACTAAAATTTGCATAAAGTTTGTAATAATCATTGACATGGTTTAACTGTCAAGAAGACTTGCTCCTGCTTTTTGGAAGTCACGTGTACTTTCAGCTTGTCTCTTGCTCGGAGCTCATTTAAATTCCTTGGGGTAATTCTTAAACAACAGTCAAAGATTTGTTCAGATGTCTGCTTGAGAAGCTAAACAAACGCTTGCGCTAGAAGACTTGTATCTTTGTCCCATAGCTGTTAGAGCCAGGAACAGTGGTTATGACTAGGGATGGGTACCGGTGTCCGGTGCCATGATGGCACCGGTTCTGACATAAATGGTAGTAACCAGACCGAAAAGCAGTGCACATTTCGGTGCTTTTTTTTTTTTCTTGAGCTGTGATACACTTCTAGCCAATCATTTTACGTTTCCGAGGATAGTAGGCGGGCCCAGGAACGTACGTTCTTTTAGAGCAGAGCTACAGATTAAAAATGTCCAAGGCGAAGCGGTCAAAAGTCTGGCTGTACTTCACAGCAAAATATGCAAACTCAGCAGCCTGCAACAAGTGCTTTAAGCTGATACTGTGATACTGTCAAAGGAGGTAACACCTCAAATCCGATGAAACACCTGGCGACGCATAGCGTTTTTTTTAAAAGCCGAGAAATGTGCCGTATTTGATAGCTTGCTGCGAGACCTCACACCGAGCACATCTACTGCGGGTGGGTTGCCTGTTATGCAACATCCCCCAAAAACACGAAGAGGAGAGTCCTGGCCCCTAGCCCTGCCAGTGTAGCAGAAATGATAACTGATGATGATGCAGCAGCAGCCGTTCTTCTCTGCGTGAGTAGCTTCATGTTGTTCGTGTGTAATTTACGTTGAGTAGGCTAACCACGTTATTACATTAATGCATGTAAGGTGAACTAGCAAACATCATCATAGCTACATGCGGCTGTCCTCTTGTTTGATGGCAGATACTCCCTTCACCCTGGCCAAAAAGGCTAAAAAGACCAAAGAAAAAGTGGAAAACAGTTAAACATGAGAGGTTTAGGACAAAGTTTGTGTTTTTTTTCCATTGTTTAAGCACTGCTTCCAGCCAAGAGTGATACCATATATGCCCCATAGCTGCAGAAAAGGCTAACATTGTTATCTTTTTACAAAAACCAGCTGAACATGAGAGGTTTTTGGACCAATTTTGTGTTCTCCATTCTTTAAGCACCGGTTTGAGCACCGTTTGAGCACCGGCACCGTTTCAAAAGTACCAGTTTGGCACCGGTATCGGATAAAACCTAAACGATACCCATCCCTAGTTATGACTATATGAAAAGTGGGCTCATTAAAGGGTGGGTCAAGCTGTTTTTTGGGGTTTTATTTTTAATCATTAAAAAAGAGAGCCCTCTTCACCCCTTCAAAGCCTACTAGGAGTTGCCCTCGAAGATCTTTTCTGAACTGAGCAGTTTGTCGTTATTTTTTAGATCTGCTTATGTTTGCAACCGTTAGTGTGGTGAGGTGTGAGGGTGGTCTCTGCCTAGGCAGCTACTCTTGCTAAACCCTTCAGTTTTAGTTGTCATCTAATCACATCTTTATTGATGGATACTGAAGTGTCAGAACTCGTCATTAAGTGTAATGTCTTTATGGGAGAGTTCACGAATGACTTCAGATTAAATGTGATTTGTCTCAACTGTTGGAAAAAATGTTTATAGTAGTCTGTCATCAGAGTTAAACACTGCTAGTGCAACAGTATCAATTAGTTTATTATTTTGAAGATCTGATTTTCTTGCACCCTCCTTTTGGGTTGTATTCTGTGCTCACAGCATAAAGGTTGAAATGGATGGCCTCACCTGTGTATTGTATTTTTCATTGTTACTCTTTTTTTTTTTTTTTTTTTTTTCCTAAACAGGATCCCAGTTGAGGCTGTAGTTGTCTGTCTTAATTTGAAATTTGACTTAAAGTATGGACTTAAGTCTTGTGTGGCTATTGTTTGTTTGTTTTTAAATAGTGATGGTGTCTGGGACCCTGAGAAATGGCATGCCTCATTATATCCCACTTCAGAGCGAAGCTCACCTGTGGAAGGTTTTAAGAAGGACTACATGGATGACAGAGTTCCATTAAAACGAAGAATCCCAGGTAAATGGAGATCGACAAACCATGTGACTATCGTGCATTGCGTTGTAGGTACGAGTGGCAGCAAAATCAAAACACTGCATCAAGCGCTAGCATTTCCAGTAATCATTAATTCTGTGGTTTTAATCCCTAGTTATGTACAAAACGAAGCAGAACAAGGCAGGTCCGTACAAAGATAGACTTGACAAAAAGACAAAAAAGAGACCATATGCGCATACAGAGTGGACTAAAGACGTTAGCGTGCTGCCCAACTTTCATCACGCACATATTTATAATTATGTCTTAAGTGTGAGTGCATACACTCACGAAGTGTTTAGTAACTTCAGATTCCTGCAACAAGCCCAGGTCCAATTTACTTTGGTGTATCTATTTTCTGATTTGGACTATTTCATTTTACAGCTGTCATTAAAAAAAAAAAAAATTCTGTATCTCGTTTACAGGCCAACACAATCTATTTGTCTTTTCAGGTTGTAGTATTACACAACATTTTTAGATCCAATAGAAATAAGTGTTTCATAATTTATTCAATTTATTGTCTTTATTTATAACTGGCACTATTGTTTCATTTTATTATAGAATCTTACAAGAAAGAGGCAAAATTGTATTCCATTGTACTTTATTAGCTGCTTCGCTGAAAAAAAAAAAAAAATCAACACAGCAAAAAAAAAATCATTGCAAAACAACATACTGGAAAACAGTTATTCATCACTTGATTGCTTCAATACAACACTTGGGCACATATATGCGGGACTTTTCGTGGCTGTTTTGATGTCGCTCCCTCTGTCAACCGAGCAAATCTTGCTGTGGTAGCAGCTTTAAACTCTGTATAACCCAGGTTAACCCAGTCGGAAACATGACTTGAACAATTTTTCTTCCACGAAGGAATCTGATAAAAAAAAAACGATCTCTTTACCTGTCTGCTTCCCGTGGCTGTCATGCGACCGGCTATGGCAGTAAATAATACAGCAGCTTCTTGCCATTCTTTGTGTCTCTGTTTATCTCTTTGTGACTGTTGTCTTGTAATAGCCCGTGCACGCTAGTACCAATTGCCACTTGTACCTACAATCCTTTGCGATTTTACCCCCGAAATGATGTCACATTTTCGATCTCTATTACTGATGGTAGATGGTTATCCTTTCATCTTTGCGTTTTGTAATAACAATGTTGTCTAGAAACTTAACTGTGCTCTGATCAATGAATGTTTAGGATTTTAAGTTCCAGCCTTGCACAAGATTTCTAAACTGCTGCAGTGGAATTGTTCATGTAGTCTATGTACTCCAAAAAACTTTTTTTTTTTTTTCCCCTCCCCCCCATCTGTTTTTTAGATCCCCGTGAGCGGTTAAAGGAAGATGACCTGGATGTAGTACTGAGCCCACAGCGACGTAGCTTCGGAGGTGGATGTCAGGGCAATGCTGCCCCTCATATCCGTCGCCCAATCAGCCCCTTGGAAAACAAAGAAAATGATACTCTACGTATGGGAGGGACACGCAGAATTGGCAGTGGACGCATAATTGCTGCCCGTGCCTTTGAGAGAGAAGCTCGTGCAGAGAAGGAAAAGGAGCGTGAGAGAGACTTGAAAGATAAAAGATTCAGGGTTGGTGTTTGTTGCTTTCAGTCGATGCAAATGACCTTGCATTTAGTTCTAATGTGATATTGAATGCACTTAAATTTTTTGGAACTTTATTTTACACGATACGTTTTTTTTTTTTTTTTTAATTATTAAACTGTCTAAAAACACAATTCTCTTAAGACTTGAACTAAATTTATAAAAGTGTTTCTGTGCAGTTACTCTTTAACTGTCCCATCCCATATTTCTAAATTGATATTGTTTGTCCCGTGTAATCATTTGCAGAGAGATTTTGGTGACAAGCGTGTGTTTAGCGAAAGGAGGAGGAATGATTCGTATGCAGAAGAGGAGCCAGAGTGGTTCTCGGGGGGTCCCACCAGCCAGTCGGAGACAATTGAGCTTATTGGATTTGATGACAAAATCCTGGAAGATGATAAACGCAAATCTAAGCGTTCAAGGAAGCGGACAGAATCTTTGAAAGAAGGCATGTCAAGACATTGTTGGAAATACTACTAACATTTTTAGGGACTATTGCATTTCTAGTAGTATTTTGAAAGTCAGTTCAGTAAGACTTTTCATGTTAAAATTGTGACTTGTATTTAATTTTATTGTCACACATCTTGTATGCAGTAGTGGAATGTAATGGCGGACAGCCTGAGGAGCAAGATGTGGGTTTGCAGCCGACAGCTGATCAGGAAGTTCCCCACACTGATGTTCTTCCAGAGCCTTCAGCTGGTGACTTTGACTTCAATGAATTCTTCAATTTAGAGAAGACCATGCCAGGACTGGCCTCTGTAAGTACTGGGGTGCACTATGGTTTTGTTTTGCTTATTGGTGTGAAGCTCACAGATGGGGTGTCATTAGTAACTTCTAAAATATCAGTGTGATCTTAATTTTTCCAGATAAGCTTAACAGTAGAGGTTTTCATGTTTGCTCACCCCTGAACCAGACATAACTGTCAACTTAAAAACAAATGATACAATCAAGACTCTTACAAGCCTGATATTTGTGGCTTTTAAAATAAATAAATAAATCTGAATTTCACAAATTGTGCATTTAGTCATATAAAACTAAGTATTGATACTTTGTATCAGTGCAAGATTACCTCTGCTGCACTAGCTTGACCTCACTGAATTTGGTCTTGGTGAGTCATGTCACTGAATGGTGCACTATCAATGTTCTCTTCTCTGGGCTTTTGCATGGGGTTAATGAGATGTTTAAAAGGCATCAACAATCCAAATTTATGCCCATCATTGTAGCTTGGATGCAGTTTCTAGTTTGAACTAGAAAAGCCCAACTGCAAACTACTTTTAGCATTTTTAGATTCAATACTTGCTGGTAAATGAGAACAAGGTCAAAAAGCAGTGCATTCAGTGACACTGCCCTCAGTCTTCTAGCACCTTTTTAGTGCTAAATCGATGGAAAGCGCTGCAAACGTAAGTGGCACATTTGTTCTTGCACCCTTCAATATGCAGATTTTTGTATCCTAGTCTGTCTCACAGGCCCCCATTTCTGTCTTACAGATGATAGAGGATGTTTTGGGAGAGGGCCCTGCGTCAGCTAGCCGCTTCAGCCAGTGGTTCTCTAGTAACCAGAGTCCATGCAGCCGGTCCAGCAGCTTGAGGTCAACTCCTCATGAAGAGCTGGAGAAACTTGCTGGTAAGTGATTTGATTTCTTGACCACTGAATCAAATCTATTTTCTGTAAAAGCAGTTGTAGGGCACATGCTTGTCACCTCTGTGATAAGACAAGTCTTTACATGACATCTGACGTTAACACAGTAAAACAAGGGTATGAAGGTATGCAAGGAGAAGGTGCTAACAGGTGGGGATGTGAAACCCCTTGTTAAACAAATGACTCGCTGGAGCGTTCACTAGTTGCACTCTGTATGACTCTGTATGACAGGAAGCACGAACGGTGGTTGGAAACTACTAATGTGGCTACGTGATGGAAAAAGCTGAGCTTAAAGCAGCTGATTTAAAAACCTATTACCAATGTTACAACAGCCTGGGTTTATTTAAAAAAAAAAAAAAAAAAAAAAAAAAATCAATTTTGTGTGAAACTATTTACAGTTTCCTGAAGTGCTGAAAGGCTGTTAAGTTAATGTTAAGTCATGATTAAAATTTCTAGGAAAAAAACATGACCTAAGCTGTTTCTGTGCTTACATTTCACTTATGCTGTGTCTTTTGTATATTTTGCTTTGTCACTAGATATATCTACTCTTATTAATCCTAAACTGGGGAAATTGACTAGTTACAGTAGCACAAGGGTGAAAGAAAAGCTGAATTGTTTATATTAGAAAATTATTAAAAAGAAAAATGAAGAATAACAAAAGATAAAAAGCAGAGGTTGAATAACTATAAGAGTAATTTGTATGTACAAATGGTATTATACACACCAGTTTTTACAGTGGGGCAAAAAAGTATTTAGTCAGCCACCGACTGTGCAAGTTCCCCCACCTAAAATGATGACAGAGGTCAGTAATTTGCACCAGAGGTACACTTCAACTGTGAGAGACAGAATGTGGGGAAAAAAAAATCCATGAATCCACATGGTAGGATTTGTAAAGAATTTATTCGTAAATCAGGGTGGAAAATAAGTGTTTGGTCAATAACAAAAATACAACTCAATACTTTGTAACATAACCTTTGTTGGCAATAACAGAGGTCAAACGTTTACTATAGGTCTTCACCAGGTTTGCACACACAGTAGCTGGTATTTTGGCCCATTCCTCCATGCAGATCTTCTCGAGAGCAGTGATGTTTTGGGGCTGTCGCCGAGCAACACGGACTTTCAACTCCCGCCACAGATTTTCTATGGGGTTGAGGTCTGGAGACTGGCTAGGCCACTCCAGGACTTTCAAATGCTTCTTACGGAGCCACTCCTTTGTTGCCCGGGCGGTGTGTTTTGGATCATTGTCATGTTGGAAGACCCAGCCTCGTTTCATCTTCAAAGTTCTCACTGATGGAAGGAGGTTTTGGCTCAAAATCTCACGATACATGGCCCCATTCATTCTGTCCTTAACACGGATCAGTCGTCCTGTCCCCTTGGCAGAAAAACAGCCCCATAGCATGATGTTTCCACCCCCATGCTTCACAGTAGGTATGGTGTTCTTGGGATGCAACTCAGTATTCTTCTTCCTCCAAACACGACGAGTTGAGTTTATACCAAAAAGTTCTACTTTGGTTTCATCTGACCACATGACATTCTCCCAATCCTCTGCTGTATCATCCATGTGCTCTCTGGCAAACTTCAGACGGGCCTGGACATGCACTGGCTTCAGCAGCGGAACACGTCTGGCACTGCGGGATTTGATTCCCTGCCGTTGTAGTGTGTTACTGATGGTGACCTTTGTTACTTTGGTCCCAGCTCTCTGCAGGTCATTCACCAGGTCCCCCCGTGTGGTTCTGGGATCTTTGCTCACCGTTCTCATGATCATTTTGACCCCACGGGATGAGATCTTGCGTGGAGCCCCAGATCGAGGGAGATTATCAGTGGTCTTGTATGTCTTCCATTTTCTGATGATTGCTCCCACAGTTGATTTTTTTCACACCAAGCTGCTTGCCTATTGTAGATTCACTCTTCCCAGTCTGGTGCAGGTCTACAATACTTTTCCTGGTGTCCTTTGAAAGCTCTTTGGTCTTGGCCATGGCGGAGTTTGGAGTCTGACTGTTTGAGGCTGTGGACAGGTGTCTTTTATACAGATGATGAGTTCAAACAGGTGCCATTCATACAGGTAACGAGTGGGGGACAGAAAAGCTTCTTACAGAAGACGTTACAGGTCTGTGAGAGCCAGAGATTTTCCTTGTTTGAGGTGACCAAATACTTATTTTCCACCCTGATTTACGAATAAATTCTTTACAAATCCTACCATGTGAATTCATGGATTTTTTTTTTTTTTTTTCTTCCACATTCTGTCTCTCACAGTTGAAGTGTACCTCTGGTGCAAATTACTGACCTCTGTCATCATTTTAAGTGGGGGAACTTGCACAATCGGTGGCTGACTAAATACTTTTTTGCCCCACTGTATATATTCAAAGTGCAGCAGGAATGATAAAATGTTTTTATTTTTTTATTATTTTTGTTTTTTTAAAGCATGTGTTTATTGTGCATATTGCACAGTCTGTCAAAATGAAGGACCTACGATAGCACTTGGATAAGGATAGAAATTGCCCTTCATTTTGTTTGTACTAATAAATGCTGCTTGCTGTCTGCAAGCTGCAGGCATTGATTAAACATTGAGTATTCCTTCTCCCAGTATCAGATATGAAAGATTTCCTTGAAATATCATTTTGAGGCTGTATTGTCTGCCCCAAGCAGTTGTTATTTAATCATCAGGATAGCTTGCACGATTTAAAGAAATCTTAGAAATGTACCCTTGACATTTGCACACCACTTTTGGGATATATTATCAAAATCCTGACCTGCTGCTATTGCATCATATGTGATGCTATTTGAGTACAAACAAAGATTACGCTCCCGAAATGATCTGGATTGCTGTTAAATATCCTAAATCTTATTCCCCTTCTGATTCTCTGAAGGGCTCGAGCCACGTTGCACGTCCCCCAGCCGAGGCAATGCCTCATATTTTGCACCTATTCAGTCTTCTGAATGCAAGGAGAAGGTGGACATCCTGGAGCTGCTGCATAAGGCCAAAGTAGACCTGAAACCTCTGCTTTCTACGCTCTCTGCCAATAAGGCTCGGCTTCGGGACAGCAGTGAGTGTCTGTTTACTAAACCATTTCCACAGCTGAGCTCTACTCAGTGTCATGTGGATTAAGTCTACCTTTTCTGTTCCAAACCACACACATCCTATTACCAACTTTTTTTTTTTTTTTTTTTTTCCTATTCATCGAGTGACAGTCACAGTTCAGCAGGCTCATGCGTTTGCCTTTGAGTAGGTATGGCAAAAGAATGCCAAAAACAAGCAAGTGCTGAATGCCATGGTGCACACGTCGATGATCCTTGACAATAGCTAGATGAACTCGGGAGATTTCAGCAGTTAGCTATCATGTTTTTCAAAAATGGGTATATGTAGAGAGAAGCTGAATTTCAGGCTTTTGAGTTTTAACATTCAGCTGCACCTCTGTCTGCAGTAACACACTGAAAGCTGTTGCAGGATACTGTGGAATTTAATTTAACACAATTTATAATTTAATAAATCCATTAAATGAAATGGTAATTTGCTTTTTAACACTGAGCTCTGATACAAGAAGGTTGAATTTTGTTGTATAATCTGTTCCCAGCTAATTCTGGAGTTGTACTCTCATTGGAGGAGGTGGAGGGAGAAATGAAGGGAATGAGGCTAGACTCGGAACCACAGAGACGAAAGGTGCCACCTGCCCAGAGAGGAAATGGAACGCCCTTCATGGCTGAACATTTAGAAGAGGCTTTAACTGGCGGGTTGAGTGCCCGTCCGCGCTCACGTGACACAGACATGTCAGCCTTTAATAAACTGGTCAGCAGCATGAAGGCAAGTGGAACTCTGCCACCTCACCCCAAAACCAACACAAACACTGTAAGTATTTCTACATATTTATAATTATCTTTTACTGCATGTTGCAGTAAAACAGGTGAACTCGGGCCCTGTTCAATGCATCCTGCAAGCTTAAGAACCCCCCCCCCTTCTTTATTTATTTTAAATTAGGATAGAAAATGATGGGCATAAATTTGCTTAACTGTTGAGGTTGTAGCTTGTATACCCTTTTTTGCAGTGCAATGTCATCTTGTAAACTGTCCTTTGTGCAAGTCAGTGAAGAAAACAAAAGTACTAGCTTCTTGAATTGGGCAAAAGAATTGTCAGAATAATATAACGGAACATGAATCTAACAGCGTTACTCACTTGCAGAATGGACGCTTTGACGTGGAATTGCATGCACACGTCTATCTCGTTCAGTTGACTTTTTCCTCCCTGCCGGTGACTTGACTAAGGCTAATTTGTTTGCAGTTCAGAATGTAGAGTAGCAGACTGATTACTTTGTTCTACTTTGATTTACCCCAATTTTCCTCCCTCCTGTACAAAGCAGCAAACTGCAGATCAAGCTGTAGTGACACTGCCTGATGCCCAAGTACCTGCACAGCCACAAAAAAATATATTCCAGGTGGGTATGGTTGCTGTCCTGAGGATAATGAAGTGTTCCTACAATCAGTCAGGGCTAGCTGTTGACTATTCACAATAAATCTACAAAATCATAAAGTAAATGAGAAGTTATTGGAAAATGTTTTCTCTCTAAAGGAGCTCTTGGGAGTTCGTAGTGGCTCCCCGACGCAGTTTGGCAATCTGCTGAGCAGCGCCGAGGCCCCAGTGACTTCTGCACCTCTACGTGGCCTACTACACAAGGGCCCTTCACTCCCTCTCTTTCCACAGAGGGCACCCTCACCTGAATACTTCAATAGTCGGTTGCAACCTCCTGCAGGTAAGCTTACTGAGGAGTGCCATGGAACTAGGAAGAATGATGGCATGCAGTTCTTTAAATTGGATTAGCACATAAATTGGTCAATAAACAGTTCTTCATCCTCTCCTACCTAAAGGATTTCCTGTTGGTCCTCAGCCCATGCTACCAGAACAGTTTGCTGATATACACAGGTCAATCAGTCCTGGATCTGCTGCACAGCAACAGGTTACTGAGATGAGATTTCATGCGGTTTGTTTGGTTCATATGTAAATAGTTAAATATGCTTTCAGTAAACTACTGTTTAAATATTATAATGTATATGTTGTGATACATGTTGCTTGTAACAGTCATATTGATAGTAGTAGCATCATGGAGTAAAAATTACATTTATAGGCCTTTGAGCTAAAACTTTGACTTTTGATGAGTTGGGTTGGGTCTACCTTGTCTTTCCAGATGAGGGCGCTCTCTATTCCTATTAACCAAGCAGACTTGGAAGCACTGGCATTCCAGCAGGATCTTGCTCTCCATGCCCACCACCAATTCCAATCTGGCTACAAACAACCACAAGACAAGTCTTTCCGAAATAGGTTTGTTTTGGCTTTAATCGTGTTTAAATACCACATAGTATAGAGACTTTAAATGGTTATGATATCAGTCAATTTCAGCAAATTGAGTGACATGCACTTTAATGTGTCTTATTGAAGTCTATTGACTGCTTTTTACAAAACAAATACTTTCTTTATAAACAAAGCTGAAGAATATACTGGCTTAATATGTGGTAATATAATGTATGCCTCCAAGGATAATAAATAATGTTGGTTGGAATTTGTATGGCTGAGTGTGTTTGGTTTTTGTCCAGACCGCAGCGTCTTAATCGTTCCCCTGGACCAGGCTCTCAGCCTGCTGGAAGAAACTCTCCAGGAAGTACTGTCACCAGTATGGTAAGCATAAACGTAACTCTGCAAACTTCTTCCCAGTGTTGTTTTTAAAGTTGTTTTGACTTATTTCTAATTCATGCACCTGTTGTTATTGCTAATATTAACTTCTTTCTTTTCTTCCTCCCCTGCCTATGTCAGTTGTCCCCTTCATTTACACCCACATCTGTGATCCGCAAAATGTACGCAACAAAAGAGAAGAGCAAAGATGAACCTTCAAATCGCTCAGAGACAAAGGACGACTCAGCAGCACATTCTCACGATGGTGCAGTATTAATTTACCGTATTTTCCGGACTAGAAGGCGCACTTAAAATCCTTCAATTTTCTCAAAATCGACATATAATCCAGTGCACTTTATGTATGAATGCTGGTTGTGCTTACTTACCTCGAACCAATTTTATGTGGTATACGGCGCACAAAAATTTGTCAAGTAAGCTACGAAGCCGGACTGCTTGATGGATTGTCGGAGCGTTACAGCTACCAGTCAGGAGCCTCACGGAGTAATCTGGGCCCAAAACAAAGTCCTCTTTAGGTCCAAAACTCTGCGGCATCACTGAGAGTTAAAAACTGTTCTTTCACCTTTTGTAAAATGATCATTGTTGCTGCTTCACCAGGTGTAACAATTAAGTTTAACATCCAGGCATCCATGAAAACAGAATTTTTTATTAAATTTAAAAGTTAGCAGGAAGTTAGCTCGCTAGTTTCCACCTAAACATGATGTACCATGTTCTGACTGAAATGAAGACAGAAAACTAAACATCAGTAGCATTTGTAGGGTTACTGAAGTTGGGCTAGCTGGTATATGATGTGCTACATGATCGCTAGCGACATAGCTATGTTAGCATAACATAAACACAGTGAAGCTGGAGGATGAATGCTAACTTTTTTCCACTCAATAAAAGTTAACATGAGGGTTCTTGATGGTTGGGGACAAATGCAATTGCATGGCAGGATGCTGTAAATTTCTGTCAGAACAACTGAGATAATCCATCCACATTATGAGGTTAGTCATTAATATACTGCAACAACATGGGAATGGAGCAGCTGCGAGAGAATTCAATATTGATGAATCAATGGTAAAGAAGTGGAGGAAGCAAGAAGAATGAGTCGAGTAAAATTTGAGTTATCTGACTGTTTTGTTTCGCTTAGTAATCCGGTGCGCCTTATGGGCCGAAAAATACGGTACCCAGAACTAGTTTGATATTTAACTTTCACTTTCATACCTGTGAGTGAACACATACCCTGTAACACTGAGATCTCGGTTGTATGATTACAGGCAGCAGCTCCCCAAATCTATACCTGGAAGCAGTGGATGGTAATGTAGCTCAGTCAGGGGGAGTAAAGACCAGCTCACAGACGTTGTCTAGCAAAGAACAAGAGCGCCTCAGGCCTGGCTCTACTGGACACCATCCACCTGCCATGGTACCTCAAGGACCATCCTCATCTTTCCCTCGTCCTGTCTACCCAGTACCGCTGCTATCCCACGTACCTATGGTGCGCCCTCCTCCCCAGCTCCACCCTGTGGTGCAACGTATGCTGGCACAGGGTATCCAGCCCCAGCAGTTAGGACCTGCTCTTGTGCAAGCAGGTTGCTGGCTTTTTTTTTTTTTTTTCTTTCAAATCCTTTTGCTTTATAAAAACACTAAAAACTGTATTAAAGTGTTCTGAACATTAAACCTAATTGTTTCTGATCTTTAATTGTACTCTCAAGGTATGTTTCCGCCACATGACCTTGCACAACTTCAAGGCTTGCCTCCTGCCCTGCTTGGACAACCACTGTACCCACTAAGTACAACTGGGCATCCACTTCTACCTTCCAGAGCCAGTACTCAAATGCAGTTAGCAGCAATGCAACAGCAACTTCAACAACAGCAACGACCAAGTGAGTGGAGGAAAATTTCAAATATTCAAATTCAGTGGGACTATGTGGCTATGGCAGAATTATCCTCACAAATGTTATTAAAATGTGGTGTATTTAATTATCTTGTTTGAAGACTTGTCGATTGAATACTTTTGTCTTGCAGTACATCCCAGTGTCCCTGGCACTCAGTCACAGAGCCAAGGCCCCCACCGGACGAATGGCTCCCAGCGACACAGCGGCAGCCCCCCTCTAGGCCTCGCCAAGTGGTTTGGATCAGATGTACTAGAGCAGCCACTCCCCTCTATGCCAGCCAAGGTCATAAGTGTAGATGAATTAGAGTTCCGGCCATAAGAAAATAAACACTGTGCTGGAATTTTTTTCTTTCTTCCCCCCCCCTCTTTGTCCATCTCCACTTGTTTACTGTGAAAATGTGAACTTTAATTTGAAAGACAGTGCACAGAACAGGATGATGTAACTAAACCATGCTTTAACTTCAGTATTGAAGTTACTGCTTTTGAAGAGGCAAGTGATGGAGATCCGTTTTGCCAGCTGAGTGAATATATTTTTTTTGTACGAGACTGCACCGTAAATAATGTATAGGCCCAATTGTACAGACATGGGAAAAAATCTTATTCTCAGTGTATATAGATAAGGTGTTTTTTTTTTGTTTTTGTTTTTTTGTTTTGTTTTGTTACCCCCCCCCCCCCTTTTCTTAGTAAAGGGGAGCTGTACCAATCTTGCAGTTCGACTGAAAACTGCGACAAAGTCAGCAAAAGCTAGTAGCATTCCACCCGAATCGTACTGAGAGGGTCACACGGTGAAAAATGTTGGCATAATTTTAGCGCATACATCTTCCCTTTCATGGCATAGATAGTGGCCCTTTCCCCTAGAAGTGGAGCATTAAAGATGCCTCTGAGGGATGCAGCAAGCTGTTTGTGCCTTTGTGGGTTTTTTCTTTTTTGAACTGTATCCTCTCCAATCCTACTGGTCACTAATGGGGGCAGCACTGCTCGCAGTCATTTTTCTTTTTGAGGGTGGTTGGGATTCAGTTTGTGTGCTATTAAGTTATAAAAAGCACAAATAGAATTAATAAATAAAATCTTGATTAAACATTTTTGTATTTCCTCTTTAATGCAATTAAATGTTTACGTGGTTGAATGCTTACACCTGCCACTAAGAGTTCAGTTGTAAAACTTTCCACACTAACAAGACACATGGTTGCAGTAACTTGTACTTTTGTGAAACAGAAAATAATTGTTTTATTATGAGTCTAATTCAGAAGCAGTACTTCACACTGGTCTGAGATGTTTGTTTTTGTTCACCTTAACATGGCTAAGGGTCACGAACTCGTAATTCAAACACAATTTCAGTACAAACTGTTAGTTTAGAAATTACTAAAATGGTCAAAGTTTAAACTTTTTAAAGGTAAACTTTAGATTGCAAAAGATTGTATTTACAAGATCTCCTTAAATGTTCAGTGTAAATCTGATCTTTAATTATGAGAAACTGAGGTTGCTTTTTAAATTTATTTTATCCTGAGTACTTGTGAAATATTTAAGGTGGTGGTGTGTGGATTGATTGTTGCACTCAATCTTTGTGGGTATATACACTTAAACATTTTATTAGGTACATTTATTCAGCTACTGTCTGATTAGATACTGGTTTCAGTCACATGGCAACACCCTAATTTGGACATGTAGATGTAATCAAGAAGATCACCTGAAGTTTACATGGAGCATCAGATTGGGGTTGAACTTTGAACATGTCATGCTAAATGGGCTGCACTGAACATTTCAGAAACTGCTGATCTACTTGGGTCTTCTTACACAAGTATTCTTCCTGATGTCCATCCCTTTATAGACCACTGTGTGCCAGTGCTCTGATGGCCGCTTCCAGCAGGATGATATACACAAAGCTCATTCTCAAACTTGACACCAGAATCACTGCCATGTTACTCTAGTGGACTCCAGTCACCAGCTCCAACATCATGGATGTTCATCTGCAGCAACTACGTGGTGCATGATGACCCAACATCTGTTTCCTGCACCTTGTTGAAGTCTGTTATGAATAATTATGGCTATTCTACAAGTAAAAGGGGTCCAATCTGGTTCTAGCAAAGTGTAACTATTGAAGTCGCCCAGTGAGTTGTGGTAAATAGCCTGCAGTGTTCTGTGTCAGCAGATGAGTGGACAACCTCGGTAATTTAGTGATTTTTTTTTTTTCCACTTGAGGAATAATAACTACCCCCCCCCCCCCATTTCTAAAACTGGTAAACAGCCAAATTATTGCTACAGTTCATCAGTGGAGATGTATATTTAATAAGTACAGTTGTATTGCCTTGTGCAGCTCGACCCTTACCTGAAGTGACTGGTGCATTGTGCTCTGCATGTGTTTTGAATAGGCTCACAGACAGCGCTCATAAAGAGTGACGGGAGGAGGGGGTTGTGGTTGGCTGGTTGGGGGAGGGGTTTTCACAGACAGCAGGCAGGAAGAGACCTGCGTACAAACATAAGGCATGAAGAAATGAAAGACCTCTGCAGCGCCGGAGTACTGCTGCAGCGCCGATCCCACCAGAGAAAAATAAAAAATACACATTCATTAAAGCACTGATATCGATATATATTTTTTATTATTACAAAGCGAGCGACCCCCACCCTGAAGAAAGCAGGGTCAAAGTTCACAGGAAGCTGGGGGGCTGCCATTTTTCCCTGCTGCTGCTACTGCTAGCCTTTAACGTTAGATGCTAAAACGACGGGAGGGGCGGCTGGTTTTGGATTTTGTAGCTAGCTGCTTTCGGTTGATCGAAATCCTCACGCATAATCTGCCATTTCTCCGACCTTTGTCGCCAACAACCATTGTTATTGGATGAATTCGGCATGGAGAAAGTAGCAGAGCCGTCTTGGACTTCTTCGTACACCTACCAGGTGAGCAAGCACAGTGCGGAGATGCTACACAACCTCAACATTCAGAGGAAAGATGGAGGCAGGTTCTGCGATGTGATCCTGCGCGTCGGCGAGGAAAGCTTCCCTGCCCATAAAGCAGTATTAGCCGCCTGCAGCGAGTACTTCGAGTCGGTCTTCAGCCGTCAGACTGAGGGCGACGGCGACGCCAAGGAGCTGGAGATGCATACGATCAGCCCGAAAGTTTTTAAAGACATCCTGGACTTCGCGTACACGTCTAGGATCGTGGTCCGACTGGAGTGTTTCCCGGAGTTGATGACAGCTGCCAAATTTCTTTTGATGCGCTCGGTTATTGAGATATGTCAGGAGGTTATCAAACAGTCTAACGTACAAATCCTCGTCCCGACCTCTCGGGGAGGAGATGCCAGTCTATTCCAGGCCACGGGGGCCACGGAGCTCGGTTTCCCGGTGGCTCACCAGGGTCTGGTAAACGGAACGGGAATGCTGGTGAACGGTCAGAGCTTTGCTAACAGCATGCAGATGCATGTGGACGGAGGTGAAGACGCGGCCGCGATTCTGGAGGACGGCGGCGAGTCGTCGGTGCCAATGTTGGAGCCCGTTGAGGGACTGCCAGTCTCCCCATCCGCGGAAATAACGGGGAACGCGTTTCCTCACGACGCTGGCTCCCCGGGGTCGAAACGGTGCAGGGGGAGACCAAAGAAAGCTGGCGGAGCCGTGGAGGCTGTTCACTTTAACAACAGCCCCCAGAAAGACAACGGACTGTTTCCCTGTGGGACCTGTGGCAAAGCTTTCACCGAGGCTTCCCGCTTGAAGAACCACGAAGCGCAGCACGGAGCCTCCAGCGGGGCTGTAAACAACCTCAGCGACAGCCTGTCAGCCCCGGCCGGAATTTCTCTTCTATCTCAGCCCGGGCTGCTGGAAAACGGCGTGCAGTTACACGGAGGCCTCGCCTTGGACAACGGCCGCAAGAGAGAGAGGACCAGGCGGCACGTCGGCTGTGACATTTGCGGGAAAGTTTTCCGCGACGTGTACCACCTGAACCGACACAAGCTCTCCCACTCCGGGGAGAAGCCATACGCCTGCCATGTGTGCGGGCTCCGGTTCAAACGCAAGGACAGGATGTCGTACCATGTGCGCTCCCACGACGGCTCAGTTGGCAAACCCTATGTGTGCCAAAGCTGCGGTAAAGGGTTTTCAAGGTGAGTTGAATGAGATGTATAAATAATGATGATGATGATGATGATGATAATTGGTCAGAATCTGTTGGGAGTTGTAAAAAACAAAACAAAAACCACACACAGTGCTGTTACTGGGTCTTAATGCCCTAAATTTCCAGATCATCCCAGACAGAAATGTGCTTTGTTGTTCCTTAATATAATTAAAGGTACATGTGTAAATCAGCACATGTAATTTAGTCCATTATGTGACGGTATCAAGTGAGTGCTTCTATATATAACAGTCAAAGCAGCTTTTAGAGATGCACAGACGCCACCATCTTTCCAACAGCTAAGGATCTTGTCCATGGTTTCTAACTACTGCCGTGCAGCCATGCATGCACCTTTCATATAACATTATCACTACTTTACCTCCCACTATGCGTCCTGCCACAGCTGTCAAATTCAGGATAACCAGTGTAAGTAATCGTTAAAGTATCACCACTATGTTTTGTTTTCAGATACTCAAACCAGTTGAAGGTTGGGTTTTAGCTCACTGCCTCCACCTACTGCTTTGGAGGTTAATGTTTCTGACATGATGAAGAAAGCAGCAGTTTTTTTTTGTTTTTTTTTTCTCCACAAATTTTCCAGAAATCTTGTGTGTCTCAGCACAGGTATGACTGAAGAGTTCTTACTGGCCGCCTTTGTGAAGACATACTTTTATGTTTTCTCTTAAGCTACTTTGGCTTCAGGTTGGTGAGCATACAGGGTCACCAGTCTGGCTTCCTAGAGCCCCTCAATAGAACAGTGACACTGTTAATGTTATTAGTAAACCCTCTTTTGAGGAAAAGGCTGCTTTACCTTCAGCCTTGATTTGATTATTTTGTTTTTAAAACAAAGGAGCCTCTTAAGGACTCCTTTGTTATATTAATGTCATACAGCTCACCTGTACCTCGTTGCCAGCTTGCACACTGTGGGAGGACAGCTCTCTGAGACATGAATGAATGTAATTAATTTGAGTAGCTTCCTTCTCGTGATTGATTTTCATGCAATTGAGAAATTAATATAGTACTAATATACAGAGTTCCATACAGGTTAACAGGGAGTTCTGATTTCAGGCATTTCAGTTCATGATGCACAGACTTTAATTTGCACTGTTTTCTTTCAGACCAGACCACCTGAATGGACATATCAAACAAGTACACACAACAGAGAGACCTCACAAGTGCCAGGTAGGATCAATATGTCTGTCTTACTTAGTGAATAGCCGCATCTAATGAGTTTCTTTTTTTTTTCTACTGTGAGAGGCATTAGCTCAGTGATTTCTGTCTTTCAGATTTGTAATGCCTCTTTTGCCACAAGAGATCGTCTCCGCTCTCACCTTGCATGCCACGAGGACAAAATCCCCTGCAA
The DNA here is from genome assembly GCF_963969265.1 of Rhamphochromis sp. 'chilingali'. NCBI lineage: Eukaryota > Metazoa > Chordata > Actinopteri > Cichliformes > Cichlidae > Rhamphochromis > Rhamphochromis sp. 'chilingali'. The sequence continues at coordinate 25,302,758 of NC_137936.1, read as the reverse complement.
AGTTTGCGGCAAGTTCCTGCGAGCTGCCTACATGACAGACCATCTCAAGAAACACAGTGAAGGAACTCATAACTACTGTGGCATTTGCAACAAAGGTAATTCCTTCAAAAAACAAAACAGCGTTGTACTCGGGTTCGAAATCTGAAACCTTTCTACCCCCTATCTTGATCAATATCCAGAGGGTGCTGACGTCCTGGATGTTCACAATATACAGACTGATATTATTTGATATATTGGTAAATGTGCTTTTAGGAAAAATAAGACACGAGTCTAGAGTTATGGTTGATGTACTGCCTTGTGATCTTGTGATATTTAAAAGTAAGATTTTGATTATATAAGAGATTTTAGTTGTTTTTTTTAGTTGGTTGCTCTTGTAGCTTGTGGGTTGAAGTTGAATAACATAATCTGGCAGTGAATCTGTTTGTGAAGATTAACTTCACTACATGGATGTAAAATTACATCTCAAATTTTTCTCTGTTGATTATCCATAAAATCTGCTGTGATCTTCATCTGAATCACAGTCATAGACAGATCAGTCTGATTTACAAACAAGCCTGACCGATTTATTGGTGGTCCAATATTATCAGCCAGTATCAGCATTTATAATGGTGAATAAATGGAAATAAGAAGACAAGTGGGGAAAAACGTCCATCAGTTGTTCCTCCATTACTCTGAATGTTCCCTGATAACAACAGCAGCAACTATAACTGTTGGGCAAAATCCGTTTGTCTAAAAAAAGAAGGAATAGCATCTCTCTGTCCTAAAAATCCTATATTGGGGAGGCTTCATTAATCACTCACAGCCCAGAAGTGCGTACTGTAATTCCAGTTAAGTAAGCGAGTTTTTCTTATCATTGGCTAGATTGAAAAACCTAAAACTTGATCTCAGACTTGGGGGGGTTCAGAACAGTGCTGACCAACTTTCTGCTCCAGGCCGTGCACTCGTATAAGAGGGTGTTTGATGCGTCATTTCATATCAGTCGAAGACACTGTCAGATAAATGGGTGATAAAGAATATAAAAAAGTTTGGAAGTCCACTCTGCTGCAAATGAGGGAATTTGGCAATGCTGCCAAAAATGTGTGATCTGTTTGATCTTATTTAAGCGCTCCGTGTGCTCTCAGCGACGCAGTTCATTTCTAATGCGACAGCAGCACAGAACTGGTGTGAAACTAAGCTCGACGCACTTAAATATTAAAGACTACTCTGTGCATTCACGCCTCATACTTTTTCACAGCCTGATGCGAGATGTGGCCAGATCAAAACAAAGTGGATTTTATCACTCGATTATTCCTGGTGATTAAGAGCCTGTGACTAAATTAGTGAACTGGTCAGTCTGTTTTATTAGCTGCGGTTCCAGTATTGTAAAACTGACTTGGCAGCTGGTTGGGGACCGAACATAAAGGGCAGGTTTTCACATTTTCGACATCTCCAACTGAATGCATGCAAAGTCCTGCAACAATGGTGACGCATACAGTTTGGGTTGCTGTAACTTCACGGCTTCTTTTAGTGTTATTAGTCATGTGCAGCTCAACATGTTGCATGTATGAAATGCAGTTCTTCAGCAGATGGTGTGCGTGTGTCACACTTAAATAAAAGAAATGACAAAAAAATTACTCTTGCAGTCGATTTTAAATCAAAACTCTGAACATAACCTTGTCCTCATCAGGTGTTCAGCAAAAGTTGCTATAATGATCTACTAAAGTCACGACGGTCAATTCAGGTATCCTGGAAATTGCTGAGGGTTCAGATTTTAGTTTTTTGCAATTGCATGTCTGAACATTGAATTTCATATGGTGCTTACAGTCTCAGTCATACATGTTGAAGGTTTCTTCACGTGTCTGGTTTTTGCATCTTTAGGCCTTTACAGAGAGTGAGACTCAGTAGAGTCTCTAACAGGCCAGTAGTGATCATGCAGGTTGGACTCCTCTGGCTGACCTGATTATTTACTGTTCTGACGTGTGTCTTCAGTACTGTTGAAAATTTATTGGAGAAATCTAATTATATTTAGACTGATTTCAGTGTGTTTTTAAAGGAGTCATTCCATCTGTAAGAACTGTGATCCATGGGAAAAGCCCTTTCTCCTCCCAGGGGCTTAGTAAAACTGTAGTATTATTATGTTGTCTTTATTTTTACAAGTCCAGACAATACAAAAAAAACTGTTTGAAGCTCTGTTGTTTGACATTGTGGAGCAGTACAATTCTCAGTTCACCACACATCCAGAAATGAATCATGGAGTGGGAGCAAACTCGAACAGTACGCCTTTGTTTCAGGACACCTCTCTCACAGGCGGGGATGTCAGTGTGTCAAGCAACTTCCTTCTTCTTTGTTCCTTTGGTCCCAGGTTTCTCCACCGCATCCTACCTTAAGGTGCATATAAAGACACACCACGGTTCTCCACTGCCCCCCTCTGCCACAATGCACACCTTCCCTGAGCCAAGGGGGGAACTGCAGATGCACAACGGCAACCCTTACCACATGGGACGCCAGTGCTCAGTGGAAGGCAAGCAGCCGCCCGCCCCATCCCAAACTTTCATGTTTCTGGCTTTCATTTGTTCTGCGGCCGTTTATTTATTTATTTTCTTTGGGGGGGGGAGAAACATGCTGCTGCATCTCTGTATATGTTAACACACGCATACATCAGCTCCTGCTTCCAAGCTTTTTGCTGAAACATTTACTATTGCACCTTCATTTGTCAAGTATTGCACGTCTCTGTGACGACAGTTGCTGTAATTATTCTCTAACTGTGGCACCAATTTTTTTTTTTTATTTATTAATGATATCCAGGTTAATTAGGCATGCGGTCAGTGTTACATAAAAAGCTGGAAATGCCAGTGAGCTCAGGCCAGCTTCGTGACTCATGCCAAAGGTCGGGGTGGTAGGGCTGCGGGAAACTATTGTCACACCCTAGAGCATTAAATCTGTTTGGTAGTTGGAGAACTAATTTATCTTTTAACATCCTGGACTCATCTCAAACTTTAGGCTTTATTTCTAATGTGATGTGTACGTACAACTATTCTTTTAAACCCTGTTTTGTTTTGAAAACTGCCTACATATTCCTGTTGCCACTTGGAATAACTGAAGATCTATCCTTTTTTTTGTAATTCTTAAGCTGACCATTTTTTTTTTTTTTTTTTTTACTCTCAACCATGTTAGCAGGTCGCATACTAATTCACATTTCTTTTATTTGTACGCGTGTGTCTGTCCAGCATGGCCATGGCCGTATGGTTAACAGTGTCTGTATCTGCTTGGCTGGTTCATCAACTGTTGTTGGGCTATGCACAGTGTTGCATGATCGTCCTAACGTGTGCTCCATTTGCCCTGGATTCATTGAAATTTTCGTAGTTGTGCCATTTCTGTTGGAGAAACTGTGAACCGAACCCACAAGTGGTTAAATGTAATATCAAAGAAAATGCTGTCTTCTGTTGATTTACAATTTAATGACTTGGGCTTTTAAAATAATGGATTACATTAACAACTACACATAATATGTCAGTGGAAACATCAACAGGGTTCTAAAATTCACACCTCTTACCTGTCACAGGTGCAAATTAAGCATGAGAATCCCAAGAACCACTGCAGGATGCTTTGAAATTATATGTGGCATTTGTAAAATTAAGTGCAGCAGTCACAATTATAATAGCAACTTCAAACTGTCTTTTCAGAAAATGCATACCTTTTAGTCAAAGAGCTATTAGAAAGCACTATTACTACACTATATATTAAGCTCTGATACTAAAAAGGGAAAATGATGTTCTTACTTAAAAAATTTAATTTTTTTTCCAGCAATATATGTCACAAACTTGCAGCACTATATTTACTATATTTCATTAAAAGAAGCCTTCCATATATATATATCTGAAAAGTTGCCCACCGTTATTGATTATATATCTGTGATTGGACAATATTAACTGATAATATTGGTCAGGATCTAGTTTGGGGGATAGCTGGTCTTCTTTCTTTTTTTAAACTTCTAAACCTTATAAAGGAAAGTGAGCTTCTGTTGAAATGACACAAAAAAAGCATGTTTATACCAGATAAGTTAAACTTGTTTTACCTCATAGGCCACATACAGCCAATTTGATCTTTAAGTGTACTGGACCAGCAAAACTCTCCTTTCTGTCGGTGTAAAGACATTTAAACATTTAAGCAATTAGATATTAACATATAATATGGAGAAGTGCAGTTTCGACTGTAGGTCTCAGTTTTTCTACTTGCTAAATGTGTAAAATTAAAGAACAAGTTCTGTTAGGTATTTGGTCAGACTGTCCTTTATTTATAAACAAGGTTTTTTGGGTTTTGTTGTTGTTGTTGTTGTTGTTGTTGTTGTTGTTTTAAACAAAACAAAAAACCTAGAAATTTCAATAATACATAATAGGAAGACATGAACTTTTCAATTTCTCTAGTTCTTCACAACTTCAGTATAGAATGAATGCGGGAGGTTTTCATCAGCAGAAAAGGCTGTAAAACTTAAATACAGGGAAATACAGTTACACACACACAGGGGTGCACATAAGTGGTCCGCAGGTGCGCATTCGCTGTCAAAATAAAAGACGCGCTGCGCACCAGATAAGAAGTTGCAACGCGCGTTCGCGTACTTATAAAAGGCGCTGTTTTTGTCCGCTAGAGCTCTGTGCGTTCATCATTTGTTTGAAGCCAGCTCACCTCCTGCAACCACTTTTCCGAGAATACGCGCTTCTTTTGCGGTTCGGACTCCTTCTGACATTTCTTTGGAGGTGGAGGAACACCAAAGTAATTGCTTAAAGGAGCTTCTTCGACATCTTTAAGAGTTCTAAACAAATGTCTGTCCTCCTCCAGAAAATTTTATGTGCGCAAACGCGCGTTGCTACTTCTTATCTGGTGTGCATCTTTTATTTTAACAGCGAATGCGCACCTGCGGACCACTTATGTGCGCCCCTGGTTATACAGACATTTACCGACACCACTGACAAGCACACGTCCCCCCCCCCCCCCCCCCTTTTTTTTTTTTTTTTCCCCTCTACTTCTTTTTTGTTCTTTTACCTGTAACCTTCACTTCGTGTCACAGGACCAGTGAGACGTGTGAACGTTACACTTCTCTCCCTGGGGGGGCATTGTGACAAGATACAGCTCGATTCGCAGATGCATCTGGTGACATTAATTGCTGGCTCCATTCTTTAGCTGCTTTAGTGAGCCAGCATGTGCAATCAAAGGATCCCGTGTAGTTTTTTAATTGCACCTGTGTTTAACAAATCAAGTTTCAGCAAGGATTATAATGAAATGGCACAGTTTGATTAAAGCAGTCAGGCAGCCAGGGATTTATTGTTTGTTGACTGTGAGCTGAGGAAAAGGTTAATTCATTCATCAACGCCAGCTTTAGTGAAGGGACTCACTCAGCATGGGCTCATTTTCAGTACTGTACATGTCTAGTATACTGTGTACAAACAGCATTAACACTAGTGATGAAGTAAAGGTATTTTTGTCCGTATGGTTTCCACCGGCCTGTTATATCTGTCCCTCCCCCTTCCTTTCTCCCTGGCTGGGTGCTGTGTAGACCTGTGCGCCAGTCGCCAGCTGCTTCTCACCTCGTCTGAGGCAGAGGGGCGCTTTCATGGGCTCTCTGGACACCCAGTTCTTCCCCAGCCTGGCCATTCAACCCTCTGCTTGCAGCCTGAGCTGCTCATGGGGAAGCCAGGTGGGGCTCCATATTTCTGGGAGTGTCGCTCTGGCGGGGTGCCTGGCTTCCCCGTCCATGGGCCTGTCACAGGTCAGTACAGTCCAGCAGGAGGGTGGGTGGGGGCATGGTGCTAGCATGGCCTATTGGTTGGATGAGCACAGCAGAATTCTCAGTGGACACCGGGCAAATGGACTGAGCTAGATGACTGTGTAGTTAAATGCTGTAGCCACATTTTGGAAAGAACTGTATTTAATTATTCATGTCTTTCAGTCATCGTAACTGGTTCTGCCCGTGCTTGGTGCTTTCTCATGTGACCCCCGAAGTTTACATTTTATTTCTTTTCAGGTGCCAGCCAACAAATGGATTAAAGATGTTTTTTGAGAAAGCCTAAAGCCTAATTCATGCCTCTCTTTTTCTCCCATTTGTCCCCCCCCCCCCCCCCCCCCCCCCCCCCCCCTTTCTTTTGCCTCACCTCCCTCTTCATGTCCATGCTGTATCTACCTCAGACGGGCAGGAAAACGCTGGTAAATGTCCTCACCTGGAATCGGAAGAATCAGATCCTTCATTCGGGGATTTGTCCAACAGCGAAGAGCTTAAATCTCCACACAAAACCGACGGACCAGAACTCGAGATGCCCTCTTTGCCCTGCAATGGCGCCTCTGCGGGGGCTTTGGTCTCTCCAGAGGCATCTAAAGCCAAGACAGACCCTGAGAAGAAATTTATCTGCGGGATCTGTGGTCAGGCTTTCCGCACAAAGTCCTACCTCAACAAGCACCAGCACAGAGTTCACAAAGCCCAGAAGGTCCAGGGCGTTTCGGGGTCCAGCTTGAGTGATATAGCCCCTTCCCTGACGTCTCCCTTCTCCCCTCAACAAAACATGTCTCTGCTCGAGTCCTTTGGCTTTCAGATAGTTCAGTCAGCTTTTGCCTCTTCACTGGTGGACGCTGAGGTGGGTCAAAGTGGAATTGATTTTGGAGGAAAGTGACCTTTTTTGCTTGAGGCTTTACAAGTTGCAGGAAAGCCACTTTTTCTTAGGACAAAGCTGGGTTGCCCACAGAAGATACTCTGTATTTGGGAATATCTTTGCCTCAAGACTACTTTTTTTTTTTTTTTTCTTTTTTTGTCATGTTGGTTAATGTGTATCCAATATTTTTGTGAAAGACTGCCATATAATTCCTACCTTTTCTACTTTTCCAGATTATGTATGTGTCTGGCATTTTGCTTTATAAAGAAATTACGTGAAGGCTTTATTTCCTTTAACCGCTAGGGATGTGTCGAAGTTCTGTTTTCTTTAAAGCCCTTTTCAGACCCTGATTATATTTATCAGTTTGTTAAAGTGATGGCAATCAGACAATTCAGACATGGGTCACTTTAACATTAATGTTCCTATGACAGAGAGCCATTTGGTGTAAAGACTCAGCCCACTGTTTCCCGTAAGTAGATTTTTGTGCTTGTGGCATTAAGTATTGCTGTTATTGAGTAATTAACCACACTCCTTATTAGAAGCAAGGTCTCTTGTGGAATTCATGATGGATAAACGCTTGTAGGTCTGACCTAACGAGTTTGGTAATTGTTAAAGAAAAGTGACCAAGACATTCAGTCAAAGGAGCGCACGTCTGAAAAGGGCTTTCAGCTTTTATGTGTGATTTACCAATCACAGTTAAATCCCCATGTTTGAGATGAATTCTGTACTGCATCGTTAAAACGTAAAGTAATCTTTGTCCTTTTGCTCACTTCACCTACTCTGGTGTACTTGGTTAATAGACCCATGGCCATCACAGTGAATTTTTAATGCTTTATATCCTTACGCTCCCCTTAAGTCTTTAAACAGATGTCTTTACCTCAGAGCAACAAGAGGGCTAAATTCTGTATTCATTACCTTACTTACTACCTTTAAGAGAGGACTTTTTTTTTCTTAAGTAAAGAGATTTAATTTGGCTTAAAGTTTGCTAGCAGGGCTTTTTTTAATCTGTTAAATGCTAAAGAAGAAATATTAATAACAGGCTTGATGTGCATTTCATGCTGTTTCTTTTCCTCTTTTTTTTTTGCTTCCAGTGTGTCAAGTGTCAGTTCTTATGCCAGTGAGTAGGACTGGTAGGTGTTAGGAAGCACTTAAAAAGCCCTTTGTTATGTGTTGAGTTGAATTATTTGTGAAATGTTCCTTTAAGGAGAGGGAAGCCATTTATTGTTGTGATCTTCACAGTGTACCTGAATGCTTTTCCTATGAGATTTTTTTTTTCTTTTTCTTTTTAACATATTTGGATGCAAAATCTGTCTTGAATCGTCATAAGCTTGTTAGCGTTGAGGTTTGTTTTCCTGCTACATGGACAGCGTTTCCCAGTCTTGTTTTTTTTAGGTGTTAAATCAGTTGTGTAAATGAAACAGGGACCAAGGTCAGGTATATTTTCGGTATATATTTTGAGAAATGTAGATTATATTTTATTAACTTATTAATGCCCTTGATTTTGTGTAGTTCTTTTTTCCCCCTTTCATTGTGTGAAAACAAAAATCTTGTGATTTGCTCAGTTTGATTATTTTCACTCTAAATTATATTAAATATAGATGCGTGTTTGTTGTTTGTGTGTGTTGTGCAACAGACATCGAGAGGGTTCGAGGAAAGATTTGCAATGTGATCCACCAACCTGTGAGTCAGCAGAACATATTTGGCTTTCTTTAATGTGTCATTGTTTCGTGTCCTGTTACTCTTCTCCCTCCTCTTAGATTGCTATTGCTGTGTTGTTGCCGCCGCGTGCTGCGCTTGCCGCAATGGTCACAGAGTACCTGTCTGGGTGTCTCACTGTGTTTATTCACAGACATTCCTCTGAACACTGCTGTTTCTTTTCATGTGTGCTTATAAGGGTAGGGGAAAAAATCCTTTTACAGTGTCTTGAAGCACAACGCAACATCTTCGGTGTGGCTGACGGTTAAAGACCCGAAGAATTGGTGTTTTGAAGCTGAAACCAGCCGATGCTTTGAATTTATATAAAAAGTAACCCATGTATCTGCAGATGTAATTCACTTTATTGATTAAATTACCGACAAACACAAATCCCAGTTTTTCACAATGTTCTTTCATCCCTCTTTGTTGTAGTGGTGGTGAATCAGAAAACACCGACAGGTGGCACTGAAACATTTGTGGAAAGGGATCTGCTCTTTTTAATGCTCTAAATTTAATGATTTAGTGTCATGTGGACCTCATTTTTCATTGGTTGGTGTTTTGTTTTTGTGCTTTAAAAGTGTATCATGATGCAAATCAGGCTGGGTCCAGCAGCAAACTGTGTGTGTGTTTCTCTGTTAACAAAAACAGAGTGTATAATTGTGTGTGACTTTCTGTTTGATCTGTTTCCTGCTTTCTGCTTAATTATTATTTGTGGGTAATTGAGTCTGTTAAATTCAGTACATTCCCTTATTATTTATAGTTATATTGTGATTGTAACAAGTGTATATACCTTCCATATACACCTCTATAAATATATATAAATATATATATATATATAGATATATAAAAGAACCAACCAATATGATCAGTGTTTGTAAGTGGTGGTCCTGTACATAAAAAGATTTTTTTTTTTTTTTTTTCTCCGTTGGTTTTGTTTGTTTTTTTTCTTGTCTGTTTTGTGGAGGGATGTTAAGTTATGGCCATTTGAAGGGTAAACTGCATGTTCTGGCATGCGAGCCGAGGTGGGGACTGATTGTCGATCACTGGTTGGTGGCAGTAGTCGTTTCACTGCTCACTGTACTATAACTCTGCTCCGGTAGCGCTCAGGCTGCCAGCTGACCTTTTTTGATTTTTCTTTTTTGATCCACTCTGCACTAGTATTTACTCTTTGAAAGGTAATAAGGGTTGTGTTGTCATAATTATTATTTCAAGACAAGTGTAAAATGCTGTAAGGATGTAATTCAACCTTTCTTTTTTTGTAGTTGGTTTGATTTTTTTCCTCCCCCACAGGGATGTATAATTTGTTTCATTTATGTTGGTACTCCAGTGTAAAACATGACGTATTATTTCGGCCTGGGTGTTTTTGCTTTGTGCTTTTTGTCTGTTGCGAAGTGCCTTCCAAATACTGATTGTGCACAGCAGTGGATTAAAAAAAAAAAGGTCCTCTTTTCTATAGGTTAATTATTGTACAGAGTGACTCGCATTGACACTTTTGTATAAAAACACAAATGTAAAATATGTTCACTTGGTATTTTATCATCGTACACGATTGCTCTTAAAACATGTGAGCTACATGTTTTGTTATAACGTCTTTGGACATATTTCAATATAAGCTTACTTTTCTATAGATATTTGTTTTTGTACTCTGTTATTGAGTCTCATCTCTTGTCTTGGTACAGAGGTGAGCATCAAATAAATTGCAACTTAAGCCCCCCCAACTGTTGTCTTGTTATTACTCGTACTTGGTCTTTTGCAGCTGTAGTCCAGTTCCTTACAGTTTTTCGTGTGCATTTAGAGATGCTTTTGTGGAGATCATTGTTTGTAATGAGCAGTTGTTTGAGTTACTGTTGCCTTCCTATCAGTTTGGAGCAGTCTGGCTCTTCTCTAACCTCTGGCATCAACGAGGCATTTTCACCCAGAGAACTGCTGCTCACTGGATTTTTTTTTTTTTTTCACCATTCTCTAAAAAAACCCTAGAGGTGGTTGTGAGGAAAATCTCTCTGAAATACTCAGTGGCGTGTTCACAGTCACTTAAATCGCCTGGTTTGTTGTGAAGTATTTCACCCACATGATCACTTTAGTGCCAACAATTACCCACTTTGTCGCAGTGCCACTCTTTTTGACAAAATGAGAACCATCATAGCTTCTGTTTGATCGTGATAATAACTGTAATAATGTAGTGTCCTGTGTTTTAATCTAACAAAGTAGACAAACAACTTTAATTAAAATGGGTCTGAACTGAAAGGTAAAATTAAATGATCTATATTGTTTTCCTTAAGCTACAGCTAGGTAACTTTAAATCAAATTACTGAATTTATGGAGTGTTGGTTTATGTCATGTTTTTTTTTTTTTGTTTGTTTGTTTTTTTTTTAATTAAGGATGTTTGACCTCAAAGAAGAAAATGGAGTATGAATATGTTCTTCCTCTTTGTGTCATTACTCTTTTTAGATTTTAAGCGTAAGAGGGCTGAATCACGAGCACAAATTAATACACTAAAACTAAAACACAATGCAGATGCACAAATAAGCCATGCAGAATGAACAACGGTAAAACCACAAGTTTAGGGATTTAGACTATTGTAAACACTTGGTTTAAGACATTTTTTTAACTCTTTGATATGTATGTCACTGCAGCTTAAGCTGGGAGGTCCTGCCTAGTTGTTCTTTAGACCTGCTGCTGTTGAGGCAAAGTAAATTAGAAGACAGTGGGCTTGAAGCTTGTTTCAAAGTAGACTGATGAACTGCCCCTATAAATTCAATAATAATTTGGCATGACTGTCACCTTTGTTTATTTATTTATTTGTAAAGTTGATAGCTGTAGCTTAAGCGTGCCAATCTACCTGATGTGTTGACCCTTTGCTAATAAGAGAACAGCTGACATGCTAATATTAGCTTTATGTCTTTGTTATGTTGTATTCTGTTCATTTGTTGTGGGAGTTTGTCGTCAAACTGCATGTGAGGATGGGAAACGCACCTATACTGCAGACAGAATCTTTCTGCAGGTACCATTAAGTAATCTGAACCTGACAAGGGGCCAGGTGATTTTCTTCATCTAATAATTCAAGAATTTTGGTAAGTTCAGTGGTTTTTCTTACCATCAAAAGAAGGATAATTTCACTTATTTACAAATTTATTAAAACACACAAAACATTGCTGTGTTACAAGTATTCAAATTGAAGGGATAAACTAAAAAAACTAACTACTAAATGAATGAAAAACTATATAAATCTTAATACTGTATATAATTTGCTGGTGTTTTATGTGAATAACTATAAAAGCAGAGACCAGGATCAAAGATGTGTTTTATTTTTAATTGTACATATTTACAAATGTAACATCAGCCCTTTGCATATGTAATCTATCAGAATTTTGCTAAAAGCAATAACTGCACTTGGTTGCATAAAGGAAACTTACAGGTGACTTACATGAGGGGAAAAAAAGTTAAAATTTAGTTTCAAGAACAACATCAGTGTTTTCAATATCACCTGTCCTGTTCTTGTAATTCAGTTTGTTGAAGTCCTCCATAATCTCTACCATTGTCTTTCCTTTGGTCTCTGGGACAAAATATATAATAAATGCTCCACTACCAAGTGAGTAAGCCACAAAAAGCAGGAAGCAGAATTGTCCAAGTCCATCCTGTATGGATACACACAAAAAAGACTTTTAGATAAACAGCAGGGTGGCATAGAGTAAATACACATATAACGATGGAGATACATTATGGTATATCTACAGTGGCTATCTTACCACAATATAGCCAAACAACAACCCTATAACAAACATGCAGAGCCAGTTGATGGTCCCACAAACCACATAAGCAGAAGGACGCCAGACTTGTAGGAAGAGGTCAGCAAGGAGAACCATAGACACTCCAGCTGCAAGAAGATTCAAACATTAAAAAGCTATTTAGATATGAAGCTCAGTCAAGTATGGGCGCAGAAATCTTTTATATAGGAGTTGGGTAAAAAAAAAAAAAAAAAAAGGAGTAACTCACAAGGCCCAAGCTCATAAATGCAAATGACACAAAAGATCAGAGTGATGTTCACATACGGGATCCATGAATTCAGATCCTGTAAAAGTTGGATTGATGGAATGAATCCTCTAACATACAACAGAAGAAGAGGAAATGTGCTGAATGTATTTACCTTGATTGACAACATGACGGTAAGAACACACATGGTGATACCCATCAGTAGATAGCCATAGCCCATAAGTTTCTTTCTGCCAGCACGATCGATCAAGAAGGACTGATGCACAGCAAATAAGCAAAAACTGATAACAATGTTCTTCATGTTTGATTATTTTTTATGAAATCTTCGTATCGAGCATGTTCTTTCCTCTTTCCCAGTCTTTACTTCTTTATTATTTATGTAAATGATCAAATGTGCAGAATCGTGCCCAAGAAGTAAAACTAAAAGACATTTTTAGAATCACCCAATAACCAAGAGCTTTTTAGATGTAAAGTCTAATTTATGCAACTTTACTTACACACAACGTTATAGCGATGAGCTCTGTTGCTCCAATACCAATGGCCAAGTAATGCATCTTGTCCTCTGGCACTCCAGACTCACGGAAGATGTCAAAGGCGTAGAAGCACAGCTGAACAAGAGGATGACAGATGAAAGGGAACTAGAAACTGCAATTTCGAACAGATTTAAGTTGATAACTGTCATATCGGCAGAGAAACATAAGCATACAGAATTGATGCCGCAAAACTGAAGGCCAGCACAAGGGATGGCTAGAGTCAGCAGTTGCCATCGCACACAGCGAGAGGTGAGCAGATCCTTTACAGTCTTTGCCTTTTCTCCCTGAGACCTCTCCCGCTCCAACTGCATGTCGTCCAACTCCATCTTTAAGTTGTCCTCCTGCCACAGCCACTGTAAAGCTGTTGGACACAGAAATACCACAAGGATTACATCCAAAGTCTGTTCCATCAGTCTGCCAATTCAATTCAATTCAATTTTATTTATATAGCGCCAAATCACAACATAAGTCGCCTCAAGGCGACTTATGTTAGATCTTTACTGAGGTTTACTAGTGTGGTCAGTTACAACATTAAAAGTTCTGACGAATGAAAACAATTGTTTCTTTACAGTGGCAGTATCAGTTCATTTTTGCATTTTACATAATGGAGGAGAATAAAAATAGCCAAGATTCCAATGTGGTGCATTGGATGGCTTTGGAAAATGTGAAGGAGGACATAAATCTTGGACTTTTCACTGTATTTTTATAAGTTTTACAGCTTTCCCTGCTGATAAAGACATCCTCTATCACCAAATTATAGACTCCTGTAAATTTACACATGTACTTCTGACAATTTAAGCCATGCAGATAGTGTGTACTTCAATAACATGTTTCAGTTGAAATTGCTGAAACATGTTATTGAAGTACCAGTTTCACTGGTCCAACACACATAAAATCAAAGTGGGCTGTATGAGGCCCTCAGTGTTAAACGAGTTTGACATCCCTGGCCTAATATATCCTCCTGTTAATATCTGAGAGATCAGAGTGTCTGAAAGGCAGTGCCTGCTGTTAATAAACAACAAATGCTTATGCAATTACTGGCCATAGGTGACAGGAAGGCTTCCACTGTGAACAGCCCCAGCCCACCATCGCACACTTAAAACAGCCACGAAGAAGGACCAGATGAGCTGGTTGGTAGATTCGTCGATTGGAGTTTTGTACCTCACCATCCATGTGTAGTTCACAAAACTCTGAATGTGCTGCAGAAAGGTTAGCGAGGTTAAATAGACAAACTTTAGCAGCCAAACTTGACAAAATAGGCAATTTAAAGAAAACAATTTGGACAATCTGTAATTTGGTTGTTCTTATTTTCACATTTTAATATTGACATATGTTATCAACCCATTGGGTGATATTTTTAGTCTTATATCTTTTATAATGGGGTCAGTTCAGTTGTTATTTAGAAACAAAGTCTATGCAATATCAATTATATGCACATCATCATGGGTTTAGGAAACATTTATCCCGTGTGCAATAAATTATTGGTGCGCACAAAAAAAAAAAAAAAGAACTAATGGAAATGTAGGTACCAGCTTTATACTTTGATTTTTTCCCCCTTTCTTTGAATATTTATGTTTACCACATTTAGGTTTTCCAATTTCCAACAGCTCCTTGCATATGCACAAACAATTAAGTGGTGAAGTAAATAGAAAAATGGGTGATGGATGGATTGTTGAATAAAAGCTTCTTTGTGTTGTTTTTCATTTTTTTAATCTCATGTTTTTCTGAAAAATTTCAGTTAAAAAATGATTTAGTATACAAATAAGATAAGTTTAAAAAAAAGTCTTATGTGACATTTTCTTAACCATCAGCACTTTTTAAATGTTTCTTCTTTCTCCTTTCTGGCTTTTGTGTTTCATGAGAATCCGATGCTAAAAGCAAACTGCATGGCGAGTAAGTAATATCACTACTGTTATTGTAAATTACAGTCAACAGGGACTAGAAATCAGCAAATCACAGGCTCTTTTCTACTGAATATCACATTGGAGGCAAATAACTTTTATGTGCCATCAAATGTCGTGACAAAAAGTTTGAAGAGCTTACTGGCTGGTGAAGACTTTAATAGAGCACTACTGTGAGGACATAATCTTTAACCATAGCAAACTTCATTACAGTGAGATATACAATAATACTGAGTGTGAACATATTTTATGTGTACACTGCGTAACTAACAGGCATCTTACCACTTACCAATGCTTTAAGCTTTGCAGTGATTAATAAAAACACGTACATGTTGCCAAACAGTCACTCCCTGCTGCTGTTACAGCTGTGCCTTATTTAGTAGATACAGACATGAAACTAAAATGTCATAATATTTTTTGAAGTTCAACATAAAACTAGCCAAAGGCGTTCTGCAGCATGTTTTTACAAATGTTGTACTTTTACTCAAACACTGTATTTAAGAATAGCTTTCAAAAACAATTTGTACTGTGTGTACGTTTTTGCAATTACAATTACAGATGCTTTGATTTTGCAGCATGTTCTGCTATTTTCTGTTTTTTTAATCAATTTGCAAAATGTAATGTATTTTTTTTTGTGAATTTTGAATAGATGCAGCCTGTAATGCAGTCTTTATTTACCTAATTTTTAATCTTTATTGTGCTCAAATTATTAAAATCAAAGTAAAATCCAATAATATGTGACAATGCTGTTTTGCTGATTTCTTTATACAAAGCTCTTTCACAGAAATTAACGCTTCTGATCTGTTGGCAGGATACTGCAGGTCTGCAGTGGATGTTTCATATAGTTTTTTACTTTAATAGTAAAATCTTGTCCTTAAATGCATTTGTATAGGTTTACAGTGAGCTAGAATAGATAGATAAAGCAACAAAGACCAGTTTACTCACATTTATACACTCTGTGACCTTGAGATTGTATCAGTCATGTTTCATAAAACACGTTAATTTCATAGCACATGACATTCCCATAGTTGCTATCACTGCAGCTGTGCCAGTATAGTCTGTTTTCTGGTTAGAAATTAGTTTTTAATCTGTGACGCACACAGAAAAACATGAGAAAGTACAATGAGCTAAGGTCATGCGGCTCTGATACACAGATAAAAAGAACACCATTATTGACTGTGTGTGCAGCATGGGCGTGTTATGTTACTGCAAACGGAGTCCCTCGTTACACGTTTAAAAGATTTAACTGATGTGTTTTTGTTATTCTTGTAACTTTTTCTTGTTTTTTTGTGTTGATGTTTCTGTCTCCAAAATGTTGTTTTCATTGACAGCCCGATGAAGATAAAATTTACTGATACACCAATGAAACGGAAGCAAACCTGAAAGGTTTGAAAGATGTCAGTGTTTAGCTGAGTGGCCTTATGGGCATGCATGATCTTGAGAGCTTGAACAGCTTGTGGCTACAACTGTAGCTGCCTCCACCAGTGTGTGAATGTGAGAGTGAATGAATAGTGGTATTGTAAAGCGCTTTGGGTGCCTTGAAAAGCGCTATATAAATCCAAACCATTATTATTATTATAATGGTCACTACACTGGACAGCTCTTCAATGGCTGTTTTCTTGCAAAATCTTATTTTTGTGTCAGTGCTGATGGTGTACTTGCACATAAACCACTACATTGGACACTGATGTGTCACTCCATACCCTGCCACCCAGTCAAAAGGTATGTTGTCCACCTAAGTGGACATGTAAAAAACTAAAAGTACATGTTTCAAAAAATGAAGTTCAAAAATCTTTTTTTAATGCCTAAAGATGAATAAAAATACTTAAGAAAAATCCTGATCAAGGTTGTCATAATTCATGCATGAAAGTGTTAAGTCACTGCTGAACTGAACTTTAAAATATTTTGCTCATTTTTAAAATATGTGCTTCACAGTTCTCTGAACGTCATGAAATCTCAGCAATAAATTAGTAGATCTTTAAACTGTGCTTCAATTAACAGTCACCACATATCTTGTTAAATAAATCATCGCATACAAATCAAAAAATAAATAAAAGTATATTTGCTGCTCATGTCTTCTGTGCGCAATAACCAGCTGCTGTAATAAATGTATTATGATGATGATGATGATGGTGGTGATGATGATGATTATTGTTGTTGTTGTTATTCAAATTATTTGTTTCTTTATTGAGTATAATAACACTGGACTGTGTACAGTAGAACAAAACATTGTCTATCCCGAACACAAACTTTAGTCCACTTCAGTCTGAGCTCGGAGCTGTAAATGTGTTGTGATCAGTGGTTTCATATGTGTTTACTTTAATATTTATTTTTCCCCAGTGTTAAGTTTACAGTAGCTAATTAAGACAATCCAGCCTACAAATGCAATAGAGTATATGCAGAAAACAGTGTTGGAAAATAAAAACATTAGACTAAGGATAAAATATGTAGTGAAACTACAGGGTCAACGTGATCTATGAGAGTTTGTTTGTGCTAATGCTGATCCTTATTTCAGCAAGGTTTGTCTTGGATCCTTTTTTAAATGATAGTGATGATTGTTAAACATTGTCAGGCTGGACTGGCATCAGTTTATTGTGGATGAAAGAATGGGTTTGGCAAAGGTTTGGCAACCACGGCTGTAAACAAGCTGCCATCATTCTGTAGTAATGATTTCAGAACCAAGATCTTGGGAAGTGTGTAGAGAAAGAGCAGACTGATAGGAGAGCATAGAGGGACCATGTTAGGCTCTAAACTACTGTGTTGTTGAAAAGCATTAGACGGGTAAACTTTGCTGTCCTTGCCTTGCTCATGTCTCTATCTTTCAATATGGTTATAGATCACAATGTTGACCAGCATGGCAAAGATCCCATCTAAGAGCTATTTCTGGCAACATTTTGGTGAAAATGTGTGTAAGATTACACTCAAATCAGCAGGAAGTCAGTTGGAATAGCCTTTATTTCTTCTGTTTTTTTGCTTTTGTGCTCTGATTTAAGACTGGACATTAATCTTCAGCCTCACGTTTTAGTCTCTGAAGAGAGCCACTTTAATATAAAGTGTTGTGCAGTCTTTAACAAAGACGTATAGACAGTTGTTATTTATTAATAATAATAAAAGAACAAAACATCATAAAAATGCATTTTTTTAATTTGCTGAATCAGGTCAGGTATCCAGCTCTGTCTAATAACAAAAATATGACTTTCTGTGGAAAAGATGATTTATACCTTATTACAGTACACTTAATATAAAGTAGTTTCAATGACTTGTTGTCTCACATCAATCAGTGACATAAAGCATAATGTGAAAAAGTCAAAGATAAATTCTTTTAATTGCCATTTTCCTCACAGGAAAAACATTTCAGATAATGTTTTTCAAAGATATGAAAAGCGGCTCCCAAACCACAAAACTTCTTCCCGCTGATGCAGATCAGGTCAAAGTAAGGCATGCGCTGGGTGTGACTGCATGTTTCTGGAGAAAAAGTCTGTCTACAAGGCTGTGGAAAGACACACTTCGCCCAGCTGATACTGAGGTTTGGTTTGAGCTTCAAAATGGTTTTCCTGGCCTTTGAAATTGAGCCTGTGAAATTCACGCATGATGACTGACAGAGACTTTCCCTTGGTCTCAGGCAGGAAAAGGCCAACATACAGTGCAGACAACAGGCAGATCGCTGCAAAAGGCACAAAGCAGTACTCACGCAGCCCGCTCTGTGAAGGGAAAACAAAATGTTATCAGTCATACGTTTATCAAACACTACATTAAAAATTCTGTGTATTCAAGTTATCATTGGGAGAAACAAGCTGTATTTAGCTAAGTACATTCACTATTTAAAAAAAATAGAGGGGGCAACATCAGGAAGGGCATCAAATCACTTATGTCAGGAGTGTTTAACTCCAGGCCTCAAGGGCCGGAGTCCTGCAGGTTTTAAATGGTAAAATGGTAAATGGCCTGCATTTGTATAGCGCTTTACTCAGTCCTTAAGGACCCCAAAGCGCTTTACACTACATTCAGTTGTTACGTTTCGGTGTGTCAGTGTTTTGTTTTTGCATGACTTATGTATTTCCTGCTTTACTTTGAAAGTCTGTGTTATCTTAGTGTGTTCAGTTTACATTTTCCCTGTCTCGTCAGTTCTAATTTGCCCCAGCTGTGTTTCCCTCCTGTGGTCCATTTCCTGATTGCTCCCTCTATGTATTTAAACCCTGTGTTTCAGTGTGTCATGGTCGCGATCTCCCCCGTGTTGTAAATAGTTGTGAATGGGTTTGTTAATACTTTCGTCATGGGATATTTTCGTTTTGGGATTTTGGTGGAGAGCCTTCGTGGTTTTATTTTCCTTATCTTTGTTTTTCTACGTTGCACCCCGGTTGCCTAGGCCGGGGTGTAACACAGTCCTTCACAAACTGGTGACGGAAAGCTACATTGTAGCCACAGCTGCCCTGGGGTGCACTGACAGAGGCGAGGCTGCCGGACACTGGTGCCACCAGGCCCTCTGACCACGACCAGTAGGCAAACACGGGGTTAGTATCTTGCCCAAGGATATTTGTCATGCAGCCAGGAGGCAGCCAGGAGGCAGCCTGGGATCGAACCACCGACCTTCTGGCTGACCTGCTCTGCCACCTGAGCTACAGCCACCCCAGGTTTTAGATGTGTCCTTGATCCAACACAGCTGATGTAAATGAATAAATTACCTCCTCAACATGTCTTGAAGTTCTCCAGAGCCCTGGTAATGAACTAATCACTTGATTCAGGTGTGTTGACCCAGGGTGAGATCTACAAACTGCAGGACACCGGCCCTCGAGGCCTGGACTTTGAGACCCCTGGAGTAGTGAGTAGTGGGAGTAGGATTCACACCCATCCACTTAGAAAGCTGTATTTTGATATTTTGCAGTTATACATTTTTTTAAGCCATATACTAAAAGAAATATTAAAAGAGGATTCTTTTGTACATCACCTATAGGGCCTGTATATTGATATACTGATGCATCATGACTGTTAGTCCCTATTGTGGGTTGAACTCCAAAAATGCTGCTCCTAAATTTGTGTTCTTACCAGCTCCAATATTAAGATGGTAAGCTATCTAATAGTCAGCATTTTAACACAAATGGTATATAATTGTAATGTTGGAGGAGTGCTACTGTCTCATTTGGCATCTTGGTTTTCCGACATGGACTAAACCCATGTGACCCACTGGCTTTTCTTTTCTTTTCTGTTTTCTGTAGTGGTAGAGCTGGGACCCTATTCAGAGAGACAAGTAAATGTCAAACACCACACTGAAAACTAACCTATCTTTGTACCATCTAGCCATCTCCACTAATAAATAACATGGTAACATGAAAAGCGCTTTATACAGTGCCCCAGTCTTGTCTTAGTAATAATATTATTGGCATATGAACACCATTCTTGTGCTTATTTCTCCTCGCTGCAGGTTTGCTAATTGGATGGATGCATGGACAGATGGACAGACGCTGACTAAAGTGTGGATGTAGCAACAGACTGACTACTAAAAATGGGAAGATCATTCCAACGACGAACAGGTTGAGCCACATCATGGAGCCAGCAATCATGTAGGCTGCCGGCCGAGCCGCCTGATTGAAGATCTCTGTGGGAAGAATGCCAGTCACTCCAGCTGAGAAAAAACAAAAAAAACCAAACAAAACCGTACTGGTTAGATATATCAATATAACATATCAATATAACCACTGTATCACACTTTTACACACTCCTGCAGTACTCTGTAGTGTATCAGAGTTTAAAGTGATACAGTGTGTAGTCATTTTACTTTAGTTGTGGAGATGAACAAAGGAGTAGCCAACCAAGTAAGATGCTGAAAACTGATAAAATGTAGTAAATATGTTGATCTAAATAAGTAAAATGTGTAGATAGTAAAACACGATGACATTTTGTTTCAAATGTATGTTTGAGTACTGAAACATTTTGAACCTGTCGCATGTAAAATCCCGGTAAAAGACTTACCTGGTCCCATGCCAAAGCTGAGAATATAGGTGTAGACACAGGTCATGGTCAGGTACGACATCCAGGTTGTATGGTGCTGTGTGCATGTGGGGAGGAAAGCAGTGAGCAACTCCTAGTCAAGAACATTATTATATCTGACAGAGACCATAGAGTTGTGACAAGAGAAGTCTGTAAAAACCCCAAATCCCAAATATGTCACATCACTTCCTACTTTACCCAATGTATATACTATACTATCTATATATATATATATATATATATATAATTTTTTTTTTTTTTTAGGGGTGCAACGATACTCGTATCGATATTGAACCGTTCGATACAGTGCTTTCGGTTCGGTACCCATATGTATCGAACAATACAAAATTTGTAATTTATTTTTATCAACTTTCCTTCTGAAGATGCTGTCTGTGTTGAGCGCTCAGTGAATCTGCGTTCGACTACTCCGCCTAGGCTGCACTGTCGAGCGCAGATCCACTGAGCCTTCAACACAGACAGCATCATCAGAAGGAAGAGCGCAGGGCAAGCTAGCAAGACAGAAGTTAAGGTCTCCTTGCAACATGGCAAATTGAACCTCCCCCACCCTCATTCAGATCTGGCGTTTGGAATTATTTTGGTTTTCATGTGACGTATGACCCTGAAGGTAAGCGCGTCGTGGACTAAAGTAAAACAGTATATTGGATGTGCCACGCAATGCTCAATTACATGGGTGGGAACTAGTGTGTTAGCGCGGTTAGCTCGTTAACGTGTTGGCCGTCTAGCCCCGCGCAGGGGTAGCTCGTTGACGGAGATTTGCCGTGTTGTGGCGTTGACGTCATTTCAACGAGATTAACGCTGACAGCACTAGTGGGAACACAACGAATATGACTGCACATTTACACCGACATCATCCTAGTGCAAAGACAAGTGGAAGCAGACAAAAACAACAAGCATGCATGCTACAAACTTTACCCGAGTCATTTAGACAGCCGTTAGCACATGATTCTCCTTATGGGGACCTGATATGTTTAATATTGTGGCGAGCTCAGACAAGGAGGAGACGGAGGTGTCGTTTGGTCTTGCTTCCCGTGAGCTAGCCAGGGAGCACAGCCGTTTATTGACATCTGCAGAAGAACACTGCCGCTAGCTAACTGCTCAGCGCGGCAACCTCACAGCAGCAGCAACAACACACAGAGCGCCCTCTGACCCCGGAAGGACACACCGTCGCAGCGAGAAGGCGTCACCCGTCACTATGGCAACATAAACAAAACATAACTGTACAAACAGAACCCCAAACAGCCCTGACCCGCTACATAGCCCCCACCTAAGGGGTCAGTCGTCCCCGACGACCCCATTTCCCCACACAAAGTCCTGCAAATGTCCAGGTGCCTTCTTTTGTCACTCGGGTCAGAACATGGGGTGCCACCATCATCCCACTTCTGACACCAATGTGGCGAGCTCAGACAAGGAGGAGACGGAGGTGTCGTTTGGTCTTGCTTCCCGTAAGCTAGCCAGGGAGCACAGCCGTTTATTGACATCTGCAGAAGAACACTGCCGCTAGCTAACTGCTCCAGCGCGGCAACACCACAGCAACAACAACAACAACAACAACAACACACAGGGCGCCCTCTGACCCCGGAAGGACACACCGTCGCAGCGAGAGGGCGTCACCCGTCACTATGGCAACATAAACAAAACATAACTGTACAAACAGAACCCCGAACAGCCCTGACCCTCTACAATATGCTGCTGAGAATATAGCCCAGAAGAAGCGTATAGTATAGCTTTTATTTTGGAAAGAGCCATTTCTCTGTAATAAACTCTCTTTTCCAAAGATGAGTGATTCCTCAATCAGATACAGGGCTTGCACAATCGGGCTAGCGATTTTGCAACCCCAGTCGGGCTACCAAACTCTCTCTGCCCTGCCCGTCGGGCTATTGTAGGAAAGAAGGTGCGCATTCGCTGTCAAAAAAAAAAAACGCGCACAAGATATGAAGTTGCAACGCGTGTTTGCATACATAAGATTTTCTGGAGGAGGACAGACATTTGTTTAAAACTCTTAAAGATGTCGAAGAAGCTCCTTTAAGCAATTACTTTGGTGTTCCTCTACCTCCAAAGAAATGTCAGAAGGAGTCCGAACCACAAAAGAAGCACGTATTCTCGGAAAAGTGGTTGCAGGAGGTGAGCTGGCTTCAAACAAATGATGAACGCACAGAGATGTGGTGAGGAATGTGCCGTGAAAATCCCACTTTAGCGGACAAAAACAGTGCTTTTTATATGGACGCAAACGCGCCTTGCAACTTCTTATCTGGTGCGCGTCTTTTATTTTGACAGCGAATGCGCACGTGCGGACCACTTATGTGCACCCGTGTAAATAACATAATGTTCTGCCGGGTGTGTTGTTGGTTTTCTCTCGATTTCTGAGTCGACAAGCGCCTTTGTTACTGGGACCAGTCATTTTAAGAAAGGCCCCCATTAGAACCCATGAGAAATGCAAGAAATGCATTATTGCTCAGTCTGCAATATCTTTCCCAGAACAAACACCAATTGCAAATAACATACGAAAAATAAACCTGAAAAATCTGTTTAGAACAGCGTATTATGTTGCAAAGAGTGAACTACCACTGGCAAAATTTAGCAGTCTTTGCAAACTTCAAAAAGCAAATGGCCTAGATCTTGGTTCCACTTGCCTCTTACCTGTGACTTCAGCGGAAATTTCAAATTCAGGATCTGACACAGACTGATTCATGTCATACACAGTTCTTACAAGTTCATAGAAATTTCTGTTCAATTAGAACCAAGTATTTGAGTTGATGATTGTAATTTTTATACAATGTTGTAATTTGTTTTTCAACAATTTTTTGATTAATGTTTTGTTTCCTTTACAATATTATACTTTAATGTATAATATTGTAAAGGAAACAAAACATTAATCAAAAAATTGCTCCCTTTTTTATTCGGGCTACTAACATTTATTTTGGGCTACCAAAAACTGAAGAGTCCCTGCCCGAAGGGCTACCAGGGATTTTGAAATTTTGAGAGCCCTGAGATATATTTATTTTTTTAATTACTTTTGTTTCAGCAACATTAAATTTAAAAACTGTACTTTTGAGTTAAAATATATATTTATAATTTTAATAAATGACAAATTAAAAAAGGCATGAACAATTCTTTTGTATCGAAAAAATATGGAACCGTGACACCAAAGTATCGTATCAAACCGAACCGTGAATTTTGTGTATCGTTGCACCCCTAATATATATATATATAATGTTCTTCCTCTACCCCCCCCCCCCCCCCCCCCCACACACACACACACACACACACACAATTTTTGCACATGTCGAGGAGCGTGTCAGGCTACATTTCACTGTGTGTTATACTTGTATAACTATGCATGTGACAAATAAAGAACCTTGAACCTTGAACCTCTATTGTTTGTCCATTATGCATTTCTCTTCTCTCTAGATAAATATCAACATGTGCCTGAATGCTAGCTCACAATGCCTCCCAGTGGTTCGATTTTGACACTGATGTGTCTTAGTTCCTTACCACTGGTTAAAGCTCATACAAAATAATCATAATCCTTAATAAAGTACAGTAACTATCAAGAACTAGATGGCTTTAGTCACTTTAGTCAATCTGGGGAAACCTGGTTTAATGACAGTACAGATGACTACGATAACACCTAAATTCAATATTGTGTGTGCATATATATATCACATAAATGAGCTGATGTTCACATTTAAAGTAAGCTGATTACCTCAAATGACAGAGCGATCGTGAAGACGACAGCCCAGAAGGTCATGAGGGTGAAGCCTCCTGCCAGCATGAACCTCCGACCTTTGTGCTCTACCAGCAGGTTCTAAGAGAATCGTAATGTGCATCAGACTCTGTTCTTATTGTGTCAAATGAGAACACGAGAGTTAGGTAACCAACATATAGCAGAAAGAATGACTGAGCGAAAGCAAAGTATTTTTATTTTATTAGTATTAGTTTTTGAAGAAAGCAAAGTGGAGTAAACATACTCAGAATATGGCTGTTAAATACTTTGTTTAGAGGTAAGCCCATCTCTCTCTTGTGTCATTTATAAACAGTTAATGTATTTGTAGTCAAAATGGGCAGCCTCTTTTTAAGTTGGGAAGGCTAATGCTGCAAGTAAATAACTTTATCTGCGTCTTTGCAATGAATTAGATAAATAGTTTAATAGAAGTCAGTCAGTTAACGTTAGATACAAACAACTATCCAGATTTTTCTAAAGGAATCAGAATCTGTCTACTCTGACCCCTGAAGTTCATTACACAAACTACAATAATGGTGTCACAATAACACTACATGAAAACACAAGTTTGAAGGTTTACAGACCTTCAAACTTGTGTTTGCTTCTTTGCTCTTTTCATTAACCTATTAAAATCTCGTTACTGCTGTGAAGGTCAATAAACTTGTATGAAAAACTTTTTACATTTAAACAGACAAACAAACAAGATAAACCCCATAATTCTGTAGCTCGTAGGACCACTTTAGCAGAAATCACTCAAAATATTCCTTTTCTGTATATCAGTCTTTCACATTGTTGTGCAGGAATTTTAGCCTACAGTTCTTTACAGTGTTGCTTCAGTTCATTGAAATGTGCAGGCATTTGTTTGTGCACACCTTTCTTAAGGTACTGCCACACTTTTTCAGTCAGGTTGATGTATGAACAACACCTTGTTTATTCTCTTTTCAAGTCATTCTGTTGTAGATGTTCCCCTGTACGGGGTATGTATGGGCCAAACCAGAAAACTTCCCAAACTTCTGCTTTTATAGGACACAACACATGCTGATGATCCATTAATCAAGTGTATTTAAATAGCAGTGCCTGACTGCTACCTACTCTCTTAATTCCTAGGGAAGCAGGAAACATATCATTAAGTTTATTTTGTTTTTATTTTTTGTCAATTATTAAGGATTAAAGTAAAGGGAGCATCAGCTACTGCTTGTGTCTTTATTTTCCCTGCATGCAATGGCTCTGTCCCCCACCGGAGAGGCACTCCCCATTGTTACAGAACTGTTAGTTTAACTTGGTGTCTTTGTATCCACAGAAAGATTCAGAAATACCCAGAAAAACAAAAGGGTTATAATGACTCTTTAGCAATTCAATCAATTTTTTACAGACTTCGTAGCTATGCGTAACGTTGTGCAACCTGCTAAAATGATTGCTGTATCACATTTACGCAAGGTCATGTAGGTGTTCCCACTTACTGGCTGCATATACACTAGTAGGGGTTATTTTCAGTCCTTATTCTGCAGCCTTCAATACAGCTTTAAAAACAATGCAAACAGTCTCTCTTTGGATGTAGCTGGTTACATAATGTGAGCTTTAATTATGGGTACTTACACACATTATACAGGCTGTGAATTCACATGTCCCGGTGCCGATTGTAGCATACTGGATTTTGTCATCTGATATTCCAGCCTCTTTAAACACATATGATGCATAAAAGTAAATCTGCAAGAAAAACAGAAGATGTGAGGTCACTTAAAACCATCATTCGATTTTCACAAGATTTTAATAAGCTGATTACGGTAGTATTTGTACAAAGGTAATAGTGTTAATACCCACTGCCCTCTCTAAAACCTCAAGCATGTGGTTAAAAGCCTTGAAACACATGATCATGTAGTCAGCGCTTTTCCTCATGACAAACTTGTAGCTCTCAAATTTAGTCTGTATGTGTGGCATGAAGGTTCCTATCAGGCTCTTCAAGCAAAACAACAGGCATCACATATTATTCATTCAGCAGTACAGTGAGGCCTGATACTTAATCACCAGCATACATAATTAATGTGACATGCAGAAACACTAAGAAACCCATCCATCATCTAAAATTTCTGATCAACTTTCAAATTAACCTGTGGCCAAACAAACATCTGATGCATTTCAGGATAAGTTACAGCGATCCTGACACACCCTCACAGCCAGAACACACACAAAACATCTCTCAGATCACAGCACGGATGAAATTTCTTCTTACCGAGTCATTGCCACAGAGCTGCATGGCACTGCTAATGATCATGACAGAGATGAGCTGCCAGCGTACAGAGCGATCAGTAAAAAGCTCCCAGGGGTGGCTCGCCCTCATTCCTTTGGTTTCGGCCTGTTCTTGCAGGATCTCATCCAGCTCGCTACTCTGGACCTCACAGCCTCGCAGGCGTCTCAGAGCTGAACATAAAAATCAAAAAATAAAATTAACACCTGATAATGATTTCTGTCTAAAATATGTTTTTATATGAAAAATATCCTGAGCTGAGAGTAGGGGGTGATGTACTGTTCGCTGCTGGTTGACATAATACAGTACGCACCATTAATACAAGCCTCCTTGTCTCCTCTATCAATGAGCAGATATCTGGGACTCTCTGGGAACCATGGCAGGGTCAGGAGCTGAATGAGTCCAGGAATGGCATTACTGGCAAGAAGGTACTGCCAACACGGCTCACTGCCCAAAATCTCTCTTTAAAGAAATAATCCAGAGTGTTACTGTGGATATTTGTGAAATCTACTTAACACATTTCTTTGTCAACAGATTATAGAGTATATGGACAATTATAAGCTGCACGATGAACAAACCTGAGTCCGACCACCTGTCCTAACACGACACCGAATGCTGTAAACACAGCTGATGACAAAGAGATAGCTCCTCTTAAGTGCTTTGGTGCACTTTCTCCAAAATACATGGGCTGCACATTCATGCTGATACCTGTAGAATGATCATGTCCTTTTAGGAGTGTTTGTTGAATAGTTATTTTTATTATATTATAAAATATATTTTGCTTGCATTGCTCTGTTATACCTGAGTTTACCGGTTTGCATGCATATTACTTATATGTTGTACTAACATACCGGCATTTATTCCAACCAGGACACGTGAGATCATGATCATCTCAAAAGATCTGGCGGTTCTACTCGTCAGTGCTAAAAGTGCAGCAGTCATGAGAAAAATGTTGTTCAGCAGCAGGCACTTCTTCCTTCAGGAGAAAAAAGAGGACAGTTATTTTTAATTATTATTATTTTTTTAATACAGACTGATGGATGAGATGTTACGTCATATTACAAGACCACTACGCAGAAAAATTTATTCTAGAGCTTTGGTTGAGTGTCACAGGAAGACTTGAACATTGTTAGACTTTTAGTTTTGTGGACACAAGAAAAAAACCCCAAAGCTTCATCATTTAAAAGCACTACAGTAAAAGTGCAGGAATCAATCATAATCAACATGAGTATAAAAGAAAAAACTCAAGTCATTATATAAATATGTAGTGTTGTGCAAAAGTCTTGGGACAAGTCTCCTTTCTTTATATTTAGTTTCCAAGGATCTAGACTTCTTGTAACTTTTTGAAACAAATGAACCAGTTTTAGTATCTTTCAGCTTTTTGTTATAAGCAACCTGTTGTAAAGCACATAATTTGTCTACATTTCTTTCACTGAATTTATGAAAATGTAAAAGATAGCACAGTTTGAAAGCATAAAATAGTATTTTTGCACCACCAAGGTGCTAATAGCTGAAAAGTGTGCTATTTTTGGCATGGTGTGCAGTGTGTCCTTAAAAAATTTGAGGAAACTGAAGACAAGAGAAAAACAGAAAGTCTCTTCATCTTGACAGAGAAAAGAACAAAAGGCAGCTAACATCCAACAAGAGTTCTGAATACCTTAAAGCAGCCTGGAGAACGATTCCTGAAGACTACTTAAAGAAATTACAAGAAAAAAAAAGCTGCTTAACACAGTTCAGAGTGTGTTCAAGAGTAAAGGGGGTCATACCAAATACTGACTTGCAAACTCGTTGGAATTGTTCAATTTTGTATATGCTGTATTTTCACATATCGTTAGCTTCATAGCATAATTGCCTAAGTCATTTGACTAAGTCAATGACTTAGGCAATTATGCTATGAAGCTAACGATATGTTTGCACACTGCTCCTACTTTCTATTTTCCTAGCACAGTATAAAGAAATGAGTAGTGGTGCAAGACTTCTGCAGAGCAGTATTTACACGTGATGGAGGAAAGTAAATGAACGATCTATCATTCGGACAGCAGGTTGATCATTTGTTCTTTGCATGTTGAAGTCTCAATTTGTAACCTAGTGCACATGTGCTTTTACACCTTTACACGTGCATTACCTCCCAAAGCGTATGGTCATAGGTCCTGCAATAAGAGCTCCAGCAAACCCCCCCAACGAGAAGATGGAGACAATGATTGTCCAGACTAACGTCACCTGGTATTCCTCCAGCTGGACGTCCCATCGCTCCAAGAATGTTTCGTTGATAAAACTTTGGATAAACTGTGAGAGAAGAAGAGTCAGGCCAGCACTTATTACCACTTTCATTACATCTGAGCCACACTGTAGCTCCTTTAGCCAGTTTTTATTATTGATCTTCTCAGCAAAGAAACCTTAAATATTATATTTTATGAATCCACATCAGGAAGCAGGTGTCAGTGTTATTGTGAATTATCAAAAGGTTACAGAATTGTTTGCTTCTGGGTAAAATTTGTGCTCTTTAATCAGTGCAGCTGCTGGGCAAAACATAACACTGCATCCAGAATCAGTTCCCAAAAAACCCTGAAACCAATACAATAAGAATGACTAATCACAGGCACAAGTAACCCAATTCTTGTTTTTGCCAAATTACACCGTGACCCAAATGTGAAATAACAGGCAAGAGTTTTCATAAGTAGCTAAGTACATGTACTATCAGTGCATGACTCTTGTCAACTCTTTTAGAAACCATATGTACTCACACGTATGTGTCTAGCTATAAAGTAATGGCAGGAAATCATTTAAAATACAAAAACTTACAGTTGTGGGAGCATTCATTATTGCCAGGTTATATCCATACTGAAGAGTCCCTCCAATGGATGCAGAAGCAATCATCAGCACCAGTGTCAGAGGACTGCCCTGTTAAAATAAACAGACAGACATACAGACAGACAGATAGCTAGATCACAGTTGTTTTGTTTTGTTGTTACATTGTCTTAGAAAAAAATTATGTGTGTTAGAAATGTAGTAAAATCACATTTAAAAACTAAAGCCTGTCACATTACCCTGCAAGGTGTATCACCTAAACAGCTACCAAGTAATATAGCCATGCTGCACATCTGCATAAAGCTTCTACAAACACAGTAAAGGTATTTTAAACTCCAAAACAGACGATTTACTAAAAAAGACAAATTTGCTCAATTACCTTTTGTGCACCAGCATGCGACATTGTTGGTCAAAGGAGGTGGTAAAATGCTAAAAAGAAGTGGCACGATCAAGTCTGAAAACAAACCAGGCGTCAGTCCCCCATCAAATAATCCTCTACGCACAAGGTCAAGCCTGATTGGCTGCAGTTTTGCAATCAGCAGGTTGACGCACACACACGACCAAATAGATCACTGAGCTGATGTATTACCAGATCTTTTCAAATGCCACTGTAATGATTTACCATCTTGCCAGTGTGCGAGTGTGATAACAATTAATGTCACTTGGTGCTGTCAGTCAGTAATTAAGAACAGCAAAAATGAAATCAGTGAAGCTGCCCAACCATAGAGGAGTACAAGGAGGTACTCCTGATAAATTCCAGTATATAAAAAGTACCTATTTGCACGAAAGGATACACATCAATATCTCAAATTTGAATAAAACATCTACAAACAGAACGTGCGATCTAGAACTGATCTCAGTACACTCAAAAAAATATGTTTGTTACGTAAATACAATGCAAAACTTTTAATGGAATCTGGCGATTTAGATAAGCAAATAACCATTATCAATTATTATTATCAATTAATTAGATAACATTTCATAGCTTCCTGCAGGCGCTCGCATTACTTACATGAATCTTAAGATGTTGCTTTTCCTGGTTAAGTCGATATTTTGTCTCTACACGCTGAATTGTTGATATCGTTTATATATTATATGTTATATTATATATTTTAAAAATATTTTTAATAAAAGTATTATTATTAAGTGTCCTTCTCCATAAACTTGCTGTTTATGTCCAGCAGATGGAGCTGGTTTGATATGCTGCTGCTGTTCTTTTATGGCATTGCAAAGGAAACCGCAGCGGATGCAGGGGAGTAGTTTAGCAGTTTTATAGGTGTCTATATATATCTAGTCTCTAATGTGTATATTTACATTTCAAGGAAAATACATCATGATTACAGTCATACTGATATTGGTGTGACGCTACCAAACTGTGCTGGAGCAAGGTGATGCTTTTTTTTTTCAAGTGAGGAAATATATTCACGTTTAGCAAGTGTGGTTAAATATTCAAGGCATTAAAGATAAAGTGAGTGGTCAAAGCTGTCAGAGCTAAATTCAGCCAGCAAAAAAGCGTCCTTTGGCGCTGAAAATCATTTAATATATAAAACAAGTTTTATTTGCGCCTGTTTTTTTTTTATTTTTTAGCTCTGATAGGAGCGTTAATTTCGGGTGGGTTGCTCTCCCAGTTGTTTTGGTTGTGTCCTGTAGAGCTTCAGACTACACACTATGAATACATAAAGCTAATCTCTATATGTTTCCAGTTCTTCATAATAATATTCGTCGGCCCATAAAGAAACAAGGAAACGTGTCTTTTCTCAGGCGCAAACCGAGCGTTGGATGCAATTGCGCAATTGGCATCCAGCAAACGGTTGTCTCACCCTCCAAATTCTACAGAGTCTCCATCAGTTCCAGACATAACTCTTGTCCCAGCATATAAAACGTATCGATTTTTCTGGAGTTGGCTCCAGATTATAAAAACTGCTCCTACACTTTATTATTTTTGTTAGTAGGTTACCTTACTTGTTCATTTGCGATCACACGCAGAACCTTCCACTCTCATCGGCGCATTTTTGCGGTTGAGTCTTAGTAAATCTGTCATTTGAAGTGTTTATTGCGTCAAGAAGTGGATTCTTTCATAAAGTAAGGCATTTCTATGTTGCTCAGTCACTGGTGTTATGGTACTCTATCAATCTGTCATCAGAACTTTTGATCCTCTGTTAAAATTACTTCGCTATTTATAGAGACTCAGCATTCACTGTTTGTATTTTCAATGAAAAACGCTCCTGCTTAAGTGGACAGGAGCGAGCTTTGCCTATGACTTGCTGTGCAGGGTAACTAATCAGATATTGCGGCACATTATGTGTTTTTACACAAATTTTACTTGTATTTTATTTAATTAACGACATGATTAATTCGTTGTTTGTATAATGACACATTTATTTAATTATTAATGTATTTATTGATATAATTTAGCACTTTTAGGCCTCCGCTATAGCACTACAGGAGCGGTGTAAATCAGCAGGTTCCCTGTTTTAGCTGGATTAATGCCTGGTGATATCCTCTCTAATGTAACTGTGCAGCTGACAAGGAAGCAGATAAAAGAATACAAGATTTTTCTTTTAACATATTAGGAAACATGCTTTGAATTTCCAGGTCACTTTTATTTAGTGTATCTGAGCACTTGTGTTTTCAGCTTTCTCGAACCTGATAACAGCTTGCTGGCACTGTTAGCTAAAGGTCGGGGAATCACTACACACATAACAAACTGTCCTCTGAGTTTCTAAATACCCACCACACATGTTATGGGATCGCAGCCAGTCAGAGAAAAGATATTCTGGTCTGCACCAAACTGTTGGACAGATGAATGAACAGACGGAGCAGCAAAGCTGCAGGAAACCCCAAAGAAGCCAAAGAAGAAAACTCTGACTAATTTTGAAACCTAATGATATTAATGAGGCAACACTGAGGCGAAAAAAATAATTCTTATTTAGGCAATCTCTAATGAAAAGTTGCCTTAAAGGGAAATTCTGTACTCTAATTGGCATTTAATCGGTTAGAGTGGATAAGAATAAGAATGTTTTATCTTTAAAATCATTTAATATTTATTATTGGATATTTCTTTTTAAACTTGATGTAGCAGGAGTGGAGAAGACGTGGAGAAGGACATCTCTCTCACACTTTAAATCAGATTAAATATTAATACATAAAAACTGAACTCTTACATTTGGGCTAAGAATTAAAAAACAAACATAGATGTCATACTGAGGTCATAATGGGATGGTACCCCTCCTCCTCCTCCTCCCTCCCTGCCTCTAATTGGTCAGCTCTGACGGGATTACACACCAATTTCCTCAACTGAACACTGTGAAGTTAAACCCTCGGACATCCAGGAAGGCAAAGAAGGTAAAGTCGACCGCGGTTAGTTTTCTGCGCCCCAAAAGAAGCTGTGGATAGATCAGATGTTAATGTTTGACACTAGAGAACAGGTCAGGTGTATGCTCGCCGGATTAAATGTGGTCTCTGCTGATGGTCGCCGCTGCGGCTGCTGCTTGTCCCGGGGTCTGCAACACTAATGACTGATATGGCTTCTTAACACACCCGCGTTTCAGTGAAACTGCTCGTCATATTCCTGCGGTTTGGAGAGCTGCTCATCATGATGACTCGGATTTTCTGGGGAACAATTTTACTCATTAGCGGTGAGTAGCCAACCCTGCAGAAAAGCGTCCGATTGTAATCTCACTCGTGAAAGTGACGTCAAACGCTGTGTTAAATGTTGAAAAACAATTAAATAGAAATTAAACAAAGTTAATAAGCTTGAATGTGAGCATTCCTCCCCCTGTGCTTTTTTTGGGCTCTATTATTTAACGTTATATAATCATTAAATTGAATAACTTTATTATTTATTTATTTTAAATGGCTTTAGTGGGTGTGTTTTAACTTATGTGGGTGATCTACTTGGACTAATTATTCTATCGACTATATTTGTGACTGGAAGGTGAAGAGTGTGTGCAGTCACATTTCTCATAATCGTTTGGTGTCAGTCATCACCTTAAACAATAAACCACCGCGCCTATTTCTAGGATCTATTTTCAGTTTTTTGGTTGTAATTGCGTGTCTTCACGGGACCAGCTGTATTTATAGTGCTTTCATCTCATCCTTTTAGTGGGTGCTTGACCCTGTTACTATTGTTGGGTGCCTGTTACTCAATGAAGCATTAATATCAAATTGAAGAGTAAGTCATAATGGTCCATGAGTAGACTGTTAGATATAACCTTCAGGTTGATCGTAATAAGGAGAATATGAGACACCTGGTTTTCATTTGGAGGGGTATGGAAGCTGCTTTCTGCCACTAAACAAAAACATTGTTATTGTTAATATTTTTTGCCATCCATAAGTCAGAATTTCAGGTTATTCTGTTACTGTCTCAATTTTGAGTAATTTTCTCAGAGGTTTGAGTTGGAAAGTGGAAATTTTGGCTTATAAAAGGAAGAAAAATATATATTTTTTTGGTCAGAAACAAGCTTCTATCGATGGGCAGCAATCAGATTATATTAATATGTATTAAAAAATGTTTCTATAGGTACTTCTACAATATCTATGGTACTCGATAGTGAGTTAACAGTGAAATTTGTGGTATTTTTGTCCTGCATGGTTTGGGGTGTTAATCCCATGTGTGTGATATTCACACTATACCTGCCCTACATTAACAGCTGTTTATGTTTCTCTCTGCAGGCTCTCTCTTTACCTTCAGAGCAGGGCACAGCAGTTCAGTAACTATTGAAGCCAATATTTCCATCAGTATAAACTCCACTGCTCCTCCAGATGCCTCCAGTAGCAGCTCTGCGGCAACTAGCAGCACAAGCACAACAATTCCAGCCACAACCAACATCCCTACAGTTATAAGTAAGCAAGTCATGATCCATGAAAATCTAAGGTCATGATTGAGATGTTTTCCACATGCCGCTGTCCTTTTATCCACTCTCTCTGTATCTGTAATCATATGTTAACAGGTTCTCTCTTTATAGTCGGACCAAGGCAGACAAATGCAACAGTTACTGATGCCACCATTTCTATTAATGCCACCTCCTCTGCTGCTAACACCTCAGCAAGCAGCTCTTCAACAAACACCAGCAGCAGCGCAACCAAAAGCCTCACTGGAACCACTACTATCAACATCCACCCTGTTAAAAGTAAGTTTCAGTATATGAGTATCACAAGTACGTGAAGATGCAGA
This sequence comes from Rhamphochromis sp. 'chilingali', assembly GCF_963969265.1. Classification (NCBI taxonomy): domain Eukaryota; kingdom Metazoa; phylum Chordata; class Actinopteri; order Cichliformes; family Cichlidae; genus Rhamphochromis; species Rhamphochromis sp. 'chilingali'. Next base: position 25,268,069 of record NC_137936.1, on the reverse strand, counting down.
GGAAGTCTAGGGTCGCTGTCAAACCATCTATAGGAATGTTTCCTGCTTTTCAAGTCATATTTCTGTTCATGGCAGCACACGTATACAATCACTGCGATGTTTCCCAACAGTGCATTAACATTACGCAGACAGTGTGGCGCGCGCTGATAATTGATCCTCTTAGTGTGAGTCAGGGAACAATTATGTTAAATGAAAGATTAGGGCCAGTGTATATGAGCAGTATACAATTAGCCGTTTTACAAAAGCTGCACCTACAGTGTTGAATTATTATCTGAAAAACACCCTTTCTTGCCCTAAAGGATGTATTCATTCTCAGTCCTACTTCAAATTGCCATCAAAATCACATGGAAAGTGAGAGGGGTTGTCAGGCAGATGCCTCAGGCACAACGGAGCGCTTTCACAGAGTCTGAAAGGAGGAGACAATACATGTAGACTGCAGTCCAACAGCCCATTTACCGTTGGAATGAAGTGTGTGACGAAGGCAGCGTGTAATACAACTATCTGTCTGGATGTTCATCGCTCTCACAAAGTGGCATCTGTTTTTGGATGGTTGTGCTGCATTCACATTTGTTTGAGTCAGTAGTGTAGGAATTTGGTTGGCTGTACTGCCTACGTAAAAGAAATGTCATGTTTTGTCCTTGTGTTCGTTTAATCGGTTATTTTTGTCCTGTTGTTTTGTTTCACAGGGAAAGCTGAGATTGCTGCTTGATAAAAAAGCTGCATTGTAGGCTTTATTTTTTTTTGTTAAGAACAATGCAACCTGCAGGGATGGGCACTCTCCTGAGTCCCAGTAAGACTGATGGGAAAAGATTTTGTTTGCATCCTCCCACTGGGGGTTTTCATTGACGTTCTTTACTGTAATTGTTCCTCTCAGGTACAATGAAAGACGTAAGCCACCACAAAGCCGTCCGCAGCTGGGAACTAAAGTCTACCGTTTGTGGCGTGGGTGTGTCAACTGTAGGATTTCGTAGGTGGTGTTGTTTCAGGTCTTGGTAGATTTATACTATTTTTAGAGTTATCACATCCACCTTTGTCATCCTGACTATTGTAAATACAGGCACTGGGATTGCATATGATTTACAAATTTTGGGTAAAATTTACAGATATGAAGAGACTGAGTTAAAATACTGAGCTCCTGTAGGCTGCTCATTTACCATGGGTACAGTCATATTAAGCAATCTGTTTGAGCCTCCTTTTGCTTTCAGACCTGTCTTAATTCTTCATGGCAAACACTCATCAAGGTGCTGGAAACATTCCTCAGAAATTTTGGTCCATAGTGACACGACAGCATCCCACAAGTGCTGCAGATTGGTCCACTGCACATGATGTGACTTTCTCATTCTACCCCATCCCAAAAAGTGCTCAGGTGTTACTAGGGATGGGTACCGGTATCCGGTGCCATCGTTCTGACATAAACGGTAGTAACCAGACTGAAAAGCAGAGCACATTTCGGTGCTTTATTTCCTGAGATGTCATACACTTTAGATTCTAGCCAATCATTTTACGTTTCCGAGGATAGTAGGCGGGTCCAGGTACATACGTTCTTTTAGAGCAGAGCTACAGATTAAAACAGTGTTGCCAACTTAGCGCTATATTTAGCGAGTTTTCAGACCCCTTAGCGGCTTTTTTTCTAAAAAGAGTCGCTAAAAAAAGACGTGAAAGCGCGTATTGCTTTTACTCTCAACAAGCAGCGGGTGCTGTAACGCAGTCAGTTCTTCTTTTACTCTTTTACTCTTATGCTGTTTTGTGGATCACAAAGTTTAAAACTACTTAAACACACACACAAAGTAACTCACCAGAGTGCCTATTTCGGGTCACTTTTGCCGGTCCAAGCCCGGGTAAAGGAGCAGGGTTGGAATTGTGACATTAAAAAAACAAAACAATAATTGCTAAAAGAAATTTAATTTGTAGTTCTAAATAAACTCTAAATGCATTTAGGACGTTTTTTACTCACTTTGTCTCTTCCACGATGTTATAATCTATTATTATTATTATTATTATTATTATTATTTCTCTCCAATTATGCAAATTAGGCGATGACGTCATTTAGCGACTTCTAGCGACTTTTAGGACAACCAATAGCGATTTTCCTTACTGAGGAGTTGGCAACACTGGATTAAAAATGCCCAAGGCGAAGTGGTCAAAAGTCTGGCTGTACTTCACAGCAAAATATGCAAACTCAGCAGCCTGCAACAAGTGCTTTAAGCTGATACTGTGATACTGTCAAAGGAGGTAACACCTGAAATCCGATGAAACACCTGGCGACGCATAGCTTTTTTTTTTTTTTTTTAAAGCCGAAAAATGCGGCTGTATTTGATAGCTTGCTGAGACCTCACACCGTGCACATCTACTGCGCGTGGGTTGCCTGTTATCTGGAGTAAGCAACATCCCCCCAAAACCCCGAAGAGTAGAGTCCTGGCCCCTAGCCCTGCCAGTGTAGCAGAAATGATAACTGATGATGATGCAGCAGCAGCCTTCTTCTCTGCGTGAGTAGCTTAATGTTGTTCGTGTGTAATTTACGTTGAGTAGGCTAACCACGTTATTACATTAATGCATGTAAGGTGAACTAGCAAACATCATCATAGCTACATGCGGCTGTCTTCTTGTTTGATGGCAGATACTCCCTTCACCCTGGCCAAAAAGGCTAAAATGACCAAAGAAAAAGTGGAAAACAGTTAAACATGAGAGGTTTTTGGACAAAGTTTGTTTTTTCCATTGTTTAAGCACTGCTTCCAGCCAAGAGTGATGCCATAAATCCCCTATAGCTGCAGAAAAGGCTAACATTGTTATCTTTTTACAAATAAACAGCTGAACATGAGAGGTTTTTGGACCAATTTTGTGTTCTCCATTCTTTAAGCACCGGTTTGAGCACCATTTAAGCACCGGCACCGTTTCAAAAGTACCAGTTTGGCACCGGTATGGGATAAAACCTAAACGATACCCTTCCCTAGGTGTTACTAAGGGAACCAAAGTGTGCCAAGTAAATATCCCGCATGCCTTTACATCACTATCCTGAACCTACCATCTGAATGTTGCAGCATGCACTCATCTATCCAAGCATGTTTTTCCAGTCTTCTTCTGAGCAATTTTGGTGGCGCCAGGCAAATCTTAGCCTCAGTTTCTTGTTCTTCAGGAGTAACACCCAGTGTGGTCTTCTGCTGCTGTAGCCTATCTGCTTCAAGGTTTGTCAAGTTCTGCATTCAAAGATGCTTTTCTGCAAACCCTGGTTGTAACAAGCGGTGGAGTTACTGTTGCCTTGCTTTTGGCTTTAAGCAGCCTGGCCATTCTCTTCCCATCACCTCTGGCATCAACGAGGCATTTTTACCCAGAGAGCTGCTGCTGCTTTTTCAGTCCATTTGCCGTCAGACCTAAAGATGAGAGCAGGTCAGCAGTTTCTGAAATGCCACCACCAACCAAACCACATTCAAAGTCACTTAAATCACCTTTCTGCTCCATTCTGATGCTTCAGGTCGAACCTGACCATGTCTACATGCCTAAATGCACTGAGGTGCTGCCATGTGATTGACTGATTACATATTTGTGTTACTGGATTGAACAGCTTTACCTATAAAATGGATTTCTACTAGCTAGCTACTCTACCAAAAGACTTTCATTTTGGTTATTAGCTTCAGTGTGAAACACTACTGCAAAAACACTCTGTCAACTTTAAACATGGTAACATCATTAAGATCAACAACATGAAGAGTAACACCAACATTATGTCTCATCTCAACAGAGTTTGTAGCAGCAGCGGTTCGGTCTCATTTCGACGACTGTCCAGACTCCCACCGACACTTCTGCTTCCACGGCACGTGCCGCTTCCTTATACTGGAAGAGACACCCGCATGTGTGTAAGTTAGCGGATTTATGGTTATAAAACACCACCTTTGCATCCTGTCTGTGGTCTCACATGAAAAACAACACTTTTACAGTTTAAAGCTGAAACTGTTTGAAACTGAAATTTAAGGCACTGCAATCCTGCTGATGTACAACCTGCTGTTCAAAAGTGTTGCAACACTGAGCAAAATGTAAATCCAAAGAATTATTTGAAAAACACGTCAACGTCCCACTGAACAGAAAATGATACCAAGGCAGTGTTATGTGAGCAAGATCCCCTCATCACCTCTGCCTTTGGTGACAGTCTGCACTTTGGGAATGAGGAGACCCATTGCAGATGTTTTGAAATCTAAATGCTTGTGATTATTAATTTCTGTAGAATATCAGCTGCTCAAAACTTTGAGATCTCCTGGGTTTTTTCTTTTTGTTTGTTTTGCTTTTTGGTTCATAAAGCTCCAAACACTTAAACAAGTCAGGACTGAAGACTAACTAAGCAGTCTTTTTTTTTTTTTTTTTTAATATATTCTTCATTTGGTTTGGGATCGTCTTGTGGAAACAATTAAGGCCTGCTTGAGCCATTAGACCATCAGTGAGTGCATCATAATCTTATTCATGTCAATGGAGTTTGCAGTGTTTTATTATCTCAAATACACAAATACATATGGTTTAGTCTTTATGGCAGAATCTAAAGCTGCTTTTGTGGATAAAAATACAAACTTTTGTCACTGATGTTGTGTGGGTTTTTATTATTATTATTTTATTCCTGAGCTAACGCAATGATGTCCAGTACAGGATATTTTTAATGTTTTTAAACATTAAAAATATCCCGTGGCCCCAGTTTTCAGGCCTGAAAATTGTGGCCAGTTAGTTCTTACAGAGAGTTTCTTGGATTTTGTGAATCTTTTATTATGTCATATACCAATACAGATATTTAAATCTCCATATTTGCATAATTGTTGAAGTTTGACCCCCCCCCCCCCCCCCCCCCGCGTCTTTACACCTAAAAATAACAAAAAACCAAAAACGCCTGCTTTACAGGTGTTACATAAACCTAATTATTTGTGAGATGTTCCACCGGGTGTGTAGGGTTTGTTTTTGGTATTATATTGAGCCTTTCTATATAATTTTTGGTGACCAGAGATAATTCGAGCCTTTAAATCATTTAGTTCACATCAAGATGGCCCTGTTCTGTGATAGTGCTGTTCTGCTACCCTTTGCAAAATGATTTAAAAACAGATTTACATTTTGCATTCTGGTGTCTGTGGTATCAATATGATTCATTGGATGAAATCACAATCTTTAACTACAACTGTTGTAACTTTCCATTTTAGCCAGCAGTGGTGTCATGAAAGTCCATCAGCGGCTCTTTTTCATCCAGATTTTCTGTGTTGCAGATGTCATCCAGGCTTTATCGGGATGAGGTGTGAGCATGCAGACCTCCTCGCTGTAGTTGCAACCAATCACAGGCAACAGACCATTGCCACGATGCTGGTGTTGTGTGTGATTGGGTGTGTTCTCATCATGGTGTTATGTACAGTCTTACAGTAAGTTACATAAATATCTTGTGCTGTAAGCAACAGATTAATTGAAAATTAGATGAAATTGATGCCACAGTGAGTTTGCTTGGTCTATTTTTCTTCCAGCTGCTGGTGGAGACAGGACTGTCGCAGGCGCAGCCACGCACATCACCATGTTACAGAAAAGCACGGCGTGTCCTGCTGTCCATCTGAGAGTGGTACTTGACTTTACTTTCTTATTACAAAGTGCATTTTTAACTTCATAGTTCCACTTACACACTGCAGGGGATGCAGTATCCATTAGATGAATATGAGAGGGTGGAAGCTGAGAGCAGTGAAGACTGTGGGCAACTAATATGGGCTGTCAACATTTGCCGTGTTTGCACAGAGAGTGCATCCATTTATCTGTCTGTGATTACGGTTAAAATTTTCTGTTATGGACATTATTTTTAATGAAATCATTTCTTTTTCTCAATACTTCCTGACAGCTGTGTGTGGCTCAGAGTTGTTTGAAGAGCTTCTGCATTAAGCACAAACAGGCCACAGAGATTTCTAGTAAGATATTGTCAGGGACCCTTTTTAGACTAGTGAACACCAATCTGTGAACATGTTTGTGACTGGTGTAACTGGACAACAATGCAGATAGAAGGTGCAATCACAAAGATTCAAAACGCTGGGAAACGGACATTAAAAAAACTTGGCAGATAAATGTATATCACATAACGTTTTTTCTTTCAAGGTCAACTTTGGACTGCTTGGAGTACTTTTATTAGTAGTAGTTTTTAAATTCTTATATTTTGCCCTCCGTTATCCCCTTGAACTGAATTTATGATGTGCGCTTCACCCCACCCAGGCAGTTGAGGCAGCTGGTGGCCCCTCCCCGACTGCAGTTCTGCTGTAGCACTCTTCCTATTGCAAGGGAGTTTGTTCTTCCCACTGTTGCCAAATGCTTGTGTTGGGTTATGTGTTATAGTTTTGTAGGATCTTGACCTAGCTATATAAAGCAACTTGATTGTGTAGGTCTGGCCAGTAAACTGTGTGCTGGTGCATGCTGGCAAAATATACTACTTTAAAAGTCTTGAACCGTTGATTACTAGAACTTTGAATTCAGTTAAAAGTCCCGCTCCTGCTCCTGACCTCTCCATCATTGGGATTGCAAACTGTGGTCTCTTCAGGTTATAGATGGAGACCCAGCTCTCATCAGCAGTGACGATCCCCTGTAAAGGTTCGGTTAGTTGATAGTGATTGTTATTTTTAGATCATTTCCACGAGGGAGCTAAAAATAGAAGGCCCTCTGGAAGTAGGAAAGGGGTGCAAAAAGTAGAGTTTCTATGGAAAAAAAAAATTAAAAAAAAAATAATCATCATACCTCATGTACCACAACAGCGTCACCAATTTAATGTTCGTCTTTTGTGGAATTTGTTGATGATCTTCTGAATATTAACTATTTAGACAATTCCTTAACATAAACATAAATGTTTGGGCTTTGTCTTTCAGTGGTCTGAGAAAACATCTCACTTGAACATGAGCTCTTCGTTTCATGCCGTGTTCAGTCTTCCTCATCTGCCTGGTCCTCAAACCCCACGGCTTGCATCCAAAGTGGTACAGCAGGCCAGAAGGGAAGTGATAATACAGTATCTTAAGTGTGACTGAGGTAGGCCTCCTTCATGTGGGAGGTTAAATGCTCCATTTCTCCTATCTGATGACTGGGACCTTTTGGACTTCAACAATCTAGGAATGTGTTTGCTTTGCTCTTTGATTCTACGAAAATACTCAGAATTGCAGCAGACTGTTTGACCCTCTGAGACTGATGCTGCCGCCAAATCATGCATGAGAAGAGCCCTGTGTGTCCTGATTAGAGTTTATGGCTGGCCTAAAGGACATGGGAATTTATCTATAAGGCCATTAATCACCCTGTGTGGATGCTGAATAGAAAAGGCGTTATTTCAAGCTGCAGGACAAGAATAATTCACTTGAGTCATACATCCCCAATTCCTATTTTTGTCTTTTAATATCTTTGCACATTTTCATCAGAACACTATGAGCATGAAGGACATTTTAATAATTTCTGGTGTGGGGAAACCGGTGCTTTAACATGTTTTAGTGTCTGTTTTTAGGGAAGGAACTCACTTCACTCGACAGAAGTAGAAATTGTTAGACTCATGCACATTGATTTCCTGATCTTAAATCAAAATGTATATGCAGAGACTGCAGCTTTAAGTTATTCCTGTAGCGTTTTTGATGAAACTTTCTTTATTGCTCCTGAAGCGAAAATGGTTGTCAGTTTCCGTTTTTTAATTCCTAAGCTGTACCTGTACATGTGCATGCATCAGAGGTTCTTTGTTTTTTTTCCCTTTTTTTTTTTTTTTTTTTTTAAATTTGCAAGCAAGAACTCTACCAACACGAGTGGCCACTTTATCCTACAGTACCTTTGGAAAATTGCGCTCATCTGCAAGCTTCTTCACTGCTTATAAAAAAGCTAAACAAAACAGCACTCACTGCACGATGTAGACACTTAAATGCATCCACATACGAGAGATGCCATTTCTAACTGCCTGAACGAGCACTGATGGGACTAAGCACGCGGTTTGCACATATACCCCTAAGCATGCATGCACTTAAATCACAGCTTTTATTTTAAATGCAAAGCATACGAGTGCCGTGTTTATAGCAATGCTCAAAAAAAAAAAAAGGAAAAGGGAAAAAAAGCCTCTGAAGTTTAAAGTGGTTATTTTGAAATTTCTAAATAATTTTATGTTACTGGTAAGGGAATTAAAGGACAAATTGACACTATTGTGAAGCATGTGCACATGCTTTGTGTGTTCACTGTGAATGTGATGGCGTTTCTATGCCAAAAGCCTCTGAGTGGATGATAAACTTGTCTTTGTTTACAGTACGTGATTTTTGCATTGCAGAATTTGCATGTGTATTGCAGGATTGAAACAGATATATTTGGGGGATTTGCTGGGTGAACACATCCTGCTGTTGAGCTTCTCATGCATTATCCCTTTATGGTGCCAGACTTATGCTGGCACAACTGGAAAGCCTCCATTATTTGTTTTCCAATGAAGAATTAAATATGCAAGTGTGTGTCTGTCTCTTTCATATGTCTCTTAATTGCTGTTCCATCTCTCAAGTCTCTTTTTCTATTCCTTGCGTGACCTTCTTTTCACTTGTGAAGCGCTCGCTCTCTCAAAATACCCTAATTTTCTGATCTTCTACTCTATTTTTCTGTGCCATTGAATATTTCAAGATGCAGTAATGCCAACACGGAACTCTGAACCCCAGGCACATTTGAACAAAGAGCTGCAGTCTTGAGTGCTTTTATGGCTGAGGGAAACGTTTTGTCCAGCTTCTGCTATATAGCCATTCAGCCTGTTTATTTATTAATTTCTTTATTTCACAGAATCTATACCCATTCACATTCAAACATTCATCCTCCAATATGAGTCCGCTTCACGTGCTGACATGCTGGGCTTTTGTTTTGATTGTAAGTCACTGGATTGACATCTTCCCTCATGACATGCTGCACCTCCTCTCCTCTTCCCTTTGGCTCTCTGCATGAGAAGCTTGGTTTTGGTTTTTTTGCAATCCCATTATGCCTGCAATTGGATTTCTGTGGAGCCCTTTAGAGCCGTCTGGCTGAGCTACTAAACCAGCTTTGAATTAAGCAGCTCTTACGGATGACTCCCTAAAGATATACAATACCCTTCAACGTACAAGCATTCGTACGGGGAAAAATTTTACTGGACACGACTCAAGGTGAAAATACGACTTGGGGAAAAAAAAATTTTTTTTGAACACTGTGGGAGGGGTGTCGTCTTTTTTTTCTTCTTTCTTTTAAAAATTAAAAACATTGACATTCTTCCAAAAAAGATTTAATCTGTATTCTATAAGAGGCTGGAGCTTGCTGTAAATAGCAATTCCACTTTGGTCTCTCTGCAGCTCTTTTGATCCTCAGTCCAACATTCCCAGTATCTGCCTCTGACCAGATGGTTTAAAGTGGGTACTTACAAAGGTATTAGGGTTAAGCAACCCTGCCTTGTTCCCCTCACTGCTAAGCACTGAGAAATATCATTAGGGATGATCAGAGCTTTTTAGCTCCTGTAAAGCGGCCTGCTAATGAATAACCTTTTAAAGAAATGTACCTGCATAGCTGATGCTGAGCACAAATTGAGAGAATGCAGGCAACTTTCAGGACACTTTATTTTACAGCAAGACTCCTGCCATGATATTTCAGCTGATCTGTGGATGTTTTATGTGACTTGACACAATCAATTGCAAATACATTTGCTGCCTACAATTCATAGCAGCTCTGCTCAAAGCAGATGGTTACTCGGTTGTTTTGTATAATTTCCCTAAATGTGGGGACAAGTTCCAAATAACCGATTATTAAAAAAGATGGTAAAAGAATTGACATGTCCTGAGTGCTGCAAAAACATTTCTGGGCTTGTCTTCTAAAACAATTCCTCCAGTGGTTAATATAAACTTCCTAATTAAAAAAAAAAAAAAAAGTTGTAGTCCTCAGTTATGCTTTCCACTGGCACTACCTTGGTGCCAGCAGACATTTTAGCCTGATGGTGCAGATATGACATTACAGAGAAGCAAAGACACAAAATATAGACTTCAGTGCTGATTTTTTTTGCAGTCAACCATCTTAAAGTCACTGACATCAATAAAATATAAATCAAGTCAATGCACACAGCCATATAGATGTGCTCAATACGACCTCACTGGTTATTTGTGCTGGTCTTATTATTTCAGAAACCACTGATCAACTGGGATCTTTCCCAAACAAGCATCTTTAGGGTTTACAGAGAATAGTTGATTAAAGAGAAAATACCCGGTGAGCAGCAGTTCTCTTGCAGAAAATGCACTGTGGCTACTACATGTCAGAGAATAACCAGACTCCTTTGAGCTGATAGGAAGGCAACAGCATCAAAACACGTTACATCCAAGGTATGCAGAACAGCATTGCTGAACGCATAACACCTTGAACCTTGACGACCACACAGGGACTTCAGTCAAACAGGAAAATTAACACATTTGGACAGTAGATTAGGAAAAGAAAGTTGCCTCGTTTGATGAGTCTCGATTTCTGCTGTGACAGTCAGTTGGTAGGGTCAGAATTTGGCTTAAAACACCAGAAAACCATGAATCTATCCTTTGGGACACTGTACCAAATGAGCCGATTATTATTGCGCAACATGTCCACTCTTTTATGACCACAGTGTTCCCATCTTCTAATGTCACAAAGCTCAGATCATCTGAAATAGTTCTCTTGGACATGGCAATGCACTAAAATGGGCTCTAGTCTCCACACCTTGATCCAACAGAGCACCTTTGGGATGTGGGGAACAGGAGATTTGCATCATGGATGCGCACGTGCCAAACAGCATATGGCAATTGCATGCCATCATATCAACATGGACCACAATCTCTCAGGAATGTTTTCAGAACCTTGTCGAAGGTCTGACAGTTTGCTGCCTCACTTCATATTCTCTATTTTCAGAGACACAGTATAGTTAGAGGCTTATTTTTCCCAACATATTTTATAATACAAAGACATGAAACATAACTATACAATATGTTAAGATTTCTTTACATTTTTCTATCAGCATTTCATTTGTCTTATGAGGATGAAGTAGTTTGATATACTTAAGTCAACAGTCCATACATTATTTTGCTAATTAAGCCAGTTTGTTCTGAGTAGATTTCACTTGACACAGTTTGTTTCTACTGTAACCAAACAAATTTCCCACGTGTGGGACTAAAGGTTATCTTATCTTATGACTCATGTTAGTTCATATGCTGCTGGAGCCGTGACGGCAGCTCATCCAGTGAAATCAGCCGATGCTCCCTAGGAACATCGAGTTGGCCATCCTTATGTCTGTCTAAAAGGAAGCCGTGAATACCCATAGACCGAGAAGTGAGGTAATCATTAACATAATGGTCCCCAATATGAGCTACTCTATCAGCTGGCACACCACATTTTTGCAGTGCCTGACTAAAGATGGCCGGACTGGGCTTTGCTACACCAGCCTCTTCTGATGTTATTAAAAAGCTAAAGTATGACAACAGCCCACAAACGTGTAAGATTGCTTCCAGGCGGTTGTCAAAGTTGGACACCACACCCAGCTTCAGTCCAAGAGAAGAACAACTCTCCAGAGCCTTCTTTGAGTCTGGAAATACCTGAAACAAAGGAATATTATACAGTTTAATATGACATTCTCCAAACATCGGGGGCAAAGTTTAAGTTGCTTTACAAGTCAGATATTTAATGTGCTCTGTTCTTCTGGTTCAGTATGAAATGCTTATTATGATGATTATAGTTAAAAGAAAATACACATCCTGTAGCCTTTATTTATATATTGTTGCATAAAATTTAAAAAAGCATTATTCGAGGAACTGTTTAAAATCTTTAAACAAGGTGTTTTAGGTGTATGAACGTGTCAGTGATCATTTACCTCCCAGTTATCTGCGCTGCAGAAGTTATGGTAAAGATTGTTGGCTACTGTGTTTAGCAAGTCTGGCTCCTGTACACCACACTGAGCGAGAGTGTCCCGCACCACCCCCCTCCACCATGACTGTCCATTCAGGCCCTGACTGATGCCGTAGTTTGGGTATCTACTGGAATACTGTCGATAAACCTGCCGGAAAGCAGCGTCGACCTCCACAGGACTGAGGCTCAAGCCCATACGCTCTGCCTCCTTGCAGTACTGCTCTCCCACAGATGAGCGCACCTTCAGCAGGGTGTCCTTCACATCCCATAGCACCCAGCGCAGAGGAGCTCGCATCACACCTGATGGACACCAAAGAGAAGACAACAGCTGAGCAAAATATGAGTTATCTAATCAGGCTGTTTCACACAGAGAAACATGTTTGAATATTATTAACATTATTTATTTTCTTGTTACGGGAACTGTTTTTCAGGGTGACGATTTTAAGACATTCAAAACTGCTGCTGTAATACTAAGCGTGACCAATTTGACCACTGGTCAACAACATTTCCTGTATTTTATTACACTTTTATTATTGAATATGTTTTAATTATAGTCTGACAGTATTTGCTGAACCACAGCGTTTATTAGCCACAGTCATTAATGATCTATTGTACAATTGCTTGTCTCTGTCGTACCTACCAAGGTGTGATGATAGTGAAAGTGGCCAGTGGGTGACACTGTGGAGATTCGTGTGAGATTCATGTTTTACATTGAAACTGCAACATAATCCTGGCATTACTGCTTCAAATATTTCACTGTATCACAAAGCCTCACTTTGCCCATTATTAGATCTTACAATACAAGAGAGAAACCCCAACAACTGGGTAATCCTCCAGAAAGCACTTGATGACTGTTGGAAAGAAGAAATTACTTTTCATAGGAAGCAAGCCTATCCCAGCTACCATAGGGCGAAAGGCAGGGTATAACCTGGACATGTCACGAATATGACGCACAGCTAACAGACAGAGAGACAGACAACCATCCAAACTCGCGTTCACACCTATTGCCAACTTAGAATAACCAAATAACTAACGATAACGAACCACATGTCTTTGGACTCTGGGAGGAAGACAAAACTCACGCAGAAAGGTTGTGGAGGAACTCAGGTCTCACCGCAGGACCTTCTTGCGGTGAGACAACGGTACTAACCATCATACCACTGTGCTGCGCAGGTCGTCTAATGCTATTAAAATACTTCAGATCCTTCTACTATCCACGTACAGAGGTGTCTGATCTTCCAGGAATGGCGATATTATTTTCAAGGAGGACTGAGTGGTCAGTGTGCAATGACCTCATGTTGATCTCTAATCTGGAACATAATAAAGTTTAGCTTGGCAGCACATTTACCATGGGGGTATACCCTGCTGGATAAGTCCAAATCCTGTTTCGTTGTGTAGCTCCAGGTTTCAGTTCAACTCATATTTGGTTTTAGCAACGTGTTTCTTGCCCCCGAGGTCACCATAATTGGATATGTAAGAGTGGAGTTTGACAATAACTACGTAGCGTTTCTCTGACCAGTGTCCCGTGAAAACAAACTAACGTACCTGCCCGCACACAGCAGTTTAACAGCAGAGGCCAAAGCTTCAGCTTACAGCAAAAACCTCAAATTAGAAAAATGCCGAAATGATACTGAAGTCTTCTCAGCTGTCAACGAAAATAAACAGCGACTAAAGTTAGCTGCCTGCTTTCTTCTTCGTCCTCTTTTCTACTCTGTTCTCTGAGTGGCGGCTGCTACTGCCATCTTCTGAAACAAACCGTAAAAATTCACACACAAAACAAACAAACAAAAAAAAACCCCCCAATAAAATACCAATTATTCTTCCACGTCTCCCAGCTTGTTACTACACACAATAAGCGGCTGTTTAATAATTCTGGTGGAAGCTCTGGTGGCGTTTCTCTACTTATATAAGGACTAAAATAGCGTACACATACATCCATTCCAGTAGATGGCGGTATGGCCAAAAATAAGGAATGAAAAGCGTCATCATGTACGCATGCGCGTAGGCTCACATGGAAGAAAGTGGCAGTAGAAACAAAACAACTGTCACTCGTCAAAATTTCCATGACATGTAGTCTTTTTTAATTAGTTTTATTATTTTTCCAAGACATAAGTATAATCTGATGCTGCTGAATAATGGCAACTCCAGCTATTCGGACGTTTCGGAAGTTAGAGGGCCTGTTCTGTGTCTACAAACCTGCTGGTGTTCACTGGAAACTGGTACGGGACAGCATCGAGACAAATCTTCTTAAAGGTGAGTGTAGTTTATTTTTCACTGGTGTCTTGTGGTCCTGTTGTCAATCACCCATGCGTGCTGTTAAACTGAGGCATGATGCAGCTAATACTCAGCATGCCTTTAACTTAACACTTGAATGTCCTTGCGTGTATTACACCTCAGGTTTGAATGCTGCGCCTTCCCAGCCACTTCCCCACGAGGTTCGACTCTTAGCACAACCCAGACACGAGAGTGAAGCGTCCAAAGGACTCACGGTATCAGCAGTATCGGTTCCTGTACTATCCAAGCACCCTCTGGGTATGTACATCCACCTTACTGAAAATGTTAACAAGTGTTGTCTCCGCTCTGAAGATACATTAACAGATACATTAAGATACATTTATCTGACCTCATGGTCCATGCAGCTGTTTTGTTAGCATCATTGTGAAAAACCAAGTGCAAGTGAAACCAGCTGCACCAACCTCTCGTCCCTATCACTCCACCTTTAAAGTATAAACACCTTCACAACACAGTCAGATGCTTTAGTTTGCAGTAAATCATCAGGTGGCAAAGTTCACAGCCCTTCTTTTACAAAAAAAGACAAAACTTAAAATCTGTTACTTTTACAGAACAAGTGAAAAAAGTACACTCTCTTTCTTTTCTACAGTTTTACATGTCGCAGCATTAAAAAAAAAAAATCCTCTGATCTCCAGCAAGTCTTCACATTTGGTAAATATGACCTCGGATGAACAACAGTGGATAACATAATTTTGTGTCATTGTTTATTTAACAAAAATTAAGCCAAATTTCAGAGGCAGTGTGTGGAAAAAAATTAAATACACAATTGTGTATAGACTTTGATTGAGTGATCATCAGCCAGTGTGACCACCTTTATAAAAGCAGAAAGAGGCAACAGGATGAGGCAGTTATAAGGTCATGCCAAACAATCTGAAGTCCACCATTCTACAGTTGGAGTGATCATTATAATGATTATTATAATGTAGAGAGATGAGACCAAAGTGGAAAGTTTTGGCCATAATGGTCATTGGCCATTTTTACACTCTGCCTCAGCATTTCAGAAGCCGAGATAAATAAATGAGACACAGTGTGTCATGTTGTTGTTCATCTTAGGTTGTATTTGCGTCATTTTTGGTAGCAGATGATATTTGACACATAAACCCTTTGATTTAAAAGAGGTTGTACTTTCTTTTTCACAACTTTTTTTCCACTTTGATATTGAACAGTGTTTATAACTTTTTCTGTGGAGACACAGAAATAACAGATTTCTGTGTCTCCACCGTTTTACCCTGTAACAGGTCATCCATGAAATCTGGTTTCAATTTAGATGTGACTGGAGTAAATTAAACCTCAGGTGTGGTGAATAACACTGTAGTGAGTGAATATAATGTTTCATTTTGATTTTAGTCACAGGACCTGAATTCCAGCATATCCGAGTTGGAGTCGGACATCGCCTCGATACTTTCTCCTCGGGTGTTCTAGGTATAATTTTAGAATTGCTCATTTGAAAAAAATCATTTGTTAATTACAGTGTTGGCATTCGTTTTGTGAATGATCTGAGAATATCCACATATTTCTAAAATGTAAAACGTCAAACACACAATAATAACATGGACTGAACCATCACTCACAACCACTAGCACTTTATATAGCCTCTGTAGAAATTATCCACATATCTCACTTATCTTAACTGCATCACTGTATAGTTCTGTGTAAATAATCATTCTGTACAAACGATAATTTTTAATCCTACAAGTGTTTATAACTTGCATAGTTCGCATTTCTGTATAACTGTATATCTCAGATTTCTGTATAGTTTTTTATTTCATATTTATATCCTGTTCATAGCCTGTTCATAGCTTGTACTCACTACAGCCTGTACATACTTATAGTTATAGAATATTCATAACATACTTCATACCGTGTACATTATAACATACCATAATAGACCCATTTCTGTAATATACTTACATATCTATATTACTGCTAATATATATTGTAATATATCTATATCATGGCTAAAGCACTTCTGGATGGATACAAACTGCATTTCGTTGCCCTGTGCATGTGCAATGACAATAAAGTTGAATTCTATTCTATTCTAGTTCTTGCCGTTGGGAATGGAAACAAGGCGCTGAATGATTTCTACACCACAAGAGTGACGAGGGTAATTTGTAATTTTCTCTCAGACATAAACTGATGCAGTTCAGATCCAACGCTGACAGATCCAATTCTACAATATTTCTTGCAGGATTATACCCTGGAGGCTGAATTTGGAACTGCAACAGATAATTTCACTAACACAGGTCGAGTTGTGGAAAGATCCACCTATGGTATGAATAATTTCTCTTTTAGTTTGAGCTTCCTCAATCTTTCACTTAAAATAGCAAAGTCCTTTTTGATAAAGTATCATGGCGGCACAAAGGTGTTGTGTTTAGAATTGTCACCTCACAGCAGGGAAAGGGTCTTGGCTACGAATCCACTGACCTGCTGGAGTCTTTGTGAGGACTATGTTCTCCCAGTCCTTGGGCTGGTTTCTCTGCAGTCCATAGACATGCGTGTCAATTTAACTCAAAAATATGGTGACTCTTATGGTGACTCTAAATTGGCCGTAGATGTGAATGTGAGTTGTCTGCATCTCTTTGTTAGCCCTGCAACAGAATACCGACCTGTACAGGGTGTACTCCACCTCTTGCCTTATGGAAGTTCAGCCCTGCCTGTGACTGAATTGTGTATGTGGTTTTAAAGGTTTTATAAGAGCAGTTCTAATTTATATACCTGAAGTGCAAGAATATAAGCAAAACACTTGTTATGTGAACTGATGTCCCTTTAAATATACTTAAAAAAAGCTGTCTCCTAGATCACATCACACAGGATAAGCTGGAGAGAGTGCTGTCAATGCTGGAGGGAGTCAACCAAAAAACATTGTTGACGTAAGACGTTACATTTCTGTAAACCTAATAATGGCATCTTTTACCCTCTGCTTTTGCATAAGACCCTCTGTAAATATTTGCAACAGTACTAAACGATATTTGATTAGTTTCTTTTTTGCTGTACAGGTATTCCAGCATAGACATGCGCTCACAGGAAGCCTATGAGATGGCTGTGCAAGGTTTACTGGGTCCAGAGGGGAAATCGACACCCATCTTGACCGGCTTACGTTGCATTCGCTTCCAGCCTCCCAACTTCACATTAGGTAATCTTCACTTGAACACATAAAACATATTTGATGATTTAAAAAAAAAAAATGCGGGTCAAGTTTCAAACATGTCTCCTGTTTTTACAGAGGTGCAGTGCCTAAATGAGACTCAGAAGTATCTGCGTAAAATTGTGCATGAGATAGGACTGGAACTGCGTAGCACAGCAGTGTGTAATGGAGTACGACGCACCAGAGATGGACTTTTTACCCTACAGGACGCTCTGATCCATCACCACTGGACTGCTGCTGATGTCATGCAAGCCATCCAGTTGTATCATTCCACTAAGAGAAATAAAAAACCTTCGAAGGCAGCGAACAAGACATCTGCATTACAAACGTCTGAAGACAATATCACAGAAACTCAACAAAGTGAAATTAATGACGGAGTTGCTAGGTAGATCGTGTAAAATAACTAGTCATTTAAGGCCTATCATTGACCTATGACCCGATCAAAAAAATATTTTATGATGCTGCATAACTTCCCACAGTTTAGCACAGTCAGGAAAGAGGTTTGCAGACTAGAAATCCCGGTGAACATTTGACCAGGATTTGTATACAGGATGTGTATACAAATGGTTGTAAACATTTAAAGCAATACTTTTGTAAAACCCATTGAATTAAACCCAGAAGTCTGCACATATCAATCGATATAAAATTCACTGTGGTGGAAAACAAGAACTGTATTTTGCAATGCTGTAGTATTGCTTAATTCCTTAATGTTAATATTATTTCTTATATTCTGAATGAATTTACAATAATAAAGACCAAAAAGAATGCACGCGTTTGATTATGATATCAGTTTAATTGCTGTGGGTTTGGGTTTTTTTGTTGTTGTTGTTTTTTAGGTCTGTAGATGAGTTCAAATACATGCTTTACTGGCACAAATACTCCCCCAGCTGGCCAAAGGTCAACATTACACTTGTTTTGGTGGCTCCAGACATTGATTAAATTTAAACCAGTAATGTCAAACTAGTAGTGATTAGACTAACTGGAGTCATACTCAGGTCTGATCCTTGTTAAGTTTCAGTGTATGTGGGAAATAAGCAAACCAAAGAAAAGCAGCCAGCTTTCCATTTAAGAGAAATGATAGAGGGTCTGTGCCACAGGATAAAAATGGTAACTTGAAATTAAACCACTTTGCTTCAATTTAAAATGTTTGGGTTTTTTTTTCACAGCATTATGGTGATGTCTAAGATTAAAGAATTTAGTAATGTGAAATTATTTATGGGGAAATGAGCTGAATCTTCAACAGCTCGTGCACAGCAGGGGTCCAGCTCCAAATAGGAAAAACTGGAGCCCTGCAGGGCCTGAGCTGTTGTTCTTTAACTTTTGTCATTGGCTTGTTTTTCTGGCTCACCACCTGCCCTTGTTCTGATGCGGATTTGCATGCATTCTTCTATTTTTGCTTGCTGAAAGACAAAAAAGTATAACCATGTTAAGCTCATCTGCAACAGCAGAAAAATCTACCATTGCCAGGTAGTTTGATGTTATTGTTGTTTTAACATGTTTAAGCCTGAAACAGAAATAACCACATTACTCAACTGAACTTCTCATAGGTGGGTACATGATTCCCATGGGATCAGTAGTTCTCTTTCCCACAACACCTCCTTTGGGACTATATGAGATTATTGCAGTGGCGCCATTGTTGACATGCTCTTCATACCATTGTCGGACTTGTTTTTCCACTGCTAACACAGTTGTCTTTGTCAGTCTGGAAACCCATAATTTCCATGAGGGCACAAATTAAGTACACAAGCAGATGTTGTTTATCTGGAGATTTATTAATCATGCGACACGCCATTAAAACAATTGGTTTAAAGGTACTTGGTCACAAAGGAAATGCACGGGAACATAAAAATACATTTGCATATATAACTGCTGATCATGTCCCTGGCACTATAATTATAGGGGAGTAATGTTTATTCATAATTATGTGTCAGATCTGACAGTTGTGATGACTGAATTAAGATGAATGCCAACTTAGAAGAAAGGCTAAACAAAATCACAAAAAAGCAAGTATAATTATGTTTAATATATATTTACTATAATAATTATTTACCACTGTACTAGATTTGCTCTCGGTCACATCTTGATCTCTGGTAATATCTGAATGGGGTATTCTCCTGTTTAAATTAATCATACTATATACACATTTACATTAAATTTCAGTATAGTAAATCCATAAAGTGAAGAGGGTGTAGACTAAACATTTAGTCGATGTACAACAACAGAGATGAACTTTGTGAAATTGCACATAAAATCTTAAACTTGTGATTTTAGTTGTTACAGCTTCATCTGGAAAAATGTCAATCGTGTGATTTGAAATTATTTGAAGTTGCACAATATTGCACAAAAATTGTTATATTGCAAGATAAAACACACACGGTGCAAATATAATTAAATACAGTAAGCTTGTATATGTATTAAATTATTGGATAGCTATTAAGCAAACACTGAAAAAGCCTTCACTTTCTGAACTATATAACTTTGGTCACTACTAACTATAAACTAATATTCTAATATAAGGCCTTTGAAGAAATAATTTTATATCTAAATATAACAACACTGAAAATATGCAGTAGTACAAATAATAAAATATAATGCACTGAGTTACAAGAAAGCCAGATGAGTACAGCGTGTTCTTGTTTTCAGGATTTCACCACTTGTTTTTTCTTTCTTTCTTTTTTTTTGAAGACAAACACATTTGTTCAGCAACATCTTGAGCTTTTTTTCTGTTCTGGCTCTTTGTGCAACACTGTGGCTTCTTCTCTTGAGTCAATTCTTTGACTCAGCTTCCTGGCAACAACACAGCAACAGTGCAATCAGCTGATGACACAGCAGTCGACTTTACAGGGCATATCGATGTTAAAAGATGTGGGTTTTAGAGAAAAACATTAACATTATATACATACCTGGCTACAACTTCCAAAGACTGGATCACGTTTTCACCTGTGGCAGCACTGCACTCCATAAACTCAAAGTCATATTCCTGTGGAGTTGAATGAATATCTGCACTCACTGTGGGTGTTTTGATCATTAAAACTACTGAACTGAATGTGATTGTTTCATGAGTGGGTGTAATGCAACATATTCGCACCTTAGCAAGAATTTCCCCCTGATGAGTTTTAACCCGTCGTTCTGAGCAGTCGCTCTTGTTTCCAAGAAGCAAAACAGTCACATTTTCAGCAGCAGACTCCTGCAGAACAGGAATCATTTTGATAATCTTATTGTATTCTAATTTTTGCCTCATAACTTTTGCACTGTCCACTTCCTGCTGTGACAAAACAAATTTCCCACGTGTGGGACTAATAAAGGTTATCTTATCTTATCTTATCTTATGTTATTACAAACTAGTCTAACTTTGCAGGCTGGTTCAACTGTTTCAGACACTCACGTCCCGTCCACTATAAATAGTTGATGTTTTAAATTTATTAATACTTTTTTCTACTAATAATCAAAATATGTGCTGCTGTTTTAAATACACAATTCAGTATCACACTTATAAGCCACTTTATTAGGTATACCTGTTAGTACCCCTGTTGGACTCCTTTTTGCCTTCAGAACAACATTAATTCTTCCTGGCATTGATACAACAAGGCACTGAAAACATTTCCCAGAGAGTTTGGTCCATATTGACAAGTGTGCCAAAAAAACCCCAAACATTAAACACCACCACCAGCCTGAATAAGGCAGGACTGATCCATGCTTTCATGTCGTTTACACCAAATTCTGACCTCAGCATACGAATGCTGCAGCAGAAATCGAAACTCATCAGACCAGGCAACGTTTTTCCAGACTACCGTTAACCAACTGTGATGAGCTTGTGTGAATGTAGCCTCAATTTCCTGTTGTTAACTGCCAGGAGTGGCACCCGGTGGGTTATTCTGCTGCTGTAGCCCTTCTCCTTCAAAGCTGATAAGTATTGTGCATTCAGAGATGCTCTTCTGCATACCTTATGGTGGTTATTTGTAATTTTTTTTAAAACTACTGTTGCCTGCTTATCAGATTGAAGCAGCCTGACCATTCTCTGATCTCTCGCAACAAGGCAGGTTGTGAGAGAAAAGTTTATTGTAGATGAGTGTCTGAAATAGATCCAACAACCATGTTCAAAGTTAACTTAAATCATCATTCTTCCTTGTTCTGATGCTGTGTTTGAACATCAGCGGGTAGTCTTCACTATGTCTACAATGCACTTGCATGTGCTTAGTTCATTCCTTTTTTTGAAGCAGTTGAACAGGTGTGCTAATGAAGTGGCCAGTGTAGCCCCGCCTATTAGAACCAAATACACTAAATGAATATAAAAGTAAATCACTGTTTTGACAACATAGCATGTTTAACTAGTAATTTCAACATCTGTTTAAAAAATAGGTGTTGAAGTTTGAAAGGGAAGACATACCTGAATACAGTTTGCCCAGTAACTGACTGCGGAAAAACTATTGGTGGAGGTGATGTCATACATCAAGAGAAAGGCCTGGGCTTTGTGGAAGACCTGTTTGGTGATACTGTGAAACCTTTAAAGACAGAAAAGCACGACATTAAAGGTGATCTATTAATACTTCCTTTTTGAAACCAGGAAGACACTAGCTCTGCATACTGTAGCACATTCTAATTACTTTCCTCACATTCACTCAAAAGTTAATGTCACAAATTTGTCATTTAATGCAGTTTGCAGAGGCTACCCTGAACATATTTTTCAAGACACACCCATGCCTCAGACTTCCCTCCTTGAACAAGTAAATGTCAGATGTTTTTGTAGTAAAAATAAAATAAATAGATCTTAGAAGCCTGCCCATTAGGTGAAGAGTTGGAATAAAGCTTCACTTTATTGTTGACATTAAGGAGGCTTTTTGTAAACTCTTGGGGAACTGCATGTCTCAAACGCTTTCTCACTCTTGCTATGTTTTTTAGTTGAACTTATCCAACACGAGTCTGCCTAAAATCTGCAGTTAAAAGTGAGCATCTTTAAATTGCATCCGTGTTGAATCCACCTCTGTCACTGGAACAAAATCTGCATTGTATCCTGGAATACAAAACATTATTGAGGAGTGCCAAACCAGTTCTGAAACCAGTTACACTTGAGCAGTCTTTAAATACTGCTCAAGTGTAACTCTGATCTGAGCATATTGTCTGTTACATGTTGAAATTGGCTGCTATACCGTATCTATCTACAAAAGCAAGTGTTACTTAAGTAAACACTGTTACAAGTAGTAACTGCAGATCTCGGTTGAATTCCAAGGTGTACACACTGCTTTGAACACTGGGTGTTGCCTACTTGGAAGCCTTCCTTGTCAGGCTTCGGAACAGCGGGACAGTGTGTCCTTGGCCATCGGGGAAGTTTATCTATACACTGAAAAAACACAGCCACTCCCTAGAACAGCAAGACTGCATGTGGCACAACATTCAGGACATCCTAAACCACAAAATAATAGCCTGTACCTTTAAAAAAGAGATGGCGTCTTCTCTGATGATTGGCTTTATTTACAAAACAGATATAAAACTGTTCACGTCTGGCTCAAACAAACTCCAAAAAGCAGTAGTTGTTTAGAAAACCTTGATATAGAAATTTGCTTCTTTTTTTCCTCTCTCTCTGGATATGTATGTTTCCTTCAGGATATGTCGCTGTATTGTAGTTTGGGACTCGTGCGTACAAGTCTGTAGTTAACTTTTAGTTTTATGAGCAGTATGATAGAAATGAGTAAGCAGAAATGAACTGTCATGCACAGGTTTTGCCATTTTTCTTGCTTTATTAGAAGGATAGACTTTTTGCACTCATTATGAAGTCATCTTTGCTTTTTCCACCTGGCTCAATTCTACTCCTGACAAACCCATGCTATGAAGGAGAAAATCACAAGGCTTGGCAGAATTCAGAATTTCAACTAGATAATTAACGCACTTTAATGGACAAACTGTGCTTTTTGTCTTTATGACGTCACAGAAATGCAGACGTATTGCTCCCAGTGTTTTTATACTCAGACAAGTTGCTCATTTACAGAATTTAACTAACGTGAAATGTAAAAGATAACCTGAATTCCAGGGCTGTGAAAAGTCAGACAAGTTGGACTTTGATACTGTCATACGTAACACACTGACGACTGTGATATTTGTTATTCTCCTACAGGCAGCCTACTGTGACCTACGTACATTATAATATATGTACTGTTCAAAACAGACTAGAAAAAACATTAATAAAACTCAAAAAACCTGTTAAATGTATTCTCTCCAATGTGGCTTCTTTCAGCGACAAAACTGTGCAAAAGTCTTGATAAACCCCTCATTTCTTTATATTTTGCCTGGAAGGACTTTCTTGTAATTCTTAAAGTGGTCTTAAGCAATAGTTCTCCAGCTTTCTGAAGGTGTTTCAAAGTTTTCCTTTGGATATTGGCTACTTTTTCACTCATTCTTAGTCCAGTCCTTGTACCATAAAATTGACCTTTGAATAATTCAAGCGTAGATGGCGTAACATGGCACCTGACTCAAGGGGAGATACATTGTTTTGTCTACAGCAAGGAAACACTTAGCAAAGAACCCATTTTAAATTGTATCTTTGGGCACTTTGTTATTAGCAGCCTGTCAGAAAAACATAATTTGTTCCCATTTCTTTACTTGAATCTATGAAAAATGCCAAAAAATAGCACAGTTTGACAGTCAATAAAACTGTTATGCTTTTATTTTAACCAACAACATGATTCCTAAAGAGTTGCCAGTTTCCAATTTTTTTGTCACTTCTTGGCATGGTGTGCTGTGTGTCCTTACAAATTTAGGAAACTGGACAAATGGAGGACCAAATAATAACTGGCAGGCTTACAAACCAATCTACAGCAGATTACTGCTATCAAAATATAAAGAAACTTAGAGTGGCTCAAGACATTTGCATAGTGATATATAATTTAAATGCTCTGTGAAACATCAAAAATTTGTCTCACTGATTCATTCTAAGAGGGGCGATCGTGGCTCAAGAGTTGGGAGTTTGCTTTGCAATCGGAAGGTTGCTGGTTTGAGCCCTGGCTTGGACAGTCTCGGTCGTTGTGTCCTTGGGCAAGACACTTCACCCATTGCCTACTGGTGGTGGTCAGAGGGCCCGGTGGCGCCAGTGTCCGGCAGCCTCGCCTCTGTCAGTGCGCCCCAGGGTGGCTGTGGCTACAATGTAGCTTGCCATCACCAGTGTGTGAATGGGTGGATGACTGGATATGTAAAGCGCTTTGGGGTCCTTAGGGACTAGTAAAGCGCTATATAAATACAGACCATTTACCATTTACCATATAAGAGGAAAATTGAGACTTACCTTTCTTGACCTGCTGTGTCCCATAGCTGTAGTATCATAGGCTTTCCATCTATTACAACAGGCCACATCAGCGAATCCAGGCCTATAAACAATATTTACGTGTATATTTAGAGTGTACATCGCTGTGCATACACATTAGTAGGATTAATTGTGAGATTAACACCAGGATCTTACCAATTGAGGAAGGTATATCTAAAGAAAACTTCCCACTTTGAGCTCTTTTCATGAAGGAGGTCTTTCCCACACTGCTGTCTCCAATCATTACCACATTGTAGCGCTTTGATTTGGAGTCTACCACTCCCGGATTACCAACTGAAATTAAAATGTCTGGTCATACATCATCTTTTAATGTAAAATTTCCCTATAATTATTGGTAAGCTGCACTGATCATCTTCTTACCCAGAGAAAATGTTTGATTCTCTTTAACAGGAAAAATTCCAGAATTACAAGGTTGGGCTGAAGTCTTCTCACTGTGGAAAAGACAATCAAACAAACTTCATGACATATACAGTGTAAGGATTTGCAAGGCTGAAATGGTCAGTTTTCAGAATGTCTCAAGCTCATATTTGAGTTGCCGTGCACTGAACATTTGACAAGGAATTTTGTCATTCACTTGATTTGTGATTATTTATTTAAAACAATAGAGATGAGGAAGCTGTGTGCTGTTAAACCACACCACTCTGGTGACATTCACACCTCATCTCTAAGCAGGTCAGCTGAAAACAGTGCATACACTACTACTAAGCTAGTGTACAGTAGTAATTGCATAACTGTATTTTTAAAGCTTGCAAAAAGAAAGAAAATACCATGCGGTACACAAGTTTTTACCTTATCAAGGCATAACAAGAAATCATCCGGTCATTACCATGTTCTTAAATTATTTTAACTACAGCGTCAGAGGAACAGTCAAGTCAAAATGCAGAAGCAGTGTGCAAAAAACTAAACACACCCTATGATTCTGCATTTTCACAGAATTAAGTTGAAGTAATTGTTTTCTCTGTGACTTTATCAGTCTCTCACATTGCTGTGAAGGAATTTTGGCCCGCTCTTCTTTCAGACATTGTTCCTTTTTACTGAGGTTTGCAGGCATTTGTTAATGCACAGCTCTTGCTACCACATTTAATTTACGTTGAGGCCTGGATTTTATGTGCATTATGGCCAAACATCTCTACTTTGGTCACATCTGTGCAAAGGACATTGTTCGAGAAGTCTGTGGCTTTTTCAAATGCAATATTGCAAACTTCAGCCATGCTGCCATGTTCTTTTTAGAGAGAAGAGGATTTCTCTTGGCAGCATGGCATTGCATGGTCTGACCTAGGGGTGAATTTGTTGGGACGTTCACTTTTGGGAAGATTAGCAGGTGTCTTGAATGTTTAGGGATCGTTGGGAAAGGGACACTTCTGGCTTTATAAAGGTGGTCACACTGAAGCAGTAAAAGTCTACTTAGTTTTACACACACTCCTTCTGAATTTTGGCTTAGTTTTTGTTAACTACATAATGACACAGTGTTAATATGTTTTATGTGTAAAAGCTCAGAATAAAAAAAAAACAGGTATACTTTCCTTTTGTATGTGACTCAAATAGATTAACAAATTGTAAAATGTTTTCAACAATCTCATGGACATTTTCTTTTGGATGTTACAAAGTGAACTTTGAGGTGACTGATATTACAGTTGTCCGGTGCTATATATGCAATATGAACATGAATATTCGAATATTCAGTATAACACATAACAGACTACACTGTAACAAATTTGGACTTATCTATGAGTTACAGTGAGTAAGTCTAGTAGGAAAGCCAACACTTGAAAGCTAATTAGGTAGCTGGACAACCCTAGCCTTTTTAAAAATATCTGTGTGTTAGACCTACCTCACAGTCTCTGAGTGCTCTTCACTCTTTGAGAGGCCTGATGATGGTTTCTTATCACATTTTCCAACCTGCAGAAAGAAAAGTAGGGCTTTTTATGCTTCTAAATGTGCATGACAAACTCATTTCATGATGTGAAAGTGCAAATTATTCTACTTGGATTAGTTATCATCTAGTAATCAGTCGTCTCCTAATAATATCTGAAGCTGGAATATCTGACATACTGGTTTCCCATTCTTTGTCGATAATAATAATTTATTGTGACATCTTTAAAGCCATTATTTGCTGATCTCATTCAAAGCCCTTATCTGCCAGGTTTCTGAAGAAGGTGAACACATGTTCTCGTTTGCTGTATGTGAAACATGCTATGTAAACCTCACGTTCCTCTTTTTAGTTCCCTGTGTCACAATGACCTTGCCACAAACAATCCAGTTTGCAAAGTGTCTACTGCAAATGGGGTGTAAATAACAATGTAGGCTTGCCTATGTGAAAGAACACTTGTCCAATAATAACTATTCACTATTCACAACTATGCATAGAATTATAAATACAACAAAGTTTAATAAGGTATTGCATTTAATAGTCAAATTTAAATGTAGTCTGTGCATGAGGTTTTGGAAAAATTGAAAACAATTAAGATTTCTACTAAATACTAAAAAACTAAACTAAACAAAAACCCCTAAACATTGCTGCTTACCTCTGAAATTCTGGCATCTGTCCCACTTTGATCATCTATTATTGTGCCCTCTCCTGTTTTGTCTTCTATACGCTGATGTCCACGGGACTTTCGGTTAGATCCCAATTTTCTTCTCCTCCCTCCAGATGCTGATTCTGACACAAAATCATCTTTTAAGGATGTAGACAGGAGGTCATTTGCAGTGTGATGTTCTGTTTCTGCTAGCTGGTCTTGGGAAACAGGCCTCGCTTCAACTGTTTGCTCAGGCAGAGGTTTGAATTTAGACTGACCCGGAGGGCTGATTTCCACTGTTTCAAATACTTTCTGTTTTCCTTGTTCGCCATCATTGTTTTTGTGATCTGTGTGAAGCTGAAGTGCTTCTTCTTTGATTCTGGAGACACTTTCAGTTTCCCCGATGTCTGTTTCAGTCTCCTTCGCTTCGTTATCCACCTCCTGTTTTTGATGGAGCTCTTCTTTGTTTCTGGATCCAAGATTCCTGCGGGTGGAGCCCATCTTTCTTCTCCGGTTGCTCAAATGTAAATTTGGACTTTCACTCCTCATCTCTTGAGTTTTATTATGAGCTCCTTCATTCAAGTTGCTTGGATTTTTCTCACTAGCATCTTGATCTTGTACTTCTTTTATGCTCTCTGGCCTTTCCTCATCACTATGTGTATTTTGCCTGGCCTCACCAAAAGACACTAAGCTCTCTTCTGCTATGCCAGTGTCTGTGGCAGCCTCGGTATTTGGGGGCAGCAGCTGATTTATGGAGCGTCTGCTTCTACCCGTGACCACAGTGGTTATTTGTGTCTCAGTGTTTGTAAAATTGTCTAGCTGTGGCGGCTCCACAATAACTTCTCTTACACCACCTGTGATAACGCGTGTAACCAGACTGATAGTTTCTTCACGGAGAGAGGAAAACTGTTCAGGAAGAGGGGCCTTAAAATCTTCTACTACTGGTATCACATTGATCTCTGTACTGCTTGGTACAGAAAAGGTTTCAGCAGCTTCCTGTTGTTTATGAACAGCAGAGAATAACGGTTGTGCAGTTTCATTTTGTGGTATATCTGTAGTTAACGGTAACTCTACCACGTCCAACTTGTCAGTATTCCTCACGTCAGCTTCGGTGTGAAAGTCACTTTCCTTGGTTTCATCTGTGTTGTCTGTTTCTTCCTCTTTTTTTCTGTTGAGTTGACTCCTGCGAGAAGAACCTATCTTTCTCTTCTTCTGTTGTGGATTTATTTGGAAAGTATTTCTGTTACCTGATTGAGTTTGTTCTTGCTGGCCGTTGCTTGCATCCATTGCCTCCAACGCTTCTTCTTTATCAAGCACCTTCAGAGAGCTAGAGCCTTCGATGCCAGCATGATATGAGGTATGCTGCATGTCTGAGGGAATTTCACAAACTGAGGCTTGTGGTGATTGCATCAGGTGCTTTGTAATTGTGTCACATCCTGTAAGCTGATCTAAATTCATAGCATCTTGAACAACTTTATTTTCCTCATTGAAATCTTTGTTAGATTTGAGAAGTCCATCTGTATTGCTATCCATATTATTCTGTGAGAAAAATGCATCTTCCTCCGACAACTTTTCTTTATTTTTGCCTTCTTTTGCTGTTGAGCTAATCTGCACTTCTTTGTCAATGGATATGAGGTCTTTTTCTTCTTCCTCCTTTGTTATATCTGTTGCTGGTGACATGCCAATTGTTCTGAGTTTGTCATTACTTGTGGGTTTTTCTAAAATGTCATCTTTAGGTTCCTGGTATGCATCAGGGTCCTTGACACCCTGTCTTCCTTTATTTCTTCGGCTTGAACCCATTTTCTTTCTATTCCCTGTATGGCTGAGGCGTGTGTGAATTTCTGTAATGTCCTGAGAATTATCCTGATGGTGGAAGTCCAAAGAGATATTTGTTTCAGATAAGGATGTTTGGTGACTCTCTGTACTTGCGCTGCAGTCAGTCTGATGCATTAATGCACCCTCTGACTGCTTAGCTTTGGTGACCTCAATTGGGTTGCAATGCTCATGTTGTTCCCTATTTGTAGTCAACACATTTTGAGATGCTAAAAATGTTTCTTGTGCAACACTGCATTCAACTTCAGTGCTTTCTCTTGGGCTGGTTTGGTCAGTTGTTATCTCAACTGCAATGGTACAATCTGTTGTTCCACTTAACAAAATATTGCTGGGTAAATTTCCATCCTGCCCTAAAAGTTTTATGTGCTGATCTTTTTTGACTTCTTCCATCCCAGCCTGCACTGGTTTATCATTAATCACTTTAGTATCTCCGTCATTTTGATTTTTAAAGGACTTTTCATGATGTGGCACAGACAGAGAAACATCATGCTTGTTTTCTTGCAGTAATTCTTCAGGTCTTGTAGCCTCTGTTGCTGACATTTCTGTTGTTTCAGGGGTTTCATCATCAATTGCATCTTCTTCTTTAAATTCCTTATCACGCTGTCTTCCTTTTATTCTGCTAGTGGATCCCATTTTTCTTCTATTTCCCCTGGATTCGGTGACAGTATGGGTTTGCTTATCTGTGCTCACAGTATTGTCCTGAAGTTGGGACTCAAAAGGTGGAGTTGTTAATGAGAGTCGAGTTTGTAGAGGGAATCCACTGTCTTTAGTATTTGGAACATCACCTCCCTTGATTTCCTGAGTCACAAAGTGCTGTTTAGCTTGGTTGCCATCAGGGTGATGAGGATCTTTGACTTCTTCACGCAGAGCAGTTTCAGATTTAACCACTTCTTCCATCACAGATTCCAATGGTTTATCTGAAATCACATTAAAGGTTGTCTGATTTTTATCTTCCTTAAGGTTTTCACTTTCAGAAATTAAACTGTCCAGGCTAATCTCAGAATAACTCTTTGCAGTTGGGCTCTGTATGTCAGGAGAATAAGCAGGTGTAGACACTTTAAACATGGAGCTGTCATGTGGCACCGACAGACAAACGTCACGCTCGTTTCTTTGCAGTAATTCTTCAGGTCTTGTAGCCTCTGTTGCTGACATTTCTGTTGTTTCAGGGGTTTCATCACCAATTGCATCTTCATCTTTAAATTCCTTATCACGCTGTCTTCCTTTTATTCTACGAGTGGATCCCATTTTTCTTCTATTCCCCCTGGATTCGGTGACCGCATGGGATTGCTTATCTGTGCTCACAGTATTGTCCTGAAGTTGGGACTCAAAAGGTGGAGTTGCTAATGAGGTTGGAGATTGTGGAGAGACTCCACCACCTTTGCTGTCTGAAATGTCACCTTCCTCGTTTTCTTGAGTCACAAAGTGCTGTTCAGGTTGTTTGTCATCAGGAGTTGAAACTTCCACTTTGGTTACAGATTCATCAGGACTCTGCACCATCACTTGAAACTGGTAAGTGTTGCTATTTTCAGTTTGGCCTAAGTCTCCAGAAGTAAAGGAAGAGTTTTCTGTGGCATCATCAATCACATTTTCAGATGAGAAATCATTCTGCAGCACTTCTTGAATTTCTGTTCTTTCAACCTCATCTTCATGCATTTTCCTGACAGTTTCATCTGAGTAAATGGCATCTTTGACCTCTTCACGCAGAGCAGTTTCAGATTCATCCACTTCTTCCATCCCAGATTCCAATGGTTTATCTGAAACCACTTTAAAATCTTGCTCATCTTGATTTTCGTGAAGGTTTTCACTTTGAGGAATTAAACTGTTCAAGCTAATCTCAGGATGGCTTGTTGCTGTTGGGTTCTGGACCTCAGGAAAATAAGCAGGTGTAGACACTGTAAAAATGGAGCTGTCATGTGGCACAGACAGAGAAACGTCATGATCGTTTCTTTGCAGTAATTCTTCAGGTCTTATAGCCTCTGTTTCTGACATTTCTGTTGTTTCAGGGGTTTCATCACCAATTGCATCTTCATCTTTAAATTCCTTATCACGCTGTCTTCCTTTATTTCTACGAGTGGATCCCATTTTTCTTCTATTCCCCCTGGATTCGGTGACCGCATGGGATTGCTTATCTGTGCTCACAGTATTGTCCTGAAGTTGGGACTCAAAAGGTGGAGTTGCTAATGAGGTTGGAGATTGTGGAGAGACTCCACCACCTTTGCTGTCTGAAATGTCACCTTCCTCGTTTCCCTGAGTCACAAAGTGCTGTTCAGGTTGTTTGTCATCAGGAGTTGAAACTTCCACTTTGGTTACAGATTCATCAGGACTCTGCACCATCACTTGAAACTGGTAAGTGTTGCTATTTTCAGTTTGGCCTAAGTCTCCAGAAGTAAAGGAAGAGTTTTCTGTGGCATCATCAATCACATTTTCAGATGAGAAATCATTCTGCAGCACTTCTTGAATTTCTGTTCTTTCAACCTCATCTTCATGCATTTTCCTGACAGTTTCATCTGAGTAAATGGCATCTTTGACCTCTTCACGCAGAGCAGTTTCAGATTCATCCACTTCTTCCATCCCAGATTCCAATGGTTTATCTGAAACCACTTTAAAATCTTGCTCATCTTGATTTTCGTGAAGGTTTTCACTTTGAGGAATTAAACTGTTCAAGCTAATCTCAGGATGGCTTGTTGCTGTTGGGTTCTGGACCTCAGGAAAATAAGCAGGTGTAGACACTGTAAAAATGGAGCTGTCATGTGGCACAGACAGAGAAACGTCATGATTGTTTCTTTGCAGTAATTCTTCAGGTCTTGTAGCCTCTGTTTCTGACATTTCTGTTGTTTCAGGGGTTTCATCACCAATTGCATCTTCATCTTTAAATTCCTTATCACGCTGTCTTCCTTTATTTCTACGAGTGGATCCCATTTTTCTTCTATTCCCCCTGGATTCGGTGACCGCATGGGATTGCTTATCTGTGCTGACAGTATTGTCCTGAAGTTGGGACTCAAAAGGTGGAGTTGCTAATGAGGTTGGAGATTGTGGAGAGACTCCACCACCTTTGCTGTCTGAAATGTCACCTTCCTCGTTTTCTTGAGTCACAAAGTGCTGTTCAGGTTGTTTGTCATCAGGAGTTGAAACTTCCACTTTGGTTACAGATTCATCAGGACTCTGCACCATCACTTGAAACTGGTAAGTGTTGCTATTTTCAGTTTGGCCTAAGTCTCCAGAAGTAAAGGAAGAGTTTTCTGTGGCATCATCAATCACATTTTCAGATGAGAAATCATTCTGCAGCACTTCTTGAATTTCTGTTCTTTCAACCTCATCTTCATGCATTTTCCTGACAGTTTCATCTGAGTAAATGGCATCTTTGACCTCTTCACGCAGAGCAGTTTCAGATTCATCCACTTCTTCCATCCCAGATTCCAATGGTTTATCTGAAACCACTTTAAAATCTTGCTCATCTTGATTTTCGTGAAGGTTTTCACTTTGAGGAATTAAACTGTTCAAGCTAATCTCAGGATGGCTTGTTGCTGTTGGGTTCTGGACCTCAGGAAAATAAGCAGGTGTAGACACTGTAAAAATGGAGCTGTCATGTGGCACAGACAGAGAAACGTCATGATCGTTTCTTTGCAGTAATTCTTCAGGTCTTGTAGCCTCTGTTTCTGACATTTCTGTTGTTTCAGGGGTTTCATCACCAATTGCATCTTCATCTTTAAATTCCTTATCACGCTGTCTTCCTTTATTTCTACGAGTGGATCCCATTTTTCTTCTATTCCCCCTGGATTCGGTGACCGCATGGGATTGCTTATCTGTGCTCACAGTATTGTCCTGAAGTTGGGACTCAAAAGGTGGAGTTGCTAATGAGGTTGGAGATTGTGGAGAGACTCCACCACCTTTGCTGTCTGAAATGTCACCTTCCTCGTTTCCCTGAGTCACAAAGTGCTGTTCAGGTTGTTTGTCATCAGGAGTTGAAACTTCCACTTTGGTTACAGATTCATCAGGACTCTGCACCATCACTTGAAACTGGTAAGTGTTGCTATTTTCAGTTTGGCCTAAGTCTCCAGAAGTAAAGGAAGAGTTTTCTGTGGCATCATCAATCACATTTTCAGATGAGAAATCATTCTGCAGCACTTCTTGAATTTCTGTTCTTTCAACCTCATCTTCATGCATTTTCCTGACAGTTTCATCTGAGTAAATGGCATCTTTGACCTCTTCACCCAGAGCAGTTTCAGATTCATCCACTTCTTCCATCCCAGATTCCAATGGTTTATCTGAAACCACTTTAAAATCTTGCTCATCTTGATTTTCGTGAAGGTTTTCACTTTGAGGAATTAAACTGTTCAAGCTAATCTCAGGATGGCTTGTTGCTGTTGGGTTCTGGACCTCAGGAAAATAAGCAGGTGTAGACACTGTAAAAATGGAGCTGTCATGTGGCACAGACAGAGAAACGTCATGATCGTTTCTTTGCAGTAATTCTTCAGGTCTTGTAGCCTCTGTTTCTGACATTTCTGTTGTTTCAGGGGTTTCATCACCAATTGCATCTTCATCTTTAAATTCCTTATCACGCTGTCTTCCTTTATTTCTACGAGTGGATCCCATTTTTCTTCTATTCCCCCTGGATTCGGTGACCGCATGGGATTGCTTATCTGTGCTCACAGTATTGTCCTGAAGTTGGGACTCAAAAGGTGGAGTTGCTAATGAGGTTGGAGATTGTGGAGAGACTCCACCACCTTTGCTGTCTGAAATGTCACCTTCCTCGTTTTCTTGAGTCACAAAGTGCTGCTCAGGTTGTTTGTCATCAGGAGTTGAAACTTCCACTTTGGTTACAGATTCATCAGGACTCTGCACCATCACTTGAAACTGGTAAGTGTTGCTATTTTCAGTTTGGCCTAAGTCTCCAGAAGTAAAGGAAGAGTTTTCTGTGGCATCATCAATCACATTTTCAGATGAGAAATCATTCTGCAGCACTTCTTGAATTTCTGTTCTTTCAACCTCATCTTCATGCATTTTCCTGACAGTTTCATCTGAGTAAATGGCATCTTTGATCTCTTCACGCAGAGCAGTTTCAGATTCATCCACTTCTTCCATCCCAGATTCCAATGGTTTATCTGAAACCACTTTAAAATCTTGCTCATCTTGATTTTCGTGAAGGTTTTCACTTTGAGGAATTAAATGCAGTAATTCTTCAGGTCTTGTAGCCTCTGTTTCTGACATTTCTGTTGTTTCAGGGGTTTCATCACCAATTGCATCTTCATCTTTAAATTCCTTATCACGCTGTCTTCCTTTATTTCTACGAGTGGATCCCATTTTTCTTCTATTCCCCCTGGATTCGGTGACCGCATGGGATTGCTTATCTGTGCTCACAGTATTGTCCTGAAGTTGGGACTCAAAAGGTGGAGTTGCTAATGAGGTTGGAGATTGTGGAGAGACTCCACCACCTTTGCTGTCTGAAATGTCACCTTCCTCGTTTCCCTGAGTCACAAAGTGCTGTTCAGGTTGTTTGTCATCAGGAGTTGAAACTTCCACTTTGGTTACAGATTCATCAGGACTCTGCACCATCACTTGAAACTGGTAAGTGTTGCTATTTTCAGTTTGGCCTAAGTCTCCAGAAGTAAAGGAAGAGTTTTCTGTGGCATCATCAATCACATTTTCAGATGAGAAATCATTCTGCAGCACTTCTTGAATTTCTGTTCTTTCAACCTCATCTTCATGCATTTTCCTGACAGTTTCATCTGAGTGATTGGCATCTTTGACCTCTTCACGCAGAGCAGTTTCAGATTCATCCACTTCTTCCATCCCAGATTCCAATGGTTTATCTGAAACCACTTTAAAATCTTGCTCATCTTGATTTTCGTGAAGGTTTTCA
The DNA here is from genome assembly GCF_963969265.1 of Rhamphochromis sp. 'chilingali'. Classification (NCBI taxonomy): domain Eukaryota; kingdom Metazoa; phylum Chordata; class Actinopteri; order Cichliformes; family Cichlidae; genus Rhamphochromis; species Rhamphochromis sp. 'chilingali'. The sequence continues at coordinate 25,233,252 of NC_137936.1, read as the reverse complement.
CTTTGAGGAATTAAACTGTTCAAGCTAATCTCAGGATGGCTTGTTGCTGTTGGGTTCTGGACCTCAGGAAAATAAGCAGGTGTAGACACTGTAAAAATGGAGCTGTCATGTGGCACAGACAGAGAAACGTCATGATCGTTTCTTTGCAGTAATTCTTCAGGTCTTGTAGCCTCTGTTTCTGACATTTCTGTTGTTTCAGGGGTTTCATCACCAATTGCATCTTCATCTTTAAATTCCTTATCACGCTGTCTTCCTTTATTTCTACGAGTGGATCCCATTTTTCTTCTATTCCCCCTGGATTCGGTGACCGCATGGGATTGCTTATCTGTGCTCACAGTATTGTCCTGAAGTTGGGACTCAAAAGGTGGAGTTGCTAATGAGGTTGGAGATTGTGGAGAGACTCCACCACCTTTGCTGTCTGAAATGTCACCTTCCTCGTTTCCCTGAGTCACAAAGTGCTGTTCAGGTTGTTTGTCATCAGGAGTTGAAACTTCCACTTTGGTTACAGATTCATCAGGACTCTGCACCATCACTTGAAACTGGTAAGTGTTGCTATTTTCAGTTTGGCCTAAGTCTCCAGAAGTAAAGGAAGAGTTTTCTGTGGCATCATCAATCACATTTTCAGATGAGAAATCATTCTGCAGCACTTCTTGAATTTCTGTTCTTTCAACCTCATCTTCATGCATTTTCCTGACAGTTTCATCTGAGTGATTGGCATCTTTGACCTCTTCACGCAGAGCAGTTTCAGATTCATCCACTTCTTCCATCCCAGATTCCAATGGTTTATCTGAAACCACTTTAAAATCTTGCTCATCTTGATTTTCGTGAAGGTTTTCACTTTGAGGAATTAAATGCAGTAATTCTTCAGGTCTCGTAGCCTCTGTTTCTGACATTTCTGTTGTTTCATGGGTTTCATCACCAATTGCATCTTCATCTTTAAATTCCTTATCACGCTGTCTTCCTTTATTTCTACGAGTGGATCCCATTTTTCTTCTGTTTCCCCTGGATTCTGTGACCGCATGAGATTGCTTATCTGTGCTGACAGTATTGTCCTGAAGTTGGGACTCAAAAGGTGGAGTTGCTAATGAGGTTGGAGATTGTGGAGAGACTCCACCACTTTTGCTGTCTGAAATGTCACCTTCCTCGTTTTCTTGAGTCACAAAGTGCTGCTCAGGTTGTTTGTCATCAGGAGTTGAAACTTCCACTTTGGTTACAGATTCATCAGGACTCTGCACCATCACTTGAAACTGGTAAGTGTTGCTATTTTCAGTTTGGCCTAAGTCTCCAGAAGTAAAGGAAGAGTTTTCTGTGGCATCATCAATCACATTTTCAGATGAGAAATCATTCTGCAGCACTTCTTGAATTTCTGTTCTTTCAACCTCATCTTCATGCATTTTCCTGACAGTTTCATCTGAGTAAATGGCATCTTTGATCTCTTCACGCAGAGCAGTTTCAGATTCATCCACTTCTTCCATCCCAGATTCCAATGGTTTATCTGAAACCACTTTAAAATCTTGCTCATCTTGATTTTCGTGAAGGTTTTCACTTTGAGGAATTAAATGCAGTAATTCTTCAGGTCTTGTAGCCTCTGTTTCTGACATTTCTGTTGTTTCAGGGGTTTCATCACCAATTGCATCTTCATCTTTAAATTCCTTATCACGCTGTCTTCCTTTATTTCTACGAGTGGATCCCATTTTTCTTCTATTCCCCCTGGATTCGGTGACCGCATGGGATTGCTTATCTGTGCTCACAGTATTGTCCTGAAGTTGGGACTCAAAAGGTGGAGTTGCTAATGAGGTTGGAGATTGTGGAGAGACTCCACCACCTTTGCTGTCTGAAATGTCACCTTCCTCGTTTCCCTGAGTCACAAAGTGCTGTTCAGGTTGTTTGTCATCAGGAGTTGAAACTTCCACTTTGGTTACAGATTCATCAGGACTCTGCACCATCACTTGAAACTGGTAAGTGTTGCTATTTTCAGTTTGGCCTAAGTCTCCAGAAGTAAAGGAAGAGTTTTCTGTGGCATCATCAATCACATTTTCAGATGAGAAATCATTCTGCAGCACTTCTTGAATTTCTGTTCTTTCAACCTCATCTTCATGCATTTTCCTGACAGTTTCATCTGAGTAAATGGCATCTTTGACCTCTTCACGCAGAGCAGTTTCAGATTCATCCACTTCTTCCATCCCAGATTCCAATGGTTTATCTGAAACCACTTTAAAATCTTGCTCATCTTGATTTTCGTGAAGGTTTTCACTTTGAGGAATTAAATGCAGTAATTCTTCAGGTCTCGTAGCCTCTGTTTCTGACATTTCTGTTGTTTCAGGGGTTTCATCACCAATTGCATCTTCATCTTTAAATTCCTTATCACGCTGTCTTCCTTTATTTCTACGAGTGGATCCCATTTTTCTTCTGTTTCCCCTGGAATCTGTGACCGCACGAGATTGCTTATCTGTGCTGACAGTATTGTCCTGAAGTTGGGACTCAAAAGGTGGAGTTGCTAATGAGGTTGGAGATTGTGGGGAGACTCCACCACCTTTTCTGTCTGAAATGTCACCTTCCTCGTTTTCTTGAGTCACAAAGTGCTGCTCAGGTTGTTTGTCATCAGGAGTTGAAACTTCCACTTTGGTTACAGATTCATCAGGACTCTGCACCATCACTTGAAACTGGTAAGTGTTGCTATTTTCAGTTTGGCCTAAGTCTCCAGAAGTAAAGGAAGAGTTTTCTGTGGCATCATCAATCACATTTTCAGATGAGAAATCATTCTGCAGCACTTCTTGAATTTCTGTTCTTTCAACCTCATCTTCATGCATTTTCCTGACAGTTTCATCTGAGTGATTGGCATCTTTGACCTCTTCACGCAGAGCAGTTTCAGATTCATCCACTTCTTCCATCCCAGATTCCAATGGTTTATCTGAAACCACTTTAAAATCTTGCTCATCTTGATTTTCGTGAAGGTTTTCACTTTGAGGAATTAAATGCAGTAATTCTTCAGGTCTCGTAGCCTCTGTTTCTGACATTTCTGTTGTTTCAGGGGTTTCATCACCAATTGCATCTTCATCTTTAAATTCCTTATCACGCTGTCTTCCTTTATTTCTACGAGTGGATCCCATTTTTCTTCTGTTTCCCCTGGATTCTGTGACCGCATGGGATTGCTTATCTGTGCTCACAGTATTGTCCTGAAGTTGGGACTCAAAAGGTGGAGTTGCTAATGAGGTTGGAGATTGTGGGGAGACTCCACCACTTTTGCTGTCTGAAATGTCACCTTCCTCGTTTTCTTGAGTCACAAAGTGCTGCTCAGGTTGTTTTTCATCAGGAGTTGAAACTTCCACTTTGGTTACAGATTCATCAGGACTCTGCACCATCACTTGAAACTGGTAAGTGTTGCTATTTTCAGTTTGGCCTAAGTCTCCAGAAGTAAAGGAAGAGTTTTCTATGGCATCATCAATCACATTTTCAGATGAGAAATCATTCTGCAGCACTTCTTGAATTTCTGTTCTTTCAACCTCGTCTTCATGCATTTTCCTGACAGTTTCATCTGAGTGATAGGCATCTTTGACCTCTTCACGCAGAGCAGTTTCAGATTCATCCACTTCTTCCATCCCAGATTCCAATGGTTTATCTGAAACCACTTTAAAATCTTGCTCATCTTGATTTTCGTGAAGGTTTTCACTTTGAGGAATTAAACTGTTCAAGCTAATCTTAAGATGGCCTGTTGCTGTTGGGTTCTGGACCTCAGGAAAATAAGCAGGTGTAGACACTGTAAAAATGGAGCTGTCATGTGGCACAGACAGAGAAACATCATGCTCATTTCTTTGCAGTAATTCTTCAGGTCTTGTAGCCTCTGTTTCTGACATTTCTGTTGTTTCAGGGGTTTCATCACCAATTGCATCTTCATCTTTAAATTCCTTATCACGCTGTCTTCCTTTATTTCTACGAGTGGATCCCATTTTTCTTCTATTCCCCCTGGATTCGGTGACCGCATGGGATTGCTTATCTGTGCTCACAGTATTCTCTTGAAGTTGGGACTCAAAAGGTGGAGTTGCTAATGAGAGTTCAGCTTGTAGAGGGAATCCACTGTCTTTAGTATCTGGAACATCACCTCCCTTGATTTCCTGAGTCACAAAGTGCTGTTTAGCTTGGTTGCCATCAGGGTGATGAGGATCTTTGACTTCTTCACGCAGAGCAGTTTCAGATTTAACCACTTCTTCCATCACAGATTCCAATGGTTTATCTGAAATCACATTAAAGGTTGTCTGATTTTTATCTTCCTTAAGGTTTTCACTTTCAGAAATTAAATGCAGTAATTCTTCAGGTCTTGTAGCCTCTGTTGCTGACATTTCTGTTGTTTCAGGGGTTTCATCACCAATTGCATCTTCATCTTTAAATTCCTTATCACGCTGTCTTCCTTTTATTCTACGAGTGGATCCCATTTTTCTTCTATTCCCCCTGGATTCGGTGACCGCATGGGATTGCTTATCTGTGCTTACAGTATTGTCCTGAAGTTGGGACTCAAAAGGTGGAGTTGTTAATGAGGTTGGAGATTGTGGAGAGACTCCACCACCTTTTCCGTCTGAAATGTCACCTTCCTCGTTTTCTTGAGTCACAAAGTGCTGTTCAGGTTGTTTGTCATCAGGAGTTGAAACTTCCACTTTGGTTACAGATTCATCAGGACTCTGCACCATCACTTGAAACTGGTAAGTGTTGCTATTTTCAGTTTGGCCTAAGTCTCCAGAAGTAAAGGAAGAGTTTTCTGTGGCATCATCAATCACATTTTCAGATGAGAAATCATTCTGCAGCACTTCTTGAATTTCTGTTCTTTCAACCTCATCTTCATGCATTTTCCTGACAGTTTCATCTGAGTGATTGGCATCTTTGACCTCTTCACGCAGAGCAGTTTCAGATTCATCCACTTCTTCCATCCCAGATTCCAATGGTTTATCTGAAACCACTTTAAAATCTTGCTCATCTTGATTTTCGTGAAGGTTTTCACTTTGAGGAATTAAACTGTTCAAGCTAATCTCAAGATGGCTTGTTGCTGTTGGTTTCTGGACCTCAGGAAAATAAGCAGGTGTAGACACTGTAAAAATGGAGCTGTCATGTGGCACAGACACAGAAACATGCTCATTTCTTTGCAGTAATTCTTCAGGTCTTGTAGCCTCTGTTTCTGACATTTCTGTTGTTTCAGGGGTTTCATCACCAATTGTCAACTGTCTTCCTTTACTCCTTCGAGTGGATCCCATTTTTCTTCTTTTCCCAATGGAGTCATAGACAGTATGGGTTTGCTCACTTGAAGTCACATTATTGCTTTCAAGTTGGGATTCCAAAAGAGTATTTACTTCAGATGGTATAGTTTGTACTGAACCATTTCTCATATCAACATCACTGTCCTCATTCTCCTCATTTAGAGTTTCTAAATGTCCTTCTTTTCTTTGATGCTCACTTTGTTTGTAATTATTTGACACAGAATCATCAACAGACTTGTTAGCATTGCTGATTTCAGTGGCTACCAACTGACTAACTGCTATGTCAGTGATCACTTGTTGCTTGGAATCATACATCTGAATATCCTCATTTTCGTCCTGTAAGCTCTCCGGATGTCTGTTATTTGTAGGATATGCATATTGTTTTTCATTAAGATGTTCCTGCTCTGTGTGAAATACATTGTTTTTTACTTTCATGTCAGATGAGTGAGTATCCATCTCAGTTTGGTCTTCTGGTTTTTCAGAGTAAGTAACAGCATTTTCCGTGATATCAATACCCTGAATTTTAAAGGAGTACTGATTTTGGTACATGTCCTGTATTTCTATGGGCTTAATGTTCACTTCATGTATTTTATTCATAGCACTTTCTGATTGCCATGCTTCTCTAACTTCAGATAAGCTACAAGGATCCTCATTTGCAGTCAACTTCTCTTTTGATGATGAAAATGTTTCCTGCTCAGCACTGCACACGACTTCAATATTTTGTTCCGGGCTGTTTTTATCTGTGGTTATGTTTGGTGTGACTGCCTCTAAAGCTTCAAATTCTACATGTGACTCATTTACCAAGTTGTTACCCTGTAACCTTCCATCCTGCCTGAGCATCTTCTTGTCATCGCTTTCTGTACTTTGTATTTCTGCTACAGAATACGCAGTTGAAGGCTCCTCACTGGATGACTGTTGAGCCACAGGATGCATGTTTTCTTTGATTTCTTCACTTTGCATGTCAGATTTGTCAATCTCTTCAAGCTTGATTTCATTTCTACAAGGGTTGCACTCTTGCAGATTATTGATTTCAGGAGTTAACATTTCCATTTCACCCTCAGAATTTTTATCATGTGTACTTTCTGAACAGTCCTTAGCTAGTGCAGACACATGATCACTTCCTTGACTGAATTCTTCCTGCTGCTTACGTTCCACTGCCCGTGGCGTTTGTATTGTTTCAAAGGTTTCATTACCCCTGCTTTTTTCCTCAAGTTCCTTTCCAGGGTTGCGGTAAGGTTCAGTTTCTAAATCATTTACCAACTGCTTTCCTTTACTGCGCCGATTAGACCCAATTTTTCTCCGGTTAAACTTGACCTCTGCTGAAGGTGGATGTCGAGTTTCTGGTTTAGAATCCTCTCGGCTGGATAAAACATTTAAAGATTCAGTACTTTCGTCTGCTGCGTAGCCTTGTGCCACAGAGGAAGCTTCTGTTAAGTGGTACTCATCAGCCTTAGGTACTTCATTTTGGCTTTGTGCCACTCGTCGTGACCCAAGTCGCTTTTTCTTTGCATTTTGCGAAGACATGACTTGAAATCCTTTCTCCTAAACATGAAATATTCAGTCATGTAATGTATTTGCAAATCCAGTTGCAATCTACAGCATACAAATTTAGAACAGAACACTAAAAGTAGTTGACTGAATATAAAAAAAATAAAAAAATATTCAAAACAATGCGAGACACCAATATACATTAACATGTGCACCAAATGTGCTAACACCAAATGTTAGGCAAGCAAGTGAAAACGCTGCCGTTAACTGCAACTATTTCATTTACCTAAACATAAGATTGATGAGTTGCGTAAATTTAGCTAAATGTCTTCTACAAAAAAACAAAACAAAACTTATAACACCACGTGTACTTACCACCGAAATCTGGCAACTCCTCGTGTCACAGCATGAGCTGCTGTGTTATGTCAAGTCATGCCTCTGTTCAATAGGAGTTACATTTCACACATGGGGGTGTTTCAATGGCAACTGTGTCAAGCTTCCTGTGTGGGCTACATTTGCAGCAAACTATAGTACTTCCTGAATTTAAAACTGGTTCATTTTCAGCATTTGCCTTTTTAGTTCTAGTGTATGCAACTATGAAAACAAAGCAAATGTTACAGAAAACACCTTGGAAAAACATTTATTGAACAAGATGTTAAACTGTATCAGTACATGTTGTTGGAGCTCAGACATTCAAAAAAAAAAAAAGAGAGAAAAAAAAAAAAAAAGAATCTAGTCAATGCTTTCTTTCGCAAAGGAAGGCATTTAAAAAAAATTAATTACAGATGATCATGTTTTAGGGATAGACTACAATAACAGCACCATATTTACAGCATTTGTTAAGAGTCTTCTTTTCTGTTACTGGTATGAGAGAAAAAAAAAAACCAAAAAAAAAAAAAACCCCACACCACTCCCTCTATACCATGTCACAGTAACCGAGCAAGAATAGTAAAATAAATAGCCAAACCAAAAAAAGGAAAGAAAATGAAATGATGACTTTAAACAGTTTTAAAAAGAAAAGTAAAACCAAGTACTCATTTTCAAAGCATGCAGGGCAAGACAGAATTTAACAAAAACCCCAAAAAAACAAAAAAAACAAACAAACAAACAGTTTACACCTTTCTTGATCATTCAACAGACCATTAAGACCCAAACATGGCCAACCTTAAATTGCCATGAGCTACCCAACAAAATCTAAAAAGAAAAGACTATAAAAATGTACTTTTTTGTAACCATAGCATAAGCCGGTAGATGAGCTTTCCAAGATCTTCATTTCCTCTCATTAGACCGGGAACGACTGTAAAACAAACCAACCAGTGAATAAATGCAAAATTGATGGGGAAAAAAATTGTTAGCTTAATATTAAGTTTGAAGTTCAAGAACAATAAATATAAAAGTTATTTTGATTTACCTCCTCGATCGCGAGAAGGATCTTGAGCGCTTACGGTTCTTCTCTCTGGAAGCAGACCGATATCTGCGTCTATCTCTTGAAACAGACCTGAAAAAATGTTTTTAATGATTTTTATCATTTGCCATAGACAAATGTGTGGCGCAAAAAAAAACCAAAAACCAAAAAAACCAAAAACAAACAAAAAACAAAAGGTGACATGGCTACCTGCTGCGGCTGCGGCTGAGGCTCCGTCTCCTTGGCGATCTACAATGTAGGGGAGGGGGGAGGAGTTAAAAAGAAAATTAAGAAGAAAACATTTTTTTAGAAATATTAAGAGAGCATATTTAACATTTCCCATCTCTAATACAACCTTTGAAATTAGTTTTTCTTGATCCCTACAGAAACATGGGTTACATGTGGAAACGTGGTTACACGTACTTCCTGGACTGTTAACAGAATGATCATCTGTATCCATGAACTGGTCAAATGTTTATAAGGAAACTTTGTCCAATGAACACAAATCATGGAGCAAGATATCAGAATGTAAAACAAAATCAAGGCTCGGCATTAAGGCTTGTCTGAGAGAAAGACCAAACAAATTATGTGACAGCTTTTTTCCTTTCTTTTTTTTTTAAACCAAGCATAAAAACATTCTTCAATCACCGATCTACTGTGATCCTCCTTGTGCACAATGTTCCCCAAAAAGTAAAATACCTCCTTTAGCAGCAACACAGGAAAGACTGATTATTTTTGTTTTTTGTTAAAAGAAACTTTGATGTGGGACACATCCTAAAGCAACGAAAAATAGGGTAACCTACAAGTAAAAGGGTCTTTAAACCGAAAACCCCCCCCAAACAAACAAAGAAAAAAAACCCCAAAGAAACAAAACAAAAAAACAAACAAATTAAAACTGCAAAGAAAAAAAGTTTACTTCCTGTGGTTATCACTCAAGATAGCTTAATGTCGAGCCCTGAAAATGCACTCAGTAGAACAATTACAATGAACACCAGATAAATGTAGTTCATTTTTGAAATGGAAATTAAAGAATGGTGGTCAAAATTCCTTGACCGGTTTTTGCAGCACTGCACTGAATTTTCTCCAAATTACATAACTGCTGAAGAAAACTGTCAAGCAGCTATGAAAGCTAGATTAAGCATTAAAACTACAAAGAGCAGGATAAAAGAAACTTACTATTTTTGGGGGAATTGGACAAGATAGAAATGACGCAAGGAAGCCAGACTGATGGTGAGGGAGGTCGAATTGCAGAGAAGATTTGCCACAAGATGCAAATGTTGGAGATATGAAGTTGCCTGGTGGCTGGTTCGAGGGGGGTAGTTGTAGATTTTCCCTGCCTTTTTTGGGGGGGTGGGGGATGGGAAGGGATGTAAGCCAAGGGCTGTCCCCGCTGATACAGTAGATGTTTGGAGAATAGAAAGAGTAAAGACGCTGATTGGCTGATAATGTGAAGTGGACCGCTGTCGATTGGGTAAAGGTTGGAGGAAGGAGGAGGATGCTGGGAACTGCATGCTCAGGAACCAAAAGCTTGGTGGAACCTGACGACTGGCGGTGCGCCTGGGTCATGTGACAACACCAGCCAAGCTGATTTGGGCTCACTGGTCAGCAGTCACATGATGCTGAAAGAAGACTAGTTGATTGACTCAGATGGTGAGAAGCGTGGTGGTGACTCTGAAACGGGGTTCAGTTTTATTAATAGATGGCAACTGAACTCAGAAAAAAAATATAAATAAAATTTACACCTGCAGAATGTAAGTGTAAAAATATTTGATGGGAGATGAAGGGCTAACTATGCTTCTGAAGATGTCTTTGTAAAATAATATCACTCTGGCAGAGCTTGTTGTTTCAACAGTTATATTTTAATAAAAGATTTAACCGTTTACATAACCTGCCACTAATATACCCTTGAAATGATAAAACAATAAAAAAAAAAAATAAATTGTATCAAAATTATTACTTCAATCTTCGTGGGATCAGGGGCCGTATTCACAAAATATCGAAAAGCTTGAATGTAGCTCTCAAGTGGCCAATTAGTAGAAACATGAAAACGAAAAATGAAAAAACTAAACAAAACTCATCACTTGCTGAGTTGGGGGAGACGGGTTAGAAACTCCAGAGCTCTGTCTTATAGAGCCTGAAAATAATGTACTTAATTTTGGTGAGAAAGCTGGCAGGACAGGACTTGTTGAATGCGAATTCACCAGGCATTACCCGACTGTACTCACAACAGCACAATCACATGTCCAAAGAATAGTTGAGATCTCCAGTTTATGAGTGAAAACTGTAATGAAATGAGTGCCTACTATGTAAATGTTTTTTTCCCCCCTCTTTGCTTTAGTCTGGCACTTTTAGTTTGCTTTAAAAAGAAAGTATGACACTTTGTGAATACAGCCACAGATTTTTTTTTTAATTTTTAAAGAAATAAAAAAGGCAAGAACGCTTGAATGCAAGTGTGCAAACAATTTGTTTCAAGCTGTCAGAAACTTGATTCCTTGCTTAGTTTCAGTTTAGACTATGACAAAACTAAAAATAGATGGTAAGAAACTAGATTTTTGCTAATATATTTGGCCATTTAGTCGATCTAAAACTGTTTTGCCAAAATCAGAAGCTGAAAAATAAGTGTGTATTTAATGAACGTGTGCTTTGTCATTTGTACTCTTATTGAACACTGCAAGTGAGAATTTTGTTTGAAAAAAATGTCTACAGATAAATAAAACAGTAAAATAACTGTCAAGTAGGAAATGCATACCTGCGTCTAACAGGAGGACTGCGTCGCCTAAAATCATCTCGAGGGTATCGGCTCCAGGATGGAGGAGGGCCACGGCTCCTGGAGCGTTTTTCTCCAGTGGATAACTCAACGCGTACTCGACAGCCACACATGGTTCTGAACAGAAGTCAACAAATGAGCAGAAAGCAATGCAAAAATCAAACACAACTACTAATAAGTGTAGCATGTTGAAGGAGTTACCTGCCATCCAATTCTCTCACAGCATCTGAGGCATCTCTGGGATCTTCAAACTCTACAAAAGCAAAACCTGGGGGATTCCTGGCAACCCAAACACTTCTTAGAGGACCATAGTAACCAAACGCTCTTTCTAACTCCGTCTTATTTCCATTGTTTCCCAGATTCCCGACATAAACCTTGCAGTCGAGGGGACAGTCTCGATGAAAAGCAGGGTCTTAAAAGTGACAGAAACACAAACACCCATCAAACGATGAAGTAGAACAAATTACGTATCATTCATCAAAATGTGCAAATTAAATGTAAATTATGTTAACCTGCATTAAAATATTTTATTTTTCTATGTTGACTAATCCAAAGCCCTTCCAGCCTCAAAGTTTTCTGATCTACTGTACATAGCCTTACTTTAAAAGACTTATTTCTGCAGCCAACCATGTAAAATAAAGTCAACTAATGCCATTCCTTGTTTAATTTTATTTCACCAATTTTCAACTTCTTTTTCTTGAAAAAACAATCAAGCAAAAAAATAAATAAATAAATAAATAATAAAAGCTGGGGTGAAAGCTCAGTCTACCGCCCTGCATCTTAGACTGTCCACAGAAAGAGCTTAAAGTGCTTTGAGTACTACTATCATGATAGTGATGGAGCCACATGTAACTAGAGTGTGAAAATTTTTTTGACGAGACAGCATGAGTCCACCATGACACAGAACAAACAGTGGTTGTGGTAATTCAGTAAATGGTTTTGTCTTCTTTAACTTCTTGTGTAATGTGCACATATTTAGAGAATATAATTTTTTATTGACAAACTCATTCATTGGAGTCACCATCTGTTAGCTTTGCAGTGTTTGAATTAGGGGCTGTGTCCAGCAAAGTACTTTTTGCCTGACGATAATGCTAGGCCATCCTCTGAAAATGTCCAGCTGAGAATACTTGAGAGCACTTAGAAGTCACCGCACATTTTCAGCACAGACAATTTGGTTGCTATGATACATAACATCTACTTTACCTGACTGCTACTGACCTGGTGAACGAACTGTTCTTCTAGACCTTTATATTTAACATCAATATTGTGGTAGACATGGATACTCAGAGAAGCAACATTCACTTCTCATCCATTGTTGCTCAGATGGTTGTCAGCATGTGTGCAATGGGAAAGCCTGTCTGCATGGCATTTGTCCCAGTTCTGCTTGATGGGGTAAAAAGTGACAAGCACAGCTTTCTATCAAAAGTTCAAGATCTTAAGGCCTGGCAACCAGTAAAACAACCCAATCACAAAGCTTGGGAGAGATGCTCAGTGCCCCATTGCTGCTGGCGTTTTAACAATACCATCAATACATGCCACTCCTATTCCAAGCAATTCCAAGAACATTGCTCTTAGGAACTACGCTGGCCTCAGGAAAAAAATACTTTGGTCTTTGGACACACCCCTTAAGTTCACAAATACTGTAATTCTTTTAAAGTCACTTAGCATGTTCTGTGTTGTTTCATGGGACACCAGGGCACCTCCCTACTGCAAAACAAAGCAAGAAAAGCTACACGACTAACTGTCTGAGTTGTCATACCTCCCATTTCAAATTTATTCTTGTTTAAGTCCAAGACTCTGTTATCCCTGAAAAGAAAAAAACAAAACAAAATTACAAGAAACAGTTACAGTCAAACAGCTCTGAGAACAGTTAATCTATGGCCCCATTTAAAGCTGGTATCAGTGAATTGTTATATTTGCATTCACTTTGCAGCACTGCAAAGCCTTTTCTAACAAAGAGTCTCATTCAGGTTTATACATGACTGGGTTGCTTATAACTGCAGTACCTACACAGGATTTTTAAATATTTAACAACCGCACACTTAAAAAAAAAAAAATCCAAAGCCAACGCGTTTCTTTTTGGGGGTGGGGCGGTCTCTTTAGTGCTTCTTTGGTGCTTTTCGGATGAATGGTGAATAAAACTATGTTGGTTAATTGGTCAGAGGTATATAATATATAATACAACAATAAGCTAGAAAATGGGGTGGCTTCTATTAGCAGACTCCTGAGCCTTAACACTGGCTATACATTTCCAGGCTAACAGCACCAAAAATAGTTCGCTTTAGCTTGATTGTTGACGGGTAACATTAAAATTGGATTTTAGTTACTCTAAAAAGACATTTCTTAAGAATATTACAAATTACTTTTGAGTCCAACTTTTCATCCGAACGATAATGCAGCAAAGTTTTCCACCACCCTCCAAAACCAACCATGCGAGGATTAACGTTACGCTAGCAAATTTAGCATTTATTACCGCGAAACGATTTACAAAAGAATTCGTCGCGATGCGAATCGGCATCCTAGCTGAATTCACACGAGAAACGTGTGGAAGACCGAACCTACCTTCCTGTATGGAATATAACTCACCTTTTTACAGCTAAAACTCAACAAAAAACCGCTTGCAGAAGATTTCACGCCGCTCGTTTGAGCAGCAGGCCTAGCCTGTTAGCTTATTAGCGCCTCGAGTAAAGCGGAAGAGCGAGGGGGAAAAAAGAAAAAGCCCACTCTTCTTCTGCGTGTGTAAAACGCCATTAAAACACCGATAAATGTCTATACTGCCACCTACTGTACCAAAGTGGAATGTCTGCCACAACACATTAAACTAGCAAACATGTGAGATCTTCACCCAACTTTTATAACAGAAAAATGTAACCAGAGAAAGTTTAGAACATTTTACATGACTGAATTTTTTAAAAAGCGCCTTTACTTCCATCATCACATCATTATATTTAAATATTACTGTTATATGTGTTACTTCATAGGATAATCAAGGTATAATAAAGTGAACCAAGCTGCTATTAGTCTAAGGAGCGACTGGACTTTAAGTTTTGTGAAGACGTTTCACTTCTCATCCAAGAACCTTCTTCAGTTCTAAAAGCTGCTATTACATTGAGTTAAACTTCATAATCCCTTTTAGTCTACTTTGGCTATAGGTAAACCTATCCCTGCCCCGAGCCACTTTAATTTATATCCACACTGTTAAAAACAAACTCAAAGCAAGCTTATTTGTAAAGGGCATTGTTTCATTTATTCATAGAGGTCAAGTAAAATGTACAACCATGTAAAAAAAGGGGATACAAGTTGAACTAGTAAAACTATAGCCTAACTTTACATTTAAACTATGTACACCATGTACTCTATATACCGCAATAACACTTATTTTTTTAAAATGATCTAAGAAAAAAAGTGTTATAACTGTGGAGACTGGCCAGATGTCATACTCTTGCTTCTGTCTTCTTACTGGTGCTTTTCTTTTCAGACCTTATCTGTGCTACAAGGCTGAAGATTTTTTTAACATCTGTTCTTGTTCCTGTGTCCTGTAGCCGGTAATCTTTTTCAGATATTTACTGCAATACTAGATTTCCCCTGTGTAAACACGTAAGGCTCTTCTGCCTGAAAAAATATCGTCCTTTCTTCCGCCATGTCAAGCTAACCTTTGAAAAAATAAAATGTCAAGATGTTCTTATTATTGTGACATTTTAAACCCCATCACCTCATGGAAAAAAGGAAAAAAAACGTTAGAGGTGTTCAATGGAAATAACTGAAACTGAAAATAATTAGTCAAAAATGTTTAAATAAAAGCACAAATGCTATCAGAGGAATTGCAGTGATATCTATAAATGAACACAGGCCATTTTTATACATACATAGAGTACATATACATTAAACACATATTAGTGCATTTACTCAAGAAAAAAATATTATAATGCTTGTATTTTACTTAAGTGTTTCCATTTTATGCTGCATTACACTTCTACACCACTCTAATTTAGTGTTTGTGAGTTGTGTTGTAGCTCTACAACAAAAAAGGATTTTACACTGTTTCCTTCAAACTCTTGATGCTTTAGTGATGTAACACTTGCTTGAAGTAATTCAAATATGTGTAGCAATTCTTGTTTCTTCCTTTATTTACCCCCCATTTCAAGTATCTAACAAACCCTTGGCCTTAACTATGACCCTGACCTTTTGACTATCCTCAGATTTTTAAAGAGAAATTTGATTAACGTCTTAACGTTTGGCTGCAGTAATCACTATTATGATAAGAAAATGCACAGACTCAAGCATGAAGCCCACTGTCTAGATAAAAATTCACTGCAAATGTTTTTGCTGTGGTGCATAAAATGTAGTCATAGTACAGATACGATGTTTTCTATGTTCTGTGACAAGAATCACACAGTTTGCTCAGTTTGACCTTAAGAAGATAAAGCAGTGCAAAAACAGCTGCCTGCCATTTAGTAGTTACATAGGAACACAAGTAAATCAACAGACAGGGCTATTGCTCAACACATGTGACCTCTTAGAAGCGCGCAGGTGGGTGGGTAGATAATGTATGTACACTTCCCGTATAGAGGCGCATTCAAGACGAAGTGTGGAAAAGGGGGAAGAATTGTGTAACAGAAGTCTTCATGCATCTCTGACCATGAGGCTTACCTCAGGTCACAAAGGGGCACAGTCAGAGAAAAATTAGCAGCTCAGTCTTTATTTATTGCACGATGGATGGATGAATAGGGAACTCTGTTTTGCTTGTTCTCCAACGTTATGTGTAACCATATGTGTAATCTTTAATTAGACACATATTGGAGACATTAATGTTTCATTTAAACTTGTTGCGAAACACCCTGATTTGTATCCCATTCTGACACAGTTTGTGATAACGGTGTTGTGATTTAACCGTCTAACATGTCTGGTTAAAGCCAATCGGATTCAAATTAGTTTTTGAGCAATTAGTCATTTCAACCTCATGCTTTTGGTTAATGATTGCCTGACGTGACAGGTTAAATTGCTGTGTACTAAACTTCTTAGTAATCGACACCCTATGTAATAATTAAGAATAATAACCCTTATTACCACAGGTTTGTTGAGCGGGGGTATCACTACTTTAAACTTTTTTTTTTACTGAACTGGGCTCTAAGGAGGTCAGGAGGGAAACTATTTAGTGGATGGCAAATGGTTTACAATAACTTCATGTACAGCAGAGGGGTTTGTGGGACTCCAAATTATGATGACATTGTGTCAGTGACAACAATCTGATCATAAATGTTCAATGAACGTGAGAAAATGCAGAAAAGACCACAGAGCATTGTCATTGGATTATTGGATGCCCTGTGCATAAACAGATATACTCAGCAGCCATTTTATTAGGTACACATAGCTTAAAAGTACACTCTGTCCTCACAGTCCTACGATGAAACATCCTTTCATAAAGCAAATAAGGGAAGTTTTGACTCTGTGTTATGATTCATTTGAATGTCGCAGCTGGTTTTATTACACTGACAGGTGTTTCTACCACTTTGTTCATTGATATAAACTCAATGAAATCCAGAAACCTATTTGGGATTTTTAATATATAAAAAAATGAAATAAAATAAAATAAAATCTCCTTTACAGTTGCATTCTGTTTTTGGGATTTAAATCAGATATTTCCTGTGGCAGTTTACTTAGAACACATCCAAATACTGTGTGAAAGCCCTGATTTAAAAAAAGTCTTCAGCTGATTTGAAATGATTTCAAAAAAGTTTCATTCTCTCCGAGACTCAAAACAAACCATTAAGCTCCTGTTTTTCTTTTAACTCAAAAACAAAAAGAAGTTAAAATCTTTCCTCATCAGTCATACAAAGTGATAAATGTCAGACATAACACAAAACACACCAAAACTGAACTATGCTGACAATAAAACACAACCTTTCAAGGTTTGTGTTGACATGATGAAAATAGGACTGCTGTTATTCACTGCCCCATTTCTCAGTCGTTTATTCAGGGCCCTTGGCAGACACAACAGTAAAGAACTCTTGCTTTTGGTGGGGGGGCAAAAGTTCAGGGATAAAAGGGATCACTCGGGAGATTACTCCCCTGTACGTATCACGGATGCCTAGAACACAAACAAAGAGCATTATGTTGCTCAGCCTGTAGCTGCAGAGCGCATGTTTGTGTGAGAGCAAGTGCTTCTTTAACCTCACCCTCCCATTTGCCTTTTGCTTTACCAAATGAAGCATTAAGCTGCCTTTGTTTTTCCGTGTATGTATTCCCCTGCTACCATAGGGTTCTCCTTGTAGCTATTTAAATGAATCATCTCTTTTTTCAAGCATCCACTCAGCACAGTGTTTTTCAATCAGATTAGTACAGCACATTCTGTTCTGTTTCACTTCCTGATGACTGTGCAGCCCGTATCCCTGAATGAACTCACCCGCGTGCTTCTGGTTACACCAAGATACTCATTCAGACAGATGGATTCTTGCAACTGCCAGTCAGATTTTTGTACTTTACACAGTATTTAGCAAAATCTGTTAGACACCTATCAGATTTGCTGTTTACTGTTTTGTTTTAGCAAAGATTAAACGACTTTCCGATGCAAAGTGATAGGTAAGTAGTAGTAAGAAGGCCACAAAGTTCTAAAAATAAGTTACAACTGCATGTATAAAACAGCCACAGACCATTGATGTAACCTTTGACCATCTAATTTTCATTTGTCTTCTTCTTCTTTTTTTTTCTCGCCTGCCTGGGTGCTTTCACCAGAACAGAAACAAGATGTTCTTGATGTTTCAGGAAGGAAAACAACATCTCAAGCCATGTGTCACTATACATATCTATTCATGCATCTCAGTTCAGCCCAAGCCTGTTTAGTTCATTTTGACCTCCAGTTAAGCATTGCAGTGTAGGGGAAAAGAAGACAGACAAAGCAACCAGGACGCCACAGTTCACGAATTTTGGTAAAACAAACAAACCAACCTTTGCCCGTGCAGGAGTTGACCGTCCTGACATGGTGTTTTATTTTAGATAATCAGTACTATTATTTTAAGGGTTTCATGTGGGCAGTGACACATAGTGAGGTTGTGTTTTTACATCTTTCTGTTTCTGTGCTGTTTTTTTTCTTTAAATGTGAATAACATGTTCTAAAACACATGTGTGTGAAAGCTACTTTCTTCCGATAACCAGATGCTCAGAAGATTACTCACCCCAGCTGACAATATCCCTGTTGCGTTTGCAGAGTCAGGTTCACTTGTGTTATGTCACCTATATAATTAACAGGATCATCATGTTCCCTCTCAATAGCAGCTTGCTGTCTGCCAGCAGTGTGGTCAGACAGTATCCTTACCACCTATAATGGTGGGATTCATCATCTAGAGAGACGAGGCTCTTTGAGCATCTCGGTTCTATAAAGGAAAGTTTTCCTCTCGCTGTCTGACATGAACAAATTTTGGTTAAGTTCTCGTTAATGATTCACTCATAACATTAATTCGAGGCATATTTTATAATTTTTAATACAATAAATGTGATAAACATAGACACAAGAAGCAGCCATAAAGCATGTCAATGCCAACATCCTCAACCGCAAAAGCACAAAACAAGGCCATAAAAAACTTTTATTACCATGGATTTTAGGTTCTCTTATCCCCAAAGTAAATGTGTCAGTAAAAAATAAGTTCATCCTAGAGATGTGAAAGAGAAAACATATTAACCATGAATGTGATAATAAGCAAACACTTGCTTTAATCATGTATAATATAAAAAGCAATATAAAAAGCCTAGAAATGAGATAAAGGCTGTTTGAACACAAGATTTCATCAGCATGCAGAGTGTGCATCTGGGGTTTCCACATGACAAGAGCTTTCAGCCTCCTTACAGGCTGTTTAGGAGTCATGGTCAAAATATACTCAAACACATGCCCTTTGGAGAAGAACATGACCACTGTGAAAAGTTTGATTACAACATAAATCAACTCCTGCTGGGTTTTTATATATATCATTCTGATGATATTTTAAAAATATTATATTAAAATACTCTGTGTTGTGTCTCTCACATTCATCTCTTTTGGTGTGTGTTTAGTACTTCACTACTATTTTGACTTCTTGTATATTTCAGGTGAAAACTGTCTCTCCCTGATAACTGCGGTCTTTCTTGACCCGGACAAAATTTGACTTGCAAAGCATCCTTCATAAAATGCAATGCATTTCATGCTCACCTGAAGCAGGTTGCTACTTTAAGTTGTTATGTAACATTTTGCTTCACAGTGAGCACTTTAGATATGTGTTAGATGTGACACTTTTTTCTAATCCTGTTAATATGGAATGCATAATGAATCAAAACGACTTCAGTAACTAAATTACAATTTACAATTTTGAATATTTATTATTTTATTTTTCATGTGGATTTCCAGGTTAAAAAGCAACTGCCAAATTATAATGTGTTTATAGTGCCTCATTACATATAGTAACACTTAGACAATAGTATTTTTTTTTAGGTTTTTACTTTAATTAAACTTTGAAGACTTTAAGAAGAACTGTACTTTACAGTAAGTAATTTTCATTTTGTAATTTACTAGGATACAGTAGCAATTATTAGACTAGAGTAATGGCTTAGACAGGTTTAACATACTGGTTCTCTAGTGAGCATCCACATCAGAGTAAAATACTGACTGATTCACTACAAAATATGAAAACTATTGTATCGGGAGGTTAATGATTAATAATGATTTATAGGATGAGACAGGATTAGGCATATTCACCATCTGTTCTTGGTTTATTACATTGATTTATCATTCAGCACTTTGGCAGGGACTGCCATTATGTTCCCTCACAATGAGTACTTCTACTTTTAATAATGATTTATAATAATAATAATAATAATAATAATAATAATAATAATTTATAGGAACGTATAGTTCCCAAAATTTGACTTGCAAAACAAGAGTTAATAGAATATGATGCGCATCACTTGAATACCATCAGAGGTGGGACCAAGTCATTGTTTTGCAAGTCTCAAGTAAGTCTCAAGTCTTTATCCTCAAGTCTCAAGTCAAGTCTCAAGTAATGTCAGGCAAGTCAGAGTCGAGTCTCAAGTCACTGGTGTAAAAGTCCGAGTCAAGTCACAAGTCTGAAACTTTGAATTTCAAGTCCTTTCGATTCTTTAAAAAAAAAAAAAAAAAACGAAAAAAGCATGTTGCAGTTATGCTAAATGTAAATATTAGACCATGTAATTTTTAAATCTGTGTTTTTCTCAACACATGACAAAATAGTGAACTTAGAAAATATACACAAATTGTGAAATTGCACCTCTTTAAAATGCAGCTCAATTAAACCTAGCTCCAAGAATAATTTTCACCGACAGTTCTGAGATAAGCTGCATGTTATTCTTGGATGCGGTTGTAGGACCAGCTTTAAAATCGCATGACAAAAATATCATACACATTAAAAAAAACTGTATCACCAACGTAGCCTGGAAAACATTTGCTAGTTAGATGAAGTCAGCTATCTCATCGTAGCATATTTATATGCATATTTATAATCATACGGTTCTTGGAGTGAGTGCATACACTCATGAAGTTTAGTAACTTCAGGTCACTGCAACAAGCCCAGGTACAGTTTACCGACGGATGGGTACAGGACCTTGAAATGCACCGTGTAGAACGAAAGACCATCGTACGTATCATAAGTTTACCAGTCTCACAAATTGTCGTCATAAATACACATTCCTTAACCGTTTATTAATAGGACCTTTGAGCTCAACGGTAATTAATCAGTAGTGGAAATAATTTCTGGTACGCGTTACAGAAATGTAGCAGTGACAATAATACTGTATGCTGTAATCGTACTGGGCAATTAGTGATACAAAACAACTGTTTTATCCTGTGAATAAAAGTATATGTTTTTGTCAATGTACCATAATAACAGAGGCGAAACGCAATATTGTGTCAGGACAATTCACTATTTATGCACAATAAACAAAGGAGCATAGCGCGACAATTTCTGTTCAGCACCAGACTTGCTTGTAACCTATATCACTAATTATGTTATGAAAATGACGTATTAACTACTAAAAAACACTGACCTTCGTGTAAATGCTTGGAGCAGACTAACCTGTGAGCTGGAGTGTTCTGGGACGTTATATTTGATCTTTGAATGGCTGCAATCCAGTCGCGTCTTTGTTACTTCGGAAACATGGCTTGAACAATTTCTCTTCAACGACGTAATCCGATAACAACCGATCTCTTTACCCGTCGGCTTCCCGTGGCTGTCATGCGACCGGCTATTGCAGTTAATAATACAACAGCTTCTTGACATTTTTGTGTTTCTTTTTATCGCTGTATAACTGATTTTAATTGAAAGCCTGCGTGCGCTAGTACCGCTTGCCACGAGTTCCCAGAATCCTTTGCGGTTCTACCCGTGAATGACGTCACATTTTCAATCTCTATATAATATGCATGTTAAATTTTATATTTGGGGTAAAATATCAAGTCTTTTCAAGTAAACCGGTTCAAGTCCAATTCAAGTCCCAAGTCATTGGTGTAAAAGTCCAAGTCAAGTCACAAGTCTTAGAACATTTTTTCAAGTCAAGTCTAAAGTCATAAAATTAATGACTCGAGTCTGACTCGAGTCCAAGTCATGTGACTCGAGTCCACACCTCTGAATACCATAATACTAGAATCACACACAGCACCACCTGAACCGTGCTTATACATTTAAATGGACGCCTAACACACTGGCAGGACTTTTCACTGTTTGACAGCAAAACAGCTGTCGCCAAGATTTTACTTGCAAAGTTGCTAAAACAATAGCTTACACCACGTAGTGAGAATAGAGAATTAGTATGTAACATGAGGAGTTTGATTTTTATATCTAACTTGATTGAGTGGTATTTTTTTCCAACTAGTAAAAGATCTTCATACTTTGTTGCAAAGCCGTAAACACCACAATAATGTAAACACAGACTGTTTGGGAAAAGATGACAAATTATCTCCGCCCAGTAAAAATGCCAACATGGAAAAATACCACCAGGAATTAATAAAAGAAACAATAGTAGAAAAAAAACATGCATGCGCTTTTGTAGAAGTCCTTACCCTGAAATAAGTGACAGTAAACTGTCCTTTAAGCCATAAAAGTCTCCGATAAGTAAATATGCTACTCCCCCCCTCTTTTCTTTGTAAGTCTACAGAAACAGTGCGCTAATCCGTATCACCGCGCGTCTTATCGGGCAGTGAGGTGTGCTTTTACTTCGGTGATTACACATCCTCATCTGTGTCTGCAGGCGGGCTGTTACACAGTACTGTTGACGATACGTGTCGTCAGCTGAGCGGGGAGGACAGCCTGCTGCGGTACAGGCTGTTCCCGGCCTGGCTGTCTCGGCACGGAACGGGTTACAGGTCAGGGTGTCTATTGGAACACAGTGTTCTCATCAGCAGCGGCAGCGGTACAGCTACAGTACAGCCGGAACATTGTGTTACTTTGTGGCTGCTTTCCAAGACCTGCCCTTAATTTTACTCTAAACGTCCTCCCACAACTCTACTCGTTTCGACGCCCCCCCCCCTCTTTCTCTCTCTTTTCTTTCTCTGTGTGCTTCTCTGCCTCACTACCTCCCCGGTGTCATTTTGAAGTCTGAGCTCCATGTGGCTACTACTACACCGGCAGGTTTATCGTCACCGGCAAAGACGGAGATTAAAAAAAAGAGAGCGGGAAGGAGGGATAACTAGACTGAAAAAGCGCTGCTTAATAACCACATGGGCAGAACATTTAGTACCATGGATATGAGATGAGAAGGGCGGGCTTGAATTAGGTGAAAGAGACGCGCTTTTCCAATTTACCGACCGACTCGCTGAAGAAATTATTATTATCGGATCACAAGAACATGTAAGTGATTTCATTTACTCCTCTTTATTCTGCTGCTGACGGACTTAATTAAGGAGCTAATTAAGGCATATTCATGCCTGGCTGAGTTAAACTGACACTTGTGATACATCGTGAAGGTTTAGCCTTCATTGTATTTAAAGACTGCTTTTTAAAAACACACACACACACACACACACACACACACACACACACACACACACACACACACACACACACACACACACACACACAAAATAAAGGCTGATAAGGCACTGTGCGCGCGCGCGCGTGTTTGTGGGGGGTGGTGGGGGTTAATAGGTGAAAGTGTGTGTGTGTGTAAATGTGGCACTTAGCTGTGGGTCCCTGTGGAAGGGAAGGATGAGGATAACAGTTTATATCTAGACTACGTGGAAGCCTAGGTGTACCTACATAAATTACAGGTTGTGTAACTGTTTCTGAGAATTACACCAGCAACTCTGGCGCTCGAGCATTTATTTTGGAGCACTTAAACATTACAGGATATGATGGTGGCCCCTTGAATAACTTCAAATACACGGGCGTCCCCGCACGGGTAGTTTGATTTGAGGCTCAAGCAGAGGTGGCCTTGTAAAACAGAGGCTGAGGCGACATCCCAGAGATGAATCAAACTGCCTCAAGGTAGATACGGAATATAGATAAACTGGTTGTTGTTGTTTTTTAAAAGCACTGAAATTTACGATATATTGTTTTATAAAAAAGGGGGGTTCTCTGTTACCTTTTAACAAAAAAAATCTATTTTTAAGGTTTGCAGTGTCAAATTTCGCGTCAAATCTATTTTTGCCAGCATTTTCAAAAAGTCAACTCCTGTCGCTTTTTAAACTCTGCAAAGGGTTGTTGGGTGAAAGGGAAAAATCCCGTATGTCAAACAGTGCTTTGGTTCAGGATGTCTGTTTGCCATGCACATTGTGTACTCACACGTTCACATATTAATCAGCAGACTACGGATATGAGGCAGAACGTACAGATAGGCTGAAGTGTGTGTGTCTTTGTCTTAATGTGCTCTGTTCCTGTATTCCTCTGCAAAGTAGCTGTACATGTAGTCTACATGCCATCATCTCTGTGCTGTCACTGCTTGTGCAATGTTCCTCTTTACATTGTTAGATATAGTTGGATATTTATCATAAAGAAAAAGCAAAAGCTAAAAGGGTCAAATTGATAGAACACACAACTTTTACTTGAAATGATGCTAATATATGTCTGCATTCACCTACTTGTTTTACCCTATTTAAATCATATGTTAATCTAATTGTAAATATAGGTTCTGTTTGACTTGTTTAAATCACCTTGTTTTGGTTTAAAAATTGAAACTGGGCTGTACGTGAGGGGGTCTCAGATTGGTGAACACCGACAGGCTTTGCCAGCGGGGGAACTGTGAATAGAAGGAACATTGTGTACAGACACACAAATGCACACACACATGCACGAGATACATCTAAAACCAAATCCATCAGATATCAAAGACACAAGACAAGATGCTGCTAATGAAGGATGGACAGTTTGTGGTCAGTGCACAAACACTTTGAGGGGAGACACAAGGCTGAAGAACCAGAACAAACAGTGCAAATGTCAGTAAAACAGATCTTTATGGTTTCATCTTGTGGTTTGAGGCACTCAGGTTGCACCATAGTTTACGTTTCCTAAGATCTCATTTAGTATGAGGTCAATTTCTTTATCGGTATTCAGTACACTGGACATGTTGCTTATTGCTGAGACTCAGACCAAGTGCTGTTGCTTAATGTTAGTTTTTGCAGGCTCTTTGTCGCCACAGCAGAACATAACGTAAGACAGGGCGACTGATGGAAAAATCGAGAAAACTGATGCAGGGTAGGCGAGCTGCTGCTCCTCTCCAGTAAAACAACATGCCACCCGAAGAATGGTTATTGCCTCAAATAAAGTCTGTGGAAATTTTAGAACTGTCGTCTGATCAGCAGCTGTGTCCTTGTCACTGCATCCCTCACGTTACTCTGAATGGACACTTGCACTTTTTATTTTGACTATTTGAAACAGTCTGTCCTGACAGCCCTACCTAAACTTGAGCTAGAAACGTGGTGCGATGTGAGAAGATTTCTGCTTGTGACATCACTGAGATAATCTTGTATCTTCAACATCTCTGCTTAAAAAACAGGCGATACAAAGGTTGCCTTCACATAAAATCCCCTTTCTCACGGCTTCCCAGCATACAGTCAGCAATCTAATCATCAAAAACCAAAGCAGTTGAAGTCAAATATTTTCTTTATTTGCTCATTCTAAAACAAATATGTTTACATTTGCTTGTCAGTGGGAAAAATATAAATTTCAAGTATATTGCGCAATACGTTATTGTGCTGCTCAAAGATTCGCTGCACTGTAGAAGGCTTATTTAAAAATAAATAAATAAAGGAAAGACCTTAATTATGTTCAGATGAAGTATAACTCTATGAGTCCAAACTGGCTTGATACCAAGAGGCCATTTTAGCTCGAAATGGTATACTTCTACATATAAAAACATTTTAAAGGAAGCGTTTTACAAAGGAGATGCAGCACTGTGGTGCAGCCTCGGCAAAGAAGACCACCGTAACGACCCTTCTCCCCCCACATACCCTCATAAAAATCAGTTTGCCACTGCATTAATTGGTTTACTTGACCACCCATTAAACAATAAATAACACCATAGACAAAAAAACATGTCTTAGTGTTTAAATGACAAAGGATTGCAATAAATACATAAATTATTCAACAATACTCTGTTAGAGATTCTCTCACATTAAAAAATACAGCTGTTGTTCTTTGCATGTGGGGCTTCTGTAATCTAACTACGGAGCCCCAGTGAGGCGACGGTTCTATACTATACTCTACACTTCTCATTCTTTGACCCTACCTAAGTAGCTTTGAATGATTCACAATTCCTTATTTATGTCCTTATGGTGGGGCCATTGGCGCATCTCCAATGTTCAACCATATAAGAGATGTCATACTAAGCCTGAGCTTTTGGTGTTTTACAGGCATTACTTGCACATATGCTCATCTCATTTTTTTGAATCTTTAATAGCCATTTGTATGAGAGAAACTAAGGAAAAGCTTAATAGGTCTCCTTTAAGAGAGTTTTATAGTTATCACTGCAAAATGTGCCAATAGGAGAGCCTAATTAGAAGCTTCTCTTTTTGTTAGGAGACCAAAGGGTGTTTGCTTAGTTTGCCTCTCTGGACAGTGTGTTTCTGAGTGTGGTAAAGCCCCCAAAACGTGCTAGCCTTAGTAACATCCCTAGCACAATGATATGTGAGAAAGTGTTAATGTGTCAACAGCTGCATATGATAACAATCACCAAACAGTGTTTGCCAACATGCTTAACATAACTATGTGGCCTTTTTTCAAACAATGTCAACATTATTGTGCCAGAGGAGATGGTAGTTTTGTGTATGGGGGAAGCAGCATGCAGACAGTGATTGCTGCTTTGATGAGAGAAGCAACATGTCCAACATGTCATTACAGTTTTTATGGGTCTGGCAAAGCTGCTATTGAAATTATTGCCAGCAAGCCTTTCATCAGGCTGAATATTAAGTGTTTTTGATATAGAAAGGTTTTTTTTTAACAGCAAGTTTATTATTTGTAATTTGCCATCTTTATACTTTTGAATTTAGCCAGTTTACGTATTTGGCTGCTTGTGTTTCCACATTTTGTTAAAACTATTTTTGTCCAAATCTAAAGTACTTTGGTATGAAGAAACCGAAGCTTTGTATCGTCTCTGGTTTAAAACATTTCCAATAATCTTTGAACTCTAATATTTTCGGTTAGGTATCAGTGCTTGTACTGTCAGCAGCATAACAGAAATTCACATGACACCTAGTTGTGTGAAATTTTTAATCTGACATCGATGCCGCTCTTGATTCACAAGAGACAATGTTTGAGCTGTATCACATTACCAGAGAAAGCCAGACAGTGTGGGGCCTCATGTTGTGATATTTTATTAGTGTATCACCTCAGATCCTTGACTGAATTCAACACTTTTAACTGTGTCATCATAAACACTGGGAAGATCATGTGGCTGTTTAGGATGCTGCAGGTTTAGCGTTGCGGTGTGTGTTTCCCCTGTGCATGTGAGGCTTTTAGATGGAAGGCTCTGCTATGTTAAAAAGGCTTTTTTTAAAATAAACAGTAAAACTATGCGAATGTGGTTCTGAAGAATTCATTTTGGTGTCCAATAAAAATCCAGATGTGTTTATATATTTTTCCAAGCACACACAAAGGTCATTAAGTAATGGTCTTGGAGATACACACTTTGCGAGTACTCCGTGTACTCTGTAAGTACAGAGCGTGCTACAAAATAAAATGAGTGAAGTGAGCAACTTGCTGTTTGCTTTCACTTAGATTCACAGTTATGTAATTACTTTATCTGTTGGGGGGGGATCAGAAAAGGTGCCATAGCCTGCAAATGTGTTTCTCTTAAAGCTGGGATCAATGATGATGTGGATGCTGCTAACAATAACTGTAAATGTATTTCTTGTACAAGATACTGATTTAGAGCATGTGTCCCTAAAATAGCTTCAAGTTATATAAGGTGAAGTAACAGTAATATTCGGTGGGTGGATTATGGTGATCACATTGATATTTTTATCCTATATCCTGATTTTTCTAGCCCTGCTCCGCAAATTTGATCTATATTATGCATAATTTTCCTGTTTAAACATGAGATGCAAGGAAATTTAATGACCAAGCAGTCAGTCAGATAGCTAACATCTACGCTTGTGTGTTTGTATCGTTGGCAGTGTTATACTATCGGTTTTCCGCGTGCAGAAATGACAACTGATCAGGATTTGCCAATGGATCACCAGTCAGCCACAGCCCTATTTGCTGCAAAGGGCATTGATGTAACAACCAATAAAGACCAAGGAGTTATCAAGGTATTTACAATACTGTCATCATGTGACTGTTGACATTCATTCACAAGTAGGACTCATTTTTCCACCATATGGAACATCATGTTTTTTTTTTATCTGTTCCCTTTTAGATCTAGGAGTTATCTTTTTTATTTTCTTTGTTAAATGGTAGAAGCTTTTATTGTTAAAGGAGACACTTGTCTTTCTTTCTGCAGGTTATAAAGCGTGCAGGGGTAGATGGAGACAGGCCCATGATTGGGGACAAAGTAATGGTTCACTACACTGGGAAACTGGTCACTGGGAAGAAATTTGACTGTAGTCGAGAGCGCAAAGAGCCCTTTTGTTTCCATGTGGGCAAAGGTAGGTGACTGGCATGACTGTCTCTAACTGTTGATAAATTAAAGGTAAATGCAGTATTGTATTATATTTTGCTACCAAGGAGCCAGTCTTTGTAATTCTGTACCTTTAAGTAGTTTCAACCAATAGTTCTCCAGAATTTTGGAAGGTCTTTCAAAGATGTTCATGATGTATATTTCCTTCACTTATTTTCAGTCCAGTCCTTTAATTTACATAAAAAATTCAACTACTATGCCAGTTTGAGAGGCATAGTAGTTTTGCAGCAACACACTACTGAAAACTTGCAACCCAATATCACAGCAAAATGTATAATTCATATGTCGGTCCACCGTATCCATTTCACACTTTACTTTTTCAAAGTGTGACATGGACGTGCATACAGAAGTCGCAGTACCAGCAGGGGGAGATAATATACTTAAAAGCAAGAACTAGCTAGTGAGTAAGGAAGGTATGAACTGTATTCCAGGGCTCTTAATTGCCACTAATGATTAAGGTAGGCAGGCAATACGTATTTACATGTAAATGTGTTAGCAATGTCTGTTTAAACACTTTCCTGTGATTAATTTCAAGTTGGACTGAAATAAAATATCTTCTGACGATGCATGTCAGATCCTTGTATTAACTCCCACATTTGCTTAATTTAATCAGATTAGTTTACCTAAGCAGTATATATGGAAAGATGCAAGGCTCTCCATTTCACGCGAAAACAAAATCAGCCTGTCAGAACTTTGATTTTTTTACGCATTAAAAAAAAAAAGACATATAATTTTAATAAGTAAGCTTTAGAGATGCTGGCTGATTTGTTGAACTCTTTCAGTCTTTAAGCTAAGCTGGATATTTTATATTTACAAATATCAACATTTTCATGTAATCCTCAGCAAAATGATCGGTTTGAAATGTGTGCAGGAAAAATTGTTGCTTTAAATTTATATATCTGAATGATGTAATATAACCTTTGAACTTATCGAACGAGCCAACAAAGTCTTGTTTAATTGTTTAAATATTTTTGATCTACTCACAGGACAAGTCCTCAGGGCTTGGGACATTGCTGTGTTGTCCATGCAGAGAGGAGAGGTGTGCACACTGCTGTGCAAACCCGAGTATGCTTATGGAGCTGCTGGAAATCCTGACAAAATTCCTCCCAGCTCTTCAGTAGTATTTGAGGTAGGCATGTCACATTAGCGCTGTCATTTGTGTGACGCATTAATCCAGCATTGCACTGAGGGCCTTAATTTAGGAGCATGTCTCTGCAGATGGAACTCGCTGGTCACAAAATTAACTTGTCTATTTTAATCCCCCTCAGTCATACAGCCAGCATAGTTTCATATACCACCTTTACGAGTGTGTTTGGGGCTCAGTGACACTACAGTTCAGATCTTCTCTTTCCTGAATAATCAGTGTTAAGTATAATTTAGTTTTCTGATCTGCTTTTCATGTTGGCCCCATTAAATGCAATATATTCATGAAAAAGGATTGTTTTACTCTCCCAGTTGGTGATTCAACTCAGTTCAGCTTTCACTTTGTAGGCTCATCAAATGTTGCTTAAGCAGACATAATCAGCTAATAAATTTATCAATATATGTTTTTTATTTATACCCTTAAAAGAGAGTATAAAGGATTATAAAAAAACATTACCAAGTTTTGCTCTCATTGAAAAAAATACACATACACTGAAAAAGTATGAACTACTTCAGTATTTAGCACATATGAGAGAGCTGGATATGCACTGCGTAGAATGCTCCACATTCGGTGGTTTTCTGGTTGTTCATATTGTTTCACGTACTCAAATTGTGTGCACATGTCTGGTTTTCATGTGCACAGGTTTTGAGACTACTGGGACATCATACTTAACCCCAAACCTGACAGAACTTTGAAGTTTGCATTCCAGCCAAACACCAAGAGAGACTTGGGTTTGCAGATGTAGTTAGTTATCCTTAAAATACTTGAGCATTTATAATTTTTTAAACATATATATACAGAAA
Organism: Rhamphochromis sp. 'chilingali'; assembly: GCF_963969265.1. Taxonomy (NCBI): domain Eukaryota; kingdom Metazoa; phylum Chordata; class Actinopteri; order Cichliformes; family Cichlidae; genus Rhamphochromis; species Rhamphochromis sp. 'chilingali'. The sequence goes on along the minus strand of NC_137936.1, from coordinate 25,203,299 downwards.
AAGTTAAATTTAATATTCTTTCCCAACTTTAAACTGATCTACAGTGAAATAAAACAGATAAAACTGATGTTTTCATACGTGAGACTTGGTTTTCTTAGCTAGCTGGCTAGTTATGACATAGAAGGCATAGAAACAGTATGTGTCTGGTTACACAGTGTACTTGCTTCATTTCTTATTATTTCATTACCATAAGTCATTAATTTTTTTATTTTCAGTGATAACTCCTACTTATTTTTAGTTATGTATTAATTCACCTCCCACACCTACTGAAAGTTCTGCAGAGCTGTAATTTTGTATTTTGCGTTGTCCCACCATTTGTATAGTGATGGCATTTCTATGTTCACACAGTTGGAGCTAATTAAGTTTGAAGGCGAGGTACTTACAGGCGATGGTGGAATTGTGAGAAGAATAAAGGTCAAAGGGGAAGGTTACACTAATCCCAACGATGGATCAATTGTGAACGGTAATGACATGATTTGTTTGTTCATCAATAATTGGCATTGTGCCAGGTTGATAAACAATCTGCATAGTAATTGACAACATCATAGATTAAATTGTGCCCTGTGTCTCACAGTGCACCTGGAGGGAAGGTGTGGTGACCGACTGTTTGACTGCAGGGACGTCAGCTTTATTGTTGGTCAGGCTGAAGATAAAAGCATTCCTCTGGGAGTGGACCGAGCCATGGACAAGATGCAGAAAGGAGAGTGCTGTTTACTTTACTTAAAACCAAAGTAAGTTCCTAACAAATGTAAAAATGTCATGTCACTTTGTTAATGAAATACAATCAGTAATTAGTTATGTGCGCTTTGTTTATTATTATCTCATGAAATTTTTATTTAAGGTGTCTTAACTGTAGGACTGTAGGTTCCTTTATGATGATAACTTTAATTTAATTATTTTATATCTCATTTTTATTTCATAAATATCAAAGCTATTAAAGCTTTTTTTCATGTAATTTTATTGTATTTTTCAATATTTCTCAATAATTTAAAAAAAAAAAACAATATTAGTGATAAACATTAAATATAATGAAGTCACTTATCAGCTAACAAAGGAAGAAACCTTAAAGGAAATATTTTCTCAATATCTGGTTCAGAGCTCTCTATTTTTGCAGATGTAAACAGACTTTTCACTGATATAATAAAATCTTTCTTTTACACTATTAAGGTTACGATTACATACAACATTTGCATTTTTTTGGTTTATTTAAACCTTTCCATTAAGTACTACACACCATTTTTTCGAGCATATATGTCAGTGCATATCATACATATAAGTGTGTATGTTCTGTATGTTCTGCAATTGATTTATATTTATTCGAAACACTCAAAATATATGCCCTGTATCCATATTCAACTTCACTGAAAGCAGTTGTCCAATGATATCATTCAGAAATTCAGATCTAAAAAAAAGTTAAATAAAATTCCTTTGATGTCATTTCAAAGGGTTTGTGTGTTTATTAGAAATGTTTGATGGTTATAGCATGTGGGGAATTTTCAGCAGCAGTTTCAAATCATGTCACAAATTGGAGCTTGAATGTCAAGTGGTTCGGGTCAACTGTTGACACAGATGTTGGTATGCAGAAATGGCATGCTTCAAAATAGTAATTATTGGTTAGTATAATCAGGTGGTCATTTATATGCTTACAGGTATGGTTTTGGAAGCGAAGGCAAACCAGAATACAAAATAGGACCAGACAAAGACATCGTATATGAGATTACTCTTAAAGACTTCCAAAGGGTGAGCACTAGTTTCTACATAATAAGATGAGATGAGACTGGAATAAATGTTGTTTGACAAATGTGTTTAAGTAAATGGAATAAATGTGTTTAAGTTTAGTTGGAGGCAAACTTGATCTCATAGATTTTATAGACATATTTTCAGTTCACTAACTCCAATTAAAAAAAGTCATTATGCTCTTTCTGTGTTTTCACAAGGCTAAAGATTCCTGGGAAATGGACTTGAAAGAAAAGCTAGATCTGTCTGCTGAAGTAAAAAGTAAAGGGAATCAGTATTTTAAGGTACAGCTCCTGGTGCTCACTCAAGCCAGTAAATGATTTATTTATTTATTTTTAGATCTTAGATTTATAAAGATATATTCTGTTCCTTCATCAGGCAGGGCGGTATTACCAGGCAGTCATCCAGTACCAGCGCATCATTTCTTGGCTAGAGATAGAGTATGGTACCGGAGACATGCAACAGAAGAAGATACAAGATTATATTCTGACTTCCCACCTTAACTTGGCCTTGTGTTTCCTGCGATTAAAAGAGTTCACACAAGCAGTGGACAACTGCAACAAGGTGAGCTGATGTCTGCCCATCTCCTGTACGTGTAGCTGATGAATGTTTAACTACTACTATACTATTACTGTACTGTTCATTTATTTTGTGTCCGTTAAAGGTCATTGAGCTTGATGAAAACAATGAGAAGGCTTTGTATCGTCGTGGGGAAGCCCGGCTCCGCCGCAATGAGTTCAGCCTGGCCTTGGCAGACTTTCAGCAAGTACTGCAAGTCAACTCAGCAAACCGAGCAGCTCGTGCTCAGATTTCCATTTGTCAAAGCAAGATTAAGGAACATCATGAAAAAGACAAAAAGACCTATGCTAACATGTTCCAGAAATTTGCAGAATGGGACGCCAAGGTCTGTAGACAAATTTAGAAAGTCAGCATGACTTGTTTTTGTGTTTTTCTCTTTTCCTTTCCTTTCTTTTTTCTTTTCTTTTCTGACATGTTTATGATCCTTTCAAGTAAATGTACTTAAAAATACTTAAAAAAATAAGTAATAATAATTAATAATAATAATGTAATTAATCTAACAAATATTCATATAGCCCCATTTAAAACACTTTTTTTCTGATGCTTTCCTGGCACCGATAGCAACTAAACTTCAGAACTGTTAGAAAGTGGGGAAGACAATTTTACATTTTTCATCTTTTAAGGACAACCACATTCTGTCACACCTGTCAAAACGTTTGCATTTACAACTAGTTTTCAGCCATTTCGTATTTCATGATGTGAGATACTCGTGCACTCTGAAGACATCCACCACTATGTGCTAGAATAATGTCAGAATGATTTGGTGTTTACTACACGAGCCATAGATTTAAAAGTTTTACATTAGAAGGATGTTTTAAAAAATGTTTATGTTTATTTATTTGTAAAATTGTCTGGCTGGATTGTCCATGTACTTCTTCAATGTTATACTGACCTCTAGTGGTTAGGTTGATTCTTTCACCCATTGATCTCTGTTAAAGTAAGGTAAAATGCCATGTGCAAAAAAGCAAGATTACATAACAATATTAACTGCATGTATCTAAATGATGATGTCAGTTTATGCCATTGGACGACACGGCCAAACTCACTGGCTGTGTAGAGTCCATGATTTGATTTTTCTTTTCACAATATTTCTATCAGTTTTCCTTTATAGGAAATTATCTTAATGTATATTTTTCAGTCATTTGCAATTCAACTGAAGCCCTGTATCTTCTGAACAGACTGGGAAGACAAAGAGAAGGCGGGATGACAGTGCGAGGACCAGCTTCAATGGTGAAGTGAGCATTAAACAACGCCGGAGGAGTCAGGAATGCCCGTCGTAATGGGGACATTTGAAAGGGATAAGAGAAAGCCTCTTTTTGCTTTCCAAGTCCAGGGAGCAGAGGCAAGAATGAAGATGAAAAAAAGCCTCCAAACCAAACCCTTTTTTTTATCCCAAAATCCAGCGTGACCATTCCTGCATATAAAGCAGACTGTAAGCAGGGACATTTGCAAGCCAAACAGCCTTTCCCCTGTCACAAGGACTATTGAACTGCTGGAGCGTACCTTCCAGTGGAGACAGAAACATTGAGTTAAGACTGGCAAACACTTTTAGCCCTCACCTTTTATCCTGAAAGAATATATTTTTATTTTCCTCAAAATGCAAGAAACACAATTACTTTGTCCTTAGGCTACTGTGTTGAAGTGCCTCCACAGTGTTTCTGATTGTAAAACCACGTTCATGATCTGTATTTGTTTTTAAGCCTGTTTGGAGCAGCTGCATGCATCACAAGGTGTTTTTGATTCAGACTTGAACTTTGCTAATTTTATATGTGCAATATGTACCTTTGGTGTAACAAGTCCTGTTAGTATGGTGAGTTAAAAAAACAAACAAAAACAATAAATTCTGTATTTTTGCTTTGGCCAAAACTTAATACTGTCATAAATAAAATAAGCTGAAGAAAATCCTAGTTGCTTTTCTGAAATGTAAAATTTACTGTATTTGGTTATTGCGTGTAACTTCTGCTTTCTGTGAAGCCAAATTAGTTTTGGTGTTTATCAACACCTGCAAGACTTTGGCATGGAGTGCCTATTTTTACATATAAAATTCAAATTTAGCTTTTGTGTTTCGGGCAAGAATTATTTATTTTCCTAAGATGTGTCTGAAAGTGGTCATGCACTAAAATAATTTATTCCTGTTTTGAGGTATTCTTAAAGACATGAGTCAATAACGCACACTTTATTTTGTAAAAAGACACTTTGGTATTGTAATTGATCAAGTAAAAAAAAAGCTGACAACTAGCTAGTCATAGATATCAATATTTACTAAATAATAAACGATATTGTGCAGCACGCAAGATAGACAGCGCACAGTGTGCTTTGAGGCAGCAGCCAAGAAAGCTTTAGTCCGCGTCTGTGAATACCCATGTGTGCATACCTGTGTGGATCAGCATGCTTGCATTCCAAAGGTTTCTCCATGTAATGATCTGCTAGGGAGTGTGGGGGGGCCACAGCCCCGTCCTCCAGGGTGTGAAGCGGGTATGGAGGAGATCAAAACTCCAGACATCCAGAGGCCCCCAGAACACAAGAGACCATGGAAGACCAACAGAGGGGCAGCCGCGCCACTGTTCCAGTAAGAGCTGAGGAGAGTCCCAGATGAGGGCTCGCCCAGCAGCCGCGGAGCAGTAAGTCTGTTTAACTGATGGCAGCTGTAAAAACATTAAAGGCGAAATAATCAAACTGTATATAAAATTGAATATTTCTCCTACTGAGCTTGAGTTGAATTTAGTGAATAAGGAGTCAGTCTTTCTTCTTCTGGTGCATTCATCATATTTTCTGACCTGTTTACTCTTATCAGGCTAAAGGCATAACTTTTAGAGCACATAAAATCATAATTTAGAAGGTAAATACATGAAGCATTCATTTTGCAGTCTTTTTCACCATATAGAAACGTATTTTTTAGAATGTGATCAGCTATATTGGTGCAGTCTGGAAACAGGTTTTTCTTTATCTCGACAGTGTGAATGTGTATCAGACAACTGTCCACTTTGGTAACTGTAAAACCAACACTGTTTTCTTTTCATAAAATATCTGGACAGAGTCTGGACAATAATATTGAAATGTTTTATAAACATTGGCTGGTTCAGAATGAAAACCTTAGCTATCTTAAATATGTTGTGTAAAACAATTACCTGTATGTGTGTGTGTGTGTGTGTATGTGTGTGTGTGTGCTAGTCTATATTATTGTTGTGTGGTTTGTAAGCAGATTGTTGCTAAATGTTTTTAACTACTGCTGGCTCTAAACATTTAAACAGTTTGTGCAGTGTTGAATAGTAGTACTTTTTTCTAGCTTTTATAAATTGTACATCGTAATGTACGTACTATTTAACCACACTTTCAGCTACATCTGAAAGATCTGTAGAACTTAGAAGTGCTGGAGAAATTTTGGCCTACAAGTGAAAAAACAGTGGCTTGGCTAATGTGAGATTAGAGATATGACATAAAATATGTTCATATGTATTTGGAAGATCGTTGCCATGTAGACATAAGATATATTTTCACACAAAACCCCCGCAAAATACATATGGTACCTTTGTTCATGTGTTCTTCATATATATATATATATTTTTTTACACTCTAAAACCAAACAAATAAATAAATTAATTAATCTGTTGTATTCAAATAGACAGATCATCTTCTAGGCCACTATTTTATAATCTAATTATATTTTTAAAGAGCACATTGATAAATAGGGAGACATTTTTCGTTGAGACACTATTAATCAGATTAATCAAATACACAGTTACCGGCCAGTCCATTAGGCACACCTCCAAATATGGGGTTACACCCACTTTTGCCTCCAGAACGGCCTTAGTTCTTCATGGCATAGATTCAACATGATGTATGTATTTTTATATTTGAAATTTAGAACAAGTCTTTGAAAAAGATCTATCTAGCCATCCATTTTCTTAAGCTTATATCATTGTGTGTCACAGGGGGGCCCTCTGAATGAGGGTCACCAGTTTATTACATGGCTTGAAAAAAAGTCTCAGCAACATTAATTACACACCTGGCTTTTAACACGTTTCATCATCTACCTGTTGAATTCGGGTCCAGTTTTCACACAGTCTGAGCTCTGTACAGATAAAAAAAAAGGAAAAAGCTGTTTTATATTCAATAATGGTGTCCAGGCACTAAAGTGGGACAGTAATCCTTTGTGTTAGAAGCTTCTGTAGATTTGTTTTTCTGTGTGGCTGTGGCCAGCTAACCTGTGTTAGTTCTGAAGGTTACCACTCTTTCAGCCAACTGCAGTCTACAGTATATAGGCAGATAATATGTGAGCCATTAGAACTGCTAACCAACCCCTAGGTGGTACTGGTAAGACCAGTATAAAGGATAAATTTGGCTTTAGCGTTACTAAAGAGTGTTAAATTCAAACTGATGACTCCTCCTAAAGCTCTTCTACTGTAGAAGCAAGTCCTGTAGCTCAGCAGCTGTGCTATAATCTACTGTATACGGGTACTTTCTGGGGCAGTTGTCTAAAGGAAATTTCATTCCAGTGGTACTGTATCATAAAAACTGTGCATACAAAATATCTAGCCAATTCAGATACAAATACAGTGATACATTTCTAACACTATCCTTAGTGATTCAAAATTTTCCCATAATTTACAATTAATAATTATTCAGGGCTGTGTCTCTCTTTTATATCTCTGCTGTTATCCAAGTCTTAACCTGGTAGTGACCATGGATATCACAGTCTGTCCTTACTCCAGCATCCATCACCTGGAACTGTACCACAATACTACAAAGTACCCCATGTTCACTGTCCCACATAGCCTTTGAAAAACACAAAAGTACCACAATTTACCTTGCTCTCAGACATTATGTCATTGGGAAACAACCTACTTTAGAAACACATCAACTGTTCAGGTAAAAAACATAAATTACATTACACGCAATCTTTACGGATGAGGCATTCGTATCCTTGCCTTTCAAAATAATTTCTCGACATCTTCACTTACATCTTTTTCTATCGCCTTTGAGTGAACTTATCACAATGTAAGCTTTGTTTTGCCTCTCTGGAAACTACATAAACTCTACCTTTAGTTAGCACACAGACTGTAGTGACATTTATCGACCTGTGTGAATCATTGCATTTGAAATTAGGCACCACTTGAAGGAAAAAACTTCAGAATTACCATGACCACAGCTTTACTGGTGCATGCATGAACATTACAAGGATAAGATGAAAAACAAAGATGTTTGCAGTAGTGTTTTACTGTCTCTGTGGTATCAGCTGAAAAAAACTGGGTGTTCGATTTGATTACTCATTGCATTTTTCTCCTCTTATTAAAAAAGGTCTATTTAGTAAACAGTTTTTGTTTTTAAAGGTTTTTCTTAGGTTAATTCATGCATCTTGGGTTAACAATGAAGGAGGGTTCATGTGATACACTGATATTATAAAGCTATTAAATGGACGATGTAGTGACACTGTTCCTGGTTCCAAGGTCAAGTATGACGTCAGATTTTAGACAGCGTGGATGAAAAAGTGGATGTCCTTTACATGTTCAAAATGAAAAAGGGAATGTTTAAAGAGAAAAGAAAAGAGTTGTATAAAATAAATCTATCATTACATATCAAGACTGAACAATTCAGGTGAAGAATTAAAGGTAACCTTTATTTTCTTAAAAGCATTAGCAGAAAATTAAAATGTTCTCATGTCATTCAAGGGCACAGAAAAACTGCCATTTTTACTTTTTCAGACTCTCCTCTGGATCGGTGTAGTGACAATCAAAAGGCAAAACAGTTGTGAATTTATTAAGATTTTATTAAGTTTGTCTGTAAATGATGATTTTACCACAGTCACCTCACTGGTCATTGCTGCAGTAAATCCTAAGGAATGATTCTCATGTCAGTTTAACCAAATAGTAATAGGAAGACATGAAGAAATACATAAATAATATTGATCATATTAACATATGATTATCTCATTATAGATCATATTTAAAGAATGGCACATTGTTTAATAAAATCATTCAATTAACATTTACAAACCAAAGCTATGATTCAGTTCATCATACCAACACTTCAAAAAAAAAAAAAAAAAAAAGCAAACCTTTTTGTTCCTGTTGTATCTAGTGGCAACAGTGGGTTATAAAAATAAATTACAGTGTAAATGTCAATATGATTTTTCACATGAAAAAATGTGTTATTACAAAATTTGTACAGTGCAGAGGTGTGATTCAAAAGTTCAGAAAACCTTTTTAAAGAAACAAAGAAAAAACAATAAAAACAACAAAGAAAAAACCAACAACATAAAAGATTTCAAGCTGGCCTCTGACCAATCCTTAGGATCACCATTCAGGGTCGCCACTGCTTTGATTTTTAAAGGCCAGTTCCCAGAACCTTTAGATCACACTCCACATGTTATACATAAAAATGTTGCCACAACTCTCAATGACATATGATACAAAATATTAAAAATATAAATTTGGACACTCGATAAGGAAGGTTTCTGAAAAGAAAAAAAAAGTTGAAAATACAGCAGAAAAATGTATTTTATAATCAATATTACCATATTGAGTTTTCCTTGGTTCTAACAGGTTTATAATACATAGCGCAGTTATCGTAATGCTGCATTTACTGCCTACATGAAAAACCCATATACAATATTTACAGTATCAGTACTTTGTAGAGGTCACAAACACTTCTGTATTGGGACAGCCAGATGGCTCAGATAAACACAGTGTTCAGGGTTTCAATTGATTGGATGCTTATTGCTTGACAAACTCCCTTCTGTCATTGTTTTTTAGTTACAGTTTACACCATCTGTATAATTCATACTGGCCTTAAAGTAACTAAGGTGTTAGATCTGTAAGAGTTTGTCAAGTAACTGTCAGTATTATTTTACTCAAAAAAGTTCTACAGCCTGAGGCCTTGACCACAAAATGTAATAATACAATGTAAGAGACAAAAACACTTGGTGTACAAAAACCTTTCATTTCCACTCTCTTCTTAATAAGTGCTCATTACAAAAGGATGAGTGTTTGCAAAATGGTGTTGCTTAAAACCATAACAGGCAATAGTCCCAAAAAGACTTTGATTTAAACATGAGGCACATTTGTGCAGGTGTAAATACCCTGTGCTGTCTTTTATTTAAAAGAAGAAGGATTTTCATAATAAATACACCATTATTTTTCTCCATGATTGTAAATGCAACATTTTAATGTGACAGAATTAATCAGGCATCAACTTCTCTCCCTTCTCCAACTATGGCATCAGAAACAGTCTACCGTATGCTAAAGGCACGTAAATTTTTTCACCACATGACAAATTTCCCAGCGATTCATCACATGAATATCAAGTATTCCACTAATAGCTCTGATATAAATTGTGATTAACAACAGATGTACGAATAGGTGGGGTTTAAAAAAGAGCTTTGTAATCAGACACAGTGAAAGCAGATAGCTCAATATACTCAGATGAAGGTAAACCTGAAAAAAATATGCTTCTTACTAATGAACTTTGGATGAGGAGCAATTTAAAATGTCAAATAATATGCTCAGTGCAAATGGCCACAAGAGAAATTTCAGAACTAGTCCTTGCTGTAGAGATGGGTTATCAGAACAAACATGAACAAGACAATCGTCAGAAGCAATAATATAGAAAATGAAATCATGGCCTAAACCATTTTCTTTAAGCAAAACTCCACATCCTCTCTGGTTCCATATTCTTATTTCTGACGTTTCTGTGGTTTCCTCTTCTGGTTTTGGACTGTAAATCAGATGATGAAGATGCCATCCCAAACTCAGGGAAACTACACATTTGTGCTCAGACTGTCTTTACGCAGTTTTTTTTACAATCACCTCTTGTTTGTGTGAATTCATTCAGGTTGTAGTTTTTGGTTGAATTCATCTCACTGGTTTATCTAGCCCGTTAGATGGGGACACAAAATAAATATCAGTGTTTTAAGGGGTTAAATTCCAAACAGACTGGAATGATGCAGCGCTACAGAGGATTGAGCCACTGGATTTAATGTTAGATTTTCCTTATAACTGTGTTAATTGTTAAATGCATCTGAGTTTGCTTCACTTTTCATGTTTATTCTAGAACACTGTGTTATCGAAGGATGATGGCAAGTTAAGCAGTTCAAGAGCCTTTTTCTCTGATTTGGTCAGAGGGAGGTCTTCGGCTGGAGTACATAAGATGGAGAACCTCTAACAAAGAAGAATATTGGTTTTAATAAAAGATGAAAGGAAACAGTTTTTTGGAAATTTATATTCATACACAAATAGCTCACCTGTCGCAGTGTACCAGGAGTGGTGCTCAGATTGTACAGCATCCAGAAGGGAACCATGAGCGTAGAGGAGAGTGTAAACCACCAGCCTAGAGCATAACCCCACCATGGATACTCTAGTGTGTTGTTGAACTTCAGTGGAGTGTATTTGACCAAGGAGAAAATAAACGTTCCCTGAAAATTACAATGGAAGAGGTAAATATGGAATAAATTACATACTACGTGGGGAATGGAAACCCATCTCATGAGGCTCCTAGTCCACAGTTTTTCTGCTTATGTTAACGCCAGTGGTGGCTCAGCGCTCTATGGTCATTGAGTCATTGAGTCAGCAGAGAGTCAGCAGAGTGTTGGAGACTTTTACACACTATGCAGTCAGCAACCTTGCTCTGTAACTTCATGTGGTCTGACGCCATCAGTTGCTGTGGTGCTTAACCTAACAATTTTCCAAAAGTAACACTTAGTCATGGAATATCTAGGAAGGAAGAAATTTCATGAATTTCATGACATGTTGCAAAGGTGGGACCCTATGACATTACCATGCTCAAATTCAGTAAGCTCTTCCCATTCATTCACAAATAATGGGAGACTGCATGGCTAGCTGCACACCCAAAACTGTTGGCTAGTAAATGCTAAAATGATACTTCCCCATCAAGGATTTTTGTCTTGGTTCATTACTAAAAATAACCAAATAATGTGATTTTACTTTGATGAATTATAAATGCTGGAACAAATACTGACATTTTTTACTTTCAGATGGAGAGTTTTTTTTTTTTACCAGCTCACAGAATTAATCCTAACTTAAGTAATGAAGTCAGTCAGAGTTAATAACATATTGCACTAACAGCTACCATTTAGGTCAGCAAAACTGATGATCACCTACTAGATAAGAGAGTTTGTCTCGATTAATAATGTCTGTCTGACATTACTGACATGTGCTGTGCAAGAATGGGCGGGAAGACCTGCAGAGCATTACTAACTTTTGCTGCAACTCACCGTGCAAATTACTGGAGTGACATATTTCAAACAGTACTTTATTAGGGGTAAAGGCTTGTATCCAATCATGTCCTCTAAGTTGTCATAAAATCGGTCTGCACCTGTGAAAAGATGGAAACACAGAGTTGAGGAAAAATTTGTTTCATTATGAAGACACTTTGATATTTTTGTAATTCATGAACTTACCATATACCCATCCAACACCTACAGACTGCAGTACGGCAATGAGAAGTAAAGTCATTCCACTGCAGGCATAGTAGTCAAACACCTGGAAGATGTATAGTCCACCCTGTGTGTGGAGCAGTTTCATTAGCTTTCGAGCTTTAGCATATAAAATAAATGCAGTTATTGTGACAAACATGTGACTTTTAAATTTGTTCTTACCTCTGTAACCATCACAAGGCCGATGAGGAAACTGACAACACTGACAGCAAGCAGCAAGAGTTTACGTCGGTGGCCGACATGGAAGAAGGCTGGATTCATGTCGGAAATGGCTGTTGTGAGAGCTTCCAAACCCACAAACTGAAACACAAACCTCTAAGTTATATACTTACCATTAAAAATGCATAATTTTTGCTCAAGATTAAACTGTTTTAATCTGCATCTCAATAGAGATCCTGCGCCAGGCCTGAGCCAGATAACAATCATATTTAGTGGAACGTAAGTAAGTTTAAAATTGTTTTTAAAAAAATTTAAATTTCCATTTCAATTTATTTCAGTTGTCCCTCCCCCTTCACCCCCCCCCCCCCCCCCCCCACCAAAAAACCCCAAAACAAAACAAAACAAAACAGAGCTTACCTCACTGTCCAGCCCCAGCAAGATGATCATAACGAAAAAAAATACTGCCCAGATCTGAGGAAAAGGCATCATGGCGACGGCTCGAGGATAGGCAATGAATGCCAAGCCAGGACCTGCAGAGAATAAGAGAATACAGTGGAAACGGAAGCCCAACCTGCTACTAACCAGTTATACCTAACAGAGGTCGGTGAGAGTATACACGCATATATTGATTGTAAGGTGTAAAGTGTAGCTGGCATTTATCCTCTTCTAAAAACAGATGAGAAACGCCATCCACTGCACATACAAAGACAAGCTTGTAACATTCTCCCATACGAACATGTAAATAATATTACATCCATAAATGCTGTCAGGTCTAAATTGTTCATTGTAAAGCTCCTTGTATCTTTTCACACTTTCTTTTATAAACTCACCTGACTCTGCCACTTTGGATATATCTGTGTTCTGCTCATATGCCATGAATCCAAGTGCAGAGAATATGGCAAAGCCAGCAACAAAGCTGGTCCCACTGTTCAGAAGGCACAAATACACACAATCCCTAAAATAAAAAGAGAACAAATTACATCAAATTATTTTGTATTAAAGTCAGTAAGGGTTTATAATAATAATAATAATAATGATAATGGATTGCATTTATATAGCGATTTTCGAGACCCTCAAAGCGCTTTACAATTCCACTATTCATTCACTCTCACATTCACACACTGGTGGAGGCAGCTACAGCTGTAGCCACAGCTGCCCTGGGGCAGACTGACAGAAGCGAGGCTGCCATATCGCGCCATCGGCCCTGTCATGGTCCTGAGTCTGACAACTCAGTGTTTTGTGTTTCTTTATATTATTCTATGTTCTTGTTTATTCTGTTATGTCTTTTGTTTAGGTTTGTTATGTGTTAGGGTTTTGTTTCATGCATGTCTGTGTTCCCTCTGTCTATCCATGGTGTCACTGTGTCTGCTCGTGAGTCTGTCTGTTAAGTTCAGTGTCTTGTCTGGTCCTCTGTGTCTGTTAGTTTCCTGTTTTATTCTGAAGGTCCTTGTCTCATGTGAGTGTGTTCAAATTACGTTTCCCCTGTCTCGTCATCTGTCCAGGTGTGTTCCCCTCCTGTCTCCCATCCCTTGATTACTGCTGTGTGTATTTAAGCCCTGTGTCTTCTCCCACATGTTGCCGGTTCGTCTGTGTTAATTCCCTGTGTTTCCTCCAGCGCTCCAGTTAGCGCTTCAGGTTTGTTTTGTTAGTTTTTTCCAGTTTAGGTTTTGTTTAGTTTCCTCCGCTCCTCTGCCGTTTCTGTTTGTATCTCCACCTTCTCAATAAAAACTCCCCTGTATCTCAGCTGCCTGCATCTTGGGTCCTCATTAAATTCCACACGGCTCATCCTGCAAGCCTTGATAGGCCCCTCTGGCCAACACCAGCAGGCGATAGGTGAAGTGTCTTGCCCAAGGACACAACGACCAAGACAGACAGAGCAGGGGATCGAACTGGCAACCTTCTGGTTACAAGATGAGCTTCCCAATCCCCTGAACCACGGTTTGCATGTTTCTTGCCTAACTGTGACACACAACCTGTTTTTTTCCATATCAGTAGCTCATGGCATGACACATGACTCAAGGGAGATATTTTTGGATAATGGTAAATAGAAGAAGAAAGTTATTAGTGTTAGTGAAAAGCATTAAAGAAACCTGCTTTTTCCAGTTTTGTCATAATGATTTTATATGTTTTATGTTACATTCTTCTTCTTTCATTAAAACTGTGATATTTTGTGATATTCTTACATTAAAAAACAAAAAACATTTTACTTACTTGTAGCAGTCATTGTTGTACTTATTATAGCTGCCAAGTGCAATTAGACACCCAATGCAAATAGCATAGGAATAAAATATTTGTGTGCCAGCATCCATCCACACCTGCAAAAGAAAAAAAGGTCATTTCTCCACCCCTACATTCAATTACATGAGAATTTTTTTTTTATTGTGTGTGTGTGTGTGTGTGTGTGTGTGTGTGTGTGTGTGTGTTGGACTGCACATAGTGCATCTGTACAGAACATTTGCTAATGTTTTACCCTATGTGACATCAGCAAAGCAATCATCTGCAAATGCACTGAAAGTTTTAACACAGTCTAACACACATAAGTAACCCATCACTGTTTGTAAGAAGTTTGATGATGCAACATGGTTATGCAGGAGTTAAAGAGTAAAACCACATTTTATTTAGAGTGGGAAGTCATGAATGGTGTTTGTACCTGGGGATCAGCGAGACGAGATGGATCTGGGTACAGGTAAAACTTGATCCCATCTATGGCCCCAGGCAACGTGAGTCCACGAACAAGCAACACCACCAGCATCACATATGGAAATGTGGCAGTAAAATAAACTACCTGCAGAGGAGGAATGATGTGGCCAAGTTATGAACATTCACTGCCGATATTATGTAATCACACTCACTCTGTGCTTCAGAACATACACCGAACACTGCTTAACCTCACATTGAAGCTTTAGTTTCACACAGTGTATCTCAAACTAAACACATGCTGCTGATTTTTTCTTTATTCTTGCCACCCAGGGAAAACTGCAGTTCACTACTCCTTAAGTCTAACGCACAGTTTAAATTTTCAAGAAAGCAAATTGCAGCTTTAGATTAAAGAAAATCTTTCTGACAGCTTCTTTTGCCTTTTTAATGCTGGCACAACACTGTTTGCAGCTAAATGCTGTCTGCACATTACCTTGTTCAAAATACTAAATCTTGCAGGATTTGCAGCTCTCAGCAAGTAACGTCATGTTCACCGTTTATTTAGTTGGCATGCTAACAGTTAATCAACAAATACAGAGTACATCTGCAGATGAAGAGGATCAAAAGAAGATCAGAAAACTGATTACAGTTCAACTTCATATCATGAAACTCACTGCTATCTGGCATAGATACTACTATCAAATCAGGTCTAAGTGCAACACTCCCATTTATTTTTAAATGGGGTAATCAAATTTAATTAGTAAGTATGTTTCAATGATTACATACCTTATATAACTATTTTAGCATAAAATCCAGCATATAGCCGTGTAAATCTTTCTGCTTTAGTGGTACAAAGAGTGCAACAAGTTGAAAGAGGAAGTTTTTACTGATATCACAGGTCTGCAACTTTGTATTCTGCTTTTGTATTTATTAAAAATAAACACCGTCATTGTTGCATAAAATACAATCTCTTATCTGCCCTGCCCTGGTGTGCGTATGTAGCTCATGTCCACCCTCAATAAATACATAAACAGTGACAATCAATGAATGGGAAGGAAAGGGGACAAAGGATAAAGCCAGGGAAGCAAAGATGATTACTAAGAAACATGTTTGTGGCATGTTCTTCATGATATTTCAGAAAGATACTTCATCTCCATCTATTTTAACCTGGCCTGCTGCTGGTTGTACCTTTAATTTAAGTGCAGTGGGAACAAAAGTTTGGGCTTAGCTTGATATCTTTGAATCATAAAGGACTGTAATAATGTTGGCTCATATTTATGGTTAGCCTTAAACTGTGTACAATCACATCCTGTCTCTAATAGGTAATTAAACTATAAAGATAGAGGCATGTTTGGTGTGTAACATATTACTGTGTTTTTAGGCACTAGCAGATTCTGTTATTTGTTACACTGTGTACCAGAAGGAAATAAAAGTATTAAGCCCATGTCTTACCTTCCCAGTAGACTTGACACCTTTCCACACACAAAAGTAACAGATGATCCAGGACAACAAAAGGCACAAAGCCAACTCCCATCGAATATTGCCCAACTCATTGATGCTTCCAGTTATATTCAAAACTCTTCGCCTGCAGTTGACAGTTAGTGATGGTCATAACTCACAAATGCCGATTCACTTGTCCAAATAATGCCTTAAAAGTTTTTGGATTTTGGAAAAGTTACTCACTCCCAAAACTCTCTCACTGGTGAAGTTGCATTTTCATGTACAGTCATGTTGAAATAATCAGCCTTTCTGTCAAATTCCACACAGGTTTCTGAGAAATGTCAACAAGTGAATTAAAGCACAAACAAAGAAAGGTCATATAACACATCTTGTCAAAGCCTTGGTCTGTGTTAACAAAGATCTTCAGTTACATTTTGGTATTTTGTTTTCTTTTTTATTCTTACATATAAGCTGTGCTAGTGTTCTACTGATTTTTACTACATAAGCTTTTCTATTCACATAACAAATTGGTTCTTCATTTGTAGTTTGCTATATTAAATAAAACGTGTGACTACAGAAGGTGTTTTCTACTTTATGTTTGCTGAAGGAGGGGGTGGAGGGATTATTTCAGTGTCTCCACCAATTACATAAAAAAAACAATAAATAATAAAAATCTAAGTTTGTGTGACTGCATTAGATTGCTGACAGTTGTTTATTTGTGTGCGTGTGTGATTGTTGTTCACTGGCTTTAGTATTCTGTCCCCCTGAGAGGGAAACTCACTTGCGTGAAGTGCTGAATAAAGCCACAAGGTGGTGCCTCTTTCATTTTACTGGGTTGAAAGAGAAGGTTGAGAGTTTTACTCAGTTACCAAGTGGTGCTGCAAGCATTCCCACTAAATTAATGGCAATGACCAGTAGTTGACTTGACTATGGCCAACTGGAAAGTGCTGTGGTGAGTAAAGACTTTGTTGGTGTTGCCATAAAATTGTTATCAGTTTGCTGGTGTACACCAAGTAAGGCTTTTCTGTGGTTCTCATAACTAGATTTTAAGTAAGCATACACCTATTTTTATTTATTTATTAAGAATATTTATATGTGGCATCCCATGACAGTACCATTCATAGGATGCCACATTCAGTGAGCTCTTTGGAACCACCCATTCTTTCACAAATGTTGTAAGGGCAGGCGGCATGGCTAGGTGTAGCCCAATACTTTTGTCCATATAGTGCATGTAGCAGCTAGCTACATGGTAAAAAGATACTTCCGAATAAAATGTTTTTTCCTGAGGAGGTTTGGATCTCTGCAGTTACTGAGTCAGCAGAGTGTTGGTGACTTTTAAACCTAAAAGCCTCCATACCTGATGGCCCTGCTCTGTAACTTTACGTGGATGAGCTGCTCTGTTTCCCAAACATTTCCACTTTCCAATAATTCCACTTATAGTTGTCTGTGGAATACCTACATGAGAAGAAGCGGCACTTGGTACACTGGTGTTATGTTATGACACTCAGTGAGCTCTTTAGAATGTGCCATTCTTTCAAAAATTATTTGCAAAGACAGACTGCATAATTAGGTGCTTGATTTTATACACCTGTGGCAATGGGACTGAAAACTGAAGTGTGGCCTGCAATTTTTTTTATCCATATACTGTATAAAGCAATGTAAAATTGTCAGTGCTAAAATACACTTAAATTTTTCAACTGCTATTATTAATAAATATCAGCATGAGTGAAGAATACTGAGTGCTAGTCCTTCATAAGATAAAATGTTTCCAGCCTTTGCTCTATAGACACAAAAAAACCCTCAGTGCCAACATTGTGCCAGAATCGAATAAAACCCTCAAACAGCCAATTTTATGACATTAAAAGCAACCTAACCTGTAAAAAATGGAAACCAGCTAGTATCATGATGAGTCCCCCAAAGCTTGTTAAAATGCAGTGAGTCATAATTGCTCTCATGATGTTTAGCTACTTCTTTGTTTTTGCATTTCTAATCACATAGTGGGACTTACCAGTGTTCCAGCTGTTTTTGCAGCTTGCCCAGGGAAGCTCAGAATTGAAAGAGGAGAAGAGATATAGGAATGCCCAGGCTAATATGATAATGTAATAAATGCTGGAGTATAAAACAACCACTTCACTGCAATAACCAAGGCCTGAAAAACAACAAAAAGGGAACAAATTAAACACTTAAAAGGAGGCAAATTCACATACATATAGAATAATTAAAGAAACGCACTGTGTCCAGTATGTTAATATAAATACTTGTTAACAACCCAACGCACTTTGAAAAATAAATACATATTTAAATGATGGCATATATTTAAATTACATAAACGAGGTTTTGTGCCAAAGTAAATGTAGTGCAGTGAACAATTGTAGAGGGGAAACGCAGACAACAAGTAAGAAAGGAGCTAATAGTATACAAGTCCCCTGGCTGGCAATCAAAGAAGAGGTAATGTTCAACCAGTGTAAGTAATGTGAAAGATGAAACCCCTGATGCAGATCTGCGAGTTTCTTAAAAAAGCTTTTGTCTTTCCAATAATCAGAAAAGGAGCTTTGTTAAACTTTAAAGTTTAAGTTTGTTACACAACTGTTGCATAAGTGTCAGACTCAAAACTCAGGTTTCCTGGAATACAGCATCTGATCGTTTACAGTATAATGTTCTAGGGGGAAAATAGTTTTGTAAGAAAATGAGGAATTATAATAAAAATTCATAATTTCTCATCAAATGCTACAACAGCAGGAAAATGTGAGTAAAATGTGCAGTTTGTGATTAAAATATGCATTTAAAAACATACTAATATTTTCCACAGGTTTTCTATTTATAATTAGATTCAGCTTCATTAATTAATTAAAGACCTTGTCATAGCTTGTTAGCATACAGTATGATCTTAACTTCTTTATTGGTAGTCTGATAAATGAAAACTTCCAAAAAAATTTTAAGAGAGAGATTTTTACCTTCAAAAAGGGGGCAAATTTTCTTCCAGCAGGTAATCCCTCCCTGCTTCGTGTACTGGCCAAGAGACGTCTCCAGCAGAAACAAGGGTATGCCGCAGGCGAAGAGGAAGAGTATATACGGGATGAAGAACACCCCTGGACAAAATCCAAAGTTGCACCACATAAGTTGTTTGTATTGATCGATTCAACTGTTTTATTAATCCAGGGTTATCACACTGACACAGGTCAATCCCGGGGGAGATCAACACTGGCTTACTTTGCATCTAATCTCTAAATAAGATAGACATTGTTTTAGTTCATTTTAAAAAGACCTTTCTTTTAAAACTTAATTTGTGTTTTGTTACTTTCTGAAATATTTTTCTTCCAAATGTAATTATTTTTGGAAATCTAAAAATACTCCAGGCTTTGTCTCGCTGTGTGGAGTTTGCATGTTCTGTTTGTGCCTGGGTGCCAGAGGGAAAACTTTGCCCTCTGGGTAATCTGGCTTCCACCAACAGTCCAAAGACATGCTTGTTAGGTTAATTGGTGACTAGTGTGAATGTGAGCATGAATGGTTGTCTCTTTGTGTTAGCCCTGTGATAATCTGGCAGCATGTGCGGGATGCATTCTGCCTCTCTCTCAGTGACAGCTGGGATAGACTCCAGACTCCCTACAACCCTGAATTGGATAAAAAGTTAAGAAACTAGATGGATTCACTTGATTATCTTTTCCTAACTATGATGTAAATTCCTTTAAAACGATCTTTCTCTGCCACTCTACACAAATGTCAAACTGACAGGATTTTTAAACAAATGCAGCTAAGATAGAATTAAAAATGAAAAACAGATTAAAGTAACTGTGTCGATTATGTTCCTTTGAGTTCTTTTAAATTGATATATTTTGAACTAAAATATAAAATTTGGCTTAGTTATACAGAAATAAACAAAAGGGAAGCTGACACAGAAATGCAGTTCCTCCAAATTTATTTTTAAAAGGCCCAAAGGAAACATTAACAGCCTAATATAAACAGTGGTTCTGGGCTCTGTAGTTAAGTTCATGTAATCAGCTAATTAACATTAACATTAAAAAATATGTATAATTATGGGGATGGCTGCTGAACTATCACTTAGTTATGCTGCTATAGAATCAGGATGCTGGGCGAGTGAGCAAGTTTATCTTCTCTCTTCTATAGTTTGTGTTTTGTTCTGCCTCGTTAAGCCCTTTTTTTTCTTTTCTCTTTACCATCACCCCAAACCGCCTGAGGCCAATGGATGCCCCTCCCCGAGTTTGGTTCTGCCGCTTTCTTCTGTTAAAATGGAGTTCCTTCCCACTGCCACCCAATGCTTACTTCACAGGGTGGTCCCCTGTGGAGTTTTCTCTCTAACATTGTAAGGTCTTCACCTTAAAAGTTCCCTGAGGTGAATGTTTTGTGATTTGTTGCAACATAAATAAAACTGAATTGAAAAAAGCTGAATTCAACTGAAAGTTGTACTGAAAGAGATTCTGAGAATGTGTTTAATTTAACCCTTTTAACCATTAAGTATAAATACATACAGTTCAGTACAATGCATCTTGCTGATAAAGTCTATCACCCATTGTTAGAGATAGCTTATAACTTATGGGGTCTTTAAGGAAGCTCCAGACTTCAAAACAGCTTTCTGCAAACCAGTGATCCCAAGTTCATTATTTGGAGACGGTAAAACTGGAAAAGAGGAGCTAAATAGGTAGACAGCCACAGCACAATATAGTGTCTGTTTGTTCACTATTTTGATACTCACCTCCTCCATTTTTGTAGCATAGGTAAGGAAACCGCCACACATTTCCCAGCCCTATGATCTGCCCAGCAACAGCCAAGAGGAACTCAATTTTGCTAGACCACTGTCCTCTCGTATGGGTGCTGGGTTCAGGTTCGGCTGTGCCCTTATCCAGCTTGAAGTTGTCATCTGGATCATGGGGCTTTTCCATTATCCTTTAACAAGAAGGGAAGAAAGCCCATTTAGGTACATTTGATCACATTTTTGACCAAAACAGATGATTTGGAAGGCGCAAAATTTGATATTCCAGAGACCATCTGGTTATCTGCACACATCAGTGCCAAGTAAGCCACACAATAACAAAATCACCAATCACTTCAGGAATAGTGATGTGAGTTAATTACAGGACATTAGCGTTCATTATCAGCACAATGCCAGCAGTCTTGCTGCATTAGGTCAGAAAAGGGTCGGTGCAGCTTGGTATGAGAATAAATCTTTTCATCAATGTTGCTTTTGTGTGGCTGGCTAGGATTTGATGTGGGAGTGAAGCAGACAGACTGGAAAATATGTGTGCTACGACAGTAGTAAGAAGGTTCAAATGCTGAGATGCTAAAAAACAGCTTTTCTAAAGTATTTTATGGATCATTTAATGAGCCAACCAAGAGAAAAAAAACTAACACTAGATGCTGGAGTATGGCAATTACAGTATGTGTTGCTTTTATGTGGCAGGTAAACACTAGAATAGCAAAAGAAAAGCTTTATAGTCTTTAAAGCTTGTGTACAGGAAAGCTTGTCTAATCACTATGGATACTAAAACCTAATCTTCCTGGCTAATGCCAACATTGTTATTTTTGAGTAAAAAAATGTGTGATAAATGGATATGTCCATAATTATTATGAAATGTAAATAAAATCTTTTTTTTTTCATATTGTGCTCACAGTCATGTATATTCTGATAAAAATAGTTGAATATTTTGCAGTCAGTTCTCTTAGATATGTCACAATATGGAAAATTCTAGATGACCTGAAATCAAGTTGAACTTCTTGCAGTGTAAGTGTTGGTTGTTCGGTATGGGTGTGGATGCAGTAGCTAGACAATTGTATATGAATGACACCTAGCTCTGACGTAATCTGAATTTACAGAATTGTAGTAACAGGCTTTTTAACTCGAAGGCTGTAAGGCTGAAACAGAACACATGTGCCTTTCTGATGCTGTGCAGATTTTAGCATTGTGAGGACTGTGTGGCTGGTTTCACAGCTTTAGTTTGTTCTTTGTTGTCCAGATTAGTCGATGAGTTCAACTCGAAGCATTTTCTGAACACTTTGGTTTCTTTTTACTCAGAGAAGCCATGTGATCCTAAACGGATCCATATTTTGGTGTTGGGCTCTGAACTAAGGCATATATCAATGGGGGAAAAATTGCTCAGCTATCATATTAGAATTTTGCAAAATGTCTGATAAGTAAAAGCACAGGACTTTTCCTTTTTGATAAATTTCTAGTTTGGACCAGACTGAATGACCCTGAACGATGTCTTATTTATGCCATGGATAACCCAGCCCAGACTTCCCATGACATACTGAGAACTATCAAACTCTTTTCTTTTACTTCATATAAATGTTCAAATATGCTGCTACTGCATTAATGCTCCTTATATTTCTCATCTCTTTTCTCTCACTCCAATAGGTTGTGGCAGATTGCAGCTAATCATAGGTCTTGTTCAATTAACATTAATAAAAGATTATATAGCATTGACTATAAAATTATAACACGGTATAAATTAATGGTTCGCATAACCTTTTTCTGTCTTCTTTTGCCTTCTCTGCAACATTTCTGTCTCCTTTGCGTGAGAAGAGACCGAGATAAAAGGAAGATAATACTACTCACGCCAACTTTAACTCCCTAACAAGTCTTATGATAATAGTTTTACTTAGTGATGGGATTAAACATTCAGTGGGACTAATTTATCAGTTAGTTTTGTTCCCTTAATTCTCTGTTCAGTTAGTGACGTCACTGCAAACTGCTGAAAACTAATGTTCTAACTTTATGTGGTCTTTGTTGGCATCGCCTTCTGACTGTTAGCTCAGCTGAGTCATAGTTCAGCAACGTTACCAAAGTGAAGTCATCGTGTGTGCTGTGATTATATTTTTATAGACCTGGACTTTAAAAACAACCTGGGTGGAAGTTACTCAGGGGGCTGACACTATTGCTTAAGAAGATTCAGGGCCAGTTTATCCACAGCATGTGTACAAATGCTTTCATCAACTATAAGGTGCAAATAAACATATCTTTATGTCTTTGAGAATAGTAAAATGCATGTTTTTGAAAGAACTTTATTTACTGTAAAAAAAAAAAATCAAAGATAATAGAAAGTTTATAGTTTATAGAAAGGCTACAGTGTAGTCAGGCATAATATAATATTCACCTGATTCACTACTATACAGGGTGGGCCATTTATATGGATACACCGTAATAAAATGGGAATAGTTGGTGATATTAAAGTCCTGTTTGTGGCACATTAGTATATGTGAGGGGGCAAACTCCTCAAGATGGGTGGTGACCATGGTGGCCATTTAGGCCATTGTTTTTCTTGTGACATTACCATTAAGTTTGGTGTGTCACATGGCCCTCTTCCTATTGGAAAAAACAAAAGTTGTATCCAAGATGGTCGATTCACGAGCTTAAATATAGAGTGCACTGGTAGAATTTTAAGGTGTAATTTTATCTAAGGATAAATTAAGAATGATATTGCTCAGTTAAGTTGCAGTTTACATCAAGCACCTGCCAAAGTCATTCTCACAGAATAACACACAATTTTTTGCCTCCATCATCACGACAGGGGATGTTAAATCCAATCAGATTGGATTCAGTCTATTCTGATTTAATTGAACAAATTTTGTAAAGAATTTCCCATGAACTGTTTAGGAATTACAATTATTTTTAGACAGAGCCCCCCAGTTCAACAGACTCAAAATTAACTGGGCAAACTAACAAAATTATAAATATAGGGACTGTTTTAAATACTTGGATGAAAATCCTTTGGAGCCAGTGCTTGGATTAAGATTAGAACCAATGAACTTCACTGAATGTTGTGTTTCTGCCAAGGTGTTTACTGCAGCTGCTTTCAGTTGCTTGTGGGTCTTCCTGTCTTTAGTTCTGTCTTCATCAACTGAAAGGCATGCCAGAACATGAGCTGCATCATTTTTAAACCGATAACATGGCCTGGCCTTTTATGTACACTTAAAGTTAAACTTCATTTCATACGTCCAAAGTCTAATCTGGTCATCTTGCTCAAGTGTTATCAGTACCTTATTTTAAACTCTGAATTTACATTCACTGAAAGCATCACTTGATTGTAGACCTTGAGTATGATAGATTTATCTCCTCAGTGTTATTGACTTAGCTACATGTTGCAAAGCTGTTTTTTCCTAACAATGGAAAGAATGTTCCAGGTTGTTCCATAAATGAAATTTTCCCTCTGACAGGTTTATTTTAATTTCCCAGCCTAATGATGGTCTTCTTTAGTTGCACTGATTTCACTTTGTACCTCACATTGAGAGTACAATGAAACAAAACTAAATGACTAAATGGAAGCCGACATTTGGCCATTTAAAAATAAATGTTACAAAATTGTAAAATTGTAATGTTACAAAATTGTAATCAGTTCATTAGTAAGTCCAAGTGAACATTTGTGCCGGACATAATAAAACTGACTCCAGGAGTTCCCGAGATATCACATTTAGAAGAATGGGACAGGTGTGAGGTCATAATTATATTGACCTTTGACCATTAAAATCTAATCAGTCCTTCCATGCATCCAAGTAAGCTTTATCTGTGTTTCAAGAGTTAACAAATGTGACAGAATGAGATATGCATATATGCACCACCTACATCGAGGGCACACGGATTAGAAAAGCATGGCTGAGTGGTTGCAAAGAAAGGGAGAGTAGTGTTGACTGAAGAGGAATGGGCATTATAGTGGGGATACAGGACAGCTACAAGTACCTGGGTATCCCACAGGCCAACAGAGACTTTGGTGAAGATCCATGAATGTCAACCACGGATTTGAGGTGTGTCAGAACCATTCAGTATGAAACATAGGAGTCTGTGAATACATTAGGAAGATGTATCTCAGGCCCTCTAAGATGAGCTGCTTCAAGCAGTGGAGGAGAAGGAAGTATCATGGAAGACCAAGCTGCTGCATGGCATGTAGCATCCACAGATAGAAGAAGTGGCAGATAACAAAGAATCTTAATATTTGCTAGAAAAGGCTGCCTTAAAAGGACAGCACAGAACAGAAAGGAGTCTGCCACAACTAACAAGATCCAAGTTGGAGACTGAGCAAAAATGCCCCAGAGACCGTCCAGTGCACAGTAGCAGAATTTAAGATGCAAGGATACAGTGAGAAAAAACAACCAAGTGGCTGAGAAAGTCTACAGGAACATCTGTGCCACATATGGATTAGAAGTCCCCAGTTTCTAAATAAATAACAGGGCTCAGACCCAGTGGGTCTTTGAGTTTCTGACAGACAAGCAGCTGTTGACAAACCAACCATATGCAGAATGATTGTTGACAAGAAACAGAACACCGCAGGTGTGATAGATGCAGCAATCCCAGATGACAGCAACATCAGAAAGAAGGAGAAAAATAAGTCAGTACCGGAGGCTGAAGAAACAACTAAAGTACATGGAACCACTTTGGTAACATCCAAAATGGTCCCAGTGGTAACAGGAGGGTTAGCAGCTGGAAAGGTGGCTGCAACAGATTCCAGACACACAAAAAGAACATAGTCCTAGGAACAGCTAGGGTACTTCACAGGCCTCCCAGAGGATCTGAACTTCAAGACAGATACCAACTGCATATATACACATATATATACATACTGTCACTATACACATTGTACACTGACAACAGCAGTTTTGATTTTAGAAAAAAGAAAAACTTATCATACCCTATATCACTACCTGCTGCAAACATTATCTAGAAGAAAAAACAATTTCATTATCTTTTACAGTTTTGTCCAAGTAACCCTTTCAGCGCTTATTATTATGCAAGCTGTTCCAATATTTGCGCAATAGTGGTGGGTGTATTTGGTAGCTTTTTGTAGCCATGATCACAGAGCAGCTGAGATGTTACGCTAAAGGGGAAATAACTAAACCTCGCTGCAGCGTAACCGGTAACCTTTGCCCTACATTATACAGCAACAAGCTCTAAGGCTTAACTGCAGCTATAAACACTAATTTGTTTACTGTAGGGGAAAGTACAACAGCAGAAGAGTCCACTCACACTCAAAACAAAGAAGAAGCATAAAGAAAAACTTCACATAACGTAAAGGAATACCTAGGGAAAAAAATGTCTCACGTCTGCAGTAATTCTTTATGTTTCCATTCCGGGTTAACTCATCAGGAGCTTTCTGAGTCAAATACTAATGGTCCAGATCTTCCAGTCTCAACAAGACAAGTGCAATTCCCAGAAGTGACCGCAAGTGAGTCCATGAGTGGAGAAGTGACAGTGTGAGCGGTGACAATGACAGACAACCAAAAGGAACCACAGGGACAGAGAAAGGAGGCGGGTTGTTTCTGAATGACGAGGCGGAGGCTGTTCCCTAGACCACATGGCCTCTCAGTAAAGGCAACTGGAGGCGGCTGGTTGGTTTGCATGTTAGCCATGCTAAGCTGCATAGGTGCCTCTGTTTGGATCATACGTCGTCGTCAGTGAATGCACCAGCGCTCTGGTCGTGAAAGCGAGTTTGTTTCTCGGTGCCTCAGCGACACCATGAGGTCGATAGCATGAACAACAGGTGAAGCAAATCGCAAGATTTAAACCTTCCCTAAGCTGGGCAGACACTGCGATTTTTTTCAGTCGCGCGATTCAGCTCCTGCTCAAACTGTACGATTGCATCGCAGGGGTTAGAAGTTCATAGGTGACGATGCAGGGTCTCACACTATACGGCCCGATGCTCTGATGCGACCTGAGTGCTCACACTGTGCGTACATAAATGAAGGTTATAATAGAAATTCTGTCGCTCGCTCTCCCTCTCCGTCAACTTTGCTAAATTGCTAATGAAAAACATTGATCAGGCAGCTGTGATTGAGCAGCAGTGTAGATCCAACTATTTTCACGGTTGTTGTGTCGTGATCATTTTGTGAGGCCACATCGAAAAGGCTCGGATGAGCTTTCCAAAGTTCTACAAGTTGTGCCTCCATCGCTTGTGTCCAGATCACACGCTGCACTGTCGTGCTGCGCCGTCTTTTTCGTTGACATTTGTGTTTGCGCGTGTGCAGTGTGACAAACTGCGGTGACACCCTCGCGACCAAGCGATTGATGATCGGGAGCTCGTCGTGAGGTGTTAATCGCGTCTCGTTACCCCACGTATACTACACGATGCACGACGCACGATGAAGGCCAAAATCGGGCCGATCGCCAAAACGGTCGCACGACTCAAAAATCGGCTCAAAATGGGCCAAAAATCGCAGCCCAGCATAATGCAGGGAGTATAAAGAAAGACAATTTAGTTTTGATTGAGCGGCAGAAAAAAGTCAAACTTCACTCATAAGAAACGGAATTGTAATCATACAGGGTTTAATCATTAATTAGGTTTCCTAAGAGGCCACGTGAAAAAACTAACTGTTGTGAAGGGCCCCACTAGAAAGCTGAACTCACTTTTGCTCACCGTTAGATTATTGGCCCTTCACAACAGTCACAGTTTCTCATTTGTGTCTCTGTGAAAGTTTACTCCCCACCCCAGATTTAATCACTATCAGTATCAGCTCCCAGCTCATTTTAGAGACATGCCAGGTTTTCTTATTGAGATGGGAGTTTTGTTCAAAATTCAGCCAAGTTTCAAGAATTGATTTTGCTTTTTGAAAATCTTTAGATATAGTTTTTATTTGGTTCAGTTTTCTTTTAGTTATAATAATTATTCTTATACCGGGGTGTGAGTCGAGGAAGTGCTTGGAATGATGAACCCGTTTCACTAAACTATAAACTGTTGATAAATAAAGGAAAATACTATGGAGGACCACAAGAGCCACGCGCATCGAAATAAAGAATTCTGTGCTTAATTAATGAATTGTAGAATAAATTCTGCATTTGTAAATTCATGAAATACAAGGTGTTGAGTCACTCATCAAACCATTTAAGTACCATTCAATGCCCACTACTGAAGTGACCTTGGATACGGTGCAATGTTATTTTGGAAGTCTAAAGAAAATAATTAAGAACAGCTTTTTAAACATTTTTTCTTTTAGCAGTGACCTCAAGTACATGTGAAAAAATTCAGTAAAACAGAAACCAGAGCTATCACATCCCGTTTAATCCGCGTTTAATGATTAGGAAACATGAAGTCAGTATCTGCTATTGTGTAGTATACACTCCTCTAGTCATTTTCTCCCGCTGCCCTTGTTTCTTGTTTTTTCTCAGGACACTTTCCACTAACCGGCCCTTTAGCTCCACAGCTGTCAGCTGTTCAGACTGCTGTGAAGTCAGGGCACAGCAACAGTCCCGAAACACACGATGTCTTTTGTTTTACTGACCTTTCTTTGATAATGAAAGGAGTGTTCATATTTATCTGCAGTGAATTAGTCACTGATTGTTTAGCTTATGTGTTAGGTGAGCACTTATATGCATAGTAGAGATGGTCCGATCCGATATCACGTATCGGTATCGGTCCGATACTGACGTAAATTACTGAATCAGATATCTATTGATAAGCTGTTGTTAGAATTTATTTAATATTACTTTCTACACCAGGATCCTTTTCTACGTAGCTGACGGCTGGTAACTGTGCAGGGGCGGATCTAGCAAAGTTTAGCCAGGGGGCCCGATAGGGCATTAACAGTGAAAAGGGGGGCACAAAGACATACTTTTCTTTCTTATTCTCATTTAAAATGTCTAGCTTTTTAATAAATAATTATCTGAATCTTAACCCAAAGTTTTAATCTTATGTAAAATATATAGAAGTCCATTACTCTGTATATAGTAACTGTTAAGTCTAATATACCCTAGTAAGCTATAGTACTTTTTCCTTTGGGAAGGTACGATATGTGAAGTCTGCAATTCTGTTGAAGAAAGATGTTGAATCTATTTAATTATTCTTGAAAAATAATTTATTTTGTGCATTTTTTCCCCACATTGCATCAAATTAAAGTTGATTATGTCGATTAAGAATCATGAGGTGGAGGGTGGGGGGTGGTTCCCTATTTATTTTTTTTGCTGGGAGTTTGCAACCCTATTAGTTAGCTTGCTTAATATTTCTGCTACGTACTCTTTAAAATACCAGAATAGGGAGGATGGAGTAGGTTTAAGTTGATTAGATCAGTATTGCTGAACTATGAAATATTTTGGGTGCAGTGTATTTTTTACATTCAGGTATAACAGAATAGCTTTAGTGTTGTTGTTTATTTAAACTTGAGCATTAACTTATACAAAATGCAGCAATATATTAAAAAAACAGTTTTATTGATTAAAAAATACACTATATTATATAGTGTATTTTCATATCGGTATCGGCAGATATCCAAATTTATGATATCGGTATCGGTATTGGACATAAAAAAGTGGTATCGTGCCATCTCTAATACACAGTCCTGAAAAACTGGCCACATTTAAACTGTTAATTTAGTGCCTTTAGAACACATTTGGAGAGGTTTGAGTGAAAGCTATCTGAAGTAAAAACCCCAACAGTGACTGTTCTGAAACAAAATACAAAAATTTTGTTTACCTGCGATCAACAGAATAAAAAAACATCAAACCTGTTGTTGTACATTAAGAAATAGTACCATATATGAACATCTAACTCCCAATAAATCAAATCACTCAAATCAAATTCTCAGCTTTTCATTACTATTTAAGTCCAGATCGAACAAAATTAATCCGAACTCAAGAATGTGAGTTTTCCTGAATGTGAGTTCTAACTGAAGCAGAACAACAATCATTTAACAGCTTTACATTTGTTAAGCAGTTATACTTTTATTCAAAATGTTTTAAAAAATTACATTCACTAGTTAAAATGATTTGCATAGTTTTGTGTTGACCACATCACGGGTTAAAGTTGGTTCAAGATGGTTAAAGCAGGTTAAAGTTATTCAGTTTTAGAAACATCAGAGCGGCAAGAGTTTCTAGGAAGTTTCTGGATCTTATACTCACAGTTTGTTGTCTTCTGAGGTCACTTGTGGAAGTCCCGCTTTTTCAGTTTGAAACACACCTTGTCTCTTCAGACAGAACTAACGTTTTTCTGTGTGCCCCTGGCAGAAGAGCCTTTAATAACCACCCTAGATTTATTTTGGACAAATCATTGTTGGGGTTGTTAATGAATCATCATTGGCGACGTGTTTCAAAGTGAGGGCTACTTGAGTTCAAAGAAACACAGCTGTCTCCTGATTTAACAGGACCAGTCTCACTTTGATCAAGCTCTTGCACATAGGTATTTAATTTCACTTCATGTTTATCATGTTCACTACATGTTATTTGTATTTAACACAAACACACCTTTTGACCAAAATACAGCATGCAGGAGGCAGTAGGTTTCTGGAAAAAATCTTGATAGAGTAGCTAAAAGAAAATAATAGTGCACGATTCTCTTTAAAAGAAAATAAATTTTTTTTTATTTTTGTTTTTTATAGTACTAAGGATAATGAATCCTTTATTCCTCAAATTTAATAGCTATATCATATATAGACCCAAGCTTGTTGTTGGACAGGTCATTTCTCATTAGAATTAAATGATTAAATTAAAAAGACAGCTTAGAAAAAACTAAAAATAGGCCTTAAGCTAAATCCTTTGCATACCCACTAATTTTAAGCTTTTCTTGGTATAAGTTAGCATTAATGCTGTGTTAAAAATTATATTTTACTATAGCACAAAAAACTTGTACACTGAGTACAAAAAGATTTATACATCTGTGATCTGTTTAAAAATACGTACTGAAGTTTTCTGACACGTGCTTCACCACACTACAATGATGGAAGACCATAGACTGCGACCTCTCTGTGACCTTCAACTGTCCTCACGTTGTATGAGTGATGACTGTCTTTACGGCAGAAGTATTTTGTTGTTATTCTTTAACCAAAGCTCCTTCCCTTCTTTGGGAAACTTGGGGAGATTGTTTCATTATAAACTGTCTGACTTTAGTTCATGCCCCATCTCTTCTTTTAACATTTCCAGTGTGAATACCCTCAACTGAACTTAAGATTAATTTTGTATGGGATTTTCACATGTGTCCTGTTTAGATAAAGCATCTCTCAGTGAGCAGGGAGAGCATGGAGGATTAAAATTGCCCCTTTGCCATGGTCACAGATCGCTTGTGGTGGTTAGACTCAAGTGCAGGACACAAGCAGACTTATGGCTCAGCCACATTAGAGCAAAAAGATGACATCTTCCTTGCAACTAGGAATTATCTGATTGTCCAGACTGCATTACATTTTTTGCTTTTGGCAGCTGATTGTAAGTGTTCCAATATTTGGCACTATTTGGTTCCAATATACTCACTTTGAAGATAATTATTGACACTGTCCTGGTCTTTTAACCAACCGCTTCAAAGGGAAGATCACAAATTCATTACACATGGCTGCAATACTTTTGGTCATACTACAGACGCCAAGCACTGTTTTCTCTAGAAAGAATGTAGCATTAGACCTTGCAATTTTGTAACTTAATCTGAAGTTAGTTAGTTAATACAGTAAACCCAGGAACTGAAAAGCCACACAAAACCGTGGATCCATTTCAGGAAGAACCAAACTGTCATCTAATTTGAAAATTCCTGCAATGCTTTGCATTTCGTATATGAGACTTTAAATGCAAACTATTCTGACTGATATGCAAGCAACATTTTTCACACCTAACAATGAACAAATATTCAGCTATTCACCTGAATCTTAGGTACGCACATAGTTACATAGATAACTATATTTGAGACCAACATTTATGATGAGAAAACAACTCCTCTGATGTTTATTTTCTGAGACATGATATCTTCTTTTTAGTCCTCTTGTTACGAAAGGTCACGTGAGAGAAAGGAGGGGAAAAAAACCTGCCACGTGCAGCCTTCGAACTGAGCTGAAGGTTGGTTTTCTGTGAAATCACTAACAATACATTCCATAATGTAGCAACACCTTTAGCACCTGTGCAAAAAAAAAAAATAGATTCATTGTTGATTTATGATTAACTAATCATTATAAAAAACGAATGTTTCAAATTTATTTCACAAAACAACAAGAGGGAAACAGATGTTCTGCATGTTACCTTGTTATAAAAAGATAACCCCCTCCCCCCAAAAAAGTGACTTTATCTTGACCAACACACAAAACATAAACCAACTCTAAACTACGCCTGTGTGTCTGTGTGTGTGTCTGTGTGTGTGAGTGTTCTCTACTGGTTCCAAAGAAAAGACTGCGTTAGTCTCTATGGCCACTCCTCACAGAAACTCATTTTACCAAAGATACTTTCTAGAAAGAAGCAGGTGTTTTATTTCAGAAGACGGCTTTTAAAGGGGAAACAGCCTGAGCTGCTCAAGGTATGTTGGTTTACATTTTCCTTTTGTTTAAAGTGTTGGTAAAACTCTTACAATTGGTTAAATGATGCCACTAAGCTTGTTTCTATGTTTTACGTCTATACATTGCAATTTGTTTATTGCAATACCATTAGTTAGAAGAAAAGATACTGAACTGGAAGGAAGAATAAAAAAGTAAGTTATATCTTTGTAAAAAATAGTCAGGTACTTGTGTTGTTGCTCAGTACAGATTATAAGAATAGGAAGAATAAAGTGAGCAGACATACAATGCATGCATTCTCTAAACTGGGGCTGTTCTAAATAGTAAATTGGAAATTATATGTGTTTTCACGTTACCTGCTATAATCAAGATGCTGTAAGTTGTTAAATATTATACTTTTGGAATAAGATCATTGCTTGGTAACTCCGGTATCTTTGTATATATGTTAACATGATTCCTAAGGTTATGCCAACACTAAGATGACCAGGATAAAGCCACGATGTCCAGCTGAAACAACTACATTTATTTTCACTAATTTTTTAGTTCAAGATTCATTTTAAAAATAGTCCTAAACAACAGTTCACCAGGTTTTCTGAGGGTCTTTCAAAGTTTTTCTTTGGACAATGGCTGCTTTTTCACTCATTTTCAGTCCAGGTCATTTTCACAGCAATGTTTTTAAACCACTTAACATGAACCTATTGAAGCATAAAAAGGCATCTAACTGGATGTACCAGTGATTTTTCTACACATACCAGACAGCAAAGAAATGATTTTAAAACAAAATGCAAAATTTCTTAAGGCAATTTGTTACTAAGTCACAGAAACACACACACACACACACACACACACACACACACACACACACACACACACACACACACACACACACACACACACACACACACACACACACACACACACACACACACACACAATTTCTTTAGTCTAATCTGTGAAACATATCAAAGATAACACAGTATTTTCACACCAACAGAGCTTTTAGTTAAAAACTTGGCAAATCTGTTTATTGTGTCCTTAAAAAATGGGGGGAAACAGGTTCAGGACAAAACAAGAAATGGCAGACCTAAAAAAAATATCTTTGGCTGACAATTAATATCTGAGAGTCATGCCCTTAAGAAATAGGAAAATTCTAGCAAAGACCTGACATAGGACCTAAGAGGTGCATCTGGCCTTTCTATTCATCCATTTACTGATCACTGAAGCCTCATCAGAAATGGTCTCAGTGGAAGGGTGCGTGTCAAGAAGCCATTCTTAAGGATGGAGAAAAGGGAGAAAAAGCTGAGAGATAACAAGAACTGGACAGAAAATTAGTGACAAAATCAGCGGCATTTTCCATTCACATGACTCTTATTTTGTATCCTAAGGTGTAAGGTGAGTTTTTTCTTTTGGCCTTCTTTAAACAGCACTGAGTTTCAGTGAGTATACTGGATGTTGACATTCTATGTATTTTGTTTATTTTAGAAGATATTGAGATACACAAACTTAATTGTTAAAGGGCTGAAATGGACCAAAAACAGAAATCCACTGTGAAAATGAACGTGATGAACCCTGGGAACAGACTGGGACATACCCAGCCCAAAGCTCCAGAGAGAGAGCAGTGGGCCAACAAGCTGGAGTTCATCCTGGCAGTAGCTGGGCACATTATTGGGCTGGGGAATGTCTGGAGGTTTCCATACCTTTGCTACAAAAACGGAGGAGGTACATTGTTGTTGTTATGTCCATCTTGAAAACAAATGTCATGTAGCCTTTATTGCCAAAGATAAAGATTGAATTCAGCATGGAAAAAACAAAAACAATACTAATTGCACACATTGAGCAATATGGTGTATACACATTTCTTAGATGTTATCAATAATTACTGATATTTATTTGTTTTTAAGGGGTTTTCTTCATTCCTTATGTTTTATTTTTGTTCACTTGTGGCATCCCACTCTTCTTCTTGGAGACATCTTTGGGTCAGTACACCAGTCAGGGTGGAATAACATGTTGGAGAAAAATCTGTCCACTCTTTGAAGGTAGTTTTTTTTTTTGTGATTTTTTTCTTTATTATTTTAATTAGATCTTGTTAGAACAGGATTTATCACCCTTTCACCTTCAGACCGGCTTTAATTATTCATGGCATAGATTCACCAAGGTGCTGGAAACATTCCTCAGTGATCCATTTTGACTTGATAACATCAGACATCTCAAATGTACTTTATTGGATAGAGACCCGATGACTGTAAAGACCATTTGAGTGCATTGTCAAGAAAATGGGTCTGAGATAAACTTTGTGACATGTCATGTTAGCCTCAGCATCACTAAATGTAAACCCTAGGGATAGTATATTTCATATGTTTATGAATCTCTGAAAGGCAGGCAGACTGGTGACCAGGGCGTACCCAGCTTCTATCTTTATGCCAGCTGGGAAAACCTTGGATAAGCAGTTAAGAACATTGTTTGATGGATGGATTGAAATATAATGGAGTAGAAAGTACAAACCTAATACAAACGTAAAAATTACATTACAACAAATGTAAGGACATCAAAGTTGTTGTTGTGTATGTGACCTAAATAAAAAGCCATAGTGCAACTTTATTGTATTTTTATATATTTGTACAGATGATTTTTTTTTTTTAAATACAGATGAACTTTTAAAGTCTAAGCTTGAAGGGAGCTTAGAATCAAATAAAAACTGATATTGTTCATCGCACTATTTCTTAATAGGTTTAGGTTACGGAAGCCAAGTGGTTGTTTTGTACACTGGTATGTATTACATCATCATACTGGCTTGGGCGTTTCTCTACCTGTTTTCATCGTTCAGGGCTGAGCTTCCATGGGCAAGCTGTCACAACAGTTGGAACACAAGTACTAAGATTTTATTTTGTATTCATTTCACATAATTGCATCATGCATGTGTTATTCGCATTTCACAAGCCTGCTTAATTTTTCATGCAAGATGGCTGTTTTGAACATAGTCACAATCAAACATTTCCTGTGGACCCAAA
Organism: Rhamphochromis sp. 'chilingali'; assembly: GCF_963969265.1. Classification (NCBI taxonomy): domain Eukaryota; kingdom Metazoa; phylum Chordata; class Actinopteri; order Cichliformes; family Cichlidae; genus Rhamphochromis; species Rhamphochromis sp. 'chilingali'. The sequence continues at coordinate 25,168,115 of NC_137936.1, read as the reverse complement.
TGGAAAGAGTGTGTCTTCAGTTGTTGAATTCTGGGAGTAAGTATGGTAATATGGACCATACCATAAGGCTAATAAGGTTTTCATATATGAAAGCTTATATATAAACTTCTGTATAAACTTTGTAACAGGAGGAGAATCTTGGGCCTGTCTGATGGAATAGATAACATTGGGAATATCCGTTGGGACCTGGCCCTTTGTCTTCTTCTTGCCTGGGTTTTGTGCTATTTCTGTATCTGGAATGGAGTGAAGACCACAGGAAAGGTGCAGAACAAACTTTATATACTAATTTTTCATTTCATTCAAACTCTTCTATGAAGCATCTAAGTCGTTTTTTTTTTTAAACAAATACTGACAGTTGCTTGTATTGAAGGTGGTGTATTTCACTGCCACATTTCCATTTGTGATGCTGGTGGTGTTGCTGGTTCGTGGCCTCACATTACCTGGAGCCAAAGATGGAATTATGTTCTACCTCTACCCAGACCCATCCCGTCTCACTGATCCTGAGGTGCTAAATTCTCTAGTACTGAAGAAGTATTCGCTTTTTTCCTATAAATAGTCAACAGTGCAATAGACTCAATACTTGAAATGTGCAATTCACTTGTATTTTTATTTTTTATTCCTATTTATTCTATTTATCCCCTTTGTATATTTTATTTATATTTGTCTCTGTATTTATATATGTGTGTGTGTGTGTGTGTGTATATATATATATATAACAGTTCTGTAACTGTAACTTTGGTCGTTGCTGTGCTTTTTTTGGAAGTCGAATTTCCCAGAGGAACCCACCCGAGGGATTAATAAAGTTCTATCTTATCTTATCTTATCTTATCTTAATGCATGTCACATTGCATTTAATTGCATTGCACATCTTTTGCATTTAACAATAGCATGTAGTTAAAGAAAAAAAAGGGGGGGGGGGGGGGTCGAAATGTTGGTAAACATGTTTCACCACAGAATATGATGTTTTTGCACTTACTGTGCACAGCCCTGTACTCACCAATGGCATGGTTTAGTTTTTATCCAGCCTTTACACAGCATCATAGTTTTTATTTATTTTTTATTTCAGTGGTAATGAGTTTGAAGATTACCATATGACCTGAAAAGAATGCGTGTGCCAATCCTATTCTCAGTCAGTAGAGAATATATGTAATTGTTCTTAATTTTCAAGAAATAATTTAAATGAGCAACAGATTCCAGTAAATTCAAGGATCAGGAACATCTGTGTTGTTTTGCAAATACTTTTAGTAAATCATTTTTTTGATAACTTGGCATATTATTGAACTTTTACTACTAGAAGCAGTTAGTATGATGTAAATGCACTTTTTTGTACACTTACATATTTACCAATCAAAATGACTTTAAATCCCTCAGGTATGGATGGATGCGGGCAGCCAAATTTTCTACTCCTATGGAGTTTGCACGGGGGTTCTGACTTCATTGGGAAGCTACAACAAGTACAACAACAACTGCTACAGGTTTGTAGGAATTCTTCCTTTACTTTTGTAATTACTGTAATTTGCTTGTTTTCTCACCTTTGAAAAATTTCACCTACAGAGACTGTGTTTACCTGTGCCTGTTAAACAGTTTAACCAGTTTTGTAGCTGGTTTTGCCATTTTCTCTGTGCTTGGTTTCATGGCAAAAGAACAAGGCTTGGATATATCGATGGTAGCTGAATCAGGTATGGATGGAAACCCAGAGTGATACTGTTAAGAGCTGTCTGAGAAAACGACTATATTTTGCTTCCATTTTTGCAGGACCTGGATTGGCATTTATTGCTTATCCTCGTGCTGTGGCTTTAATGCCGGTTCCTCAGCTCTGGGCGATTTTCTTCTTCATCATGGTCATCTTTCTGGGATTAGATAGTGAGGTAATACCAATCTATTTGTCATGTACATCTTAGAGTTGTTTCCTTTGTGGTAATACGAAATAATCTCTCCCATTACCGCAGTTTGTATATCAAGAGGCACTGGTCACAACAATCTCGGACATGTATCCTTCCTTTTTTCAAAACAACTGTCACCGTAAACTCCTTCTTCTTGGAATTAATGTCGGAAGCTTCCTTGTAGGCCTTCTGATGGTGACAGAGGTGAGCGTTTTCAGATTTTCTTGATCATTTAAAAATGGAATTTAAAAAATAAATCAATTTAAAAATGAACCTTGTAATATTTTCAACTATAAAAACATAAGGAATTCACAAGTGAGAAATACAGAGGGAAATACAGTAGATTAACTAAACTTAGCACGCACTATTTTAATCTCATTGAACAGAAGAATTTTTAAGTTAAGGGCTGAATTCACAAGAATGATACACCTGCTCATGTTTTGCTCTGCTTTTATATGGACTATGTTCTCAGAATATGGATTTAGTATGGTGAATCTATAGTTATAGATGCAGTCATATATTTTGTTTCTATATATTTGTAGGGCGGCCTTTATATTTTCCAGCTGTTTGACTACTATGCCTGCAGTGGGATGACCCTCCTACTTTTTGCTATTCTTCAGTCTGTCTGCATAGGATGGGTCTATGGTAAGTAGCAGTTTTAACTTGGTCAAATCATTCAGTGTATTTAAAAAATGGACCAAACACTGTAAAGTCATTCATTGGCATGTGTACTATCATCTAAAAACCTCAAATCTGCCAATTTGGCTGTCACCATGTTAGCTTTTCAAACAGATGCGATCGGAGTTTGCAGAAAGGGTAAAACTGGGAAATTTATCAGGTTACCCCAACACTATATAGCCAGCTTGATTGGAAGGTGCTTCATTAATTTACTATTAATAAATAATTTGAATACTTTAAGTAAAAAAAAAAAAAAAAATGACAGCCACGTATCACAAAATAGCCACATTTTTATTTATACACTAGAGTTATGAATTTTTTTCTTAAGTCATCATAGAACTTAAATAGCAGAGAAAAAGATCACTTCCTGTAGAGGTTTTATGATAGTTAAAATTAGCTAGAAATATCAAAATTCTGGTGTAAAACTGGATATTTTAACATTTGGGTCTATGGGGACTGACTCGCTTTCTGAGCTCGCCTCAAAGAACAGCAGTTCTACAGGTTGCCACTTGGGTAAAATTTGCAACTTTTGGATGTATCAAACCCATGTATTAAATTCAAATCTTGGCTTCACTTTCATTTTAACTTCTGTAAAATGAAAGTGAAGCACAATACAGAACCTCCATTATACATATGTCTTGATCCATGCTCCATCCCGGTAATGAAATCTCTAAAAGTTGATTCTGTTTATCTGGACATAGCATTATTGCTGAAAACACTCTGTCCAGATCACCAAAATCATTTTTTGGCATTATATATATGGTATTATGTTTGTGTGTGTGAGAAAACAACCAAATAGTTAACAATGTTTTTTTTTCTGTAGGTGGAGATCGTCAGTACGACAATACAAAGGACATGATTGGATATCGACCATGGCCTTTTATGAAATACTGTTGGCAGTACTTCACACCAGCGATCTGTACTGTAAGTATTAGAAATGTTGTGAAATGCTGTTAAGTGAGTGTACGTGAAACCTGTCAGAATCTTCTATTCTAAGACTAGTCTATGTCTTAACCAGATGGAAAACAATTCCACTTTGACACTGCATAGCAACTCAAAGACATTTAATGCATTTATAAAGTGGATCTTTTATGCTCCATAGTTTAGTTTTAGTGCCATAGTTTAGTTTTGGGCTACTCTGGAGTAGCTTTGCATGATTCACAGTTCAAAATAAACTTTTGTTTTAGGATTTACTGCTTCCTAATACAGCCCCTTACTACTTTTTCTGAAACAAACCATTTTGGAGCCTCTCTCTTTCAGGCCACCCTCTATTTAAGCTAACTTATAGAGTTTAAACAAGATGTGAGTAGGGCTGCTGTACTGTAAATGAACATATTAAGGATATCAACTCTCAGATCCATTAAAAGCCTACTGTTTGGGCTCATTGACATTACTTGCACATGCTGTACACTGACCTCAAATTTGAAATGTTGACCTTATTTCAGAGGAGTATTTTCCACTGTGACAGCATAAATGTGACAGAAGAAGTCAATTTTTAGCTTCACACAATTGGTGAAATATTATTTTGTGTACATGTCTAATGTGACTTCAGTTGATTTAATAAAAAGCTTTGAAAAAAAATTAAATTCCGCTGCGGATGGATCAAAAATACATGTATGTTTTAAGTAGTTATAAAATTATGTCTAGTTAAAACCAATTTATATCAAATAGACCAGAGAGAAAAGCATACATAGACATTGGATATAATCACAGTTACCTGTACCTAAAGTTTTGACATGACTGACAGGAGTGTTTGGAAACAAATGGCACTACAAAAGCAAAGGCTGTAAATTTGAATGAATATAATTTTAAATCTTATTTACAAGTGTTTGTTTTACATCATATAATGTCAAAATTAATCCCCCATGAATATGAATTTTCTCTTCTTGAATACAAATCAGGCTTTTAGTTTATACCTGCTCCTGTCTTATGTTTTCAGTGCACATTTCTCTTCTCCCTGATCAAATATACCCCACTCAAATTCAACAACACCTATGAATATCCCTGGTGGGGATACGCTATTGGAGGATTGTTTACACTCTCCTCAACACTCATGGTTCCTTTGTGGATGTTGTATGCTGTGTGCATTACTCCAGGAACACTGAGACAGGTAAATCCAAAAAAAAAAAGGTGAGTTTGAATGGTCACAAAATCTTAAAAGTCTAAAAACAGCTTCTGATCCTTCCACTGGATGCATCTTAGGCAGCTCACTGTAAATTGTATTTAGGGTAACATGAGGAATTTGAGGTCAGGAGTTCCTGTTTCTCTCTTAACTGTTTAAATTAAAGTGTATACCTTGTGGAAGTAAGGTCATTTGTGGTCACAGTGAAATACAAACCCCAGTGAAACTGCAGTGTACCTTTTATTGATTTTGAGCCTTAAACCTTGCCCTTGATGGCAGTTACGTAATGTTACAAATATAATGATATGATCATTCAGCAGAATAATCAAAAACTACGCTTCTCTTTTGCCACCCAGAGACTGAAGCTTCTGTGCACGCCAGCAAAGGACTTGCCTTCTGCAACATCAAAGAAAGCATCAAACTATGAAGCATTTCAAACTTTCACAGACTTGCACACACTGCGCAAGACAAAAAGTCCAGATGATAGAGATGAACAAATACAGGGATCATATATTATTTAAACTGAACAAAAAAAAAAAGGTTAAAAGTACAACTACAGCAGCGAAGAATACATGTCACATACAGTTATATTCTAAGTCCATTAGGCAAACAACTCTAAACATCATCTGGTCAGTGTCCAGCTACCAAAACCAGATGAGGGAGACTCTCTGAGTAAACATAATGATCTTCTGAAACTCTGCCCTGGACTTATCATTTCAAGCTGCCCTGTCTTTTTATTTAGGGTACCTGTGGGGGAAAAAAAGCTGGAAACACTGCTTAAGGCTGAAAAACAGCCTCTCAAGCAACACTGATCGATCACTGGAACCGATCATCAATCAGATATGTCTCAGTAAAAGACCTTTTTCTCTGTAGAAGATAACAGATTTTTTTAATGTTTCATTGTTAAACTGAAAATGTAGTTTGAACTGTTTGTTGTACATTTATAGTACCTTTGTGTAGCTGTTTCAGCGTGTTGTATTATTTACTGTGCTCAGTAAGCTCAAGATGAAGGAAAAAGAGGAAAAACATAAAAGTTTTGGTGGTAACAATTCTTAAATTTTACATTTGGTTTCTTTTCTTGTATTCTGACTTCATTTATAAATTCTACTATGTTAAATATTAGAGTGAGGACATACTTACTCCAAACATACATGATAAATAATAATTAAAAAAAATAGATGTGTCAAACATGTAAAAAGAAAAAGCGACAAAATTTTTGGAGGTGTTAGGTAACACCACTTCACAATGCGCCTTCTACTTAGCTGATAAAACAGAACACACCTGCACTCCTTGAATACCTGAAACTAAGGGAAAACTGGAACAACAGGTTGTAATCCAAGACAGTGCATGCCCACAGCTTTTATACTGAGTAAAGTGAGAACCAGGGTGCATTATGGAAAGGTTGCCATAACAAGGATAAAACTGTGTGAGCAACAATCAAAATATACACCTACACACAATTTAGAATCACCAAATGTGCAAGTGTTCGGATTGTATGAAGCTTGACTACCTGGAAGAAACCCATACAGGCACGTGGAGAACAGGCCAAATCCAGCCGATTTGGTTCAAACCCAGAACCTTCTTGCTGCGAGCCACCACTGGGCTACTGTTTTCAGATAACATGGTGCTGTAATCACTGCTTTCTCCTTGTTTTTGCCTCAGGATTCTGGATTATTGGATGTATCATCTTATATTTTATTCAAGCTTCACTGATAATAACATACCCTACTAAAAAATGTTCACATATTGGTACCCCACTGAATGCTGGAATGTTGATGTATGACTAAGTGTAAGACACAGACACCCTCTTGTGTACCTCCTCAGTTCATTATCAGCAATGAAACCACTGGTAAACTCCAGTGCACATGAACCATAAAAGTACCACTGCCATGTTTGACAGGTCCTGTGTGTGCAATCGTTTGGATCATGAGCAGTTCCATTTAAAAAAAACAAACAAAAAACACAATTTCCATCAAGCTGCTTTTTGCTTTGATCCGTTCATAAAAATAATTAATTTTAGTTAAATTTGTAGATACTATTGTTCTTATCACTAAAGTAAAGTAAAGTAAAGTAAAAAAAATAAGTAATTTTTCTGCCTTTAAGGCAGTCAGGATATAACCCTTAATAGACATGGACAAATATTGTGTTAAATAGTGTTATTACATGGTGTGTAACATAGCGATTTAACTGACAGTCTTTGTGTTAATATTTTACGTGTATATTCATTTTTGTGCAAATATCTAAAATTAGAAACATCCTGTCTTGCAGTGATGCCAAAACCTAGTTCATTCATTCATTACTTCTAGGCTGGACAATTGTAATTCTTTAGTATCTGTTTTTTTCTGAAAGTTCCCTGGAAATCATCCTATTAGTCAAAAAATACTATAACAAGTACTAACATGGGGAAGAAGGAGAGATCATTTTTCTTCAACACTGGCATCTCTTCATTGGCTCCCTGTTAAACCCAGAATTGAATTTAACATTTTTTGCCTCTTGTATAATCCGGCCCATCATATCTTAAAGACCTAGTAATATCATCGCCTAATAGAGTACCGGGCAATGGAGGCAGAGGTTTCAGCCTTCAGGGCCTTCTTCTATGGAACCAGCTCTCAGTTTGGATAAGAGAGACCGACGCCCTCTCTACATTTAAGATTAGGAAAACGTTCATTTTTCATAAAGCTTATAATTAAGAATGAAACATCCCTGTAGCATCCCTTAGTTATAAAGGTTCAAACTCATGCAGGACTTTATGTGATGCGCTGAGCACTTCTCTGCATGCTGCTTTTGTCTGTGTTTATATATCACTGCAGCATGTCATTAAATTTTTTATACTCGCTTCCTTACTCTGTCTTTTGTCCTGTCGCCTTGTGCTCTTTTTTTCCTTTTTTCTTTTCTCTTTCTTCTTTTCATTTTCCCCTCAGCCCCCAGCTGTTCACAGACGGCGCAGACGGCTAACCATGACCCATGAGCCTGGAATTTCTTTCCTGATAAAAGGAAGTTTTTCCTTCCCACTGTCTCAAAGTGATTGCTCATAGGGGATTGTTTGATTGTTGGTAATTTCCCAGAATGATGCAGGGACCGTTGCTATAATTTAACTGGTTATTGCTGTAAATACACATTATTATAATTTAAATGAGGTAATAGCGCAAAATATAGTTGGGCTACTTCACTGTGTGTGAGATACTGTGATAAATAAGTAATAAGAGCTGTACATTTATGGCAGTTTTCAGGTAAATATAAACCTTGAGTATTTACATTCCCCATCATATACAGCACCCGCGTTGTTTCCCCCCCACAATGCTGGAACTCAATATTTCACAAATAACTTTTATTTTTTCCCTTTTTCTGGAAAAACAGTGTCACTTTTCTTATTGTATATACTGGTAGAGGTACATTTAAAGATTTGCCCTCTGGAGGGCGCTCCAGATCTGTATTTAAACCTTGCTGCTTCAACATTTGTGTGTTTAACTGCAGTGATAGATCTGAATGGTCTCAGCAGAGCTTTGTAGCCACATTGATATAGCTCTGCATCTATTCTGTGTTTCACTTTTTATCTCGCTACATAAATAATGATAATATTGCATCCACAAAAGTCCAATATAATAGGCAACAGGCCTTCATACAGCACATGCTTAGAAAATATGCACCACACAGGTTTGTAAACATGCCTAAAGTCTTCTACTTCTGTCCTTCCCTCATTTTAAAAAATGTTTTAACTCCCCAAAATGACACTTTTCCATTGCTGCAAATGAATTTGAAATAAAACAATGATAGATTCAATATCAGTTCATCTTCAGCTGGCAATCCTATCATTGCCATAATGCTGTTAAGCAACCATACATGAGCATGAAATAACACTGTTAATTATTTGGTGTGCACACTGCTGACCACCAGGTGGCGCTTCAACCGCAAATGTAAACAACCCACACTAAAGGTGAAACCATATGTGCAGTAGGTTCCCACAGAAGACGTACTGGTACTAGCGCACTGCAAAACAAACAAACAAACAAACAAACAAACAAACAAACAAACAAAAAAACAAAAAAAAGCAAAACTGAGTTCATCCTGTTTTGTTTTTACTTTTTTTTTTTTTTAATCTTCTACCTATTATATTTTGAGGTAACCTAAAATCTATATATTTATTTATGTAGCTTTTATAATTGTAAGTTTTAGATGGGGTAGCCTACCAAAAGGTCAGAAATAACATACCTTATATTACCAGTACTGCTGAGGTCAAGGAACTGACCTCCCAGCCCACTGTTCCTTCAGTGGTGCTAGTTTCAGACATTATGCAAATGTACTGTTTATAAGACTGGGGAAAGCTGCAGTCAGTTGAGACTGAAGAAGTCACTTGGATATGCGATGAAACGTTTCTCCCACTGAATACGCTATGTCCAGATGAACAGAATCAGCTTTTGGGGAGTACTGCTTTTGTTACACAACAGCCCCCCTCAGTCACTATGCACCCATACATACATATTCATAGAAAGAGCGCAATAGTGATGCTAATACGACATGCTTAGGTGGAGCTAAAGGAGCTGGAGGAATCCACAGAGCTGCTTCTTCAGACCAGTGGGTGGAGACGTCTGCTGAATAGAATGCCACATTACACATCCAGGGTTGGGAATTTTCTGCTTTGCTTTAATATCTAGCCTACCCACAGTGGTTGCAATTTGAATAACATAATCAAACACAAGTTATACTACTGACAGTAATTAAGGCTCATCCCTGCTGGTGAACCCAGGTGTCGTGTCAACACGACTGCTGTAAAAGATATATAATTCAATATCACCACAAACTGTGGTATTAAGAAAACACAGATGAATCACCGTCTCGCTAATACACTTTGACCATAAAATTAAATTAGTAACTTAATAAAGTGATGAATAAATCCAGGAATAAGACTTCTGTTCTTTTTCAACACTGATAATTAAATTAAAATAGGATGGATGAATGAAAGACAATCATTATTTCTATTGGAAAATAGGCAAACAATAGTAAGAATGTTGTTTTGTTTTAAATTATATCACTGCACCCATGATAGTCTGGATTGCATTTATTAATTGTACTTTGTAGCACAGCTTGGATGAAGTGTAATGTATGATATATGGAAATATTTCCAGTTCTTTGAAGATTTATTTTAAATGGCTAGATTCAGTAGCAATGAGTAGTGATATTTATGCACGAGAGAGGAGAGGAATTGAGAAGAGAGCATTAGGGAGTAATCCGTGATGCATGTGAGTGTCTGGGCCACTCTGGAAGGTGAGATTAGACACGGCAGTAACCTCAGTCTTCACGAGACAGCAGGGTCTGGGAGAAAGTGTTTATTCCATGCTAGGACAGTTTAACAGGTGCTACATAATTTATTATTCACATGTCTCCCCACCCACCACCACTACCATGACTGTGCTATATAAAGGTTAAGTGCTGAATAGAGGATTATTTTTACATACAACTCATAAAATTGTATTTATTTTCTCTAAGAAAAGCTGTCTTGATCTCTCAGTCTCATACATCTGTAACCTCAGGATACTTACTGTTCATCCAGCTAAAAAATGTATGAAAATATTGAATTTGTTTTTCTGCTAGGCATTTTAGTCACATGTTACGTGGATTTTCCATCATTTTAATATGATTATTATTACAATATAAGCGTCACATTGTTTTAGTTTTATGGCACCTGATATCCTTTAGAGTGTTTGCTTTACTTTCGTTTTAAGCTAGTGGAGTCTATTTCCATTTGCATGAATAAAAAAGATTTCTTTATTATGTGATAAAATCCCTGAGCTATTTTATGCAGAACCCTGGACATCATCAGTCATAATCTCCGTTCATGCCTTTACAGAGAAAAAACAACAACAGCAACACTATGTATGATGTAGGGTACTTAATGTCTCCTGGGTGAAAAGTGTGTGAAGTTAATACTTTTAGATACTTATTATGATAACTCAGATATCTTGAAGTGCCTACACAATGCCGTTATTGTAGTGTGTAATTATTTTGTAATGCCACTTTATGTGGTACACAATGTCAGTAATGTGTTTTCTTGAACTACTGAAACATTAGCAACAGTTAGTGTTTGCTTCCTGTTTCCGTTTCAACTCGCATAGCCTCCTACAAGTGTGTTAAGTACTTGTAGCTGTAAAGCAGAGCGCTAATCCCAATTAACTGTTGTTTACGTGTGACTTTAGGCACACGTCAGGCACCCGATTGATCTAAGCTTTTTTGGACTTCTCACCTACCTTGGGCTTTTACATAAATCTCATTTAGTGCTCAGCTCTCACATCCTTATCATACCAGCTGCCCTAGAATATGCAAATTGTTGCTTTGACCTTCCAATCACATTAAAACAATTAAAACAAGTTTCTATCTATCTATCTATCTATCTATCTATCTATCTATCTATCTATCTATCTATCTATCTATCTATCTATCTATCTATCTATCTATCTATCTATCTATCTATCTATGAAAATGACAATGAACATATAAAAAAGAAATTAATCCAGTGACTTTGCATCCTAATGTTGGTTGCCATACAGCAAAAATAGCATGCTAACTAGCATGCTAACTAGATACTATGTGTAGCTAATACACAATGATGTCAGACTCAAAAGAGGCTGACAAAGTTACAATAAAGATTTATTGCACGTGCAAGTCTTTTTTGTACACTTGCAGATGTATCTATTGACTTGTAATATCAATAATAATACCAATAGTCTTTACATGATTTGGTATTAGCTAAAAGTGTATTTAACTACGCTTTGCTAAATATTTACAGGCGATGGAGTTATATAGCCTAACCTTTATATATATAACACAATAATACAATACGCTATGCAAACCTTTAGTCTCTGCCCTGAGAAACCAGTGGAGCTTGTATTTGACTGTGGTAATCACTTTTGAAGACTTTGTGAATTGAAGGAGACAGGTCACCTCTAACATCCACCCTGACTCACAGGCAACCTACTCAACATCACTGAATTACGTACAAGGTGTGAATCCAATTTGTAGGGATTGAGGATTAGAAAGGGACAAACCCCTCCGGTTTAACAGCTTGGTGACAATTTTTGGACGCTAAGCGGATAAACACAAGCTCCTTGGTCTGGAATCCCACTAGAGGAATTGGCATACTTATGAAAACTGGGTGACAGATGGTTTCCTGTTTTTCTATCCAGAGCATCCCCATAACTTTTAATATTGTTTCATCTAGTATGAACAGTTAAAGAAACATGATTTGCTTGGGTGAGGTTTATTATTGTGCTACTTGAAATTTAGTCCCAAACTAAATAAGCAGCTCTATGTGCAGGTTCATACCATTAAGTGTTACAGCAGAGAGATGTAAAACATTGCAAATACTTTTAATATGAGTTCTCATTCAATTAAATTATAAATAACTTTTCTAGCACTGCAAGTGTTGCTCCTTTATTTTAAAACCCAAAATGTGTCATATGTACATTCCCCTGTGTTTCCAAATCAATAACTATTGAACTGTCATGACATAAAAATTGTCTGCACTATATAGTGAAAAATAATAATCTGTGATGTTTGAGTGACTGCATCTTATTTTCAGTCAATGTATTTTTTAAAATCGATATTGCAAAAATACCTTAAAAATACCTTTTTAAACAATGATCCCTTACGAGCAGTAATAACAACACAGGTAATGAAATAACTTGATTTTTCCAGCAGTAGCAGTTTTGCCCATTGATTAGTCAGGATGACAGGTGTAAATCTATAGTTTCTTTAGGACCTAACATCGTTTTACAAAAACAAATTTATTTAAGGAAAATTAGACCCCTTATTAACCCAAGGCTCCTGGTTACTATGTCACTAAAACGAAAATATTTAATGTAAACTTGGCGTATTGACACAAATCAAAGTATTTATGAAACCCAACACTGTAAGCAAGTAAGTAAAGTTTATATATAGGTTGCGTTTCACAAAGAAAGCACAACATTAAAAACACAATATCAAAAGTCAACCATGTTAACAGACTAAAAAGAATCAAAATGTAATAACAAAAGAATGTCAGCAGAGTGCCTTATTAAACAAAAAAGGTTTCAACTGTGTATTTTTGGTTTTTAAACGCCACAGAGTTGGGTAATCGGTAAACTGGATAAACAGTATCTGATATGGTATGGTTAACAAATAAAAGACAACAGCACTGCATGATGATTATTTATTTTAAGGGTCTAGTTAAAAAATATAATAAATTACCTTTGCTCCTTTGTTGGATTTAAATAAAGCACTTACAATATATGTCACAGGATATACTAACACCAGCTGTATCATACATACCTCATATCACATTTGGATAAACTTTTTGAGTGGAGGCTCCTAAGCTTTGGAACAAATGACCTTTTCACATTAGAGCTGGTCAGTCTCTCAATCATTTTAAAACCTTTTTAAAAACCTATTTATTCTCACCTGCTTTCAGATTTAGTTGAGCAGAATGCCATGGTTCCTTTTTATGCAATCACAGTGGGTTTTTTGCTTGTTTTGTATTTTATATTTTTAGTTTATTACTAATTTAGTCACTGCTTGTATAACTCAACAGCACTTTGGACAACAGAGGTTATTTAAAAAGGTGCTATATAAATAAACTTTGACTTGTCATTGTGTTATGTGTTGTGTCTGTCTGCCTTGTTATATTTTTAGGCATTTTTTGCAACAACTACAAAAGGAATATAATAGGCAATGACTTTTATAGCTGAGATTTTATCACCTTTAAATCAGTAAAACTTAATTTTTAAATAAAAAAAAAAACAACTTAATTTTTCATACAGAAAGTGCAGGATTAACTCCAATGTCTGTGCACCTGCACATTTCTGCTTATCGATAAATATCAACTGTACAGTGATTTTATTCACAAATATGCCACTAGCTGTAACTAACACTATGAATACAAAGGTCTTAAGCTGAAAAATAATAGATATAAGGGGAAACAAAATGCTTAAATCAGTATTAGGGATTGGTCTTCAATATTTAATGAGGTAATGGACTTTTGACACACTAATTAACTAATGAAGTAAGCTCACTTTTCTCATCAAAGACTGGACCCTCTTGTAAAGGGATTACCTCATGTGCTCCCAAACTTTGTTCATTACACTGACTCCAGCCTGTAATCTAGTTAATTCAACTGGTATTAAGGTTCACATAGTGCAAAGGAGTCAAAAGTTACTGTCTAGTTCCTATGAGTAGAATGACCCAACAACAGCAGGAAGGGATGGAATCTTTAATGTTTGTTTAACTCAGGAAAACCTGTTTAAATCTGAAATGAATACTGAGTTTAAAGAGATCCAGCAGTGTCTGGTCATTTTCTTCACTGTGCTCTTTCCATTGAATGGCTGCGCTTGTAAATGGATTACTTGCAAATACTGTTACTGTAATTGATGAACATAATGGATGAATCTTATCTGGTTATTTAAATTGGTATTAAGATGCTGAGTGAGGCCACCAAAAAGGATTCCCAAAATTCATTAACTTATTAAACAGCACCTGACACTCATTACAAAAAAGCTCTGCCAGGAAGCGGGAAGTTACTCACTATGCAGGCTGATCAGGCCAGATAAGGATATAAGGTACAAGGAAAGAGAAAACAGCCATTAAAAAGCATCAACTGTGGCTCAGGCAACGCCCAAACTTAGCAGTATTAAAGCCAGCCCTAACGTGAACTGCAGTGTTTTGGATCACCCAGTTAATTTTCTGAGAGTTACCTGGACATAGTGGCTGTAAATAATGAACAAAATACAACCAATAAGGTAGGAAAGTTTAATGACAGATGAGAAGAAAATTTGTAGTCCTTCACTTTCGATTTAAGTTAACTTTGTTGTCAATTTTGTAATATGTGCATACACAGGGTAGAAATATAGTTTCTCCCTGGACCCACTGTGTGCAAATTTAAATATATTTTTATCTTAAAAATAAGATACAAATAAGATAAAATACAGAGCTACATAAATGTGATAAATAGATATTAAAATAAATATGAAGTATCAAAGTATTAAGAAAAATTACACAAGACATATCAAAGCCAATATATGATTACTGCTGTCTATGTATAAAAATATGAGCTGTACAAGGTATCTTAAAGATAGGTGTATTTATAAAATTTGTTAGACAGCAATTCAAATCCCCTCGTGAAAGTAGGGAGGTCAAAAAAAGAAAAACTGAAAATAAATAAATAAATAAACATTTAGACAACCTTTATGGTTAGATGTTGCTTGGCCCTAAGACAAGCATATACGGTACAGTATATGGAGAATACCATGAGTTAACTAGGAAACTATGAGGAACTCCAGAATAGACTTTTGTGCATGGAAAGATCATTAATAATATGGGTTTTTTATGTCTGAGACAGGTTGGGTTGTGCTGTAAGTGAGATGTTGATGGTTTAGAAGAAGAAATTGTTTAAATGACCTCAGAGAGATGTATAGGAGTAAAAGCAGTCCGTGGTCATGGAAAGGATGTGATACTTTTTGGCTGTCTGTCTAATTGTGTGAATGTCATCACTGCCTCAGTGTAGTGTACAGATTACTTGTGGCTTCAGACTGGTAGTGCACTCTTAGTCCATAGGTGCTTCACAGAGCTTTGCAGACTCATGTGATATAATTTGGGGTACTCACTGTTGGTTCTTTGAATTATCGCCCGCTATCATGACATACAAAGAGCTTCTATGTAGTGGCCCAAAACTGAGGGTTATAAACAATTTAAACTGTCCACTGCAGCCTTTGTCTGTGGTTCTTATGGATGCCTTTTTCATCTTTGATATATTTTCAGTATTTTTCTTGTACATTGTGAACTCTTTTCTGTTTTATTTTCTTTCCAGCAATGACCTTTTGACTTTGTGCTGAACTGCATGTAAGTGCATCTCCAAATATTCTGCCTTACTGGAAAGCCAACAGTCCATCCTTGCATTGCCCAGAACTACAAAACAGAAAAACAGGTTCATAATTTGACTTCAAACAGAAGTAGTTTTGAGTAATTTGGAAGTTTTAGTTGTTATTGATATAACAACAACAACCCACAGTATTACCTGGGATTGTTGCCATTGTTTGGTAAGTAAAAGAACATCTTCAAGCAAGGTCCTATTGCTGCCTTTGCAGGAACTGGTTTACCAGTACTAGGCATAACTTATATGCATTCATAATGAGGTAATTGGCTCCTGACTTGTCTAATTAATTAAGAGCATGATCCTTATTATCCAGCAGAGCAGTCACTACATCTGACAAATAGATTAACAGTCTCAGTTTTCCAGGCCTCCAGTATGTCCAAACTATGCAGTGAAGAGTGTAGCATCAAGTGTGTCTATTACAACTTTGCTACAAGTTTGTAGTAATTCAGCCTAATATGCTGACATGGACTGCTTTAACCATCTGGAGGCCAATTTCAGGAGCCAATGTCAAATCCCAGCCAAGCAAAGAAGACAAAAATCAGAATGCAGGCTACAATATGTTGTCGTTAATCAGTATTTATAACAATTCATAGTTGCAACTCTGACCCCAGTCACATAATTGCTTTGGCCAAACTGCACCAATGCTTAACTTGGTGACAGCAAACATGTTGTAAGAGGTCAGTCATATAAATAAACACAATAATATGTGATACGATATTTCGTTAACCTAATAAAAAGATATTGCAGACTTGTCACTACTTCCTTGCTTAAAGTGACCGTCTAGCCATTAAATGAGTGACACTGTGGAATGTAATGAATGACACATTAACTTTAGCTAATTAGCGCTCACCTTTGCTGAATAAACAACAGCATTATTGACCCTTCCGTCTGTGCTCTCTCAGGTCTCTCACTCAGTCATTTGAAAGGGACTGGAATTCAAAACTGTAAATTAGCTTCTTCTAAATGATTAAAGCAGGTGAGCAGGGGTTTGACCCAACAGTGCTAACCACTGCACAACTATTTATCTCTTTGTCTTGTCTTCCTCCATTCAGCCCAACTGACAGCAGATGGCTGACCATCCCCCTTCCTTTTAAAAGGCAGTTTTTCTTTCCCACTGTCAAAGCTCTTGCTCACAGAGGAACACATGATTGTTGGGGTTTTATCTGCTTTCTTTGTATTATTGCAGGGTCTCTACCTTACAATATAAAGCACCTTGAGGCAACTGTTGTGATTTCGAGCTATATAAATGAAACAGAATTGAATTGAATTGCACCATCATGCTGCCAAATGTGTCACTAGGGCATGTGAAAAGGCCCTTTCCATTTTGACACTGGTTTCCTCAGCAATGCTTGTTCTTCCAGTGACAGAAAAAGGTGTTCTGCTGATGGGTTTAGTGTTTTGTCACCAAACGCTAGACTATGGCACACAGGCAGACACATATACCTGAAGAATGCATCTACTTTTTCTTGGATGCTTGAAATATTCAAATTTGATTTTCTGAGTACGTGGCTGCAGGTCCAGGTAGGCCTGCCTGTGCTCTGGGATGGTGGAAAGGATACCATAGCCAGATAATGAAATCACATGGTGTTGCTGACAGGGAAGTGGAATTAGCAGCTACTTAGCACTTGTTTAACCCTCCTGCCATCCTTTAAAAAACTCACACCCATCACCCTAGGGACCATTCTCAGCCACGCCATAAAAAGACCATATATCCATATTTTATTCCACTTTAAATTAGCCAACCTTGTAAAACTACTTCTCCCTGAAATATTCATGTAAAGTTTTAATTATATTTTCGTTGTTTTAACCCTTCAAATCCCAGTGTTATTACATGAGCGCCCTGTGTTATAAGCCCCAAAAACCAAAAAACGAAACTAAATATTTCCACAAAAAACCAGTTGAAGTAATATGTGATTGTCATTATAAGTAGGCCTTTAGATGGACCAAAGATTGGCACCAACATACATTTTGACCTGCCATTATTTTTTTTGCATTTTTTTTGCAATTTAAAAATTAAAACTTCAAGGCCCTGAGTCTTCATTGACATCCAAGAAAAGAAGAAAAAATAAAATCATATGATGATAATTTGGGGTTGAAAAATAGCGTTTATAATGGAAGTCAATGAGCAGAAAATGGTCCCCAGGGTGATGGGTGTGGGGATTTCTGCTGCTCAGCCATTTTAGGCTGATTTAAGGAATTCACACTGGAATATTAACATTGACAGGTAAAAACTATCCTGTGGCAAGTTTGGTTATATTCCACTGAACACAGTGGAAATGGCAGCCATTTAACACATAGCAGTGGCACAAAAAGGTCCCAAGAAGGCAGGAAGGTTAAGAGAAACTGCTGTGTGGTTGTCTAGCTGAATATTGGCGTCTTCAGTTTGAACTGCGTTTTTTTCCTTTTCCAACATGTTTCTTTTGCTTTTTTAAAACTTCTATCTTAACCTACACTAAACACTAAGCAGAATAAAAATGTCTGTTCTTCTTTGCTCACAATTGGTTTTAGGGTTTTTTGCACTGACATTGAATAATCCGACCTATGATCATCTTCACCAAATGGTAAACAATGGATTTCATTGACTGCTGGTCACTGGTTGAGACTTTAGAAAGACCTTCACATTAGCTTTACAATTTAAATTTAAAAAAGCAACAAAAATAATTTAAGTAAATTAAATCCACTGACCCCTGTGATTTGCAAGCAGGAATGGGGCAAAAAACAAAACAAAACAACAACTAGATTTTTTTTTGTCTTATATCAGTTCCAGCATTCATCAAACATTCTGATATTACTACCCATGAGTACTGAGTTGACATTTATAGTTTGCATGGGTAATACTGCAAACTTTGACACATTATCTTTAATTCATCCATTCTTTCTTTCCAAAATAAATTTAATTAGACAAAAAATATCATTGTTAATATCAAAATCCAGGAAAAACAGCACTTGTTATTTTAAGTACAGTTTTGCATAGTTTTCCTTGGCATTAGGCAGATATCTTAATCCAACATGAAGAACTTGTCACAGTTCTTTTGTGGATTTAGGCCGTCTCAGTGTCTTCGGTCTCTTTACATAATCCCATACTGAATCCATGATGTTTACCACAAAGCTCTGTAAGTGAGGGCCAGACCATCTGTTCTTCTTGTTCTTCTTATGGCTTTTTTTTAGTGCCCATCGCTGTATGTTTGTAGTTATTAGATTTGCCATCCTGCTGAAGAATAAATTGCAGGAACTGGCAACACGTTCTCACTCCCAAAGCGTAACATTTTACGCTAGGTGACAAATCGTCAACATATTACGATTTCGGCTACCCACCACGTTCCTAAATGACAACCTCGGAAAAAACAGGAAATATGAGAACCGTCTGGACTCCATCTACACATGTTCGCTCTTTTTCTTCAAATCGCTTAGAAACACGCTATTTAACATCATTATAGTCCTGGTTAAGATCAGGAATAAGGTTATGGTTAGGGCTAGGGATAAGGTTAGGTTTAGGGCTGGAATGTCTATTACCGCGGGAGCGTCATTGCACTGGATTCCAGCCATAACCCGCTGTGTACCATAAGAACGCCGAAGGTCTCCTCCCGCGGCGTTCCTGAGCGCCGCGGGACGTGACAAAACGTCGACATGTTACGCCTCGGGAGTGAGAACTGGAAACCAGTCAGATGTTGTCTCCCTTGAGCTTAAAGGAACCCAAACATCAACATCTAAAGTAAAGGTTTAGCACAATGCAGAGCCAGATGAAGCATATATACAGGTCCCTGAATAGACTCTACTAAAGATGTTGCAGTTCATGAGCTGTGCCTTAACAAAGTGTGCTTTGTTAAAGGAGCACAGCAGGAGAAAGAGAAATGGTCTTTCCAAATTATGGGAAAAAACTCATCTTAATTGTGTTGCTGTATGCACAATAGAGCAAATGCAATTTCATTGAAACATAATTGCAATCAGCTTGAGGTTAAGGTCATGGAAACACTGACTTTAATGAAAAAATGACCACACATTTTTTTTTAACCCACAATAAAGTGCAATAAGAAGAAAGGGTAATCTAGCAATTAAGCAAATCTGTTAAAAACACATGCTTGTAAGAATATATTCCCATTGATTTCAAGCAGAGATTTTTTTTTGAGAGTAGGTGTCAGCATAGATTTTGTGTCTGATCACAGTGCACACATGTGACTCACAATCAGAGATTTACCAGACTTATCATACCCAAAACTATATAATTACACAAATTAAAATCACTTGTTTTTTCACTAACACTTTACAATACAGCCCATGACTAAGCTCAATGAGGAGAGGACTATAAGGGTTTCGAGTCCTGTGGTGTTAATGGGAATGTGTCCCGTGAAAAGAAAGAAAGAAGAATGCACAAAGCATCTATTTATAGCATTTACAGTATGTTGGCATTGTTGGCCTTTTACAGCATGTCCTTTTTTCTTCTTCTGGTCTTTTTGTAGTGGAAAAGGAAGTGAAAGACTAGGGCAGACTAATGGGACTAATCAACACGGCGCTGCGACGTGTGGGCGTATCCATTCTATTTCCAATTTCAGGACACAGGCACAAGTTCAGCGATGATAAATCACTGAGGTTTGTGGGTCTCTGTATCAAAACACCACCTGATATAGCGGTGCAAAAAGTGCTGGTGACTTGAAAAACAGTTTATTTTTAGTTTGTTTCATTTTATAAATAAACTGCAAATATCACCTGCCAAGGTTTGCGACACTCTTGCATGTGGACAGGGTTGAGTCTGCCCACTAAGAAATTGTGTGGAAAACCTTTGTGAACACGAAGTCTGAAGCTTGGCCTATGCTAAAGTTGTGACAGAAATTTGAGACCGCCAAGAATTTCTGTCTTGTTTATGAAACGCAATGGTCTATGAGTAAAACGCTCCCAGTTTAAATGGATGAATAACAGGTAAAAGCCTACTCTCAATGACCTAGTGACCATCATTTGGTAAAAGTCATGGTTTTATTTACTAAATGCTTCCTAAGAAAATGTGGAGGAAATAGGATCGCCAAGTAACAAGTGATTATACTCAGAGATTATGGGCTGAATTCTCAGATCCTCTTAGCCCATCTTCATCATCCCCTTGGGGCTATATAACTGTGGCTGCTCAGACTCCGCTGCATTAACAGTGCTCCAAGAAGCTTAGCTGGACAACTGATCAGCAGAGATGGCTTGGGATGGAGGACTTGAGCCTAATGGCACAGAGGGCAAAAACTTCTACATCCCCTTGAACAACAAGACAGGACTCGTGAGGAGTCCTTTTGAATATCCGCAGTATTATTTGGCAGATCCATGGTTCTTCAGATTGCTTGCTTTCTATATTTTTTGCCTTGTCATTACTGGATTCCCCATCAACTTTCTGACACTGCTGGTCACCGCTCAAAACAAAAAGCTCCGACAACCTCTCAACTTTATCCTGGTTAATTTGGCAGTGGCTGGACTGATCATGGTCATATTTGGATTCACAGTCACCATTTTTTCTTGTGTCAATGGCTATTTCGCCTTGGGTCCTTTGAGCTGTGCTATTGAAGGATTCATGGCTACAGTTGGAGGTAAAGTTTTGGAATTTCAGGCAGATTTAAGAAACTGTAAAAGGTGACATGGTTTAAAGGTTCTCATCATACATCCCGCTCTCTTTCCTCTCAACAGGTCAGGTAGCTCTGTGGTCTCTTGTGGTTCTTGCTGTTGAGAGATACATTGTGGTCTGTAAACCCATGGGAAGTTTCAAGTTTACAGCTACCCATGCAGGAGTGGGTTGTGCTTTTACCTGGATCATGGCTTTGGCCTGTGCTGCCCCCCCATTGTTTGGCTGGTCAAGGTACTGAGATATTTACTCAAAATTCTGTATCCTACCCATGTCTGGAATGGCAGTCAAGGGGAATGGAAGTGTCTTTTATTTTAGGCGTTTCAGTCTAATTCTAAAAAAATTTAGTTGTTCCAGATAAGATGATAATATTAAATCCCCAAAGCTTGAATTATAAAAAGCTGAAAAACATAATTCATCTTTCATTCATAAGACATCAGCTTACACATACCCAAACTTTTGTTGATTACTCGTAAATCCTCTGTTTGTGCAAAGGAAGGGCTGAAAAATAGAATAGAATAGAACAGAAGAGCCCTTTATTGTCATTGTACAACAAAATTGTGGGTGCTCCACAAGAACTGTGCTAGAATAAAATATAATAGTAGACAGCAGGAATACATAGGATAAATATACAATCAAGAGGAACGTACAAAAAAAAAAAAAAGAGGACAGCTAGCACAAATGGTAATATGCTAACAAAACAAACACACAAACAAACAACAATAATGATAAAATAAGAAGCAACAAAGGAGCAAAGGAAATAACAAAGGGAAGTAATAAAGGAAAACAAACTTAAAGCAGCACAACGAACTCAAAAATTTGAAGACAAGAACTAGACACTTCATAAATACAGTCTCCTGACTTAAACCTCAAGGATTGGATGGATGAGTGAAAGCATAGCAACCAGCAAGTGCAGCACATCTGTGAGAACATCTGCAGTGTTTGAATGAACTTTCCAAACTAGTCAAAAAGTCAAAAAAAAAAAAAAAAACCTACATAAAAATACAGTTACTCTCTGCTTTAGTTTGAGGATAGACTGAATTTCAGTAGCATCAATCCTCCACCGGCGGTTCCTATTTTAGCTGTTATTTAAAACACTTGAGGTACATCTTGTCTCAGCTTTGATGTAATATTAACAAAATTATATTAAGAGACTGTTTCAAACCATAATGATGACAATGTTCTGGTTTGTTCAGCTTTTTTGCCCCCAATAAATAGTTTTGTTTAAATCAGTTGATTATTTGCTATTTTCTCTGGAAGTACCTCAAAAGCATGTACTGTGTACATATAATGTGTACCTCTGACTGAAGTATCGCTGTAACATTTCCAGAGAATATGCATCTTTGGGATTTAAACTGCTTCTCTTGATGAAGATTTGCTGAGTGAAATATTTCTTCCTCCTGTTCTACTTTTTGAGAACTTCTGTGGATGACACAGAGGATTTACGAACAGTCTTGGCACCAGTTTAATAAATGGTTAGCCTTTGCAAATCTCAAGGAGGCTGGCATCTCTCCCTTTGAGGTGATATCATTCACTTCAACCGGTGGATGCTAAAAACCTCTTCTTTTTTTTTTTTACCTGATGCTTCATATTCAACTAACCTTTTATGTATTCCCAGGTACATTCCTGAGGGAATTCAGGTTTCCTGTGGACCTGACTACTACACTCTGGCCCCAGGATACAACAACGAATCTTATGTCATATACATGTTCACCTGCCACTTCTGTGTCCCTGTCTTCACCATCTTCTTTACCTATGGAAATTTAGTCTTTACAGTGAAGGCCGTAAGTGATGTTTATTTCAATTAAATGTTGTTCCTCTATATCCAGATGTTTGTTGTTGTTGTTGTTCAGAATATTAGGGCAATGTTGGAGATAATATCTAACATTGCTCTAATATTCTGAAAAAAAACAAACATCCTTACCTGCTGACATTTTGGTCACATATTTGAACTGATCAGCCTTCATGACCTAAGCCATGTCATCGAATAGTTTTAGCATCAACACTGAATTCAGCACAGACATTATCTAATGATTTCTTTATCTACAGGCTGCATCCCAACAGCAGGACTCAGCTTCTACCCAAAAAGCTGAAAAGGAAGTGACACGCATGTGCATCCTGATGGTTTTCGGCTTCCTCTTGGCCTGGACCCCATATGCTTCCTTTGCTGCATGGATCTTCTTCAACAGGGGAGCTGCATTCACAGCCACAGCCATGGCTATCCCTGCTTTCTTCTCAAAGAGCTCAGCATTGTTCAACCCCATCATCTACATCCTCATGAACAAACAGGTCAGTTTATTATTATGATCCTGCAAATCAGCAGTTATGGGGACAAGTAAGCAGCTACGATCTGTCCTCATGGCTGCATGCAATTATCGTGTAATGTCTTATAAACCCTATTTTTAATAGTTTTCATGGCAAATATTTATTAGATTCAGGCTCATTTATTGGATTCTTTGCTTTGGGATGATCACAAAGACCACAATGAAGTTTCCTTCATTCTTTTCTTTTTCTTCATTTTATCCCCATTGTAGTTTCGTAACTGCATGCTTTCAACAGTTGGAATGGGTGGTATGGTTGAAGATGAGACCTCAGTATCAACCAGCAAGACAGAAGTCTCCTCCGTTTCTTAAAAATACTACCTACATATCTCCAGCCATACTCCTTCCTGACTTTTCTCTCATTCCGAATGACTGTCTTGACATGGGCATGAGAAAATGGATACAAGTTCATTTTTATCTGCAGGATTTTACTGTAATTGTTCCTTACTATTGTATGTGAAAACTTGACTCTAAGTTTTTTTTTTTTTTTGATGGGATAAGAATCCCCATTGTATATTTGTGACATAAAGAGGTTTTGGTAGCTTCTGTCATGATATTCTGTTTATATTTTATAAACAAAAGCCTAGGAATAATATATTAAATGCATGCATGAAAAGATTTATTACTTGGTTGTTGCCTTTATTTGAACAGTTCCAGAATTTATCCTTAGATTTTATTTGAAACCACTGAGAGGTTTGAGAGATGCAGAAGTAGATTAGATGTTGTTTATATCTTGTAAAAAGTTCATAAAAAGTACAGGAACAATATGTTTCTGTAGGTTCTCAAGGTCATGACAGTCACTAGACAAGTTCCTAAAATGAAGGTAGCTGGATTTCTTTTTGGTTCCTGTTGACAGTTCAATTCTCATCCAAGAGCCTTCTTAAGTGTAAAAAACGACCCCCCCCCCCAAAAAACAAACAAACAAACAAACAAACAAACAAACAAAACAAAACAAAACAAAACACCCCCCCAAAAAACAACAAACAAAACAAAAACCAAACAAACAAACAAACAAACAAACAAACAAACAAACAAACAAACAAACAAACAAATCAAAACAAAACAGAACAGAACAGAACAGAACAGAACAGAACAAAACAAAACAACCCCCCCCCCCCCCAAAAAAAAAAAAAAAACAACAACAAAAAAGATAAAGAGTCACAGCTATTTAGCCCCTGCTGGGGTTGTCCACTAGGAGATGGCCCTCAGACTTGCTTACCGACCCTATAATCATGTAAGTGATTAGTATTAGTATTCTGAGATTTGAGAGAGTAAAGGAGACCATCTACATCCAGCCATTATTGAACAGAGGTGTTAGCCTGTAACAGCTATCAGTCATTCAGTCTTGAGAACCCTTCCCAGTTCACAATGCCCATTCACACCATTTCCCATCTATATCCTCCTCTTCTGTCTTCTGCCGACAGCAGAGGGGGCAGTCATTTTTAACCTGGGCTTCGACCTGCCCTTTATGATGCAACCCCTCCTTATTTAGCTAGGCTTGGGAATGACAATCCGATTATTAACTCATTCACTGCCAGCCATTGGCAGTGAATGAGTTAAACCCATTGACTCATTCACTGCCATTGACGGCTATAGACGTCAATGGCAGTGAATGAGTTAAGTGATGACGTGACGACTCCTACTTCCGGGCCTAAAGTAGTCTGCATTTAATATGGCTTTTGTGTTGTTAACATGTTTAATGCTTTGTATTTTCTTCTATTTAATCTCAAAAAGCTCCTAAAAAAAGTCAGTGATCACCGTTGACCTCCCTCGGCTTTTATTACCGCTAATCATTTATTTAAGCTCAGTTTTTAAAATCTTAGGATGTAACTACAGCCCAGCCCATGCAGCAGTATATGAATGACTAACTTCGTATTGTGGATGGATTATCTCAGTTGTTCTCCTGGCTGAAGTTTGGTCCTTTTACAGCATCCTGCCATGCGATTACATTTGTTCCTGACCACCGAGAACACTCACGTTAACTTTTATCGAGTGGAAAAAAAGTTAGCTTGTTTATATTATGCTAACATAGCTGTGTCACTAGCGGTCACATAGCACATCAATATATACCAGCTAGCCAAACTTCAGTAACCCTACAAACGTCACTGCTGTTTAGTTTTCTGTCTTCATTTGTGATGAGAAAGCTGTACGTTTTAATTTGTTTCCAAAACCCCGCACTCAGGACATGCTATATTGTATTTAGATGGAAGCTAGCGAGCTAACTTCCTGCTAACTTCTAACTCCATTAAATGTCATAAATTCAGTTTTCATGGATGCCTGGATGTTAAACTCAGTTGTTACACCTGGTAGAGCAGAACGCTGATAATTTTTTATTAAAGATGAAAGACTTAAGACAGTGTTTTAACTCTCAGTAATGCCACAGTGATCATTTTATATATGAACCTGCAGCAGAGTTTAGGCCCAGACACGGCTAGTAGTGACGTCAGACTGAACGATCAGATACAGCACGGTGGCACGGTGGTTAGCACTGTTGCCGCACAGCAAGAAGGTCCTGAGTTCAATTCCACCATCAGGCCGGGGTCTTTCTGTGTGGAGTTTGCATGTTCTCCCAGTGTTTGCGTGGGTTCTCTCCGGGTACTCCGGCTTCCTCCCACCGTCCAAAGACATGCAACTTGTGGGGATAGGTTAATTGGATAATCCAAATTGCCACTAGGTGTGAATGTGAGTGTGAATGGTTGTCTGTCCCTATGTGTTAGCCCTGCGACAGACTGGCGACCTGTCCAGGGTGTACCCCGCCTTTCGCCCTATGACAGCTGGAAAAGGATAAGCGGAAGCGAATGGATGGATGGATGTATCAAAAAAATTCAAATAAAGAGATAAATAATGAAAGAAAAATCTAAATAAATTGCACAAACATTTAAAAGCGATTTAAAAAATGCCTGATATAGCAAATATGATATAAATTAAAAGACATTAAAATGTAGTTATTTTTTAAACAAATTTGTCAAATGGTTCAATAAACACTGCATTTTCAAAAAATGTGAATTTTCTGGTAATTTTTTCATCCTTCAGGTTTTAAAGGGTGAGCTAATTAATGTGTCACATTAAGTAAAGTGAGGCCCTTAGCTTCCTCATTACCCTCACAGTTATTTAATAAAATATACATAAAACATAAATATTTAATAAATTAAAATGACTACAGGATTCTCAACAAGCATTTTAATCACTGTATTCAAGTTACAGACAGATTAATATTCTCATTTATGTACAGCACTGAAACCAACACATCTAATAAACAGATTTTGCAACTGTTTAATTCATCCTAAAGATTTAATCCCTGAACTTTGTGGAAACACAAATGTTACTGATATAGTTACTGATGTTTGTCACAATAGTGCATACATGCAAACCAATCACAGACTTCTTTTTATGAATGTAATATACAGGAAGAGTAACCACACAAGATAACCATGAGGAGACTCGTGCGAATAGGAATACGAGAATGAGAATGATGTATTGCTATTCAGTGCATGCGAAGAGGAACTAACATTAAAGCAAACGGTTATGGTGAAAATGTAATTTGTAAAAATAACCTGTGAGCCACAAGGGTGACATGTCTTGGGCAGATATCCCTGTTAGGAAGCTCTGGGGTGGATGCAGAATGTGATGTAGTGATTGCCTCTGCTGGCTGTCTTCATCCCGGTGTCTCCCTGGAAGAGCTGCAGGAAGCAGCAAGAGGGAGATCTGGGCTTCTCTGCTTAGATGACTGATTCTGCAATAAACAGGAATAATGATTGCTCTTTACTGTTGGAGTTAGGAAATCCCTGATTTACTTATTTTATTATTTTTTGCTTTTTATCATATTCTGTAATTAAAATGATAAAGAAATGAAATGATAATAAAATAAATAATAATTGCTGAGACACACTACAGTACATGTTGATATAGGCGTAGTAGGACAATGGCCAAACTGTTTGTGTGAGACTTGTTTTCACTTTATAGAAAAAAGATAAAATCACATCACCCTTATCCTGGCTTCTTTTACATCTTAGAATTAGATTATAGACTTTACTGATCACTAAAATGTCATCTGCATCTAGGTACATAGACCCCATATATGCCTGCTTGGGGGCCCTTCTGGCTGTTTTAATGCTTAAATCTGATGATCACTGTTGGCTTGCCTTTAGTGTCATCAGCTTTGAAATCGGTCGGCTGAGGAGATAAGGCCAGCAGAATAAGTGATTTCCCTTTATGAGTGATTCTGTTACATTTGATTTCTTATTTTTTGGTTATCTCTCTTTATTTGTTTTCCTAATTGCAGCCTTTTGTTCTTTAATTAATTTGCTTTATTTTTTTGTAATATTTAACCTTTTTAACCTTTTATTCTATCCCTTAAGTGTTCTGTCAAAACACTTTGAAAGTTGTTTCTCTGTTTTTAAAGGGATATATCACTTAAATCAGTTTTGTCGTTTGTTAGAGTTTTTCAATTTTATACTTTTTATATGTGTAGATGTTTGCTTCATATTTAATGCTATGCACCGTGTGAGGCTAGGATTTTTTTTATGCTTGCACAACAACATTAAAGGTCTTGAATCTATTTATTGTACTGTTATAAGTCTGTTTATTGTTTATTCTGTCAATTAACATTTTACTGTATTTTTTGTTTTTCTTTTAACTACCTTTGGTGAGTCTTTTTAAATCTTTTATTTTTCAATTTATCTCCTGTATTATTTTCATACAATTATTATTATTATTATTATTATTATTATTATTATTATTATTATTATTATTATTATTATTTCATATAATTCATATAAAATTTAAATTTAGGTTAATTGAGGTTAGCATGATCAACATGAACTTTTGCTAGTGTTAGTGTTCTCAGAGTAATAAATTTACCTCTTTTACTAACAGGACTGCCCCTCAAAATTTATAATACTACTAATAAAAGCACCTATTTACAAGTGGTCACCGCAGTGGGTGGATGTTTGATTTGGCAGCTTTGCCCTTCTTGATGCAACTCATTAAGAGAGAACATTTGAAAGAACTAAACATCATTTAATGTAGATCAGAGTTTTAATAAATGCATTATTTTGTGATTAGACAACAATGTAGCTACATAGCAGAGCGAGTACAACACTGACAGAAGTAGGGCAGGACTCCCAAAGCCTTGAAACATGCTGGCAGAAATGCAGCAGATGGAGACTTGATGAAGGATGAGGTTGATGTTGGGAGGAGCCTTACTGCACGAATGGGAATCCTGCAGGCAGAATGACAGAAGAGCAGTGAGATTTATAGCACATGGGACAAAAACTGATTGGTTCGCAGGAGCAGGGCAACAAAATGATTGGGCCAGAGTGATGACGACAGCGTTGAGTTTGACAGCGTGGGAATATGGAAGTGATGTAAAGAAGAGACCAGCAGCCACCCAGAAAATCAGACAGATAAATGAATAGAGATCTTCTTTCATTTCATTAGCTGGCCACCAATTAGTATACACATCATTGTTATCACATCAAATTATCAGTCAACGTTGCAATGGTTTGTTAATCTATTTTGTTCAGTAATCTTTGAAAATAACCTTAATTTGTAAGTACAGGGTATTATATAATACCTTATTATATTGTGTACAGGGCATTAAGTAGCCTCTTTATGACCAAAGAGGCTACTGTTACAGGGTTGTAGTAAGTCGATGATATTGCCACATACAAAAGTACATTGCTAAAAAGCTTTTAAGCTAAAACTTGCGTCAGCATCTCTATACACAGGCTTATAACCACAACGTTTGACATAGTTCATTGCGGTCATGTGTAAAGTAGTGGGATAAGAATTTTTACCTCCAAGTCCGAGTCCATAGCTCTCAGTCATGAGTTGCTGCCCAATGTGGAGGACTTAAAATATCTCAGGTTCTTGTTCACATGTGCGTGAACTTGGGTATTTTATTGTATTGTTTACTCCTACCCTTATGCTGTCACATTATGCTTATATTTCAGATAGATCTTACCAACTTACACATTCCTATGGCATTTATCTATTTTAAAAGAACCAGTATAGTTCATTCAACTCATAGCGCTTGGTGTTCTACCAAAAAGCTAAGGTGTGCAGCCCTGGTGGGCTTGACTCGCTTCTTTTCTTTATTAAGTGGATTAACCTGATCTAGCTTTACCACACCCTTTTGTGTCAGCACCGTCTTGATTGAGTAACTGTAATTACATGATCTAAAGATGCCTCTTGTGGGAGATGTTGCCCTCTACTGTCAGTAAGGAGAGATATGTGCTTGGCCAGGTTAAATCTTTAGTAGGAACACTAAAATAATTGTAAGCCCTGAACAGCATGGCAGGAATTCTTCATGGGGAAAAAAGCAAGCTTTTCTGTCAGCTGCTATTAGCCAATTTTAAGCCTGATGAATGCAATATTTAAATTATATGCCATTTGCTTCATTAAAAAATTGCAGCATTAAAAAAGATAAAGATAAAAGATGAAAATGAAAAGATGAAATGTAGATGGTGCTATGGTGCTACATCAAGCGTATATCACTACCTTAAATAGCAGGGGGAATTAAAGTAAGCACACATACACTGATACGCAATTTTAAATTCACAAACACGAGTGTTTGTGAATCAAGTTGTCCAAATCAAGTGGTTCGGACTCAACATGTTGACTAGTGCGCATCAAAATATATTCTACATCAAACAGACAATTAAAAAGCAAAATGTCCCGATATAGAAAAATGTGTTTTAAAAGACAGAGGAGTTTCTGTTTTGTGGGCAGAAAGTGAAGTCTTACCCATCACCTTGTCGACCACCAGCATGCACTTACCCAAATAAAAAACAATCGGCTCAGAAAGAAAAAGAAAGACAAATAATACATAAACCAACCTGCTTGTTCATCAGCACACAGATAACAGGACTGTGCACTGTTAACCTCTAAAGGTGATGATGGCACCGAAGGGAGATTCAATGCAGTGAAAGTGGCATATGGTATCCAAAGTACTAGACGCACATCATGACGCACACACATCTCACTTCCCTAACAGTCTTCTGGCTGTAATCCTGTTACTGGGCTGCAAAGTAAAGTGTCTGAGACCAGATCCTATGATCAACATTTGCAACAGTTTACCAAAGATTTAATTAAAAAGCAGCTATAATGTAAATCTTCTTGTTTGAGGATTAGTTAGAACTCAAAGTGAATTTAAGTTTCACTTATAACTGTTAATGTGATAAGGAAGACAACAGAAATGCAAGAAATAGATGGGTCATGATAATAGATCATCAACTTCTAGTTGTCGGAGTGTTGCACTCCCTCAGCAATGTTCCCTCTAATTTCAATTGTTCCGTCTGTCCTGCTCACATCTCCAATGATTGTGCACGTTGTCATTAACGTGACTTCACTCCACATCAGCCACGCCTCACTGACTAACACTGCAAAACAGGATTGTTAAAGTATTAATTTTCATTTCAATTCAGGTTAGATTTTTTTTTGTGCGCAACGCAGATTTTCTGTGCGCAGAGACCGCGCCAGCAGCAATAACAGGTAGTAAGCACCTGTGAACAGCTTAATTTTAGCACGGGAATGATTCCACATACACTGCCAGTGCAGTAAAAGCATACCTGAATAAAAAACGAAAAATCATCCTGACAGAGAACAGAACAAAAGGCAGCCAACATCTAAAGAAGAGCTCTGAATGCCCTTCAAGAAGACTGCAGAATTATTCCTGAAGCCTTCTTAAAGAAAAAAGAAGAAAGTTTGCCTATGAGAGTTCAGACTGTGCTGAAGAATAAATGTGGCCATAACAAATACTGACCTTCAATCTTGTTACAATTGTATATTACCTAAGCTGCAACATGACTTCTACTGAACCTAAAGCTTTTCATGTGTTTCAAACGTGCATTGGCAAAGATTTTGAGAACTAAACACTGAGTATAAAGCAGCTGCTGTAATTAAATGCCTTAATGGTCTTGCTCCCCCATACCTTTCCGAGTTACTTCAGCCTTATATTCCTTCATGGACCCTCAGATCAGCTGACCAGCTGCTGTTGGTTGTCCCAAAATCAAGGCTTAAACGTAGAGGAGAACGAGCCTTTTCAGTTATGGCCCCAAAACTTTGGAATACGCTGCCTTTAAATATTAGACAGGCATCTTCGTTTCCTGTTTTTAAAATGCTTTTGAAAACACACCTTTTTTCGATAGCGTTCAGACTGGCTTGAGTTGATATGGTTTTTATGTGTTTTATTATGTTTTATGTGAGTGTCAGTGGTTGTATCTTGTGTTTTACCCTGTGTTTCTCTACAGCACTTTGGGCAAACTTTTTGTTTTTAAACGTGCTATATAAATAAACTGGATTTGGATTTACATGACCTAGTGTTTCTGCAGCAGTTCCAAATGACACATTCTGTTCTTGTTTCAGCAGAAGCTTTACAAAGGATTACTATCAGTGTAACTATAGTGTGATGACAGCTATTCTCAAATGTGCATCTGTGACTTGAATGTTCCACCTTGGTATATTTTTTGGAAATAGCCGGGCTACTACTTCAGCTAGCCATAATTTGCATTAGCTAAATCTTATATTTTGCTCAAGAAAAAAAAGTTTGGAATTTAATCGAAAATGTCCCTTAAATGTGTGATGTTCTGCTTTGGTTTTAAGCAGCAGATAATCAAACCAGCATGTAAAAGTTAAGCAACCACACCAGTATGTTTCTTTTTATGCATGCATTTATTATATTTACTCAGTCCTATATTTTTTTTTTCCTTTTCATATAATGCATAAAAATAACACCACTGGTAGACCAGTGAAATATATGCTCCCCCAAGTAATTGCATGAAAACAATCAACATGTGATTGTACATTCATCAGGTACAAGTGTCACATTTCAGCAGGTTTACAGTTTGAGGTGTTTTTCGTTTACAAGTTCACTCATATTCACTCTCTCAAATGCTCTCACATGCACACAGACACACAATTGCTGTACAACATCATCCCAACAGAAAATGCATTTGCCTTTCTGTTAGTTCACAGATAACATAGAATTCCTTAGTGTTTTTGGTCCAGACTCCATTTGTTAAATCCATTTGGCAAAATGATTCTAATGGGATGTTCTAAAATCTGGAAGCAATCATCAATGTCCATAGATCTGAAGATGCCATCAGGATTAAGACACAGAGGACACCTCTGTCTTGCTTGTTGAAACTGAGGTCTCATCCTCCACCATGCCGCCCATTCCAATGGTGGATAGCATGCAGTTACGGAACTGAAAGACAGCCAATTCAGAAACTCAGTAAACAGCAAAAGACTGAAAAACAGAGAAGAAAACTATGAGAATACGTAACACCAACCTGTTTGTTCATTAGCACGTAGATAACAGGGTTGTACAAAGCGGAGCTCTTTGCAAAGAAAGCAGGGAGGGCTGCAGTGAGGGCAGTGAAAGAAGCTCCCTTGTTCATGAAAATCCAACCGGCGAAGCTAGCATACGGTGTCCAAGCTACCAGGAAGCCCATGACCATCAAGACACACATACGGGTCACTTCCTTCTCAGCTTTCTGGGTAGAAGCTGAGTCCTGCTGCTGTGCTGCTGCCTGTTAAGTTTTTCATTTAAATGTAATCAATAATAGCAAGGTGCAATAAATTCCACAGTAGCAATGGCTAGCTTGGTTAGATTAACTGATCTATTATAAATAATTTAAGAACTTTAGCTTCACTTACAGCTTTGACTGTCATCACAAGGCTTCCATAAGTGAAGAAAATGACGAAGACAGGAACGAAGAAGTGAACAACAAACATGTAGATGACATATGACTCATTGTTGAAACCTGGAGCCAGTGTGTAGTAGTCAGGACCACAGGAACACTGCATTCCCTCAGGAATGTACCTGTGTGAGATTATTTTTTAAAAATCTCATGTATTTCTTCAATAAAATTAGCTTTTATCCAGCTTTTATTCAACATTCATAATATTTCAAGACCTTTACAACTAACTACTTATTCATCTTGTTAATCTCCTTTGTGCAGTATTCTGACTGTTTAAAATCATTATGATGAAATGAAAAGAAATAGAATTTACCTGGACCAGCCAAAGAGTGGAGGTGCAGCACAAGCCATTGCCATGACCCATGTGAAGAAAACTCCAGCACCAGCATGAGCTCCAGAGAACTTGAAGCTTCCCATGGGTTTGCAGACCACAATGTATCTCTCAACAGCCAGGACAACAAGTGACCAGAGAGCAACTTCACCTGTAGACAGAAAAGGTGAGTTATTCATTGATATTGTATATCTGCCAATGAAATAGAAAGGATCCTGAAAAGATCTGCTTTCTTTATTACCTCCAAGTGTGGCCATGAATCCCTCAATAGCACAGAAGGTGGGTCCAAGAATGAAGTAGCCATTAAGAGCTGATGTGATGGTGATGGTGAATCCAAAGCAGCACATGATGAGTCCAGCCACAGCCAGGTTGACCAGGATATAGTTGAGAGGTTGCCGGAGCTTCTTGTTCTGAGCAGTTACAAACAATGTCAGGCCGTTGATGGGAGTCCCAGTGCAGATCAGGAAGAACATGTAGAAAGCTAGAACTTTGTAAATTATCGGGTCTACCATATAATACTGAGTGTACTCAAAAGGACTTCTAACAATCCCAGTCCTGTTGGACATGGGAATGTAGAAGTTCTTGCCTTCAGTGCCATTGGGCTCAATTCCTCCATCCCAAGCCATCTTTGCTAGTCAGCTGTTTAGTTGTGTCTGTGTAAAAAGTCTACTTGTGTGGACGGTGACGATGTTTCAAGTTACACCCTGTGATTTTTATACCTCTCCACTAACCCTGTCAAACAGCCAAAATGGGATTAGCGGGTTGTGAGGTAGTGCAGAAGCTAAGAGGTCACTAATTAATCTTAACACCGGATAGACAGGACAGGGTCCAAACTAATTTGCTCCCCTTTCCAAGTCCGGAGGAATTCTCTTAATCCTTACTCGAGAAAGGGAATTACGTTCCCTCAGCTTTTAAAGTCTGAAGAGAAGTTAATCATGAGCAAACACACAAATCATACCTGAAATATGAGAAATGTCTGTGTATATAAAAACAATAACGTGTACTGATTTTAGAGTGTTAAATATATTAACTACAGCAGATAATGTTTAGTGATAGTGTGCTTTACACAGTCTGTGTCTTTTAATGTGAGCTATGTATGTGTTGAAATGTATGTGTTGCCTTCTTCTAATCCAATTCACTGTGGGTGCTTTCTTTCCTACAGTGCTTAACTACCCTACATTAAAAATTTTATGTGTTTATTAATTCAGACAAGACCTACAGTCAAGCTTTTTTTACCCTCACAGTCTGTCTCCATATGGAGGAACTTTGGGTGTCATTATCCTGATTGGATTAACCTCAGTATCTCACCTGTGGTAGCTGTGGTGTGGTAAAAGCTTACTGTCACAGGTCGGAAAGAAAATGTCCGGTAAAGACTTAGCCAATTTGTTGTCTTCTTTAAGCTACTGCAACACTATCAGTGGCAAAGAACAGCTAATATCAGTTATCCTTCTGTTTATTTGACAGATAGAAAGGATAGATTATGATTGGGCTACATGATGGAGAAACCACGTCATTTCTCTGTTACCTGTGATTAATTCAGATCAACTTGCTTGTGATGCTCTGTTTACTCCCAGTTAAATGTGATTTGATATGATAATAAATAAATTTACTTTCTTTTATATTTTCAATATCATTTATTGCTAATTTAATTTTGGCTTTTGCTGACTGGTGTGAATATTCAATATGCTATAATTTTTGATCGACCTCTGTGTATTAACTGCCCTTTGGATGCTTAAACATATCTATACATTGCAGATGTATATATTAGTATTATTACATACACTAAGCATTTCCATTTTATTCTTTTTTAATATAATATTCTACCAGGGTTTGACTGTGGTAAGTAGCTTAATGCCTGCAGATAATACCTTTCAACTCTGACACACCTCAAGGTGCCTCAGGTGGTAGCCTCATTACCTGACCTCAGGTAACAAATTAAGAGAAAGACTTAAAACACGATTTACTGTTAAGATCATTAACAAATTTCTCTTAACCTCACCCAACCTGAAATCTAATTTCGCTAAGTTGAGGTCATCACCATTTATAAAATAAGGAACTGTAATTACATTAAATGTTTGTTAATTCCTAGAGGTGTCCAGTAAAATACATCTACACCCTCATTTCCAACCAGACGAGGAGGCTGAAGTCCTTTGAACACCCACAGTTTCGTTTGGTAGACCTTTGTAGATTTCTTTATGTTTGTCAAAATCTGATCTGGACTTTCTCAACTACATCCCGGTCAACTTAGCTGTGGATGGAGTGGAGATGATGGTTTCCAGGATTTCATGGCCACACACTAAGGTAAACTGCAACTGAAGACATAAAATGTAAATATCTAAACTTTTTTGGTTCCTTCATATAATTTGTATCTCTTATACCGTAATAATGTCTATCATTTATAAATTAATACTGGTTGCTCAAAGATATGGCTCACTACAGTCTGTACACAATGAAAAAGCTTCACTTTCACTACGGATTACAGATCCTATTGTACTGAGTAATGTTAAAGGTTCGTGTGGTTTAAATTTGTAACTATGAACAACAAGATTTAGGTAGTTTACAGAAACTATCTACCTGGAACAATTTTAAGTTTAATGCAACATTAAAACGTTAAGTGCAAATAAGGAGTAAAGAACAAAGTGCAGTTAAAGGCTGCAGAAAGTTAGATCATATTTAATGCAAATATAATAAGCAAAAAACCTTTGTGAATCGAGCATGAATGATAATAAAAACACAATACACTTAAGCTAACAAGAATCTTTTACGCATGAATATATAAGATATAAGATATAAATATATAGCAATATGACTTTTAAAAGCACTGTAACTGTCTGTGTGATGACTGTGCTTCCAGATGGATGCGACAGACACAAGTCATCGCTGATGAACTGATGCACTGTTGCTCTTTATTCTGTTGGACAGAAGCTGTAAACACATCTCTAATGAGATTGAGCGCAAACTTTATCCTTACTCAATTTAATCTGTAAAATTTGCTTAATCGCTGACATTCAACACAAACTCCCTGTTTGTCTTAGCACCATTTCTTTCTCTTCTGCTTAAGAAACTCTTAGCCTCTTAAAAGTCTCCATTTCTACTCCTGTTTTTCACCTCAGAAGCTTATTTAAGATACTTTGTGGATAAGTTTAGTTTTAATCTGTATTTAATCTTACCTTTAAGGCAGAAATTATCAAAACACTTTACCATTTTAAGAATTTCCTTAAAGTTTAATTACGAGGAACATCTCTTTATACTGTGAGATTTGGTGAATACGGCCAGTGATGTGCAGAAATTTGAGCCTTTTATCCTTAATGAGCTGCTTCAGCTCAGCCATATTCTCAGGATGAGTGTCTTTCTTGAGGTCATTTTACAGAATCTCTGTTGAATAAATGATTGGGCTCTGACAAGAACACTTACTCTATAGGAGAAGTACAGAAGACAAAGTACCTGTTTGCGTCACAATATCAAGTATTAGAGTATAGTAGTATAAGCCTCCCTCCAAGCCACAGGCTCCCACGCAGCACCAAGCCACAGGCTCAGCAGCATGGAGAGTACAGCAGTCATAAAAGCAGACCTGATGAGCCTGTCAGAAAGACAGAGCTACAATGAGAAGTAGTCTGTTCAGGGCAAAGTAGAACATGAAATTACAAATTAGTATTCGAGCTGTAACAATATTGTTGCAATAAAGTGAGACGCTGCTTTCAATCAAAGCACAATTTCATCTGCACTGTTATTGTAAATTCCCACTCGACTTAAGTATTAACTGGAAATTTTAAGATTTGAAATCTTTGCTTAGTCCACTACAGTGACTGTGAAAGTTTGGCTACCCTTGTAGTCAAGGGAACAGTTTAAATCATGAATATTCTACTCAGTTTAGATCTGTGGCATTTTATGTTAAGGGAAATGAATGTTTTGTTTTCAGCAGTAGAGAAAATGATATTATTAGGATGTGGTTTCATATGTGAAGCATGTTTGGTGATAAATTCTATTTATTTTAATGAGTGAGAACTTAACTATCTCAATGTGGTTATGTAGTTATTATAGGGTATTTGCCAAATGCATATCTACTGTGTTATTAATTAAACCAGAACTGACCAAACTAACTTGAAAATTATGGATTTAAAATGAAAAGCTCTGAGCTTTTTGTCTTTGCCATACCAATTTTAATTGTACATGTTTTGTTTAGAGCTATTAGCATTCATGTAACTAGTATAGTTTTGTTTTTTTATTTATTAATTTTGTTTGTTAAATTCATTCTTGGGATGAATTGGGATTTGGGGAAAAAAATTTCATCAGTGTCCAGCCTTTTAAATTTTCTCAAATTATCTGGAAATTTAAAAAATGCACAATTAAGATTTTTTAATACAAAATTCCTAATGAGGATATATGGGATTTGTTTAAGTTCATGTAGTGGTGAACATTTACTCTCTCTACAGCAGCAGGACTTGCCTACTTTTAACGTATCAAGTAAGAGTAATCAAAAGTAAAAGTACTCCTTATACACAACAGCTCATGTCAGAATTATATATTTTCTGTACCACATTGGTGATGGAATAATAAAAGTAAAAAAGGACAAGTATAGAAAAATGTATTTACTTTATGTTCTATAAGTATATAATGTAGGCAGCTTGTCAACTTACTTGGAATGTAGAAACATAGTACACCAGTTTTTATGCTTTGATTGTTTATTATTATAATAAAAGTTTATTCTCCTGTAGAATAGAATTTGAATGCAAATAAATATATTTTTATTAGTTTATCTTAGAAAATATATGAATAAATTTTCAAACATTTAGCCTAAATAAATTCAATCAAAAATGTTAATAATGTGTTAATAAAGTTCAATACATGTTAGATATGTTGTGTGGTTCATTTTCTTCCTTTTTGCAGAGTTTTAACAAGAGCGTCAAGGAGCTACTTCAATGCTGGAAACACCCTACACTCCAAAACAACATTTTCTTGATTAAGACACTGCTCTATTCCAACCAGAAACTAAAGACCCCTCTGCAAGCTGAAGCTTAACCCTTCATGATGTGAACAGGACCTCTTCATCTTCAAAAAGCAAAGATGCACCCACTAAACCTAGATATGAACAGAACTGGTGAGGGCTAAAGGCAAAATGTAAATTGAGCTCCAAGATATAACAATCTAATATTTTTCACCTTGCAGTGGTAAAAAGCTGGTCTTCATTTAGGCGTTGGGTTAATTAGAATCACCAATTAACCCCTAAAAATTTAATGTCTTTGTACTGTGGCTGCAAAAAGGTCTCCATTTTGGAGACAACACATAAGGATTTGAAGAATGTGAAGACTCAAAAAGCAAACCACAACAATCAGATGCTGTTCCCTCAACCCAAAGACACAGGTAAAAGAAATCCTCTTATCCAAAATCTCCGTACAGTATATAATCCACCTCCTCTGCAGGAGATTGTGTTGCATTCTAAGGTGAGTCTGGCTGAAGCCAAAGACCAGGCTCCCCTCTCTCCGGATTATTCCACCTATTGGAAATCAGGAACCAAATTGCCTTTGGATGTTTCCCAGTCCACTAAGGCACAGACCCCTAATACATGAGGCAGGCCCAGAGAGGGTCTACTTGGCAGGCAAGAATGGCCCTGATAACTTTTTTCTTAACAATATATTTTAGTGTCTCAGTTTTCATTACATGGAATTTTTAGAATCGATTTTAAGATGTCCTTTCATCCTGGACCAATTTGCCTTTGGGAAATGCAAAAAGTGGCAAAGTGTCTCTGACAATATTTAAAGTCCTCCACTAGTGGAGGAATTTGTTCGGTTACTTTTAATAATTGGATGAAAATCCTTCAACATCACTATGTGCTGCGTTTGTTTTCTTGACTTTCTCTTCCAGGTGTTTGTTTTTGCCAAGTTCCTTCAGATGTTTTCTAGATGTTTTTCTAACAAAGTCTCGTCTGGCCTTGTTGTTCTTGAGTGTACCAGAGGTTTGCATCATGATACAAAACCCTCTGGATTTCAATGAAGGCATCTCCTGTTTGTAAACGTTGATGAGATGCCTTCCTCTTCCAGAGTATTCCAGACTTGGCTGATGTTGTTTTTCGTTTTTTAAACATAAAAATAATTCTGCCACTGCATGTAGCTAGCTTATTCTAAAGTTTTGTTTACCCATGTGACAGATTTATTTTTTAAGCTTAATGATTGATTTGTGATAAAGCAAATATGTCATGTCAAGGGAACAGGAGTCACATGGCCTTGAAAAGTCTTGTCGGTCAATTTTCTAAATGAATTTTGAGCCTCTAGAAATGGCTGTGTAAAAAGAACAAGGTGAAAGTATGTAATTCAATCACATATTGATTCTGTTATTAAAAATGTACTGTGGTGGTTTAAGCATAACTATGGAAATTATGTCTCTGTCATGCGTCACCTATGTGTGACCAGTAGATGTAAAGCATGTGAGCTAATTCAGCCTTTAGCTGCTTAAATTCACCAAGAAAGACAACGCCTTTCCAACTGTACTGACCCTGTAGTCAAAGGTCTACATGATAAAATACGTTAAAGCATATGTGACACAACGGCATAGACTGACTTGTGTTCTGGTCTATAATTATTAACCCTTTTTCAAAAACAACAACCAATGATTATTTAATTGACAACAGGGAATTTGATTCAATGTAAACACATTTTGGCCAAAAAGATGTGAGCTGAAGCTTTAGCTTCAGCCTATGTTTTATACAGAACACATTCTAAATGAAATCCCTTTATTGACTAGATTTTATCAAAGCAAACACCAAGAAAAATGATAAATGAATAAATGAATAGGTAGTAAAAAGAGATATAGAAGAGATAGCTTAGTAGGTAGCTCCATGATTGGAAGGTCGGGGGTCCACCAAACAGCTACCCTGAGCAAGGTACCATCCCTACACACTACTCCCTGGGTGCTGGATTGGTGGCTGCCCACTACTTCACTGAGTGAATGGGTTAAATAAAGAGAGTAATTTCCCTACAGGGAATTAATAATGATGTATAATGATGTATAATGATCTTCACATTAAAAGAAAATCCATACACACTCTATTTCAATATCATTTAGTTTTTTAAATAAAAAATAAAAAATTATTTTGCCACATTATAAAGGTTGTTTTGCTTTAGTGATAATTTATCAATTTCAACTGTTTCTTTCAAAAATATTAGCTCCCTTTCCACTTTATTTTGAAGCTGTTCCAAACTTTACCCATATTTAGTGTAACTGACAAACAACAATTTAGACACATTACATGTGTCATTTATTTATAAAATTTCCAGTTTAGAGCCCAGCACTGAAGGTTGTGGAACCTGACAAGTAACCTTAAACCAGAGTCAACATTTCTTATCTGTACATGACGAGTTTTATACAGATGTGCTCAGTCATGAGTGAGCTAGCATCAGTCTATCTTTTCATTAGTAATCTGTGATCTGCCATTTCACATGCATTTTTAAGATCAATAAACACCCCCAAAATGTACTCCTTGTTGTCATTTGCAATTTTTGTAACGTGTTTTCTACAATTTAAATGACACCCATTGAGGTGGCTATTCAATAAATCGCATTTTTCAATGAAATTATCATAACTTTTCAAAAACAAAAGACACATTTTTCTTTGATGGAAAAAATGCTTCTAATCACTTGCATAAATGAATAATAATAATAATAATAATAATTATTATTATTATTATTATTATTACTTGCATAAATGAGAATGACTTCTGCTGTTTTTATTTTACCTGGAAATATACCAGTACCGATAAAAATATGATTCAAATATGCAAATACATGTTTCGGTTTTACAGTAAAAACCTTAGCTAATTATCATATGTTAGTAATTAGCTATGTAAGCCGTATTATATAAACAGAAAAGTAATTACATTAACATTGATTAGTCCCATAACAAACCCAACTAACCCCACTCAACCCTAGCACGGCCAAAACAGTCAGTTATAACATCTGAAGGAGAAACAAGATTAGCTTTTTCATTTCTCTGCAGGAAGAAAGAGACAAAATTGTAATAATCCATACTGTAGCCTACAGTTCTGTTCCCCAGTGCTAGAGTTCAAACACTGCGCTAAGACGACAAAACCGTTTCAGCCAATTAACACACATTAGCCTACTGTTACTGCGTATCGCTTTGGCTAAAGAATGCCTAAGTATAAATACATGCACTATAGTGAGCTAAAGCAACTGTACCAAACAAATCAGTGCACTATAACTAACATTCTGAGGGATAATTAAGTCAGTAAAAGTCGGCGTTGGGAGTGCAGCTCACGTCATTTATTGAATAATACATGACAGAGAGAGTAACTGTTTTTCCCACTATGGCACATTAGGTTGAATGTTTTGTCTGCGTGGATTACAAAAAAGGGGGGAATCGCTTAAATATTGTAATATATCATATTTTGTCCGGAGAAACTACTTAATTAATTGATGAAGCGACACCTGTTTCCCCGGTTTGGTAGTCAAACGTCAGCACAATCCTCTGACACTATTGATCCTGCTGCTGTATCAAGCTGCATGTATTTAATAAATTCCTCCAACTAGCTCAGAATATCAAACAAGTTTTACAAGCTTTGGCACTTCCTCGTATTTGGCGTAAGATATTGCATGCAGCACACTTACTCCGAGATTCACGCACGTCTAGATATTTATGGAACTCCAAAGTGTGTTGCGTTTATGTGCCTTTTTTGTACATGAGGAAAGCGTGTATATGGTTGGGAAAACTACATTTAAAAACACAACGCACCACGGGAGGCATAAAAATAGCTGTATACCCATTTTGAAAAGCGAGTGTCCAGATAACTATCACTATATTCAAACAATAAACAAAATTATCAAAGTAAAAACAACAACAACAACAACAGCAACCATATTCACTACACTACGAGCTAGAATGCCAATCTACATATTCTTTTTGTGTTATAGCGAGTGTTTTTGACTAACCTGATCCCTGACTGGGGCTTATTTTGCGGTATTTAGGTGCGTCTGACGCTGAGGGATTTCTGTCATTTTTAATTCTCTGCCTCTGTCCTTTTCTTTTCTTCCGACCATCCATTTCGCGGTTTCTCTAAAAGTAATCTGTAGCAGAAGCAGGTAGATACTGGGAGCACTGCGAAAGAAATGCACGGGTGCATGCGCGCACACACAGTATGGGAGTCTTTAGCGCGCAGCAGGGGACACCCAGTGGCGAGTTGCACTTGAAGTGAGCTCTGAGAGGTCCGTCCATTTGTTACTGTTTGCAGTATCGCAGTTTGTGCAGTAATTGTTCACGCTAGGCCAAAACGACTCTCGGCACACCAGAAAATGTAAATTAGAAATACTATATGACACCTGAAACGACCAAAATCATGCTGACACCGACGTTACATTTATGTAATGTCTGCGTGTCTGTTCTAAGCTGTTAACTGCTGGCGTGAGTTCACATATTCATGGTCAAATGTTAAACGTCTCTTTGAGGCGTTAATTAGGCATTGGACTAGTTGGCTGAATCACCTACTGTAACACCTACTGAAATAACAAAACTATAGCAATTAGGTCTTCAGTTGTGTTGTTTTGAATACACTCAGTTTTTTCCTAATCTTTGTGTTTGACCCCACCACGCTGATGGGGTACTGAACACGCAACATGTATTGAAACAAATA
This sequence comes from Rhamphochromis sp. 'chilingali', assembly GCF_963969265.1. NCBI lineage: Eukaryota > Metazoa > Chordata > Actinopteri > Cichliformes > Cichlidae > Rhamphochromis > Rhamphochromis sp. 'chilingali'. Next base: position 25,124,952 of record NC_137936.1, on the reverse strand, counting down.
AGAGATACATCGCTACATCAACAGTCTTGCTTTACCATGAATAATTGTCATAGGTATTCATATATTTAATAGTCACAATTTCCTTAATCACTTCAGTTCCTTTTAGTTACTTTGATAAAGTTCCTTTGATAAACTGTTTAAACAAATGATCAAAAGTTTAAAAACACTTCATTTTTCTATCTCCTAATTGCAAAGACTTGGGAGAAATTCTTTCAAATGCTCCAAATCACATATTTTAATACAATAGTTTTAGGATTGTGTTAAGGTTATGGTTACTTCCTTTCTGAGGTTTCATTTTTAAATACTCCAACCATAAAACCTATTTACTTATTTATTTTACTTTAAACAGAATTTCTAAAACTATTTGAAACAATGTTTGTACTATACTGTGAATTTAAGCAATGACAACCAAAAGCAAAGAAAAATATCATTTCCTACATTATAAGAAGGGGGTGTGTAATGTAAAGCATCATTTTCTGCAAAATGAGGAAATTTATATGTCAAGAGGCCAAGATGTTTGACCCTAAGGTCATTGTCCCTCTTTGCTTTTTAAAGTCAATTATCAGTCAGACTTGATCTGTTCACTTCCTCACAATCCTCTTGTAATCTAATTTTGCTAATTTGAGGATAACCCTGAGCAGGTATAAAACACCAAGGCAGCCATAAACTACCTGTGTGTGGTTGGTTTACACCTTTCTAACACTACTGGGATATTCCATCAGCTGAAACTCAAGCAAACTAGACAACAGAAGATGGCTTGGGAAGGAGGAATTGAGCCCAATGGCACTGAAGGCAAGAACTTCTACATTCCCATGTCCAACAGGACTGGGATTGTTAGAAGTCCTTTTGAGTACACTCAGTATTACCTGGCAGACCCGATCTTTTTCAAGCTCCTGGCTTTCTACATGTTCTTCCTGATCTGCACTGGGACTCCCATCAACGGCCTGACATTGTTTGTAACTGCTCAGAACAAGAAGCTCCGGCAACCTCTCAACTATATCCTGGTCAACCTGGCTGTGGCTGGACTCATCATGTGCTGCTTTGGATTCACCATCACCATCACATCAGCTTTTAGTGGCTACTTCATTCTTGGAGCCACCTTCTGTGCAATTGAGGGATTCATGGCCACACTAGGAGGTAAGCAAGAAGTCAGATCCTTTTCAGGATCCTTTCTATTTCATTGGCAGATATACAATATCAATGAATAACTCACCTTTTCTGTCTACAGGTGAAGTTGCTCTCTGGTCACTTGTTGTCCTGGCTATTGAGAGATACATTGTGGTCTGCAAACCCATGGGAAGCTTCAAGTTCTCTGGAACTCATGCTGGTGCTGGAGTACTCTTCACATGGATCATGGCAATGGCTTGTGCTGCACCTCCACTCTTTGGATGGTCCAGGTACTCAAATATTTCTTAATATTTTATTTAGTTAAACAGCCTTTTGTACTTTTAAGCCACTAACTTGAAAATTAGATATTTTCACTCACAAAACTAGATGTTAAATGTAAAGAGCTATTTTTACTGAATGAGGACATGACTTTCTTTCTCACAATCTCACACAGGTACCTTCCTGAGGGAATGCAGTGTTCCTGTGGTCCTGACTACTACACACTGGCTCCAGGTTTCAATAATGAGTCATATGTCATGTACATGTTTGTTGTTCACTTCTTCGTTCCTGTCTTCATCATTTTCTTCACTTATGGAAGCCTTGTGATGACAGTCAAAGCTGTAAGTGAAGCTAAAGTTCTTAAATTATTTATAATAGTTTAGTTAATCTAACCAAGCTAGCCATTGCTACTGTGGAATTTATTGGTGTTACATTAACCTAACTGACCATAAAACTTAACAGGCAGCAGCACAGCAGCAGGACTCAGCTTCTACCCAGAAAGCTGAGAAGGAAGTGACCCGTATGTGTGTCTTGATGGTCATGGGCTTCCTAATAGCTTGGACACCGTATGCTAGCTTTGCTGGTTGGATTTTCATGAACAAGGGAGCTTCTTTCAGTGCCCTCACTGCAGCCATCCCTGCTTTCTTTGCAAAAAGCTCAGCCTTGTACAACCCTGTTATCTACGTGCTAATGAACAAACAGGTTGGTGTTACGTATTCTCATAGTTTTCTTCTCTGTTTTTCAGTCTTTTGCTGTTTACTGAGTTTCTGAATTGGCTGTCTTTCAGTTCCGTAACTGCATGCTATCCACCATTGGAATGGGCGGCATGGTGGAGGATGAGACCTCAGTTTCAACAAGCAAGACAGAGGTGTCCTCTGTGTCTTAATCTTGATGGCATCTTCAGATATAAGGACACTGATGATCGCTCGCAAATTTTCAAAATTCCCATTAGAGAAATCTTTTGCCAAATGGATTTAAGAAGCGGACTTTGGACAAAAACACTAAGGAATTCTATCTTATCTTATCTCTGAACTAACAAAAAATGCATTTTCTGTTGAGGTGATCTTGTACAGCAGTTGTGCGTCTGTGTGCATGTGAGAGCATTTGAGTGAGTGAGTCGATGTGTAGGAACTCAGATCCTCAAAATGTCAAAAGAAAAACTGTAAAACTGCTGAAATGTGACACTTTTACCTGATGAATGTGCAATCACATGCTGATTGTTTTCATGTAATTTTATGGTTGGGGATGTGTGTGGGGGGGAAGGGGGGCATACTGTATACTTAACTGGTCTACCAGTGGTGTTATTTTTATGTATAAAAAAATAAAATATAGACTTGAGTAGAAAATAAATGCATGCATGAAAAGAAACATACCTGTTTGTTGTTTAACTCTAAAGCTTTACACATAGATTTAAATTAAATCCAAAGGGCACACACACACACACAGGTTTGCACATATGTGCAGGACGATTGTGGCTCAAGAGTTGGGAGGTCGCCTTGTAATTGGAAGGTTGCCGGTTCGAGCCTCGGCTTGGACAGTCTCGGTCGTTGTGTCCTTGGGCAAGACACTTCACCCGTTGCCTAGTGGTCAGAGGGCCCAGTGGCGCCAGTGTCCGGCAGCCTCGCCTCTGTCAGTGCACCCCAGGGTGGCTGTGGTTACAATGTAGCTTGCTATCACCAATGTGTGCGTGAATGGGTGGATGACTGAATGTGTAAAGCGCTTTGGGGTCCTTAGGGACTAGTAAAGCGCTATACAAATACAGGCCATTTACCATATGTGTATCATTCAACACCCACTAAATTTCTCCAGGCTGTTATTACTGTTTTCTCAATTAAAAACAAAACATAGTCACTTGCTGATTATATTGTCAACATGTCATCTTCAAGTTAGTCAAGACTGACAGTTAATGATTCCCTTTTGGACAGGAATGGCTGTTGTTGCATACTTATAAATTATAGTAATCCACCATGAAAGGGCAGCAATGAAAAGAAAAGGAAGTGCTCCTTAGACAGAAGTGTCACACTTATTACAAGTTTTATATAGCGAAGGTTTTGTGATGTGTGAATGTTTAAAATAATGAAGAACTGCTGAGATGTGAAAGTAGGCCAGTGAAATAAATGACCTGCATCAGAAACTGTCTGTTTCCCTGTTTCACTCTCTTATGATGGAAAACAATCACAGTGAGGGGATTATAACAACGGGTCTACAATGGGCGTCAATACATTTTTCACCAAGGGTATGATGAATACCTCTGCTGACCATAACATCAAAATGTCCTTCGGCCTGGTCATGAGTCTATGTATAAATACACAATTCTGATAGCACATTTCTTACGTCTGAAGATGTGAAGCTGATATATGAGAAATCACCCAAACATGTTTTTACAAATAATTAGCTTTTTTCTGCAATGTGGTGATAAATGAGTGTAGACATTTTTGAGAAATATGTGTAATAAAACATTTGACACCAACAACAAGAACAAAAAACATACACCCTTTGTGGTTTGTTTCTTTTTGGAGAACAAGTGAAAAAATGACTTATTTTCCTGCAATTTGCACGGAGAAGAAGAGGACATTATTAATCCTATTTACGGGAATGCATCAGTAGAAAAAACAACTTATATTTGGTGTGATGTTACACCACCCCCTTGAGGCCTAACTCCTAACATACAACCTTACGTGTCTGCTGTTATACATGCTACATTTTCTGAGACTGAAAAAAGGTACAAAATGAAAAGCAAAGACCTGACATTTAGAAAGGTAGCACATAATTGTTGCTCAAGTGGAATGATAAAAAAAAAGAAAAGAGTTGATGTTATTTTTTTTTTAATAAACATAGTAGGACCCTCGCTTGGAAAGCCTACAGATGATAAAACAGGTGGATAATGCCCCCTGCAGGTGTTTACAAAAAGTGAAAAATATCTTATGTCTCTGTATCACCACTGTGTACAACATCTTCCTCAATGTGCTTCATTTGGAAATAAAAGTCACAGCTGGTTCATGTACACCAGGGAAAACAGACATAACCAACATTAAGTGCTACATGCCAGTATGACATCTTACGAAGGGGATTAATTACATTTAAATGTAGCCTTTCCTCCATACAAGATGGGCCATCTATCTCATGATGTAGCCTTTTATTTCCTGCTGATGACCTGACCCTAATTGGCATGCTGTGGGTACATTCACTGCAATTTTCTTCAAAGAGCCTCCTCTGGACACCTGCATGTGCTCAGTCTCTTTGTCAGGGGGCCGGCAGAGGCGAGCATCACCCCTCTTTGTTCTAATTGCTTTAATCAGATAGCGGACTGCATACAGAGGCCTTAATAACAAACTTGGGGATGCTCTGACTGTAACTCAAAGCTAATGTTCACTTTGAGGACGGCTGGAGCTACATAATAGTTCCGTTAGCAGCAGTCTGTTAACAACCGGCCTAATTTTAAGCAGGATTCCCAGTCAGCAAGTGTAAGTTTACCACAGTTTGCTTTTAACATACGAAATCTATATTATTTGATCCCTGACAAGAAAAGTTAATTATTTTTTTCTGAGTTTTTTCTGCTTTGCCATTTTTCGGCAAATTTATGTAGTGGAAAATTTATTTGCATTTTTCTTTTTTCTTTTTTTTGGCAGGTTAATGTTTGTGTGTGAAAAAAAATGAAACATTTCTTAAAACCAATTTGTTCTGATGACATATCATCCCGGTGTTTGTTGAAACAGCCTAAATATCAGGCATTTCAGTCTCATTTTATTTTTCTACAGAACACAAGTTAAATCAGTCAAACAGATTTTGAAGCATTTGCCTCACTGAGTATGCAGCCTCAATGCTCAGATGAGCACAAACAGTGTTGTCATATTATTTGCTGCTCAGATACCACATCAAACTACTTATGAGTATGCCTTCTCATGGGCTAAAGCAAGAACAACTTGTCAAACAACACAAAACACGTTCAAAAACAGGCAACTGTTGGGCACCTGCCATGATAACCGAATTCCATGTGTAACATTGTGGTGTTCCCGTGAATGAATGAATGAATGAGTGGTGGAGATCCACTGACACACTGAGGTTCACAAGCAAAGTTATCATTCAGTGAAGAATATTTATTCCACCTGTAGTGGCTTACTTATAACAATAATAATTTACTTAGGTGACATGGAAATGACTTTAAAATCAAAGGTGGATTATAGCATTACGGATTGCTGACATTTATATTGGTGAACATGTACACAAATCAGCTCAACCAACAGCTACCAACTCAAAGTCATGAACAGTTTATGGTCTGAGTGGTGAAACATTTTAGGTATTAGTATTATGGCCACCTTAAACAGATGACACTGACTTCGAAAAGATTATTCCATCAGGATTTGCAGGTGAGATGATTCCATTCACAGTGTGAGTCACGCTTCTTTAAATCAGTATTCATTAGTGATTCACTATGCTGGTTTCCCAAATTTGATTGCTTTCTGTATTTTTTAGTATTTACTACTTTTTTTGTTTCTTTTACTTATATACTTTGTCACTGAAATTAGTGGGTCGTATCTCTTTCTACACAAACTAATAATGGTATACACTCACTTTGGCATATATCACCCACTATCACGCTATGATTGAAGAAATATGCACAGCAACAACTGACATAACATACATCCTAAAGTTAAATCCTTCAGAGTAAGATAAACTATAAACAACATGAGTCACTTGATCATATTATACATGCATAACAAAACTCTAGTACATTTGTTGGATTCAATTCTTGCACTAATCCAGCAGATTTACAGACGTGTGTATTGTATTTTTCAATTTACATGTATAATTAAAACATATATCAGCTTAAACATTGGTACAAGGCAGGAAGCCATGCTTTCATCTTGTTTACATCAAATTCTGACCCTACCATCCAAATGTCACAGTAGAAATTTAGACTGATCAGATCCAACTATGTTTTTCAATTTTCTGTTGTCCAATTTTTGTTATTTTGGTGAGCCTGTGAGAGTTGTAGCCTCAGTTTTCTGCTGTTAGCTGACAGGAGTGGAACCCAATGTGGTCTTCTTCTGCTTTAAGGTGTGATGTGGTACGCTTTGACAGATGCTCTTCTGCAGACCTTGGTTGTTATCTGAGTTACTGTTTTCCTATCAGCTTGAAGCAGTCCAGCCATTCTCCTTCTTTTCACCCAGAACTGATGGTCACTGGATAGTTTCTCTTTTTTGGATATTCTCTATAAACAGTATAAGTGACCTTGTAGGAAAATCCCAGAAGATCATCAATTTTTGAAATACTCATACGTCAACAACTGTGCTGTGTTCAAAGTCACTTTGAACACAGCACGGTTTGAACTTTAGGAGGTCGTCTTGACGTCTACATACTTAAATACACTGAGTTGCTGCCATGTGATTGGCTGATTAGAAATTGGCATTAATAAGCAGTAATACAGCTGTAACTAATCCAAAACAAATAAAATAAAAAATTCAAAAAATTCTACATTTCTCACACTTGAATGTTTCAGATCATCAAACAAATTGTAATCTTAGAAAAATATAATTTGAGTGAAAAGAAAATGCAGTTTTTAAATTAAGATTTAATGTAAATGTCCAAATCGACCTAGCCCTGTGTGAAAAAGTAAACCTAAATATAACTGCTTAAAACTAACAAATGGCTGCGCCATCCTTGACAGCAAGAACTGCAATCAAGTGCTTGAGATAATATAAAATAAGATAAAATATAGCAATGAGTCTGCAGTATAACATCCCTGTGGAGGAGCTTTGGCCCACTTTTCACTGCAGAATTGTTTTATTTCAGTCATACTGCAGGAGGTTTAAACTGCAGGAAGCACAAGCATGAAGACCCTGTTTAATGGTCATGCTAAAGTATCCATCCACTCTCCTCTTCTTATTCATGAGGTCACCAATCTGTTGCAGGGCCAACATAGAGAGACTGACAACCATTGACACTTACACCTACAAGAAACTTAGAATCACCCTTAACTCCACTAACTGCATGTCTTTGGACTGTGGGTGGAAGCCAAGTGAACATTTAAACTCCACACAGAAGGACCCCAGCCAGATAGTGGAGCTGAACTCAGGACTTCCTTGCTGTGAGAGAGTACGAACCACCATGCCACCGTGCTGCTAAAGTAATTCAATTGAATTTAAGTCTGGGTTTTGACTGGGTACTTTCAAAAGGTTAATTTTGTTTTTTTGAGCAATTCTTTTATGACTTCCTGGATAAGTCACGGAGGCGCTGTTGGAATTATTTTGGTAGGAAAATGACTCCGAGGAAGGTTCACTCTTGTGGTAGTTTTCCTGATGTCTTTTTTTTTCATTTGTGGATAATGACTCTCGCCGCCTTTTAAAAAGGAAGTTAATCACAGTTAAATTATGATTTAACAAGGAGAGAGTGGCAACTACTAATGTAAATTTATATTTTGATGATCTGAAACATGTAAGTGTGTCAAATAGATTAAAAAAAAAAACTAAGACATCAGGGAGGGGTCAAACACTTTCTATTATCAGCACTGTAACTGCTGTGCTGTCATAGTGCTATTTGAGTAAATCTTTTAATTTAAGGATATTTGTAAATACTGTTCATACGATAGTGATTGTGATGATAATGATTATAATAATAATTGTAGTGGTAGAAGTAGTAGTAGTATATAAATTTAACACAATAACAGGCTGTAAAGTTATGTGTAAAGTTCACAAGTTAAAATAATTTCTGTGGTGTCTTATGAAAACTGTTTGGGTTTCCCGCTACAACCACAGGTGCACAGTTGTTTGCACAGTTTGTACAGTCGTGTTCAACTTCATGATTTTATTTAAACTGAAATGCACTGGCTGATCATGCTTGTACCATCATGCATGTATATCACTCTGTCTTTGCAGCGACTTGTTTACAAGGACCAAACCTGTGTAGTCAAACAGGTTAAGCAGTTTTAAGTATTAGTTAGCATTTTGTTAATTGTCTCAAATAGGATGAAACAGATACCCTGAGGGATTATCCCTTTGGGCTTTGCACTTGAGATAATCCTGATACACAGTGTGAGAAACGCTTTACTTTGGTGTTCTCATAACAGCGTTCACTAATTATTTCCTTTGGAAATATCTCCATTAGTTTTTTTTTAGTATTTCCTCACTTTCAATGTCCTTTGTTTTGTTTCTTTTTTTAATGAAAACATAGAGATTGACATCTTTTACTGAAGAAAGTAACCACAGAATACACCCTGATTAAACTGTGACTACCTAAAAAATCAACCATATAACTGAAGAATATGCAGTGAAACATGAAATAGGCTGAAAATCCCATGAGCACATACAAGCACAAGCAGGTAAAATATACTTACGCCTGTTTCATGTTAACAGTATGATTTCAACATGAAAATTATACTGATATATTGGAAGGGATATATAAAGGAAACATTCAGCTTTGATATAACTACGTCAAAAGGTGACTATGCATGCATTTACAGAAGCACATATCTATTAATACTCATAAATGTTCAAATGGAGACACTGCAGTGCTAATAACAAACAGAATCAATTATGCAGAACAGTCAAACAAATAAATATTCATGGGAGAATGCTCACACACTGGTTACATGTATTTGTCCACTGATACAACATATTTCCATATTACATATTAGAGAGCACTGTAGTGTGATGTGTTTTTTCATTTAAAGGTAAGATCAAGCACTTATAAAGTTTGTAAAGTAAAATCATTTCTTTATGAAGAACACAAAGCCCCAGAATGATAACGCTAAAGCAACCAGATCCTATCTCAGTGTAACTGTGAAAGGATATTTTAATTGTTTTCTGGAAATGTAGAGTTTAGATTAGATTTAGATGAAACTTAGTCTCCCCCCCCCCCCAAAAAAAAAAATTGTCCACAGAAAATAAAAGGAAAATAGAAAATGCACAGTAAAACATGCAAAAGGACCCAGAGATCTCAGAAACAGTATTCTTGAGCAATCATGAGCGTATAAGTTTATGTAGAGGATAAACTACGTTGTGATCCAAACCCTTCAGCATTACATTTAGTCAGCAATGATGTCATTTTCACAAACTCAAAACAGCAGTAGCAAATTTTCATTCAGTTCTCTACGTGCATGTGCACGGTCAAACTCTAAGTCACATCTCATTGACAAATATCATTGGACCTTGAGAAGCCACTTTATCTTCTCTGTCATAAATTACCGGTTTACCAAGATATGTCTGTGGTAAGCTGAAGCTTACCTGTGTCTGGTTGATGCTAGCTTGCCTCTGCAACTGGTGATCAAAGTCTCCCTTTGACAGATTGAAACTGTTTTGTCGAGAGGGAGCAAAGTTCTCCTCTGGCTGGTCGAAGCTGCTCTCGCTGTAGAGCCGCTGTCGCATTGAACCGGAGCGTTTCCCAGACGCACTCCTGGTCGGATATCTCTGTCCAGTCTTGTACCAGCCCGTCTCTTTGAAGACAAACCAAATATTCCCAGACCAAAGGACAACATTAACAAAGCCAAAGACCTGGAGGAAAAGAAAAAACACACTAATATAAAATCGCTTTCAATAGCAGTGCTTCAGAACGTGCGTCATTCTTTAATTATAGACATACCACAGATGTGTTAAGACGTGACCAGAGAGGCTCCTCTGTAGCTGTGCATTTGTTTTCCTGAGCTCTGCAGGAAGTGATGAGAAGAAGCACCTGTGTTGGGTTGGTGACTGTCTTTATATCAGAAAGAGTTTTGGCCCAACAACAACTGCTGACCAACCACATGAAGGAGAAGATGATCGTAACAACAAAGTCCTGAGACACAGGAGAAAGGAGAAAAAGTCAAAAACCAAATTGAGCAACGACTTAAAAAAAAAAAAAAGTAAAGTTAGATCATGAATGTCAGCCTCAGGCCTAATACCAGCAGATATGCTTATATTAATGCCACCTCATATCAGCCAATGACTCCACTACACAGTTGGGTATCTCATACAGAGTTAGTGCAAATCTGCAAGCTACTTGACAACCAGTCTCCACCCTAGCTCCACTTTTATGCCCTGTCTGACTTAATAAGCAGGTCTTGATGCTGCTCCCCACTTTATACACTTCATGTATATGGATGTGCAGGAAGGCTCCAGAGTGGAGTCACAAAATACTGCAACTATTCTTTTAGCTATATTGGTCACGTCTGAATTGCATTTTATATAATACATAAACAAGACTCTATCAGACGGTAATATGAAGCTGGAACACTGAAAAATCTGAACATGAAAACTCACTGACCACAAGTGGACCTCTGTTGTTCTTCAAGTACTTGTTCTGGTAGAAGACATAGACAATCGTTGCCAACAGCGAGTACAGGAAAGCAAAGACACCCACAGTCATGAAGTATTGGGCAGCTGAGGAGAAGTCACCTTCCAGGAAAATAATCTCATCTCTGTTCTCTTTGCACAAAGGAGCTTTAAAATGCACTTGCTGTAATCTACAAAACAGAAAGAGCAGGTTTACGTGGAGAAGCGGGGGAAATTTGTTGCTGCAAAACTGATTGGTTAAATAACTCTTTATATACAATCAGTTTTCAAAGTCTGTCTGAAACTTGTTCACCAGTGTTTGGGAAAAAACAAAAAGGAAAGTTTGTGAAGGACAGCTTAGAAATCTAGTGGTGCTTTAATAAAAAATAAAGCTCAGTTTTCTCTTTCTTAGCTGTTGTTTTTGTTTGTTTCTCACGAGACTCTTGTGAATTTGGTGTTGCTCATATAAGAAGCAATGCAATACAATATTTATAAAGTAGCTGCAAAAAGAAAAAAAAGCCAAGGACGTCTGCAAGATCTCTCTCCAATATGACGAAAGGACAGTGAAACTGCTTCTGAAATATGAAGCACTGACCAGTCTGATAACAGCAAACTGAGCAACTGTTACCCTGACAGGATCAAGTTTAAATCTTCATTAATCCTTCACTCAGTGAGGATTAGTCACTTTTTTCAGTTAGCATTTTATACTGGTTTATACTGGTTTATAATGGTTGATAAAACTTGAAAAACCGCAGACGCTGTGCTTCATAGTTGATGCTGTTTTCTGTCTTCTCCTCAGAGAGAAAAGTGTGATGCAAGGTGTTGCGTATTTATGCATGCTCAAAAAGTACAATATGGCCTAAAAAGCACTAAAGAAAAAAAATTCTACTAAGTAGACCCAATATTAATTAGGTCTTCATTATAAAATACTAAAGCATAAGGAGTACATGGTAAATGGACTGGTACTCATATAGCACTTTTTCTACTCGAGCACTTTCTTACTACAAGCTTCATTCACCTACACAAGCACCAGTTTTACCTTACTAAGTGCTTTTAACTTAATATTCACACAGATCCATCCGCATTCACTATCTTGCCAAAGGATACTTCAACATGCAGATTAGAGGAACTGCTGACCTTCTCAAGCAAATGACCTGCTCCACCTCCTGATCCACCGCTGCCCAGTATTCTTAACAATGTATGTTTGACTTCTCTCAGCATCTATTCTAATGCAGTTGTACAGGGCATGAGAGGTTTGAGTGGGTCGGTTCATGTGGCTGGTTGTTTTTCACCAGGGTTTGGCTTTTGATCAGTTTGTTATAAATTAATGATTAAAAAAAAACCCCATCACAAATAAGAGCATGAAAAACAGAAGCAATTTTTTCAACACAACTCCCACTTTTACACTGTTCACATGCTAAGCGAGTTAAAATATATGCATAGAAAAGCAGTGTAGACATATTTGCCAAATGAACATTTTATTCATTTGAATGAAATAGCAAAGCAGTTGTAAATGTTCATATTTTTCATATCGTCTCAACCCCTTTTCCGGTTCAGGACAGTAAGCCAGCTGTGCATGGGCAAGAGGCAGGATACAGGCCTGGACTGGTCTATCACAGGCTGAACTCATGGAGACAGAAAATCATTCACACTCATATTCACATCTACAGTCAATGTAGCAGCAAACTCTTTGGAGAAAGTCCATGCAGGCACAGGAGGAGCATCCAAACTCTACAGACAAAGCCAACAGAACCTATTTGCCATGATGGCAACTTTTGCACAACTGTCAACATTTATTTTCCGCAATTACACTGCGAAGGTTGACTAATACCTGCACACACACACACACACACACACACACACACACACACACACACACACACACACACACACACACACACACACACACACAAGACTAGTAATTATGATTAACAGGCACACCACTCATGGCTCAAATGAAATGATGTGAAAAGTGTGACCTCCCTGTGGAAGCCACTCACCTAAACCAGGCTTTTTTTAGACAATAAAAACCCCCAATGTTCATGCATTGCTCTTTGCACTTTACTGGTATAAAATTAAACTCTTCAACATCCACTTTTGGCTGGATTCTCTGTATAACACAGCAATTTCATTTAATCAGTGGGTAATTATATTCTATATTCCCACCACAGATCTGAAAATATGTAATTGCTGTGAATAAAAAGGACCTGCCAGATTCAACAAAGCAATAAGAACAATTTTTTTTTGTCATCCTGGAAGACAGCCGAGTAATGTTTATGTAATGGTTCACAAAGAAAGGCTGACATGGCCCCAGGTCATTGATGCAGTGTTTTCGAGTTGTGGACTTTCTAGTATTGTTCATTTTAATATTTTCTGTTGATTCTTAGGTTGCCTTGTTATTTGCTTCATGATTTCAATTTCCTTAGTTCCTGTCTATCTTCTCATGTCAGTTTCCCTGCGTTAGTTCAGCCATGTCTGGGTTTCCCCTGTTTAGTTATCATGCTTCACTTCCTGCTTTATTTTTATAGTTGTATTCAGTTTTACTTCTCCTCATCTTATTTTCCAGATTGTTTGCAGCAGACTGTGAGCACCTGTGTTGTTCCCCAGCTGCGTTCACTTCCCTTGAGTAGCCTTGTGTGCAGAAGCAGCTTCACTTTTCCTGTTATCCTTGCTCTGTGCATTTGTTATTCCTCCTGCTGATGTTCCTAGTTAGGTTAGTGTCCATTTTCCTGGAGTCCTTGGATTTTGTTATCTTTTTGATCTCAGTTTTCATTTGAACTGCTCCCTCATTTATTTATTAAAGGCATGATTTAGATTTTACTCCTCACAGTGATTTTTGGGTTCAAATTTGGGATCCGCTACCACACACACTATGACAAAGATACTAATTTGTGGCTCATCATAATATCATTGGGTCGCTAAGCATTCAAATCACCTACACGTACATGTTGTAAGATGAGAGCGAGTGGTAAAATAGAAACACTGGAACAGAAGTTAAAAACAAAAGCACCTGAAGCTAAGATTTTTCTCATAGGAGTCCAGGTACGGATGAATCTAATGATGCGGGGAAGTATTTTAGACTCTGGGACAATAAATGGGTCAGACTCCTGCTCAGCTGTCAAGCTCTCTCATCCTAAGTTGGACAAAGAAAAAGCAGCTCCTCTGTTTTAGAGCTGTCATGTCAATGGAGCAGGCCTGTACAATTTTAAAATACTTTCTGGGCCTATTTAAGATGATTACTGTGGACATGCTTTTTTAGGAGACTATTCACATTTCAGCTCTTAAAATAATAAAATGTAAAGAGATTTATTTAAAGTTAGCTGTGAAAGATTAAAGGAATCTTACTTAGAAGCAAACAACCAAAAGGGATCAAAAAGGAAACATAAGCAATTCGTTTACCTGAAAGGATACCCGAAATCAATGTTGATGCTGCGGTTATTCTGCCTCCTGTCTGCACAGTCCACCTTAACCTGGAGATGACCATAGTATCCTCCACATGTTGCAAAAGCACAGATGGCAAAAATCTTTGAAAGAAAAATCATAAACCAGTAACCATTAGTTGATCATTTATTCAGACTCTCCAAAAGTAGTTGACTCCAATCAGCGTGTGAGTGCAGCTTCCTGCATAATGTATACACATCAATAAATTATATGACAGATTATTAAGATTTATAATTGGTTTGAAAACAAAACCTGAATAATTTAAAGGTTGGAAGACAACAAACAGAGCTCCTGACTGTGCCCTGGAAGGAGGCCACAGCAGTACAGTGAGATTCAATTTGTCAATGCTAATACCAAACTCAGAGGTCTAACTTACTGTGAGACCCAACTGACTGTGAGGCAGACAGCTTCCTATTTCTTCCACTTCACTGACACAAAGAACAAGAGCTTTACTCTGCATCGGCAACTTTGAGTCCATTTATTACTTTTAACATCAAACACAAACTAAAAATGATCCCTAATTAAACTGCTGTTATTGATACAATTACATTTTAAATGTGAATAGAAGCAGACGTCATCATTTTCACCAACCCGAAGAGATAAATACAGAAAATAAACCACCAAGCAAAGAAACTTACCGGAGCAAATATAACCATACACATTTAAAAATCACAGAGCCCAACTCCGCACAGTGCAGACAGCTTTAGTCACCAGGTTGAAATGTCACTGATGTAGATAGGAAAACCAGAGCGACTCCTCCAGCAGAGGGGAGGGCTGACAGGAGGTGCCTTCCCCAAGGAGGAGTCGGAGACATAGTCAGATGCTATATTTATTCAAGCGCTGCAATAAGCTGTGTAAAAAATATCAGGTAAATATTTTGTTTACTTTACTTGTGTTGCACTGATTATAAGAACAATTCCTGTTTTTTAGGATTGGCGTGTCATGGCAAAAACATCTTTTCAAAATAAAGCTGCATTAGGAACATGAAACAGATGCAAATATCTGGGGCAGTGTTTTCATCATGACAATTATTTCTCTGAACTTAATCAGGTGAATTTGAATGCTGAAATTAAGGTTAAACATAAAACCTTCAACATGAGACACATAAAATTGAGGGAAATTGTGTTCGTAAACATAAAAAAAATGAAACAAATTAGTCTTGTGTTGTCTACCTTTGATTTCTGGGCTTTGAGCTGAAAATGAAAAAGCAAATGAAAGACTGGAGGTTTAATTTTCTCCTTCCATTTGGGATCATCACAGCTTATTTAGATATCCAGTGCATTACTGAAAAACTTCAAAGTTGATGGCACCCTTAAGCCGAAATCATCCTAAAAATATTAGTTTACATGCTGTAGTTGTTTATTTCTAGCGTAATGAGGGAGTCGAATTGACACAGATATGCAGTTGGTTACTCTGGTTACTCTCATTTTAATGTAGCTCCAGTGTAGCTGTGTTGCTTACACTGAGGTCTGATGAGTATATTAATTACAGTTCCTTTGAATTGCTTTGTATTCATTAATAACAACATATGGGTCTCAGTAATTATTGGGGCTCAGTAAGCCCAGAGTGTCAGGGGATCTTGAGTAATAATCCTAAGTAATATTAGTTCAGTGACCTCCACAGACAAGTATATTTCCCTTCAATATTAATTTTGATCAGTTTAACAACTGATTGAGTTAAAACTATACCTGCAGCTGCCTGTGTTGAAATGAGAGAAAGCATCACAGCTCCTGTGCATTTTGCAGATTTTAATAATTGCTGGATTCTTTAATTACATTTTATTTTCTAAGCAACTGCTGATATTTAGGTCATGTGTGCTGATATAAAAAGTATCTTGCTGACCTCTTTTGGTGACAAATCTGTACTACAGATGAATTTTTAAGTAAGGACGGAATTAGGGTTGTGCATGTCACTGAAATATGTTTGCAATATACTGAACTACAACCTGGGTTTTAACTGCTTATTGGTGATCTGAAGATACTGCAGCAGGACTGTGCTTTTCCTAAAGCATACCTAAAGCAAATAAACAAAAACAAAAAACCTCTTTGTAGGTTTTGGCTTTTTGTCAAAATCTGATTCTGATTAGTCTGAGTACTCAAAGTGAAGCGATTTATTTACAGTACAGTACCATGAATATGTTTAGAGATTAAAATGAGGGCGAAAGAGAGGGAAGGTATCATCAAGAGAGAACAGGCCGGTTTTGTTGGTACAAGAGCAGCTACTGGATCTCTTCAGCAGACTATCTCAGTGAAATGTAGTTTCCATTTTTATTTTTCACCGGGGCCTCTATAAAAGCATCGCAATTACTACACATCACACCACCAAATGTTAATACTCCTGCTATCGATCATTTAAAGTGCTCCCACTAATAACGATCTAAGAAGCAAATAAGCATCGGGTAAATACATAACACACAGTAATTACATCATAAAAGCAACAATATAAAAACAGGATATAATGAAATAGATATTGTGAAATATCCTTTTACATCATGTGAATTGTTGGAATATATACTGGAATAAATATCCACTCAAATCTTGAAAGTAATCATTGAAGAGCAGCAGGCAGTGCGTGATTAAATAACGACTTAAAAAAAGTCAGAAGCCTGTTATGAGAAGTTATTTTAAAATAGAAAGTGACATTGATTGCCCAATTCCCTCAGGCAGTGACCAATCACAATTTAAGTCTGCACTGAGAAGCAGCCAGAATGAGACTGTCACGGCGAGTGAGGTGAGCCGTGTGGAGGCAATGAAGGAGGATCCAAACGCAGGCAGTCGTGAAGGTGTGAAGGTGGTTTATTGA
This sequence comes from Rhamphochromis sp. 'chilingali', assembly GCF_963969265.1. Classification (NCBI taxonomy): domain Eukaryota; kingdom Metazoa; phylum Chordata; class Actinopteri; order Cichliformes; family Cichlidae; genus Rhamphochromis; species Rhamphochromis sp. 'chilingali'. The sequence goes on along the minus strand of NC_137936.1, from coordinate 25,108,078 downwards.
GCATGAAAGTAAATACAAACGGCAAAGGGAGCTATGACTAACTAGACTGGGAACAAACTAACTACAGAACACGAACCTGAACATGAGCAGAAACACTTGGCGGTTGACAGCAGGGAAACACACAGATGACGCAGGGTGGAATACACAGACGGACCAGCAACTACAATGACGGCAGACATGACTTAAATACACAGAGAATCACAGGGGAATTACACACAGGTGGTGGACACAGCTGGGAATAATCAACAAGACGAGACAAAGGTAAAACTGAACACACTCACATGAGACGCAGACCATCACAATAAAACAGGAACAAGCAACCATCACACTAAGACACAAACTCGACATAGAGAGACAGACAGAAAATGGCACATGGAGCTAGACAAATACTAAGCAGACACAACTGAAGAACAAATCCTAAACACCACAGAAACATGAAACTCAAATAATAAACATCATCATAATCAACACTACCAGAGAACAAGAAAACAATCCCTGATGCAAACTAAAACCAAAACATAATAAAACTCAAACTACTGGGTCCGACGGACCCAGAACCGTGACAGTGCCAGTGCCAGAGGAAACCTAGATTCTTTGAGGTGAAAGCATCTGAAAGGTAGCAAGACGGCAGGTTTAATGTGTTTAGAAATCTCTCAAAATCAGTTGTGAAAGTGACGGATACCCAGTGTGCGAGAGTAAAGACAGATGTCATGTGGATTCTTTTAGAACCTATTTTGTTCCAGCTGGAGGCTGACAGGACCATTAAACTGATGTAAAAATAGAGGTTGATGCTGCAGTCTTGATGAGAAGAGACATGAAATCCCCTCCCTCGTTTAAGCAGAGATAAGAATAGTTTGTTTTTTTTGGTAATTCCCACGAGTAAAGACTGCTGCTTTGGGTTCTTTGCACCTCAAGTTAGTTTTTAAAAATGCTGTTTCTATGGAATGAGCCAGATAACTGTGGAGAGACAAAACAAAAGTCTTTGTTGTGAGACATTTTACAACATCCAGCTCTGTTTCAAATGAACTCTCATGAAGGTTGTCAGAAATGTTTTGAAAGGTCCAGTGCGTTTCAGCAATATAAATGTTTGTTGTTGAAAACTGCAATAGAGAAATTTAGATTGGGAAAAAACATCAGTTCAAATAGAGGTTGTTAGTCAATCACCTAAGGGGAAAGCGAATATCCTGTTCAGGAGGTTACATGAGCTCTGACCCACTGTGTCGATCGTTTGTTCTTCACTCAAAACAAAACTCCTAAGCACTGGGTTGTTTTTTTAAAAAAAGACAAGAAAAAGTAAGTAAAAATCAACAATATGGTGAATCAGTCTCACTCTTTTTTTTCCACTCAGTCTACCATAAAGAAAGATAGCCATTCACACTGACTTTCACAAGGTCTTTAGATCGTATGGAAACCCAAAAAGGTGCAAGGAGAACATGCAAACCCCAGATGACCAGCGGGTCTGATACCACTGCTGCTGCCATGCAACAATGATAGCCACTCCATCACTACACTTTATTGCAGGTCCAAGATGTATCCAAAAAAAAGGCAATCAAAAAGGCTGATAAATAAATGGCATCCAGGGAGCACACAAGGGTGGCAAACAGGAACACAACCAGATCCACAATCAAGACCGTGGCAGTTAAGTCTTTGTAAGTGTTATATTACCCTGCAGTACTTAAATGTTATTCTTTACTAATACTCATACACTGTGAAATTATCTGTGTTATTCATGCATATAAAGAAAATCCTTCTGAAAATGTGAAAATGCTCAATAACTGACATAGCCCTACTATTGTTAAGTAGTCTACCTCACCTTTATTTAAAAAGAGTGATTCAATTAATGCAATGTAATTGATGTCAGTGTTCCCCAAGCCTCACCAGCATGCACACAGCCTGAATAAATTCAACAGACCTCACTGTTAATCTTCAGGATGTAAAACCAAGAAATTACAGATAATCATCTTTTATTTAACACTCTAAAAGATGGATTTCACTGCTAGAAAGTCAGTCACGTCATGGAGCTATAATACTGGGATATAAAATGGTAACCCATACCTGACAATAAAATAAAGAGACAGCTGTGTTTTAGAGGGGCTTGAAAAGAGGAAATGACCACAATGTCTTGCCGGCCCTCTCTTCCATTATTGTTCAACTGGTAACCATTAGTAGTTTTGTCACGATTGACGCTGGCCAACCGTGGGGATGTAAGGAAGGAGGACCCAGGCGTGGAGCTCTGAATGCAAACAGCGCGTTTATTTACAGTGAAAATGGAAAACACAATAAATCCTCAGTGCGTTCCCGACTCCTTTGACATGTCCTCTTCCCAGTGCTAGTGTTCCCGTCTCCGCTTCTCAGTGTCTGAGCACCCCGTGCTCTCTGCTCTCTCGTCTCCACGCTTCTCCTGGGGAAATCAATCAATCAAAATTTATTTATATAGCACATTTTAAAGACCGAAGTACACCAAAGTGCTTTCCAGTAAAATCCTGATACAGATAAAAATCACAATATAAAATATAAATTACAGATATAAATAAAATAAAATATAAAATAATTAAATAATCTAAATGCAAAGCCAGATGTAAATTACCCTAATTAGCCTTAAATGCCAGGTTAAACAAATACGTTTTTAGACGTGATTTAAAAGACTGAATTGAATCGGATGCGCGAATATGAAGAGGAAGAGTATTCCATAACCTCGGTGCGGCAACGGCAAAGGCACGGTCTCCTCTGGTCTTCAGCCGAGACCTAGGTTGCACTAAGAGCAGTTGGCCCGATGATCTTAGTGCTCTCTGAGGGCTATACAGACAGAGGAGATCAGCTAGGTAGTCAGAAATAACAGAGAGGCCACCATCAGACACACCACCATGCAGCAGACTAAACTTAGTAACTGGTCAAGAGACTAACTTGAAGCCACGCAATGATCCAGCATCGGAGGGAGCTCCACCACACTCTAAAGTAACTCCTCCGACGGGGCTTGATCAGCTGTATGATGGTCTTCAGGTGTGGCCAACCACCTGGCAGGGCCACACCTACCAGGCCTGAAGGCGCCTGTAAACAGGTGCTCCCAGACACACCAAGACACACACACACACCTGCAAGCAGGGAGAACGAGGGACAGCAACATCAAAAACACATATAATAAAATACAGGTCCATAACTGCTCAGAGACCCTGGATCTGAGCGATCCAGGGTCCCTGACAAGTTTGTATTAGGCTGGTGTTTATTAAGGTTTTTTCTTAGTTCACTGCAGAGCAAGTTAACCACAAGCCCTTTTCACAAAAGATATGCTGACATTTCTCAGGAGGAAAAGCATAAATAAATGCCAAAATGTCAGTTTCGTGAACTGTGTGGATCATTAAGTGGATGAGAAACCAAACTGCAGAACAAAGGACATGTAAACAAAGGCTCATTGGGGGGGCTGATGCAAAGCCCAAAACAAAATAAGGTCCCAAAGGTGATCAAACATATCCAAATCTGACCACAAAAGGAATTAGAACCACTAGGGATCTATCCAGGAAATCTCAGAGGAATGCAGGCAGACAAGCAGGCAAGCTACACAAACAACACAACAGAGAACAGAGAGAAGACTGAGGCTTTAAATAAACAGAGGCGTCACAGAGGACTGGACACAGCTGTGTCAAGAGAGACAGGTGAGGACACAAAGACAGTCAATGGGATGAAGTCAAATTCAAAATCAGACATGATTTTAACAAAGTAAAATAAGAAGTAACTCACAGAGCAACCATTAAACACAGACCCGAGGCAGCTAAGCACAAAGCACACACTTCACTAATACTAAACTAGGATTAAATATAACAACTAAAAGGCTCAAAATGCAAGTGTAACTAAATAAACAAAGCAAGAAAAGAGGCTCAGGATGAAACCAAACAGAAAACGCCTAAAGATACAGAACTCAAAGAATATGTGCTAAACATAATGTAAAACGACAGAGGGGAGGTTAGAGTAACATATACAGAACATTAATGAACTCAAAAAGAAAACAAGGGAACACAAAACCAAAGATTCAAAAATATAACAAAGGACCAATCTGAGGAAAATATGTCAACACAAAATCTAAACTATTATCTTCAAAACAAGACTAAAACCTGTGACTCATAGCATTTAATCAATAATGGTTAACGTCAGGGTTTAGCTCCTTCAGTTTGTTGAGGCCAAGTGTTGGTCTTTGCTCTAGAAAAAATTACATCTTAAAAAACAAGAGTCCCAGTCCCCAGGGGGACTAAACGTTTGGGAGGACTTGAGCCTTACATTTGTGTCCCCATGCAGCTGATATTCTAGCGTATTCCAGCTGCCACAGCGCAAAAGCCAGGGAACAATCTATGCCAAGGCCATAGATATGTGAATTTTAACAGTCATGTTTCACCTAAAATACACATCACATCTTTGGCCATACTCATCTTCAAACGCAGCAGCTCAGAATACTTTAAACGACCTTTCATCATTCAGCCAACAGGGGGCAGTACTTAGCCACGGTGATGAGAAGAAAAATCTCTCGAGCTGCAGTGACGTGTTCTCTTCCTTGATCCTTCTTCTCGCTTCAAAATTCAGTTGACAAATGTGTCAGCTGTATGCACAATAAGCTAAATGCGCTGTAACTCATCTGCTGCTGTGTGCACTGGTTGGGTAAACTGTATCCTCCAGTGGGTAAAAGGACTGTGCTGGCCTAACCTGGGCTTTTCTTTTCGTCATGTAAAGTGGTGAGGCTCCAGCCTCTCGCTGCATTATTAATGAATCTTTTTCTGGCATCACATCCCTTCTATACTCTGAAAACTGTGGGAGGAAGAGACAAGCATAAATCTGGCGGTTGTCATGAAGCCTCCACCTATCAAGGCGCCAAAACATATATAATACACTCTGAGAGCCAAATGAGTTGAGTGCAGGTTGTTTTGTTTTTTCCTGAGGACTTATCTGGAGCACACAAAGATACAAATCCAGATTAACCCAGAGTTAAGACTGATTACATTTAACGTATATGAAAATGTTCTCTGCAGCCTTATACTTAAGAGAAGGAGCTTAAAACTATGCATGCTATATACTGTAAAAGGAGTTCATGCCACTAACCTTTGCATTTTTAGCTGTTAAGAAAAATGCTAATAAAACAAAACACTGAATGGGCTCTTCTGAACCTGCTGGGTAGCACTTAAAATTCACTGCAAGATTAATGTCAGGAAGGGAACATGAAAATACTAAAATTACGATTTCTAGTTTTTGGCCAAAGGGGTTTGGGGGCGGGCGTGGAAGGCCGGGTTATGTAAAAGGATTTGTAGATTGGTAATTTCCTCAGAATAGCTTTCTCTTTTCTCCTTTCCATTTTAAACTCGTAAACTGTTTCCCTCCCTGCAATCCATAAGTCCTCTCCACCGTGTTACACTTAAAACAATATCGGCTTAATCTGAAAGGGCTTAAAATCCCAGTTTCCCTGGATGTAAACTCATTCCTGGTGAAATTAATCGTCATCACTTGCTGGGTGCGAACTTCCCTAAGAGACACGGCTATCGTAGCTGGAATGCTGACACTGACCCTATTCTATCAATCTCGCATTAAAAACACTCCGAGCATTTAAATATTTCAAAGAGCTCCTCCAGAGAAGCTCTGAGTGTGCGTGTGTGTTGTATGTGTGTGCCATTTTCCTACTGACAAACACTATTGAACTTAAAACACCAAATGAAGACTGTAGAGCTGAATGACATAAACTCCAAGTTAAATCTGTTAGTGCAAAAGTAATCCCGTCTTTGTTGTTTCCCTCCATTATTTACACTGTTTCAGAGGATATAACATCACGTGAATAAAATAAACATGCTCAGTGTCTATATACCATAGAGAGGTTTGAGAAACGACTGAAGTGAGAGAGGGAAGTTATGAATATATCATCAAGCAGTTAGTCTGAGATGTTTCCACTGTGCTGCACTGTTTGGTGCATCGCTGTGCAGTTTACCTATCCAGTCTCTGCTAGCTTTACAAAGAAAAGCACTGTGCAAAAGAGACACACATGTCTATGTACTTTAAACAGGTAAAATCGACATTGACCTGGCCAGCAACAAAGACAGGTCCGTAGTGTTTTCAAGGCTTTTGTTTGTGTGGTTATGATCTTTGTCCTTGTTTTCTTGATAGCTTTCATTAGGTCTTTTGATGTTTACTTTAAACCTTCAGTGTAAAATCCCATCTGAGAAAGCGGCTGTCAAGGAAACATTCACACTGGCATCAGGTGTGATGATGAAGTCAAGCAGGTCCTCAAAGAGTATGCCTGTAATTAATATTATGTTTCTAAGATAGAGTCAAGGATAGTTCAAATGATTCATCTCATCTCTACAAAAATCTCTGCTCAAAGTCACACATGGTCATTTTATTTACTCCGAGGGTTTTCGTTTTATGAGTTATTTGACAGATGTGTTGATAAATGTGAACACGGCTGAAGTAAAAACAAAAAATAAATAAAACATTTTGTCTGGTGTTGATTTGTTACGTGAGCAGCACATTATCTGAAACTTCATAAAACTCAGGTTCAAAGTTCAGTATTTTGTAAACAACAACAGCTGAGAGAAAGAAAATCTCACCAAAAGGTCAGTGCTGTGCTTGTTTTGGAGCTTTCCGTGATGTCACATGCTTTTCATCACCAGATGTCCTGCTCAGTGAATTGCAGATGTTAAAAATCAGTCATTTATTCTTTTTTAAATAGTTTTTTGGCTAACAACAGATCACATGACTGTTTGAATTTGACAAACTCATCGACAATACATTTTTGGGCAATTGCATAAGTTTTGTCATTTTTACTCTTCACAGAAGATTTTAAACCAAACGATAAAGATAAAGTGCAGACTTTCAGCTTGAATTCAAGAAGCTTAACAAAAGCATTGCATCAACTGTTTAACTGCAGCCATTTTTATACACAGTTCCTCATTTTCAGAGGCTCCAAAGGAATTGTGCAATTGACTGATAAATTATTTTATGGCCAGACAAGCCTTGTTCACAAGTTGTTACATGAAAAGCTTAATAATTAAGCAGAAAAAAAGATTTTCCACGTTGATTCCAAGAGTTGATCTTGCGTTTTCACTGAAATACTCGAAGTCCAAAGAGATTTTGATGTCAGTGAAAGAATGCATGATTGGGCTGAAAATCCAAAATAAACCAATCAGCAAAATTTAAAAAAACAAAAAACAAAACAAAAACTTAGGAGCACCCAAATCCAAGTTAGTGTAGCTCAGTCATCAACTAATTAGAAGGTTGGTTTTTGAATCCCTGCACCAGTCTGCATGCCTGTTGGGGGAAAACTCTGTAAAAAACCCAGGAGAAATAAAGACACAATGAGACAAAGTTACTTTCTTTATCAAACGTGTACACGGGTGAGCTGCTAAGAACAACTCACACCATGCACAGTGGCTTGGTAATTTTTATAGGCACAGAGCACAGAGACAGTGAGAACAGGATAACAAATAATAAACAGATAAAATAAAACAACTCCATATATGGTGCTAGTCTTGTCAGCAGAGAGCTAGGGAAGATAAAACAATCTAAAACAATATGTCCCAGAAACAAGATGTGTTTGCTGGGAAAGTCTAAAAAGATAATTCTAAACTAATCTAACCATAGGCAGAGGGCAGACAAAAGGCATCTTTGTACATTTAAAAGAAGGTAAAGAAACATAGAATCATTTTTCCTGTAACATTCCCTCCTGTTTTAACTTATTTTAAATGTATACAACAATTGTCTGTGAAGGTTATTTATTAAGTATCTTAAGCAATTTTTTAATTTTCAAAATGTCAGCATAGCAGAAATGGAAGTCATTTGGTCTAAAGAATAAAACAAAAGAAAATAATAAAAAGAAAAACATAGTAAATGAAAATCATAGTAAATGAAATAACAAGTGGAATAAACAAGAAAAAATAATAAAACTAAAACTACAAAAAATAAAGGATAAAAACCTTATATTTTAAAACGAAAACTACAAAAAATAAAAGGATGCAAACTAAAATGAAAACTTTGTATTTAAAAATGATGAAAACCTAATATGTAAAATGAAAACTTCAAAAAATACAAGGATGAAAACCTTATATTTAAAATGATGCAAACCTTAAATTGAAAACTTTATATGTAAAATGATGAAAACTTCATATTTAAAATGAAAACTTCAAAAAAAATAAAAGGATGAAAACCTGCATAACCTACTAATGTTTTAATCAGTGCGTGATCACTTGACAAGTCATTTTTAATCACCACGTCATTCATTAGCAGTTATTACAAGTTCTCCTCTAACAGAATTGCAACGGGATGCTGGTCTTCTTCAGGCACGGCAACATAAGCAGTCATTGTAGTTGTTATCATCGTTGAAATCATTACTCTTAGGCATGGCAACACACACAACACTAATATGAGCAGTGCTATCATGATGAGACCTAGAAGGAAAAATGGCTTTGCTACAGCAGCCAGCCATGAACCGCTGAACAGCCAGTCCAGCCAGCCTTGTGCTGTAGCTGCTCCAGGTGTGTGGTCAGTGACATATTTTTGCAGAGCGGTCAAATTCTGCAAAGCTTCATAAATGTCTCCTCCAGTTTCGTATCCATCAGGGATAAAAGTGCAACATGTTTCCCCGATCAGCTTGCAAACTCCTCCTTGTGATGCTGTTAGCAGGTCTAGTGTCAGTGTGTTCTTCAGCACCATCGTTCTGATGGCCTGCTGTTCTCCTGCTAAGGCGGTTCCCAGGGTCTTAGTCAAGTTGATGTGTCGTAGCAGAGCATATCGGTTGATTTCCACGTGATCCCGCACCTCGGCAACTCCAATGCCGGGGATCAAGCTCTGTAAGAATTTCACTCCTCCTCAGATGCAAAACTCTGGTTCCTTTACTGCTTGGTGCCGTCCGTGCACATCCTGTCTGGTAATGAGTCTTTGTTTGTAGTATCATTCGGTAGCTGTAGTTGGAGCGACAGTTGAGGCTCATCAGTGTCGCGTTACTGGCACAGGTTTCGTTGAGTGAACAGTCCATACACTTCCTCTCGTTCCTTGGTGGGCAGAAAGTGTATATGTATTTGCATAGCAGTCAGTTTTATTATTCAAGTAAGCTGTAGTGTTCATAAACTGCCACCAGAAATTAGTGGCATAGCCATGGGGAAACTTGGTGTACTTTCCTTTGTCATACAGTGTCTGCCTTTTCTTCATATTGCGTGACTTGTTGTCCCTCACGGAAGCAAAGGTGAGGAGCCCGGCCATGGTCAGGGCCGCTGCAGTTGTTAAGAGCCACCACCTCATGACGACGAGACACACCCTCCTGTCGCGAGTAGACCCCCCGGCCAGGAAAGCTGACCCCTCCACCGGGCGAGATCACAACAAGTGGGCAAGCCTGCTGTCAGCTGTGTTTAGATGGCTTCACTTACTGGCTCTGATGGATGCAAGATGGTCGTTCCGCTATTTTGCAAGCTCCAGTTTTTCCTTTGGAGCACTTTGATCAGAACCCAGTCACCGGGCTGTGATCTGCAAGACACTTGATAGACATCATTACATTCTTCGTCATTTACAATCATCTCTTTATTTTCCTACAACTTAGACATACATTTTGCTACTGAAATTGTATCTGCCTTTTTCACTGGGTAGATTTCTGGCCACTTTGAGAATACATCTATAACCACTAGGGTGTATTTTTACCCTTGGCATTCATTTAGCTCAATAAAGTCCATATGGATTGTGTGGTCTCAGGTTTCCCTGAGCATTATATTTTTGACACGTCATGCACGTTCTGACAAATTGTTTTGCTGAGGTTTCAAAACGGTTCTAGCAGGCGTTGTCTCTATGTTATCTGCTGTTGCTGCGTGGCTGTCTGCAGCCTTGGTGTTTGTGACTTTGCTCGCCTCTCTGTTCCTGATAGCCACCTGCGAATTAGTGTTTTAGTCTGTTGTCAACACGTCAGCCTTATTTCTAAGTTACAGAATGCTTCTTCTCCTTTTTTTTTTTTTTTTTTGGGTTTGGGAGAATAGATGCAACTCTACATTTTCACTTAAGGCATTTTTAGATAATTTCTAGTTCTTCAAACAAGTCATGGATCTCACACATTTCAAACTTTCAAGTTAGGGTTGTTTCCCATTTATACAAATATATATATATTTAACTTTGCATTGCTCACAGCTCATAGCTCACAGCTCTAAACCTAGGCATTTTTCAATCATATGCCTAATCACTATGTGTCACTGTGATTCTCAAGTATGGTCACAAGTTCGTTTAAATTCGTTTCCAAAACCAACAAAATAATCAAACAAAAACAAAAAACATAAACGTGTCAGGACACAAAAGAAAAAAAAAAGAAAAATGCTGCCACCCGAACAAGGCAGAAGTCTGCATATGTTGGCTTTTAATAGCATGCAGCTTGTAACATGGTAGACTAATGTGCCTGTGTTAATTCAGCTCCATATTATTGTGTGAAGTTGCACTGGGTTGGGAGTGGTTTTGTGGTTGTCACATTTTTGGTGAGCCAATGGCTGGAATGGGGTTGGACTAATTAGAGGCAGGTGTACTTGATTGCACTGATACACTGGTCTACATATAGCCCACACTACAAACACTGCTGTGTTGTTTTGTCTCTCTGTGCAGTCCAGGGCCTATTATATGCCACAGCCTAAAGGCAGCAGAGTTCCAGAGGCTTGAGTGACCACTGACTATATGCTTGCAGGGTGGTGGGTCTCCAAGGACAACTTCTAACCCTGTTAGAGGCAACATGTGGGGTGCAACTTGGCCGTGTGGCATAGCTGGCTCTGGCCTTGGGACTGTGTGTTTTTATACAATGCCCAAATATACTAGGGCACACTCCATGGCCACTCAAGAACAAGAAGAGCAGCTTAGACTTTGCTGGTGAAAAGAGCCTGCACAGTTCTGGAAAAAGAAATCTCAAATAGATGAAACCAAGATTAATTTGAGAATGATGGCAACAGAAAAGTACGGAGCATATCACATCATCTGTCAGACGTGGTGAAGACAATGTTATGTCATGAGCATGTATGGCTGCCTGCAGAGCCAGGCTGTTGACAGGAGTAGCAGGAAGGCCTAACTGCTCTGTTCAGATTCATCTGAAAGCTAAAAAATAATGATTGGGCAGCATTTCACAGTGCAAATGGATAGTAGACCATCTGAGATAGTAGCCAAGTCAGTCACCTGAACAACCCAACAGAGCAGCTTTTCAAGCTGAAAGACTCACAAACAAGCATCAATTGAAAAACCTATGGACCTAACTATAGCCATACTCTGTGCTTCCCAACATGTTGTAGATTTCCAGCTTCCTACCTCACTGTTTAGATCACTCGTGCCAGTCTCATAAAGACACTATTGAAAAATTTATCAAAAGTTCAACAAGAGACTGTCCTCCCAGGAAAAACAACTTCAGTCATTTCAGCCTGTAATGAAGACCTCTAATGACTGCATTTATTATCATGGGAGCAAAGAAGAAAGTTCTTCTTCAAACTTAAAGTTTGTTTTTCATGTTTCCAAGTGTCAATACCAAAAATAAAACTTTTGAGCTGTAACAGAGGCGAAATCTTCAAATGCTTAAATTTTTGGGGCAACTGGTATCTCAAACTAAAGTGAAGAAAAACAATACTGCAAATGTTTCCTTTAAAACAAAAACGAAAACAAATTTTGCATCAGTTGCACAACAAGAAGTTTTTTCTGCACTTTCAGTTACATTATAGTACCCTGGAGAACATCAACATTTAATGTGTACACACTCTAGCAGAAGTAGAAGAGTAGGGTGAAGAGCATCAGTCAATAATTAATGTTTAAAAGGTTTTGAAAGTTCTGCTGCTAGTTTTGGTGCTAAACCTCTCCAAGGGCTCAAAAATGTGTGCAGAAAACCGAGCCGTGTCAATGTACAAGCACCCAATGAGAGCTGGCAGTGGTCTGTTGAGGACTTAATGAGCTGAGGACTATGGGGAACAAAGGCAAATGTCATGCTTGGTATTAACGTGGACAGGCTGTGTGAGTAAAACCTGAAGAAGAAGGACAGTTAAATGCCAAGTCAGGGCAACAGAAAATACGGGAGTCCTTGAAAGCATGGTTACTTGCTGCTCAGACACTTAAAGAACATCTGGAGTAGCAGCCAGTCAGTCCAGCTGTCAGAATCAATTAAATCACAGATGAAGCATGCAGGCCTGCTCATCCTCCGTCCATGCTGAGCTCACACTATATGGGCTGTCATGGATGTTCTGGATCTGGAAGTATTATAAGAGTGGGCAGGGAAGGTAAACACAAACCAGGGTCAAAAGGACAAAAAATATTAAGGAAAGATAATTTTGCAGCCAAACATAACACAAAGCCAAACATAACACAAAGGCTCCTCCCCTTTGTGAGTGTGGACGCTTCATCTCTTTGCTCTTGAATGCTTTGCTTCTTATATTGATTTTTATTGATTTTTATGCTGATTTTTTCCCTTTTTTCCGTGTGAGCTTACCTGCGATAACTTCTGGACACTTGTAGATCATTAGGACTAGAGTGTTCTTAACAGAAACAGCAACATTTTATGGTTACCTTGTCCTCAGCGCTCCGTGTGTCTGTGGCCTAGACACAGCTGAAGCCTGATTACAGCGTCTGGGCACCGAGCAGCCTCAATAGCCTGGAAAGGTGCTAACCGCTAGGCTAACTAGCAACAAGATGCCTTCCCTCTCCACAGATGACTACCACAGCCTCCTGCAGAAGATTGCAGTACTGGAGACAAAAATTCATCGCTTAGAAGTAAACGTGGAGGTAAATGGACTGTGTGGAAATGAAACAACCTTGCCTTTGATTCAAAACAATGGCGATGAGCAAGCTAGTACACAGCTAAGGAGCACAGATAACATGACCAAGAAAGTAGACTCTGTGCATTATTATAAATCCTCAAGTGATAATCCCCCCTTAGACTGTCTTGGTGCAAAACCAAGACATAAATCATGTCTCCTGGAAGGGGGAGGACGTATCACAGGCAGGGCACAGCGAGCTGAAATCTCTGAAACCGACTGGCCTTCACTTCCTACGAGACAGAGAAGCTCTTCTACCCCTGTATACGGGAGGAAACAGGACTGGACAACCGTGAATAGGAAGGTTAACAACAAACCTCCAAAACAACTGAATGTGAAACTGCAGAACAGATTTGCTCCACTATCAAAGGACCCTGGATCTATATCGGACAACCATCCATCTAAAAGCAGCGAAATAAGGTCTGAAAATCTGTTGAAAAGTGAAAGGCCACAGGGAAAGCTAAAGGCTAGGCCTGAAACTCTGATTGTGGGTGACTCTGCCGTAAAGGATGTACAAAGGATGTGCGGTAAGAACACTAAAGTCCTCTGCTTTCCTAACGATATGGTCAACAACCTGAAGGAGAGAATTCTTCAAATTGCAGATGAATATCCAACTGTGACAAACATTGTTCTGCATACAGGGTCAAACGATGTGTCCAAACAACAGTCGGAGGTTCTGAAACGGGACTTTACTGGATTATTAAATACTGTAAACTCTCTGAATGCAGCTGTATTCATCAGTGGACCTGTACCGCCGGTCAGAGGAGGAGACGAGAGATTCAGCAGGTTGTTTACACTGAATAAATGGCTTATATCAGCATGTGCTGACCACTCAGTGCATTTTATCGACAACTTTAATATTTTTTGGGAACGCAGGCATCTGTTCAAAGCAAATGGATTTAATTTTAACAAGTCAGGGGTGAAACTGTTCACCTCCAACTTGTTTTATTCCATACGTCATCCATCCGTGCTTGGTGCCAAGGCTGAGATAAACGAGGAGTTATCTCATAAAGAGGAACAAACAGTACTCCAAGAACAGACAAAGCCCAGCAGAAACCTTGAGGAGGAGCTCCATTTGCCCCCACCCGGGAAGAGCCTCAGAAAGGAGAGACATCCATGGCATCTGAGGAAGAGCCTCAGAAAGGAGAGACATCTAGGGCAAGAAGAGGGGTCCCTATTTGCCTCCAACTCTCTCAACAACACCAACGACCAGGACAAGGGACCACGACCTTCCCCAGTCCCCCAAACCCCTGACAGGCCATCACCCTCCTCCCCCTCCCTTTCTCCCTCCTCCCCACACCTGAAATTCACTGAGGAGATGATGGAGCGGGTCAATGCTGGGCTCAGATCTACCCCCCGTCCCAATCCCTTTTTGTCCCCCATAAACCCCCCACCAGAGCGGCCAAAGGTTCGCCATCGAGCCCCACCCTCAACAGAGCAATCGAAGTCACATTGCCCAGCCTCGCCCCCCTTAGTTCCTCTTCATGCCCTGTCTCCGCAGTTTGATGCGTGATGTGTGAAGGGTCCGGGCTGTGAGGATTATGGCAGTGATGACTTTTCCCAGGAGAAGCTGGGACCCTGTTTACTAGAAGGTTTTAAAATTTCTGTACTTTTAGGTGACAGGAGACATGTGGCCTGGTCAAAACACAGAGAGCTGCACTCTAAAAGATCTTTAAACATAGTAAACATACCTTGTGTGCCACAGACTGCTCCCAAACACGAGGGGACAAGTAATACCTCTAAAACACTTAAGTTGGCTTTATTAAGCATTAGATCTCTAGCTGGGAAAACATTTTTAATTAATGATTTAATCACTGAGCACAGCCTTGATTTTATGTTTTTAACTGAAACTTGGTTGGACCAAAGTAACAGTGGAGCTGTTCTCATCGAGACGACCCCTCCTAACTACAGTTTTATCAGTGAGGTCAGGGCGAGCAGGAGAGGAGGAGGGGTTGCTGTCTTATTTAATGAATCATTTCAATGTAAGCAGCTATCTCCTGGAAGTTTTCAGTCTTTTGAATATGTGGCTTTACAGCTGAAGGCCCCATCCAAAGTTGTGTTTCTTAATGTTTACAGGCCTCCCAAATACTGCACAGACTTTTTTAATGACCTCAGTGAACTGCTGTCTGTGATCTGTGTTGATTTTGACTGTGTAATTATTGCTGGGGATTTTAACATTCATGTGGACAACCCTCAGGACAAAGGGACTAAAGACCTGAGTAACACTCTGGGCAACTTTGGGCTGACTCAGCATGTAACAGAGGCCACACATAATAGAGGACACACTCTTGACCTACTGATCTCCAAAGGCCTGAGCATTTCAAAGGTTACTGTGTCTGATGTGGGCCTGTCTGATCATTACTGTGTTTTCTTTGAAAGTAAAATCTCAGCCCACACAAATATATCAACAACAGTGATCACAAAACGGTGTATAACTGAACACAGTAGTGAGATCTTTAACCAGGTCTTCCCATTAACACCTGACCTGTCCAGAGGGTCAGTCAATGAGCTCGTCAATAGCTTCAATGCTAACATGTTAAATGTAATGGACACTATTGCTCCCATTAAGGTGAAGGTTATCTCTGGAAGGAAAAAGTCTCCATGGAGAAACTCCACACTGGTGAAAAATGAAAAAAGAGAGTGTAGGAAAGCTGAGCGCAGATGGAGAAAAACAAACCTCCAGGTTCATTATGACATTTATAAAGAGAAACTTCACAATTATAATTTACAACTGAGGAATGCAAGAAGGTCCTACTTCTCTGACATCATCACTAAAAACAGCCATAATGCTCGGGTCTTATTTTCTACAGTTGACAGGCTAACAAACCCCCCTGTGTCAGTGGCAGCTGAACTTCATTCGACCATGGCCTGCAATGACTTTGCCAAATTCTTCACTGAAAAAATCCAAAAAATTAGACAAGCAATTGGTACATCAACAGCAGATCCAGGATATGTACTGTGTCCACCAAAAAACTGTTTAAACACCATGAAACAGTTTCAACCTATTAACAGCAAAGACCTGGAGGACATCTTAGGTCAACTGAACTCCTCCTCCTGCTGTTTAGATGTCCTGCCAACAAGTTTTTTCAAAAAGGTCTCAAAGACTTTAGAGTCAGACCTGTTACAGATCGTCAACTTTTCTTTATTATCAGGTGTGTTTCCAGAATCACTAAAAACTGCTGTAATCAAACCTATACTGAAAAAGGACAATCTTGACAAGACACAAATGAACAACTACAGGCCGATCTCAAATCTCCCGTTTTTAAGTAAGATCATTGAAAAAGCAGTTTCTCAACAGCTCAGTTACTTCTTAAAACAGAATAATTGCTACGATGCCTTCCAGTCAGGTTTTAGACAGAACCACAGCACTGAAACCACTCTGACCAAAGTGTTTAATGACATATGTCTGAATACAGACAGTGGAAAAATGTCAGTCCTAGTTTTACTGGATCTCAGTGCAGCATTTGATACAGTTGACCACAACATATTACTCAAACGACTGGAGAACTGGACAGGTCTTTCAGGAACTGTACTAAACTGGTTCAAAACATACGTAGAAAACAGGAAATACTTTGTATCAATAGGTAACTTCACATCTGAGCAGACAAGTATCACATGTGGAGTTCCCCAAGGTTCCATCTTGGGACCCCTTCTGTTTAACATCTACATGCTCCCACTGGCACAGATTATAAACAACAACAAAATAAACTATCACAGCTATGCAGATGACACACAAATATATATCACAATGTCACCAGGAGACCGAGGCCCTGTACAGGCTCTTGGTAAATGCATTGAGGAAATCAATGACTGGTTGTGCCACAATTTTCTCCAGCTAAACAAAAACAAAACTGAGGTAATAGTCTTTGGCGCCAAAGAAAAACGATTACAGGTCACCAGAGAACTTCAATCTATACATCTAAAAACCACAAACCAGGCGAGAAATTTGGGTGTAGTGATGGATGCAGACCTAAACTTAGAAAAACACATTAAGACAATAACAAAGTCAGCTTACTATCACCTCAAGAATATATCAAGGATAAAAGATCTGATGTCTCAACAGGACCTGGAAAAACTAGTCCATGCATTCATCTTTAGTAGGCTTGATTACTGTAACAGCATCTTTACAGGTCTACCTAAAAAATCAGTCAGACAACTACAGCTCATTCAGAACTCTGCTGCTCGAGTCCTCACTAAGACCAAAAAAGTGGACCACATCAGTCCAGCTCTGAGGTCTTTACACTGGCTGCCTGTCCGTCAGAGGATAGACTTTAAAGTTCTGATGCTGGCCTATAAAGCTCTGAATGGTTTAGGACCAAAATACATCAATGACCTCCTGACCCAGTATGAACCATCCAGATCCCTCAGGTCATCTGGATCCGGTCTTTTATCAGTTCCCAGAGTCAGAACCAGACACGGAGAAGCTGCATTCAGCTTTTATGCTCCTTATATCTGGAACAAACTCCCAGAAAGCCTCAGATCAGCTGAAACACTCAGTTTATTTAAATCCAGGTTGAAGACTCACCTGTTCTCAGCTGCATTTGAATAAAGCACCAAATCCACACTTTAAGCTTAAATTTCAAAACTTACATTTAACTACTGATTTTATCTACTGTTCTGATTTTATCTGTTTTGATTTTATATACTGTTGTTTGTTTGTTTGTTTGTTAATTAGTTAGTTAGTTTATTTGCTTGTTTTAATCAATTTTAAATCATGCTTTTTATTTGTTCTTGTTTCTAATGTCTCTGTAAAGCACTTTGAATCACCTTGTTGTTGAATTGTGCTATACAAATAAACTTGCCTTGCCTTGCCTTGCCTAAAAATAAAGTTGGTTTCCTAATTCTGAGGAAAGGTCAAAACTACTCAGTCAACACATTCAGAAAGTCTGCTCATAAAATGTTACTACTTTGCACCACTTTTTTACACAAAATCAAATTAAATCTTCACACTTTTAATTACTCTGATTATTTGTGAATTTGTATCCATCTAAACCTAAATAAGCTACACTGAAAGGAAAAAAAGATTCTTTACTCTCGATAAACATGAAGCAATAATTCTGAGTCAGATGCAAATGCAAAGGTTTATTCATTCAAATAACGAATCACTGAGGGATGATGTGCTTGGTATAAACTGGATATCGATTAAGTAAATTTCTTTAAATGTAACATTTTATATTGTATTTTGAGCAGATTTTTTTTTATTATTTCAGTGTGTGATATATGTGAATCTCCTGAATTTGAGTTGAATTGTTCAGTACCTAAGTAGAGCAAAACAAGGGTGAGCTGACAATTGTAGAGCCAAAGAAAAACCAATTATATCATAAAAAACTTTAAGTAGTGGAAACTTTTGGGTATTTTAGTGCGGCTACTTCTTGAATTTTAACACACAATATTCTTGGCAGTGCAGGTTTTATTATAAAGTATCCTAGCTGCCCTAGACTGTAGAACACATACATTTGGATACTGACTTTGATATAATTCAGTTATTGTGTTTTGTTGTGTGGAAAGAACTTCTAACATAAGGAGGTTTTGCAAGTTCTCTCATTCAGCAGGGAACGTTAAAAAAGATTGACTCTTACCAATTTGGCATTTCAGAAGCTATTATACTCCAGATTAAAGCATTTTTTTCATGCTTTTGTTTTCTAATTTGGTTATATCATTATTTATTCAATAGAGTTTGTCCATTATTTATAGTTTTTCATTATTTTTGAAAAGGTAAGATAAAAACAATATTTATTTATTTATCTGTTTAACATTCAGTTTAATGGTGTCTGTTGAAAGTTGTTTTGTGTTTTTTTTTTTTTCCTCGTGTGTGTATGTATCTATAATAGAAGGGAACAGTTGACAAGCAGATATTCCAGCCCGCACCTCAAAAATAACCTTGCTTTCTAAGATACAGAAAAATGTAGTTTGTGCTGTTATGGGGTTGCAAGTTCTTATTGCCAGGGTTGATTTTGTGTTTTACGGACTCTGACCTCTGATCTGTTATTTAGCATTCTCTGCTTTTGATCATAATCTGAGTTTTGTTGTTTGGAGTTTTTTGTCTCTATTCTTGTAACGCTTCCTTGTTTAGTTTTTTTTTCTTACAGCTTTTGTTACCTGGTTTTCTGTTAGATCAGTATTGTTTTGACCCTGGTGTTTTACTCTAGCCTTCCCAGGATGGAAAAGCTAGACAAAGGCTTCCTTTTGTGACTTGATAAGCCTTTGCCTCAGTTAGTGATTCCCTGTTTAGTTACTTCCTGTTTGATTTTGGTACTCTGTTTTTGCTGACACCTTGTATTTAATTTTACTTCCTCCCTGTCGTTTCAGCCACGAATCCCACCAGCTACCTCTCCCCTAATTATTTTGTGTCCATGTTGTTTGAGCCTCTCCTTATCATGTTGTCCACATTTCCTAAGCATATTCTGGATGTTTGGCTTCCTTGTTATCTTCTTGATTGTGAACTTTGTGACTTTGTCATTTTTTAATTTAATTTAATTTCTGCTTTTTTTGGACCATGAAGTATTAAAGCTTGTTAAAACTTTATCTCTACCTCAAGAGTCCCACATATGTCAAACTTTGTCGTTTACACAGAATTCTGGACATTTAATGCTGGCACTGTTAATAATAATATGTACATCAAATGCAAGAAAAGGACTTACTAGTTCTAAAATGCCCAGATGGGACACTATTTGGACTAAATTGGGCCAGCTACACATGACACATTACAGTAGTTTTATTACAACCCTGTATGCATTACAACCCTGATGTTGGATGAGAGAGTCTGGCTTTCAGCCACCATTCATTCCAAAGGAGATCAGGGCCAGTCAAATTCTTCTATAGCAAATTCATCCAACAGAGCCATAATACACCTTGCTTTCATCATGTCCAAACGGGCTTTCTCAAGCTGAAGCATTTAGATTTCGCTTCTCTGGAACTAAAAAGGAGGCTCTCAGGTTCAAGCCCACAACATTTCCCCCCAAAATTTAACTGGCACAGTGGAGAGAGACAGGTAATGTTATCCTGGCATTTCAAAAACTCAGATTTATCCATCAAACTGTCAGGTAGAGAAGCATGAGTCGTCACTCCACAGGACAAGTTTCCACGGTTGCAGAGTCCAGCGGAGACATGCTTTACACCGCTCCATTCAAAGCTTGTCAGTCTTCTTGGTGATGTAAGGCTTGAAGGCAGCTACTCCGACATTAAAAGCCATGCCACACCTGGCTCACAGTTTTTGTGCTGATGTTAATGATGATGTTTACTCACTATGAAGCTCATCCCTCGGTGACCCCTCTTTGTAACTTTACTGCCTGAGTTGCTGTGGTTTCTAAACACTTACTCCTTTGCAATAACACCACTTACATTTGATGATGGAATATCTAGTAGGGTAGAAATTTCACAAGCTAACTTGTTGCATCAGTGGCATCCTATTAAAGTAACATGCTCAAATTTATTTAAGTCTTTAGAATGACCCATTATGTCTTAGTCATCAAATTTGGCATTCTGAGTAAGAGATGTGGTCCAATACTTTTGTCCATATTGTTTTTTTCGTTACCGCAAAAATTTTGTCTTTGTCTTTGTACTTTATTTTTTAAAATTCTTGACGTATAATTCATTTATCCTTTACTTTAAGGCTGCTAGTTTTTACTTCCTTGTTCCACAGCACAAGTAGAACAGCTCCCAATACTTACAAGGGAGTAAGGATCTTAGGAACCAGCAAGTATTTTTAGCTACCGAAAACACCCTGAATTTAGAAGAACTATGGGGTGAATGTTCAGAAATTACACCATGAGTCAAGGAACATATAAGCAAATATGTCCTCTTCTTTTACTTTAACAGAGCCTTTCCATGAAATCTATTTTTGCTTGTTGCTATATTGAAGACGAATATTAAGTAGACTTTGCACAGAGTAAGATCTAAAAGACTGGGGGATGATAACCATTCCTTTCTGCTCTGCTTACAGTGAAATCGAAAGCTTTAAAATCTGTACAGGAAACAATTTTTTTTTGTTAAACTGCTTCAGAGTTATCAGTACAGGTCTATGTTAAGTACTACCATAAAAGACTGTAAGACACTGCAGTGAAGGCAAATTGAAGCATTTTATTTGAGAGTTTGTAGTTCCAGTCAGGATTAACAGGTCAAACAAGCACATCTCAGTCTCACACTCAGGAAAACTGTCTCACTGGAGTTACTATAATTATCAACAAAATGTCAATACTCTGAGCCTCAGTATTTAAAGCTAATGCTGTGAGTACTGGACTGGGGTAGGGTTTCTTTGGGGGGGCTGCTATAAATATTGCATGGAGGACGGATGAAGGGAATAAAAATGTCCTTTTTTCCCTTTTTTTTATTAAGAAAAATGCACTTCACGAGGAGAGCAAGCCACGTGTCATATAAATACGGTCGGACTGTGCTTCCAGTATTGTAGTGTCTGCAGGATTTAAAGTATCACGTGACTTTTCGTGTGCTAAGCTCTGGCAGAACATCACAGATTAGTGTTGCACGAAACGACTTACTACAACACATCTGTACTGTAACACAGCCAAAACGGTGTTTTTGTTTTTGTTCTCTTTTAAAGTCCGATTCACATTAAAGATCAACGCGTTATGCAGCATATTCACACTGGCCCAGTAACTAACAGTGAGTCAGACACCTGGGGGATTCTGTTCAGCTTGAATAATTAATTCCTGTTTAGTAGAAGAAACGCTTGTGTGGTGAGATTTCCTGACAAGGGATGCCAGCACGCGCTGTAACAATTAATTTGTGTAGCTTCAGAGAGGTCGCTCCGTGTTGCAACCCCACCCTTCGACAGCACACGGCATTTTACACCCGCTGTTCTGCATCCCGTGCGCGGCCCGTGCACTTCATAATGTTCCCCATTTCAGTCAGTGACAATATCAGAGAAATCCGGTGGCAGCCATCTTAGGTGTGCCACTGCGTGAAGTTATGAGGGGCTACACTAAACGCGGAGCCGCGCGCGCTTCAGACTCGGATCTTTGCTTAGAGTGCGAGTTCAGGACCACGGCCAGCTCCGGTCGACCGGGTTGGCAGGAAGGAAGAGGCCATCTCCCGCTTTCACCGAAAAAAAAGGAAAGGGGGAGGGAAAAAGCCGATCTCGTCCCCTCACAATCCCTACACTACAATCCCTCCACCCCTCCTCTCCGACTCTTCTCACCTCCCCCTCTCACATCCGCAGCAGCGACTGGCCAATAAAATACCGAAAATACGTAAGCACCGACGAGTGCTCGGCGCAGGCGGAGAATGGTCAGTGTGAAGCAGACTATAGCTCTTCCAGCATTACTCGTATACAGCTGACATCCCTCAGCCAGCGAGTACAACCAGGGCCTATCCCTAACTCGACTTCAGGCACATCCTGCATTATATCTATGCACGGGTAAGACAGCGGCTCGGCCATCATCTGGGGATATATACATATATATATATATTTAAAACAATTAAAAAAAACCCCAAACAAACTCAGTTAGTAGGTTCGGATTTCTGTATAGGCGCACCACTTCTAGTGCAAGATGTTAGATCCGTCGTCCAGCGAGGAGGAATCTGATGGGATAGTGGAGGAGGAAAGCAAAGAGGCAATGGCTCCTCAGGCCGGATCCCGCATCTCCCCGAGCAGGACCAGCGAGAGCTCGGGTGGACTAGCGCCCAGCAGCAGCCGCAGCAGTGCCCGTCCTACTAGCCCGAGCCCCTCGGCCGTCAGCGAGGAGAAGGAGGATCTGGAGAAGCTGCACAGAGAGGAAGAAGACCGCAAAAAGAAGCTGCAGCTATATGTTTTTGTCATGCGATGCATCGCTTACCCGTTCAATGCAAAACAGCCCACAGATATGGCAAGGCGGCAGCAGAAGGTAAGAGCACCCGGTGCAAAGGCATAACTGATAGCCACATGATGACGAAATACCTCCTTTCATATCGCAGATGTTGTCATTGATGACCTACATAAACCAGAGTACAGGTCTGGCCACTAGGCCCTATCCGAAAGCGCATGGAGACAGCAAGGTGCCAGTGAAAGCACCGTTTGTTTGTTTGACGCAAAATGTTGAATTCATGGAGCATGACAGGAGCATATAAAGGTGCTTCGAGCTTCTGGTAGTGAAGGGGACTCGTGGTGCTGCAGAGCTGCAGGCTGAGTGCAGTCCATGTTCCTCCAGCACTCTAGCTCGTAGATGAAAGCAGCCCTACAGCCCAGCAAGCCCATTAAGTGAAAGGGCGTTCAGGAGATGGTGGATGGCAAGTCACAACAGGACAGTGTCATTGCCCTTGTTGGCCTACATTTTTACCGAACTCCCGATGTCAATTAGATATGCAGCTGTATATTGCTCTGTCCTGCCTGCTTGGCGGATACCCAATCCCAACCCGTTTGCGCCATCACTTATCCCGTCAATTTGGCCTCCCAAGGTGACTTTTAGGCACAGACCTCTTGAGGAGGGTAGCTTAATGGCCTCTCTTCTCTGAAGATGAGCTTTGCTCCTCTCAGTGGCCTGTAGAAAATTAATTGCATTAAAACATTTTCAACATTGACACATTTTTAACCTTTTACTATTTATTATTATTATTATTATTATTATTATTATTATTATTATTATTATTATTATTATTATTATTATTTTAACAGGACATTTATCTTATAAGATTTATATACCTTAGCTACTGTAAAGGACAGGGCCAACACCCTGGCTTCTGCTATGTTGGTCCACTGATGTTGATGCCAGTTTTGGGTCATGCTGTCCTTACTGTCAAAGTCACCATGCACAGGCCTACTGTGCTAAGGGGAACGTTCAACTGATTGTAAGTTAGGATAATGCCCCTTGTATATTTCCTTTGCTGTATGCAGACTATCTGTTTGACTGACCTGTCAGTTATGAATTAAGAAGCCTCTGTATGGATCAGCATGTTTTATATAGAACTGCTTGAATACTGAAACCTTGTCATCACATTGCATGACAGTATCAGGTTCCTAAATCTCTCCTCAGAAGGAAGAAGTTCTTTGTTACTCACTGTGGTCAGGAGGCTTTCAGAAGAGTCATTCATTTTGGTCGCTCATTCATTTTAACACCATGAATACTACTATGGAAATATGCATTTATAAGTGCTGCTTTCATTTAACATGCAGACAACTTGTCTTCCTCTGGTCACTGTTAAGCCATATGGTCTGAATTTTCTGCTGACTCATGCACAAGTCCATGTAGGAGGCATAAACTGCAGTGTTTCCGTCCATTTGTTTGTTTGTAGTCTGTTGAGCGTAGGTTACTGATAGTCTAATGCACGCCTAGTAATGCACTTTCATATCTGGTTGCTCAGGCAGCCACAATTCTCAGTTGTGGGTGAGTGAATATCCGAACAAACAATCAAACCAGGAACTCAGAGTGTGTCTGTCTGCCCACAGTCTAGCTGGTGTTTCTGATTTGATCCAAACATGGATAAAAATCACACATTAAAATAATTGAAAAAAAAAAATCTCAATTTTAGGCACAGTGAATTGGTTCAATCCAATCACTTGATGAGCATGGCTTATAACACAGAACTGTTAACAAAATGGTGAGCACCAACATCTACGTTGATTATTTTGAGGCAGTTGTGTGCATTTATAACATCATGGAGTTAGACAGTAGTCATCAGTTCACTGTCTTTTAATTATATTTCTGTCTTGGGTGGATATGGAGAAATAATTTATCACACAAAAAGAATATTTAACATTTGTCTAATTACATTTCTATGGATTCATCTTAGCCATGAACCTCATGTGAATGTGGGCTCCTCAGATGTCCATAGACATAATTTATTAAGGTAATTCCTCACAGTGTTGGCAGCACAATCTAATATGTGCCCTATTACAATTTTAGCTATTATAGATTAGTCACAGAAAAATGATGAAGCAATTTCTGTAATGAAAAGACTTAAAGGCCTCAGCAAAACATGTGGAGCAGCTCCATGATAATCCGTTATTAGAAGCTCTGGCACACAAACAGCAGTGATGGGCTATCACAGAGAAACAGGCCAGGCTGTAGACTGTGCAAGCTCCACTGCTGCTTCTTGAAATATGTTGCCATAACCTTGTGGAAGATAAGCCAACAGGGCAGGAACAGGAAGGTGACTCTTTTTCAGGGTATAAAAAGTAAATCTTACAGTACAGTCTGAACAACGTCTTAAAAAAACAGCAGTTTGTTCCTGCTCACTGCTAGCTTGGGTGTATGTGCATGACTGAGTGGTAACACATGTGTTTGCTTAAAAGGCTAAGTATCTTGTGACCCACACAGCGAATGTGTTGAGTATTGAGGTTACAGACAGATTGCGTTGGTACAATTTATGAAATTTTAGCATCATTGTGATGGTCCCAGAGGGCAAAAACCTCTTTCATTCAATGGGAATAAACTGCACACACAGAGGAGTTAAATAAATAAAATACAAAATACCAAATTTCCCCTTGTGGGACAATTAAAGGATTATTCTATTCTATTCTATTCTATTCTATTCTATTCTATTCTAAAGACATGTTGGCAATACAGTAAAATCACAATTTTGCATTTTGTTTTCAAAGTATAATGCAAAAAGAAATGTATAGGTTTAGAAAAATATGACTGTTTTTAATGGCTAGCAATGTTGATCTGATGGTTGTCAGCTTGTTTGGTTGGTCAGTTTGACTTTATTCAGAAAATGTAAATATTATGTAACAAGTGTTTGGTATTTAATTGGACTGCCACTAAATGTTTGTTAAAGGAACACCTACCAAATGTGTCAATGAGAGCTTAACTTGTTGATGTGTACAGCTCAAAGCACAAGAAACAAGCAGGAATGAAATTCTGCTTTGATTCAAAAATGTAGCCAAGGAGAATAAAATGTTTGCAGTCTGATTAATCAAACCAAGACCATTTGCTTTTATAGATCGCAGTTTATGTTGATTTTCCAAAGTGAGTAACTGTCCATGTCAGAATTACAAAGTGTGATTCCCTTGAAGATAATCTGACCTAATCAGTTCATCTGCCAGCAGGTTCACTTAATAGAGTTCCTTCTGGCTCAGCATTTTAATACTATACAGTATGCCATTTATACTGTGAGGGAGAGGGGCTGTGAATTGTACAGCAGGGTTTGTGATGTGAATTTGAATTAGACTGAAGTGCAAACCGATGTTTGCCACACAGGTGTTTGCAGAGAACTGTGGGAGTTCCACTGTGAACAACTTTTCAATGAGTGAAAAAGATGATTGTAACGTTGCACTTGGCTCACAGATTGCAGATCTGTCTAAATGAACATCTAATTTTTTTCATTGGTGCTTTTGAACAAAAGCATCAATTTTGCCCCTTTCAGTTTATATTTCTCAGTGTTTCATTTTCGTTTCGATTGTTATCATTTCTGAGGTTTAATCTTTCATTTGTTTAGGGGCCAGACTGAATATGTTAAGAATTGGTATAACAACGCAAACACTTTGTGAAAGCAGTTGATTTACTGCCATGCAGACGTTCCTGTATTAATAGCAGCTGCTGTTAGCTGTGTAAATACAAATTATATACAATTTCAGCTGCTATTTGTTTCTTTAAAGTATGGTAATGTTTTATTTTTGTTAACTAAATCCACTTAATCACACTGACTTTCAGTTTTTAGTTTACTCTAACTTTGGCAAAAGACAGGAGATTATCAATATCGAAACAATAACACTGGTAGCGGTCAGGGTGTTTGCATAGACATTCAATGTTTATCATTGCTATTGACAGCTGCTACATTTGTTTATTGGATAATTATTGTAATATTCACGATTCAAGTGACTACTGCACGGTTTTAAAAACTGCACTGTGTAGTGTGCATTCATCTCTTTACTCAGTGGCATGTATATTGCCCCTATTGCCTTCTATTTCTACCAAAAGACACCAGATTATCTGAATGGTGAATATGTAGATATAAACAACTCAGAGTGAACTGACAAACCTCAATATATTCATAAGACATTCAGTCATATGTGCAAAACACAGTGGCACTAAATGGAGAGCTGAAGTATGGCACTGAAATCATTTGCATTATTATGTAAGATCGCTGAATGGTGTTCTGCTTGAAATTAAAAAAAGACATCCTTCGACAATAAAAGAAGCTTCGCTGTCAATGGCAAAGTCAAGCATTGAGCTGAAAATAAAACATGTCAGTCAGCGCTTGAGAGCTGATAATAGGAAAAATTGTTCTCTCCCATTAAGCAGCAGTCTTGGTAGGATGTTTTAGCACCGCTAGTATAGGAGAATAAAGGTGTTTATTGACGGTGCGGATAAGCAAGTGAATTCAGAAGGGGTGACAGCTGAAAAGCAGCAGGCGAAATACCCCCTCACCCACGATCTGTGCAGCCACGTGTAAATTATCACAGCTTCTCAAATTAAACATCCTCTCTATGGGGACATAACGAAGGAGGGAAGCTTAGATCTTATTTGTCAGAATACTAACAATGTCTTTTCCTAACAGCGCTGTACTTTGAAGGCAAGAAATAGGGATCAAATTGAATAATATGTGCTCTAGTAATAATCCAACATTTTGGTGTGATGCTCACATGACATGTGCCATGTGCTCAAAAAACAGGCTACCAAAATGCAAGTGTTAGAGCACAGAGTCCTGGCATGTAAATGCATGGGAGTTTAAAGCTGGTATGGATGGCATCATGTGAGGGATTATTCCACATAGGTGGGAAGACGTGAGCGTGATCTGGCTTAAAAGCAATATCCCACGTAGTATTTTATCTCCTTCAATGGCTCTCAAAATACAGGATGTGCTTGTTAATTATAGTCTCGTGTGTCCTCACCCGGGCTATGAATTCTTGTTGGCCTTTCAAAGCAACAGATACATTTGTGCCAACGAATGTTAACCATCAGTGTGATGTGAGGCAAGATTTGTCTGGCTGAGAATAGCTGCTGTGTCCCAACACTGCATTCATGCATGGAGACAAATTAAGCAGGATTGTTTAATTGCTGCATAAGTTTTCATTCCTGCTCCCAGTATTGCACATTCGCCTCACTGGAAAAAACTAGTGCAAAAATAAGGGTCGGCTTATTGAGAGAAGACCAAACATTAGCAATTCTAAAGCGGCATTTCATTTATCATTTTTACTGGTATACAAGTTTTTTTTTTTACTGAGCTTACCATAATTAAAACTGCTACTGCTTTAGTTTTATGTATTTAATCATTTTGGTCTATAATAAGCAAAAAGCAGGGCAAAGCTGTATTTATTCAATGTATTCTCATGTAAGTTCACAACAACAGGCACAAGCTCACTTTTTATCAGTCAGAAAATTTGACTTTGAAGTTATTTTTGTTTACATTTTTGTTTGAAAATTGATTAATGATCAACGAAATGCTGAAATGTTCCCATTTGCTGTTACATCAGTTGACTATGTGATTAATCAACAAACTGTCTGAGCCCTGATCAACATGCTTCCTGTAAGCAAAGACCATTTTATTGGAAGTGTAGTGGAAGAAAACAGCAGGGATCCATTTGTACTTTGTGCCAAATGTTGACATTTACACTGCAGCAGTTGCAGCATTTATAATGCCTGTCAAACTTTGCAGAGATGGAGAATTCATTCTGAGATTGGTAGCCTGCTAGAGCGAGATCAAAACAGGTCTGCACGTTTGACAAAACACTCCTTTAACCTTGAAAACGTGCAAGGTTAAAGGGCTATTCATAATGACATGTGCATTGCCTAGTCACGCCTATAAGTGTGTCATGTAAAGGAAAGCAAATCGAAACTAAATCAGCTATTGTAACATCTTCCTATTTCTGGCTATAATCGCATACTTTTTTCTTATACTGTAATTGTGACATAATTACAAGACAGTTGTCTCATAATTATGGGACTCTGATTATGCGTTATGGAAGTTATAATCACTCTAAGAGAACTTTTGTGAGTCTTTTGATGGATACTATGTGCGGCTGCATGTCATCACACTTTCTGATCATTGTTGAGTCCCCTAAGAGAACTCAGGCGGCTGTTGGTGGTTATTTAGGGCTCAAGAGTTTGTTGGTGCAAATGTGTGCTGTTATGCTGAACCCTGTGTAACATTGCTTCAAAGGGAAAATTACACAGGTATGAGTAAAAAGGACAACAAGGAGAGATACTGAGAGAGAGATTACTAGTGGTGATTTTCCACATTAAAGACAGAAGAGCTATAGCAGGGCCATTACTGCACCTCTCCTATGAGTCTCTCTTTCCCACTCTCCACTGAGGCACAAAGAGCACAAACAGCAGCCTGGAGCAGGCATGAGGCGGTATGTCAGGTAGATACTCTGAGTTTATTGTCACATGTTCATGCAACCAGTGCTTTAATGGTTCCCTCCTTAACGAAGCTCAAACTTTATACTCTTTCAGAGGCATTCTTCTGTGATATTGATGTAAAGTAACACAGGGGGTGTCATCAAGCAGTAAGACAACATAAAAAACAGACTTAAACATAGTGAGAAACTGTTAAAACATCTCTCAGGACATGGATTAACGCTGAGTCTACAACCTTTTATTGGTGAAGACTGTTAAGCCTTCCCAGCCAATAAATATTGGATGCGCGTTGATCTTTCCTATCACTAATTCTACAAAAGTTTTTCAAAAGCCTGATTAATTCAGTCTGTGTGATCTTTTTTTTCAACACATCTCGTGCCGCTTTCTATTGGTGAAAACCCACAAAACAAACCTTATTGAACATCAAACAAGACTCTTGTGAGATAATCACCTTTGAAAGCTAAAAGGAGGGAACGAAGAGAGAAAGTCGGAGAAATTACAAAGGAAGACAGTAAGTGATTTGTGATGGGAGGGTGGTTGCAGACTCTTAATGAGAGTAATGCACCAGGAATGGAGTTACTGATTCACAGTCAGCTTCGTGTGCTCTACGGTATAAAGTAATGCAGTGGTACTGCAGTGTGTAGCCCTTTAATACAAAACTGTCATGGTTGCGGCTGTGTGCAGGCAGGATGAGGACCCAAACGCAAGCTCACAGAGGCAGGAATGAACTCAAAACACAGCTTTATTGCTGGAGAGAAAAACTATACAGACTAAACTGGAAACTATAACATATTACACAGAGAAACACACAGCCATGAATGAGGGAGATCGCAACACTGACACAGGGAAACGCAGGTCTTAAATACACTGGGAAATAATGAGGGGAATGAGACACAGAAGGGGAGCACAGCTGGGAGAAATCGGACATAACAAGACCCAAGGGAAGCGAAACTCAATACATTCATGTAGGACACAGACCTTCAAAGTAAAACAGGAAATGTAACATAGACGCAGACTTGACTAGGGGAGACAGAGCAACTAAGAAACACAGAGAACAATAACAGCGGCTAACTAAATACTCAGAAAACTAAAGAGAATACAAGAAAGCCAAACTAAGACACTAGACTAAAGAATAAACTGGGGCAAGAAAGAGAACTACGATCATAATACAAAAACTCAGAGACACAAGAAACTCAAAACACTGGGTCACCGACCCAGGACCGTGACAAAAACAAAGAAAAAACAATATCAAATCTTTGCTTAATTGCCTATTTGTGTTAACATATTTGTGTTTGTGTATTTTAAGTTCTGGGAGCATGCTCCAAAGTCACTTTCTTCCAGTTTCCAATTTAACTATAGATTTAGTTCAGGCCTCCGTCATTCGTTTCTCCAAAATTCAACAGAATCTGTGGCTCTTGTTTATCATATTTCGTACGTACATTACCACACATTTCTAAAGTGATCGAGGAGTACAACACATGTGCATTTAATTACAGGTCAACAGATGAATTTCATCAAAATCTGTCAAAGAGAATTTGAGTTTGGTGTTCTTAATTTGTGAGTGTTCATATTCATGTGGTTTTACGTTCGCTTCTGCTAAGCGATTATTTTCATCAAGCGAATGAGCAAAATGAAGAACCAGCAGAACAGACTGCTGCCTGTGAGATGGTGGTGTGTGGTAATGGATGACACTTACTAGAAGGGGCTTTGCTGGTTGTGAAAACAGTGTTTTTCTGAATATATCAGCAGCTCCACAGCTCCCGAATATGACAACACCGTGAAGGCTAGTTATACAGAACCGGAGCCTCTTGTTTTATCCCTGTTTGCTGTGTGTCAGGCTCTGTCTGTGGAGTCTGCACCTGGCTGTTTGCTAACCCAGCGGAGTGGTATTTACTCACACAATGCTGTGTGTGCATGTGACTTCAGAACAAATCTACGAGTGCATGTCTGGTTCCAGGATAATAGCTTGTGGATGTGTCTTTGTATAATTGTAGTTTTGTGACCATAGTCGCTACGCAGTGTTGGTGTTTTGTGTTTGATGAAGCCTGCTGTTGGTAGATTTTGTGCAGCTGTCATACAGTACTTGCTCCTGTACCCTTGTTTGCTGTTTACTCAGATGTGGGCTGGTGGTGTCATCTACAACATGAATAACCTTGTCTGGTGATAGCAGCCACTGATAACATATTTGCTAAAAACCAAGCATTGAGACAGGGCAAACAGCGGCAAACAATAGAACTGAGTTTATATAACACCCTTTCTCCAATTTTTACATTAGATTTCACAAATGTAAAGTTTACATTTTTTTTTATCTCTATTGATATACAGATGTGTAATTGTATGTTTTCTTTTTAAATATTTTATTTCGTTTTAATGAATCGATTACACATCTGTTTTACTTCTGCCCAACACAGAAAACTGTTCATTTATTTTGCTGCCATTTAATTTGGGAAAGCAGCCTAATTTAACTTCCCCCTCCCCTGACATTATATAACTTTAAGGAGCTCAAGTGTGAGTCAGCAAAGCAAAGTCCTTATCGTGCTAAACTACACAAGCTACAGTACAGTGCACCACATTCAATTAGCTAATTACTCCACCGCAGACAGTGGATACAGTATACATCACAAGCTGATGACATGTTGATTCAGTCAAAGAGATACAAATATCTATATGAATCCAATCATAATGTACTGTGTACTGAAAATTTACTGTGAATCAGGTGTTATCCAACTTACTGTACTTCAGATTACATTCAGGATCTCGGATACAACATTTAATCTCAACAATGTCCATTGTTTTAGTTTTGCACATATTTATAAAACCTTAAATTAATTTACACTTCCCTTTGATGGTTTAAGATTAGATCTCATACATTTAGAGTAGTACAGGTACTTTTTTTTTTTTCAATTTTAAATATCGTGCAAAAATGGCAACTACAGTTGAGGTCATTTGCTACCATTAGATGTTCAGTTTTCTAAATGTAAAATGTCCTGATTAGAATGCATGTTGATCACAGTTTTTAAGATAAAACCAATGTACACGAAGAATCAAAAACAGAAAGACTGGGTTTTTTAATCTGTTTTTATTGCAATTTTTGAAAGTGGTTTTGAGCAAGATTTTTCCAGATTTTCTGAAGATCTTTTTGACAGCTTTTCTCTTATTTATTTATCAGTTTTAGAGAACTTTTGTTTGTTTGATAAGCCGTTTCACTCTGAGCTATGAATTATTCAAACATAACAAAAGCACCAAACTCAAAGGAAGAACCAGTATTGTGTCTACGCATAACAGACAACTGAAATACAACAACTTAGCACTTAGTTTCTAGCAACCTGTCACAAAAACATATAATTTGCTCTGATTTCCTGAGTTGAATCTATGGAAAATGCCAAAGATAACACAGTTCAATAGTTTTACAACAACAACAAGGTCAGTCCCAAAGAGTGATTAGCTGAAAAATTGTCGTATCCCAGCATCATGCACAGTATCCTTAAAAGTTTAAGGAAAATGGAAAACTGGTAGACAAAAGATGAAAAAGTTATGTACAGCAGAGGCACACTTTCTAAAAGTTGTGTCTTTCAACAAAAGAAAGGAAAATCCAGCAAAGACCTGACATAGGACCTGAGAAATGCATCTGGGTCTTTAGCTGAGACATCTACTGTTCACTGGAGCCTCATCAGAAATGGTCTCAGTGGAAGGACAGCTGTTCTTGACAGCCACAGGAAGGGAAACTATGAAAAAAATGGACTGGACTGGAAATCAGTGGGCTGATGGACTGATGAATCCAGTTTTTTTGGCTTAAATCATTATTAACACATTTGGAGGAGGTATAACAGTGACCGTCTACAGTCATCCTTAAAACACGGTGGAGGCTCTGTCATGACTTTAAGTCAGTGGTTCTGCAGATCTGGATCTGGTCAAAAATATAAATACAGAAAAGTGTGGTTCCATAGTGTAGTGGTTTACGCTGACTCAAAATGCCTTGGGGACTGCGTCAGGAACAGCATCCAGCATAAATCTGCTAAAACAAGCATGCGCTCTGAGAGAAGCCAAAAGTAAATTTACGAACACAGAAAGGCACCCTCAGAATTTGGTCCATCATGTAATGCCATTGGAGAGCATCTGATTAGCAACAAACACAATGGCATTGCAATACAAGCATAGCTGGATAAAAAACATCAACAGCAACAGAAACAATGGATCACAACCAATCAAGGATCGGCCTCCGCAGAGCCTCAACATTATTGAAGCAGTGTGGAATCATCTTGACAGAGAGCAAAGGGGAGCCAAATTCCCCCAAAAAAGAGCTTTGAGTGACCGGGAGAACTATTCATAAGGACTCGTTAAAAGAATGACAAGAAAGCTTCTCTAAGAGGGTTCAGGCTGTGTTGAAGAATAAAGTAAGCCATACCGAATATTGACTTTCAAGATCATTAGTATAGCACAACCCTTGCATTATTTGATATACTGTATTTCTGATGCAGTAAATCAGAGCGCATTTTTACCATTTTCCTTGTAAAGGCTTTGACCCCATCATGATGTACAAAACCAAAACAGTGTACAAATGAAAAATTAACGTCCTAATTCCAAATAACAAAAACAAAGAGTTATTTCACAGCAAATGCAGAGACCCCGACTCAGACTGTGGCAAAATAGAAACATACCAACAGAAGAACAGAAAATTACTCCATAAGCTCACTGAAGAATGACTAAAGGTCACTGATGTTTTACAAGACATGCGCCTGAGGGAACTTAGTACCGCGAATCTCTGTTAGAGACTCAGTGGGCATTTAGATACAAACTGAAATTATGCAAAGTTAAAGTAGACGGACTTTCTAGCACACAGTAACAAAGAATATTCCCTAGAAAAATTAGCAGGGAATTAGGGAATTTATCAGCGCTAATCCTTCATCGTGGCCAGTGCCCTATCTTGTGACGTAAATCTGCTTTTGGTCATACAAAGTTGAAATACTGAATTTATTGAAGTTTTATGCAACCTAACTATCATCCACATGGCCGAAGTGAAATATTTACTCTCAGTTTAAACTGCAATGAAGCTGCTGTACATGTGCATGGCTCCTCTATTGATATGTGAACGGTGATTAATACCAATGCCCACTTCATTGCCAGCGAATGAATCACTGGGTAACACTGCAATCTTGATAAGAGCCACAGAGAAGAATCAATATGACCAAAGCAGCAAAGTATGTCTTGGGAGTCTGGCAATACTGATGAAAATGCAGGCATTTTCTTTCATCCATTAACACAGCACGGTTCTCCAATGAGGGAATAAATGAAAGCACAAAAAACTCCAAATACTTCCAGTAGTCAAGCTGTGATTCAGCTTTCTCCCCACATATGCAAACTTGAATGGAGTTAGTAGCTTATTATGTTGTCACATGATCTCAGATCAGCCCGAAGAAACTGTCAGTGGAAGAACTATTAGCTTTGACCTTTCAAGGTAAAATCTTCAAGTAAAACACAAATGTGCTCTCCCACTGTTCCAATCACAATATCCCATCTTTTTGTCATTTTTACTCCGGTACCTTTTTAAATGTTATATTTGAAAAGAAATATCTCACATTCATATCATGTTATTGAGGACAGAAACAGTGAGGTTTTCTGTATTTCATTTTAATTACTGAAAGAACAGATTAATTATTGAAAGAGCTGCCTGATTCATTTTCTGCCAGTTGATACCTTGACTAATTGTTTCAGCTGTAATTACAAACGCTCATTAATATCCAGTCATAATGGTCACAAATCTGTTCTGGTCTACACAACACAGACTTTGTGTTGTGCACAAAGTCTGCAGTATAAAGAGTATATATCAGTGCTTGGCTCTATTTATGCAAGCTACACTATGAATGACCTCAGAGCTAGTATTACAAGTGTTAGCTTTGCTAAAACATTTCAGTCAGCCTGATTCATCTTTGTTTTTTGCCTCTTTTGAAAGCTCAGCAGTAAAAAGCATCTCTCAGGATGCATTTTCCTTTCTGTTTGACATATTATTCACATTGCTTTCTTTGCCTGTTTTTGAAAAACATTGTACATCATTACTGAGCATGCGACTTCAGTCTGAAGAGCCACACTCCTGTTTAGAGTTTTATTACACAGAAAGCTGCTTAGGAAATTTCCATCCATCCATTCACTTTCTTAATTGTGCTTCTAGGCTACCTGTAATAGGAGGAGAGGTAGGGTACAACCTAGACAGGTTACTAGTCTATCACAGGACCAACACAGATAAAAAGAAAACTAGAGCCAGTTTAGAATCACCAGGGAACTTAACGTGCATGTCTTTAGACAGTGGGAGGAAGCTATAACCGGTATAAACCTGGTATAAACCCGATATGGATTTATACCAGATACAGGAAGAAAATTCAAACTCTACACAAAAAAGCCAACCAGGACACTGAGGTCAGACTTCTCTGCAGGTATTTCTGAAATGTATAAGAAATGTGTTATTGGGAGGAAATATAAAGGGAATTAAATCTTCGAAATTAAAGTAACTCAGTTTATTATACAAGTGAAAACAGATGTTTTTATCCTCAACCTCACTTTCAGATATGGATAATATCTGACTATGGACAAGTGTGTCAACCCCAGCTCCCGTGTATCCCCATAGACCAGAGCAGTTTGCATACTCGTGTTAATATTAACATCTCTTGCCTTAGGATGTTCCTTAAACGCCATGGTTTATTAAAACACAGCAGGAATTGCCTAGATTTTTCTTTAATCTCACATCTAGCTGTGGGAAACATGAATTAATCTGAAACCTGAAGCAGAGGGGCAGTATCGATCCCCGATGTAGATGTGCCGTTTTATGTTGTAAGTGGAACTTGTTTGGACGTTAAGTGGATGTATCATCCTGAGATCCTCTGTACCACAACAATCGCCTAAAGTAAAAGAGATGTCTTGGTGAAATGATTTGTGATACCTCCAGTTTCAGTCCATATTATTTTTACTGGACAGGTCATCTCATTTTTAACCTCTGGTGATAGTATCGACTGGCTGGGTGTTTGTATTTTGACCTGAATACGTTAAAGCTTTCTAACTCTGGCACTTGGCTCTAATAGTGAATTCTTAGAGGCTATTACTTTCTGAGCACTATCAAACGGGGTTGGGGTAATATGATGGACACACAGATGGTGTTGAAATTGCCTCACAGGCACACGATATGTGGTGCTTTTCCACCTCACTCCTACACCAAAGTCTGTCACTTGCAATGTGCTGCTGAACGCAGGCAGACACACACATTACCAGCAGGTCCCGTATAATAACAGGTTGAACTGTAAGATTGAAGGCACTTATCAGAGGGAGACTGTCAGTCTTGACCTTTAGATTACTGAGTCAGTAACCATGTGTGAAATCAATACATGGACATCAAGACTGTAATGAAGATCGAAACTGGAACAAAAGGAAGTGATGGAGAAAATCTTACTCATGTGCACAGATGTATCTCAGGAAGTTCACAGATAACAAGCACGCCATGTTATGTACTTTAGCTCAGAATAATTTTATTTAACTGATGTTATAACATGTTATAACAAGTTTATAATCTATAGTGAGCCATTCTGTAATGCTACATAGGTCAACATGATGATGTTAAACAATTTTATATTGACTGTAGTTTTGCAATTTAGCGTGCTTTGCTAGCTGCTAATCAGCAAAATTCGAGAGATTGCTGAGACAAATATAGTCAGTAGTTTTGTAGGGGTTTAATATGCAACCATTGCACACCTTTTTAGCTGTGTGTGATTTATTTAGTTTGGCAGATTTCCACTGTTTAGGTTTCAAGTGGGGAAGCCATTAGGCAACGCATTTCATCTATAAGTGATGGTAAAAAAGGAGTATGATTGGCTGTTGTTCAGAGGCACTAGAGGTAATGTGGGTTTAGGATGTAGATGCAAAGCTGGAGCTAGCAAACACTCAGTGTAACATCATAAATCCACTTGCACTTATATTCTGTGGGCTACGACTGAAGGAATGAGTCACAGAATGAGATACAGTTAAATGAAATGAATTTGAATAAGAGGAGATATTTGGTGAAAATGGCGAGAAGCATGCTCGATGCTTGTTCCGTGATTTGTGTGAATCTGACCGAGGTAAACAATGAAAAACTGGCTTTATTATTTGGTTTAAACATTTTTTTCTCATGACACAATCTTTGTTTGTTCTTGCTTCCACAGATTACCAAGCAGCAGCTTCAGCAGACCAAGGATCGCTTCCAGGCCTTCCTCAATGGAGACACACAAATTGTGGCTGATGAGGCATTCATCAACGCTGTGCAGAGTTACTCTGAGGTACTAACAACCTACCCTACGTAGCCATAGCAGCACAATCACAGTAATAACCTTTTCATTCAAGCTCAGGTGCTTAATGCTTCCAAATATGCTGCATTTCGTATGATTCTAAATGTTCACATTTTCACTCTTGTAAAGAAAAGCGCTTTTTGTTGTGTGTGCAGGATATTCCGCATTATTCTCTCTAAAATGTGTAGCTTTCAATCTAAAAAGTCAGAAAAGCACTGCACAGCGCTCTTGCTGTTCCATGTCAAAATGCCTGAATTCTGAGTGGTAAAATGGTGGCTGAAGCTTTTCACTGCACAGATTATGAGTCAGAGCATGTGGTTGACACAGCCATCTTTTCCAAGCTCACTATTCAATCTGCAGATGAAAAAGTCATTACTACAATGCTTACAGGACAAAAGGAATTACATATAGGGGGATGTGTTAAATTAGTGATGGAAAAACAAGCCATTATGAAAAACGTTAATGTGAGACTGGAACCCTCAGGAAGCGCACACACAATTACTCTTTTTGCAGAAGTTAATTAGGAGATAACTGACACAGGCGTGACAGCTGAACAGGAATCTCATTTATTTTGTGATATTTAATATTAATGTGAAATACACAACAAGTGTTCAGAATTAAATATTGAAAACCTGAAAGTGTGCATCCCTCTTGCACTCATATGTAGGGTACAAGATGTCTTATATGGTCATTCAGCCATCATTGGTGTCATAGAAAAATTTATGGTAAACACATTTTCATAAAATAAGGACATATGAATTTCAAAAATAAAATGTCACGAGTAATTTACTGCTGCACTCTGGTGTTTCAGCACAGTAGTCACTGCTTTGAGTCATAATGAATGCTAAGAACAAAATTTGACTGTCAAAATAACAAAGCAGTCATCTTTGATAATTGCTTCACAGTGACAATATTGCCTTGTCTGGATGTCTCCCTGTTAGGCTGTCATTAGCTGCACACAGAATGCCTGTCTTGAGTCACAGCAAATGCATACATGCTCTGATTTTTCACTCCAAAGTTATTATTCAGTTTAATGGTTTTGTTTTGCTGTTGAAGACAGATATTTGCTGTTTGAAGCCAAGAGTGACAGCAGAGCTGCCATATAATTACTGATCAACATTTTTTTTTTAAATCCATTTCCTATTCAGCTGCAACTATTGACACTGGTCTTTCACAATGTAGGTATTTCTTAAGAGTGACCGTGTGGCAAAGATGGTCCAGAGTGGTGGCTTCTCAGCCAACGATTTCAGGGAAGTGTTCAAGAGGCACATCGAGAAGCGCGTGCGCAGCCTTCCGGAGATCGACGGTCTGAGCAAAGAGACGGTGCTCAGCTCCTGGATGGCCAAGTTTGACACCATCTACCGTGGCGATGAGGATCCGCGGAAGGCGCAGCAACGCATGACTGCCAGCGCGGCTTCCGAGCTGATCCTCAGCAAGGACCAACTGTACGAGATGTTTCAGAATATCCTCGGCATCAAAAAATTTGAGCACCAGCTGCTTTATCAAGCCTGCCAGGTAAGGCATCACACCTGTGTGACACATGGCTTTGCTCCTTGACTCAAATACATGCAAATTCTGTCCCAAGTTGGGACATGCCAACCTCTGAGCATGGTCCATCGACTTCTAATTCCTTAATTAGACTAACTGTTTAACATTATGCACAGTGCAAACTGTTACTGTGGTTTATTAGATCCCTCCTTTGTGTTTACTTTAACGCTGCAAGTTTATTTCTTCACCTTTTTTTCCCCCTTTGCAACTATACGCCACAACTTCTCGGTTCTCCTGTCTGTGCTGTGGTTAGAACACAACAACAACAACACACTTTATCCTTATAATACCACAGGCTAGTTGCCTTTTTGCAGGGTGTGAACCGGATAATTTGTTCATAGATTATTAATAATAACAGTGGCACATTTATGACTGTAGGTGCATTTAGAGTTATAAATATTTGTCCCATATGGAACTGTTAGTGCTAGTGTTAAATGGGGATATTATAAAAGCAAATTAGTCTCCTTGACATATATCCCTTGATACCAGACAAGCAATGCTCCATTGTAGTGGAGATATATTGTGATTGCTGGTGGATAAAAGTGGACACTTGGGTGCTTGTGTCAGACATAACTCTCCTTCCCTTGCTGTCTTTACTGCTCACTATGAGAAAGCTAAAAGCACTGCTAATGTTGCCTTTCTTTGCGATTTGGCAGCATTTGGAGGAAACCTCTGAAATGTTCGTATCTGGTCACTAAATAATTTCATTTAGTTCTAATGAACACATCTTATGGGAGGCAGTTTAGTTTTTAAAGCACTTAGCTACTTTGGATCAGGTGTCATTCTACCTTCAGCAGCTGCTAAAATACAAGCAGATGGCATGAGATGCTAGTAAGCTAATTAAATTAGTTTAGTATTATTGAAATGTTTCAGATGGAAACTAACTATATAGGCAGTGTTCTGCATGTGTGTATTGCTTATGAGCAATACATGGCGCTCATATTCAGTGTGTTTTTCCTCCCAAGCCTTTAAAGATGCTTAACCTATTTTTTTATACTCTGGCAGCAGAGCTGATGGTATAGGGTCACAAATTTGCATGCAAAACATGCAATTTCTTCAAACGGAACCTAGCTTGAACAATGCAGATCAAGAATCAACAATTCACCAGTACAAATGAACAAATACAAATACACATGGTGCATAATTGTATTTCTTCACCCTTGCATTGCAGTTGCAGGTAAGTTGGTCATTTACGTGTCTCCTCGTGAGTGAAACAATCTGAATAAGTGCGTTTGTTTTTATATCTGTTTTCACTGTAACTGTTGTTCCAGGTGTTCTTGGCATCTTGTTTCATTTCTTTTGCTGCTGTAATAAATGTATTTGACTGTACTATTGGTGCCTTGGAGCATCTCTCAGTAAGCAACCAGCTGCTGCATACTGCCCTCTACTACACGATAAAATCCGCACTAAAAGGAAATGCAGCAATCCAGTCTGCATGGCTCAGGGCTGCTGGGATTTGATGAAAGGTTTTCATGGATTGGCTGGGATTCAGAGGCCATCATTTTTTAGCTGTTATCACTGGGGATTTATATTTTTTGCACTTGCATTCAACTAGTCAAAGGAAACACTGGTCTATTTCTGTCTCGTGCTAAAGTAAGAGCAGCCCCTGGAAATGACTAACAGACTGATTAGACGTGTACGGCCAGCTGCTGCGCCAGCCAAACTCTGAGCATGGTCTACTGACTAATGGCTGCACATTTATTTATCTGCAGTGACACCAAGCATGACCAAATAACTTAAAAATGTGCTTGGTGTCTACACTGAAAAGTCATAATTAGTCTAATCTATGGTGAAGTCTGTGTCCACTTGTAATTCTTCATATGATAGCGTTTAT
This sequence comes from Rhamphochromis sp. 'chilingali', assembly GCF_963969265.1. NCBI lineage: Eukaryota > Metazoa > Chordata > Actinopteri > Cichliformes > Cichlidae > Rhamphochromis > Rhamphochromis sp. 'chilingali'. The sequence continues at coordinate 25,067,391 of NC_137936.1, read as the reverse complement.
AGAAAAATATGTTTGTATTGGGTTTTTCTTGAGTAAAATAGTAATGTGAGAAACCAGTTTTAAAACGTCTAGGAAAACTTTTCATGTATAAGTGTTGAGAGTTTTGTGAGCATTGGTTAACCTGCGATGGAAGAGCTTTTTACTGCTGTTACAATCACTTTTTGTGTGACCTTATTTGTATGATTGATGGAGTGCTAAGTTATTAGCTAACTTGCTGAAACTTAAGTTTCATCAGTAGACTGTAAACAATAGAACCAGGCACCTACCAATTAGCATTCGGTAGCAAATAAAATACTCAAATTTCACTAACCAAAATTGGAGCACAGACTTTCTTGACGGCTGTCTGTATTTTTGGTCAAATATTTGCAATAAAAATGTTCCAAAAGCCATTAGGACTACAAACAAGGATAAATTTGGTCCAAATTTCATGACTCAAATTAGCTGAGGTGAAGCCAAGAAGACACCTACTGTTAGCAAAGATTAGGCCTTTACAAAATTTGAATTCCTTTTGTAGCCAATATACAGTTGTTGTGATTGTTATGGTTAGCTTTATAGACAAAAATTGCTATGTGTTGTTGTGAAGTTTAACATGGGCACCTAGCATGCAGCTTTATACTTGGATGTTAATTCTACAGGGATGTTATAACTAGGGCTGGGTATCTTCACTGAATTCTAGAATCGATTCGATTCAATTCGATTTGAATCTGGGAAATTTTGCCTCAGACAGTCAGAAATATTATAATTCAGATCAGTACATTTACATATTTTTGTATCTATAAAAAGGAAGCTGACACTTTCCAGACTTTATCAAAGGTGTGAGCGTCACAGCAGATGCCTTTGTGTCAAAGTAGCTGAAGATAAAACACAGAAAAACATGAAGGTGATTCTCCTGGCCTGGGATTTTATAAAAATATTCTGCAGTACATCAAAAACAAAAGAAAACCATTAATCAACATATGAACATTACCTCTGAAGTTACAGCGGTTTTATTAGAGACACAGCGTTTTGCATTTTGTATAATTTTAAAAAGTTTAAATTTGTTCAGAAGCCTATTGAACGGCAGAAATTAGGTTTTCTTTTCGGAAGTAAGTAAAAGGAAAAAAAAACATCGACCGACAGCGCTGTAAATAACGGTAGTCTTGTGCATAACAAGCAAGTGAATAATGCAGAAAACAGATTTCGGGGATAGACGGGAAACTGTTCTTGAAGTACACTGAGAAAGAGAGAGAGAGAGCTGTGCATGAAGTGTGATTTTATCGTGGTAGAAGCAAAACAGTGAAAGTCAGAGGGAATCCATGACGATGTTTATGTGAAGCGCAGTTTGGATCTTCTTTTGCTGCTGGTTCAGTCAATATTGTTTGGAGAGAGATAAAACTAACAGCTTTGGAATCAGCGCAAAAAGGGAGTAAACACAAAGCGCGGACCCGCCGAAACATCAGAATCAGCGAGCTGTCGGCTTTCAGCCCCGACCGTGTCCGTGCCGTCGGGTGAGAAAGGCGACATCTCACTGATTCTGATCCGCAGGTCCGCGCTTTGAGTTTACGTCTTTGTGCAGAAGCCGTGTACCTGCTCTCATTTACTGTTTTAAATGTTTGGTGGTTGTCAAAATTTTGTGACGTTTCACCTGAGATTCTGGAATTTTGGGCAAAATACATTTATATAAAAAAATCGATTCAGGATTTTAATGAATCGATATCACGTTATCCAAGCCAGAATCGATTTTAATCGATGAATCAATTATTAAAACCCACCCCTAGTTATAACCCCCTCTGTGGCATAACTTACACCATAATCTGATGGTGCACCTCTATTGAAATGTAATTGTCACCTTGTCACCACCTTCTTTTATATGTGGCAAATCAACAAGGTAACTAACACATAAAACAACACACACATGAAAGCTGGTAACAAGTTCAGCCAATTATGTAGGTTACATTGTAATGTAGGCTCTACAAGGATTGCCTGCAGAAGCCTAAATCAGAGAAAACCCACTTTAAGTAGCCAATACAGCTTTTGGCAGTTTTTTCTTTCTTTCTTTTTATTAGCTCAAGAGTTGATGCCTGCTTTTATTGCTATTAGTTTGATTGTGTGACTGAATTTTTTTAAGGTATTAGTTAAAATTATGGAAGTAACACAAATCCAGAAACAAACACACTGCTTTAAAGCAGCAGTCCGGCAGCTCCTATGTTCTGCAAGGTAAAATTATAGCTTTTGTAAAAAAGAGTCTGTTGATTTTTACAATCGGTTATCCATCAGGAAGAACTGCGGTGAAAATAAAATGCAGACTTAAACTGAGGAATTGATTTTTACTTTTTTATAGATTTCCGTCTCTGTCCTCGGCAGTGCATTCTTTAGCTTTGGTCCCTATGATAAGTAGCTGATAGTGTAAACTACAACACAATTTAAAACACAGAAACAAGCAAACAAAGAAATCAAACCAACCCTTAAGCACTTATGTTTGCTCTTGCAGATAACAACAGGACATTTTGTATCCATTGCTAGTGGCTGATGCATTTTTGTTAATGGCATGAAACTCACTTCTCTTGCACTCACCTCAGGAGAAGTGAGCATGAAGGGATGGCATTATGCACGCTTTCAGGTCAACAACTGCTCGGTAAAGTTCTTACTCTCTTGTAGAGCTTGGTGGGAACCTAGTTGCTGAAGGAACTGAAATAATTAGCTGACAAATCATTTCGGCACGAAATGCTACCACTGCTCGCAGATTCTCATTCTGAGTTGTTTTAATCACTGATATTTATTCACATCAATGGGCTCTCACTTAGTGAAATGATTCTCTAATCTCGAGCGACTGATTAAATTACCTAAGCCTGGGAATAAGAAGAAAAGCACAAACAAAATGAAACTTTCCCCTCTGAAGAATTGCAAATCATGGCCTGTAGACACCCACCCAGAGCGAAAGATGATATTCCAATCAGTTTGCCTTTGACAGGTTTTTAAAGGAGATCCCTCCTTTTTCCCTTAAATTTGTTATGTCAGCAACTGTTAGTTGGGAAATGAGGCCTGAGCTCTTCCTGGTTTAGCCTGTTGCTGATATAATGGCGTAATGGAGCCTCTTCACTCCACACAGGATTGGGAGAGGATGAAAGCATTTGCTATGCCTGGCAAGCCACCTCTTAGCTGAAAAAGCAGTGATGTGAAGCTTGATGTGTGGATGGAATATAGACAATATTTATTATATGGGAAAACTATAAAACAAACTATTTCCATGTTTTCCAAATCTCCATTATCACAGCAAAATAACAACCTCTTTTCCTGAAAAGTGTACTAATAGACTATTTTATAGTCCTAGCTTGAAATATTCCCTAAGTCCAGTCCTTAAGACATGGTGCCAACTCTCTGTGGGAACACCAAGTGAGTCGTGACATCTTCTTGTTTTTCCTCTGTGCTTTGATGCATTTGAGCATCCCAGCTTTACCTATAAGCAGAAATCAGTACTTGGAAACCCATGTGGAGTCATTTCTCTTTATCCAGAGACACTCACTAACCGGGGAGGCTTTTGCATGTTGATGGGCCCTCTCTCACACTTCCATCTTACAGAATAGCCTTGATATTGATGTGGTTCTGTAGCCTGTTTTGGTTTTCTAGCCACAGATTGCATTGAATCCAAGCTCAGTTTACTTCAGCTTCTTGCATTCAAAGATCTACCATACCGTTCCATCCCATATTCTCTGGAGGTTGCAAAACATATTAGGAAACCCTGATAGTGAAGTTTTTTCTGAAGGTCTCCATCTGCCGTAGCTCAGCTCTCTCCGATCTCAGCTTTTGTTCTTCCCTTGTCTGAGTGATGACCTTCCCGCCTACTCTTGCTGATAGTTTCTCAGGCAACACAAGCCTTTATCTCTGAGACAGACTGCCCTTGTTTCACGGCACACTTTGGCTACAGCGTTGCTGTGCTTGAGCACCAGCTTTGCCTGCTTCTAATGGGGTTCACTCTAGCTCTAGGATGCTTTTGCCAAAAAGCCCTATGACCAAATTTTCCACCATTGTTTCATATAGAGTACACTGCCAAATAAGGCATGGACGTAATCAAAATCACTTGCATCATAGCACCAACTTGCAATTAAGTGTTGTTCTGTTGATAGAGTTATTATAGGTCAGCTATAAAGATCAAAAAAGCTATGCCCATCACAATGTATAATAGGCTGGACCTGGTTTAAAAAGATCATGCAACAGGTTTGAAAACAGATTCATCCACATGTCAAACAGCTTCCATAAAATGATTTCTGTGCAATGCTTCGAGTTCAAGGCTCTTATCAAGGCTTCTGAAAAGTAGAGTTACAATCTTAAACACTCATATAATAAGTGTAACGTAACATATCTTATGTGTTGTTAAGTGCTGTAAGCAGGAGCCCATTGATGTGAATTTGTATTTGTATACAAGTCTATCTCTAATAACTCAAATCATTTTTTAGGACTTTTTAGGACTCAGGGTGAATATAATTCATGCCTACTTCCTGTTTTGAGGTGTCCCTAGGTTTTAAGAACAAGGCACTGTGTTGAAGATGAGCAGAAATGAGATGGATGTTCTTGAAAAAAAAAAAAGTAGTTGCAATTACATTTTCTAACTGGGGTACCTTGCACGATGGTGCGCTCAAATAACTACAGCCTTTTCTCACATCGTGCAGATTAACACACATAAAGCACAAACGCATTGATGCAGACAGCAGCAGTTCTAAATATAGGACAGCTTCAAGTCCTGCAGGTCCCATCTAGCTCCGATCTAGCCCTGCCCGCCCTGTCTTTGGTCTTTATAAAAATCTGCCTCTGGCAATGTTTACAGGCTGCCGCTAATGTCCCAGCATCCACCTGGGAATGTGTTATCAGCTGAGCTGTTAACTACCCGCCTGCTTCTGCTCTGTCACCTTTAACCTGCTGTCAGTCTAGCTAACACTGAGGAAGTGTCACCTTTATTTAGCTGCAATGGTGCTGTAACATAGACAGAAATTTACCTTTTAGCCAGTCTTATTTATATGAGATTACCTGTCCACCTATATTGTCCCTGAGAGCCACTGACAATAGTGACCTTTCAGTAGTTGTAGGCTTGATAAGATTGGGGTGCAGTGGGCCTCAGTAGGTGGTGGCTGTTAGTTCCATCAGCTCTCCTCCCCTTTCACAGCAAGCACTGTCTTTCCTTTTCAAAGCTGTCAGGGCAGAGATGACAGTAACAGGAGAAATGCGACCCCATCCCCCCCTTCACATTGCACCCGTTAGATTCACGTGCTCTTTCCATGTTAGCAATTTTGCAGATGAACTGCAATTTACACATATCTGTAATAAAATATGTGTTAATGCCTTGTTCAATTTCACTTATAAAAGATTTTCCTGTGAAGAGATATTTCCTTGACATATGGGTTTAGGTCCGTCGTATTCTCTGGATTTAGCAGGAGGGGGAAAGCACACAGCACACATACAATAAAAATGCAGCGTCAGACACTAACAGGCTGAGCTGCTGAATTTCCAGGCTGTTCTTTTGGGATTGCAAGAATCAGATGTCGCTTGCACCGCAGTCCAACAGTACCCAGATCTCTGAGCGTTTTGACAGGCAGCACAAGACCAGCAGCAGCAGGGAAAGAAGGGAAAGGAAAGCATATAGGATCATTCAGAGCTGTGGCTGTGGATAAATCTGTTTTTGGGGTTTTTTTGCTCTTGGACAATGAAAATAATACTCTGGTTCATGATATTTCCTGCCACAGGATGCTCTCCATCATTTAAGAGTCTCAGCGTGGCAGAGTACTGCTGTGCTTCTAATGCAGACATTCTGCTGCAGCTGGTGGCAAAGTCTGATTATGTGCTCTACTAAACAGGAACTCTGGGTTATGTAGTAGGGTGGCTGTTCAGTGGCCAACACTGGTAGCACACCACACTTGACAGTTCACCATTTAACACACATCTGAATATATTACAAACTGATAACACATTTCAGTAATGAAAACAATATTCCATTAATTGCATGACTAAGCTTCTAAAATGTATTGCCTTTTTTTCAATGTACAGACCGTGACCACGGGTGTCTGTGTCAGTCTTTTCCCTCCTGTGTGTTACTTACTACACCCCTCCTCTGCTTCTAATGGCTGCACCGTGACTTCACCTCATTCTCTCTTAGAAAGGATTGCTGGAAGGGGCGAAGAATCAATATGGCAAAGCCTGAAAGACAAGGCCTGTTAATGTAATATAAGTGAGTGAAATACCATAAGGCACAGAGAGGTCAGGTCTGGCACGCATCCCATTAGCAGGAGACCAGAGGAGTTTAAAGCACTGTTATCACAAATAGAATCGGGAGCTCAGCTGGTGAGACCAAGTGGCTGTTAGTGATAAAATCAAAAATTGATTGTGATACATTACCCCTCTCAAGAACACCATGCTATATGCGTTGCATATTTTATGGTATCCTGCTTCTGTTGGGGCACTATTTCATGTTATTTTCAAGCTTGTCATATTGAAAGTCACTTAACCCAATAAGGGACATATAGTTGGAAAAAGTATTGCCACATTTTCAAATAACTGAATGATTTTTTTAGACAGTGAGAAATATAAAATATTTTAAAGAACTTATATTATTACAGTGCAGCTCCTGCTCCTGCTGTGCATTGAAATATTAGAGATCACAGGTTTCTTCTACAATTTTGCAATGTTTTTATCGACAGTCTCTTGTCCTGTATGTTTGGCAAACTGAAGTATTTTTATTCTAGAGATTTACTTTCTCTTGAAAGTAAATCTCTGATACGGTATGTGTGTGCCACGAAAACTGTAGCGTCACATTTTCCCACCAGTTTTTATGCTCATGTAAACCTCAAGAATTTTACAGTTTAACAGCGCCTTGGTGAGACGGGGCTGATTTTTATTTTTCACTGTAAAACTCACGCACACCACACCGCTGGGTGGAGAGGTTTGTGGCTCCCCAGGTGCAACTGTGCTGCAAAAAACACCCCATCTCAATTAGGCTGCAGACCTCATAGTGGGAACGGTGCTGACTGGTGAGTCACAACATCAAATCTGACAAGAATGAGACATTTTGGCTGAGAGAATAACTGAAGGAGTGAAACATGCAGAAGCACAGTGCATGAAAAAGACATCAGCCATTTCCACTACATCCTCGTGTCAGCTAATATAAAACTCTCATTCATTATTGATGTAAGAAAGACGCAGATTTCTCTGCTTATCATTACTCTGGGGCAAATTTTAGGCGAACAGATGTCAGGCCTGCATCTAATGTTGTCCAGTCGAGGCACTTTTCAAATATTGTAAATGAGTTGCGTTATCTCTCGTTTTGATCCTGTGCACCAGAAAACGTTCTGGATGGCTCATTTCAAGACAGAGCTGTTCTTTATCACTGTTGTTGTCATTTCTTCTGGCCCACCCAGCTTAGCCTTTCCCGAGGCATCAATTTAAGATCAGCTGTTTGAAATGTGCAGCTTGACCATGGCACATCTACACCAAAAGCTATAATGTGAATGAACCTGCGATAAGAGTGAAAGCACTCAATTAAACAAATGACCCAAGCTCGTGTATTTAATTTGGGATGCTAGAACAATAGAAAGCAGCAGCTTACTGATTTTGGTAATTCATTATTAATGGTGGCACAGTGGTGCAGTGGTTAGTGCTGTCACTTTATAGCAGGACGTTCCTGGAGTTTTAATGCAGTGGACAGCCGGGGTGGGTGTCCCACATGCTTGTTATGTTAACTGGTGATTCTAAATTGGCCGCAGGTGTTAATGTTAGCATCTCTGTGTTAGCCTTGTGATACACTTGTCACCTGTTCAGGGAGCAATACTGAGATACCCTCCTGCCTCTTTATGATCCTGAATTGAATCAGTGTTTAAGAAAATGGATGCGTCATTAACATTGGATGTACTGAGAGTGGGCTGAGCAGTAATAGCAAAGGATGTGTGTCATAATGGAAAAAATTAATTAATAAATAAAAATACAAACAATTGCCCCGAACAGCTAATTGTAACCAAATGAGCGCCCACGCACAGTTGCTATGCTGTATTCCCATAAACTAGTTCAACTAGTAATCGGAAGGTTGGTGGTCCGATCCCTTGCTCCAGTCTGCATGCCAAATATCCTTGGGCAAGATACTGGCTGCTCTCCGATGCATCCATCAGAGCGTGAATGTGTGTAAATGTTAGAAGGCACTTAGGCTTGAATGGATGTGAATGAGGCATGTGCATGTCTTCAATTGCTCAGGTAGAGTAGAAAGGTGCTTTATAAGAACCAATCTATGTACCATGTACAATAAACAACAGCTCCACCAGTGTCGCAGTACTTTTTAGTAATAGTAGCTTTTTTGTTTACAACTTTTACTTTATTTATATTCTGTTTCTTGTGATAAATTAGATACTTGCTAAAAAAAAAAGGCCTCTCAATAATTATCCAGTACCTTAAATTTAATTATCTAAATTTAGAGTTTTCTTTGTTCCGCTTCCAGCATCTGCAGCTGAAAGTGTGCGTGAGCCGATGTTGCCCACATCTTTGTTATGTCATTAATTATTTATGACAGCTTGCCAGAGCTCAAAGACAAAACCACATTCAGTAGAGTGTTTTTCAGTATTTTAGCAACACCAAGTCAAGTTGACTGTCCTTGTGTTTGCGAATCCAGTGCGACTTGAGTCCGAGTCCCAAGTCTACAGCCTCACAGTTCATTCACTCAAATTGAGTCATTGAAAGCAACGCCTTATGTGACTCCACAGGGAGCATAAGACCAGCATAAGACCTCGGGCCATGTGACTTGACTCAGCAACAGCTGTTCCTGAAGTGAAAATCTGAGAGTTTAATAATAAAATTAAAAATAAAAATCTAGGGAGCTTACCAGATCTCTGTAACGTGCTCATATTTTCTGTCCAAGGCAAAGCAGTTCAAGGTGGCATTACTTGCTTCTAATCTCACTTAACTGTTGTGGCCCAAATTACATTGTAGGAAATGTATGTGGCAGCGCGTGACATGGAGGAAGACTGCGTGAAATGAGAAATATATGTGTTCCTGCTGTATCAGTGTTGATTGTTTCCTTAGACCATGTGCCCTCGAGGTCTGATAAACATATCAAATTTATTGTGCTATATGTCATTGTGTTTACTACCGTTCTCTGTGTATTATCACCAACAACTGTTATCTGGCTGTATACAATAAGAGCAATATGCCGTGCAGGTCCTGTCTGGTTCCTCATGAGCGTACGTGCACCTCGTCAGTTGCCATGACATTCCAACAAAACTGGCTAAATACCTATATTCCTATGCAACCTAAACAAGTCATTATTAACAGTAACAATAATGATAATATTTCACATTTAAAGCATTGCAATACCTAGTGGGATTCAACTGACTTGCTTTTCTCTGGTTACCAATAGCTGGACAACCTGGATGAGCAGGCTGCACAGATCAGACGAGAGCTGGATGGTCGTCTTCAGATGGCAGACCAGATTGCCAGAGTGAGTCAGACTCAGCGGGGGAATTCATGCTTTGTTATATAGTTAATATGTTGCCAATATGGTGTAACTTTTATAAACATCGTAGTGGAAGAGAGTAGTGTATGGGCAGTATTTACAAATGTTGCTGTATTTACTTTACACATAATTAGCATTGCTATAGGAAACTAATTAAACTGACGTAAATGAACCTTTCTTTGATATTTCATCATTTTTATTTTACCCGACTTGTAGTTCTCTTCTGAGCCTTTTTATATTTTTGTCAACAGGGTGGAAAGTTCCCCAAATTTGTATCTAAAGAGATGGAGGCCATGTTCATCGAGGAACTCAAGTCTTCAGTGAATCAGCTGATGGCCAACTTGGAGAGCATGCCTGTGTCTAAGGGCGGGGAGTTTAAACTCCAGAAGCTGAAGCGGGGACACAATACCTCTATCATCGATATGGGCCAAGAGGATGAGAACACGCTGTCCAAATCTGATGTGGTCCTGTCATTTACTTTAGAGGTAATTAGATACTAGATATGAGTGTGTGATGATCAATATGTGAAAATCACAAGCATTACAAAGTTTCGATGGTTTTGAGATGGAGTACTGTACAAATGTTTCAGGCACTCAAAAGAAGTAGGGATATTTACAGAAAATAAACTATTTTGACACATTCGCTGCATCCCTAAACCGTTCTAGACTTTTAGAAAGGTTTAGGGATAGACCCTACGGAGATGCATGTGAGAACACAAGTGTCTGATGCAGCTGACATTAAATAGTCTTTAATTTACTTGTTATTAAGTCAGTGTGACATCTGATTGTGCTATTATGAGAATAAAGCAGGTAATAGCCTGTTGAATTAGATACAAGGACTTCTCTTTCAGAGACATCCTTGTATCTTCTTCCTTTTCGAGCCAGCTCTTTATGAATGTCAGAATGAGTCTAGGACTAATCAGACACCTCGATGATGGTATTGTGAAATGGATATCTGACATATAGCCAACTGTCATATAAATGCAAAACTGCATCTGTCTACAACATAACTTTTAATTCATAACTTGTATCAACTACTTGAGACTAAGTATAGAAACACACAGCAGACCTGTTCAGGGGACTGAACAGACGCCGTGCGAAGAGCAGACTGGCATAAACACATACACACAAAAACCCCCTTTTACCTGCTCCTTAACGGAGCAGGTAAATGTGAGTCATCTTGTTATCGGCTTGTCTGAGATGAGCTATTACCATGGAACAGGGAGCTATCGCACCTCACTTCTTATGATGCGGTGCTATTTTGGAATCAGGAAGTACATAATGTGCAGAAGAATAAGACCCTGCTTCTTCTGTTTGCTCACAAACAATTTGGCACACCACTCTAGAGATTGAAGTCTGAAATTATTTGCACAGTAGCAAAAGAAGTATGTGTTTTTGTGAGGTGGCACTGTGATAGGTCTTTGGTAAAGCACCAAGTTTATTTCCAATCGCTGAAAGAATTCACCTCTTCAGAAACTCGAGGTGGAATCACTTGTGATACACAACAAGTCACTTGATTCCTGCGTTGAGTACATAGAAAGAGCAGATGTTAAGATTTTCATGCACTGTTCAAAAAATTTTTAGAGGAACACCTTGTAATCAGAGTACATCATCAAGGCAATTACATTTCTGGAATATTGATCTGATCAGTTAAGTAGCAGAGGGGGTTGTTAATCAGTTTCAGCTGCTTTGGTGTTAATGAAATTGTACTGGAGGGTCAACAATGAGGCAACCCCCAAATGAGGACTTGTTTTACAGGTGGAGGACACTATATTTTCCCTCCTCTTGTTTTCTTACAGTTTATTTCCTAGTTTTGCATTTGATTAAGGCTAGTGTCACAACTGGCAGCATGAGGCGATACTTGGGCCCTGTAGAGGTTGCACAGGTAGTCCAGCTCCTCCAGATTTGCACATCCCAGATCCCGGAGCAGATCCCCTCGCACACCATCTGCTGTTTAGGAGCATGCCGCAATGTTGTTAAGCCATGCAAACTATCATGTTGGTGCTGCAATGAAATTTGAGCACAATGGATTAGCCTGCTGCAGCATTTTTGGCTTTGGTTATTGGGTGTTTTTAAATTCAACCCCTTGTTGATCATTTCCATTTTCATCAAACCATGTGGCATCGTTTTCTTCACAACACGTTATCCAGTCCATATCAGTAAAGATATCTAGCATGATATTTCTCTCATTGAGATCTGATGCATTTTCTAAGTGTTCCTTAAATTTTTTTGAGTGCACCCCCCCACCCCCACCCCCAAACCCCCAAGCAAAATCTGCAAGATGACTAGATAACAAACAGCATAATATACAGGAAAGTTAAGAATTACTTTTGCTAAGTAAACTCTTGTCTTGCCAGCACATATTTCTGCCTTTGGCTCTCCCATTTGAAATTCATGGTTACAATTTAAGAGTTACCTCTGGCAGTGTTATCTCTATATTGTGTTCAGAGTTATTAAAGAGTGAATATAAGACCTGATGTGACAGATTATTCCTACTAGCACTTTTGATGATAGAGAGTTATACTTCACTGGAAGGAAATCTGAAATTATTACAGCCTGTTCCAGTAAAAAAAAAAAATCAACTACAATCTACATTTTTGTACAACGAGGGCACTGGCCGTAAGCTTAAATCGTCTTTGTGGCTGGCATACTGTTTCGAAAAATTACTGCCTAGAACTGCTAGCTGCTCATAAGATGCTGACTTTTTAAACTCCGTTCAGATAAATCACTTTACATCAGTAACCTCCACTGAGGTGTCTATGCTTCCCAGGTGGTGATCATGGAAGTGCAGGGCTTGAAATCACTGGCTCCAAACAGGATTGTTTACTGCACCATGGAGGTGGAGGGAGGCGAGAAACTCCAGACTGACCAGGCAGAGGCATCCAAGCCAACGTAAGAGCCTTAGCACGCACCTGCATGGTTTTCCACATGCATATATATGAATGACAAATACCTTAATAATGTAACTCAAATCAGTAGAGCGTAGGCACTGATGCCTACTGAGGAATCTCTGAAGTCAAACCTCTGGTTTAATGGAAGATGAATGTTAATGAAGTGTTAATAATTGATTTTTGTTGTTTCCTTTAGATGAGCCATCTGTGGTTTTGAGCTTTGCGATCAAAACTATGTAATGGTAACACGAAGTGTAATGTAAGATCCATGCTGAACCACACTTTGAGAAATTAATTGGCTCTGAGAAAAATACTCTAAACGTATGCTGTTAAACTCTCCCACAACCCAGTGGCTTCTTGGTGTTCTCTCTAGTGTTCCTCATTCTCTTTCACAGGCACTTTGTATGTAAATGACTGCATTAAAAGGAAATGGAAAAGCACTGTGAAGTTTACCAAAACATGAGTTTGCTTATTTTCTCAATTGAAACCTTTTTTCTTTTTTTGGACCAGGGCAGGAAATTCAGATCTCAAACACCTATATATGGAAAATACCTGCACTTAATGATGATTATATGATTTGCAGCAGTTGTTGGGGTATTATCTAGAAATGCAACATTCAAACTTAGGCTTTCGTTCCTGGTTCAGTGAGATAGAGAGAGAGAAAGTGAACAGCAGTTGAGGAAGATAGAAAGCGAATGAGAAGTGCAAGCATCAATAGCGAGAACAAGAGATATATTTTTAAACATATTTTTTGATATTCTTTTATTCATAGCAGTCATTTTTAAAGCACACACAACCTTTACATAACCCTGTGAAAAAGATTCTCAATAACTAGACTTTGTGTGAATGCAGAGCAGAGACATAGACCGTCTTGTCTTGCAATTTTAATGAAGTCTTCTTCAGACTCTGTACACTTGTACTGGCTTGGGGAGGGGGACTGCACATTTAGAAAATAAACAGTGGAACAGGGAAACACTGTATCCTGGCATTCACATTATGCTTCGATGCATACCGCTTATGTTTTTGAAGACGATCGTCGGGATTGATGGGCAGCAGCAAGTCTAGAGTCTGTGGGAGCCCTAGACAAAAATTCTCATTGTGTTATAAATTATCTATCTACTCGTTATTATCTATGCCATTCAGAATTGCCTTACCTTTTTCTCCTCTTCCTCTTCTTTCGCCTTTTTCTTTTGTCACTCCCAGATAGACAAAAGAAACAGAGAAATAACCTCCTCTTCATTTTTATTGATTATCTTTCTTTGTATTCAGTAGTGTGTTTAAGTGGTGTCATTCAAGCCAGACTGAGTGAGTCAAGTGAGTGGACCTGCCCAGGCTGCACTCTGTTGATGGATCAGGGCGATTCTCAGTAGCTTCCCAAACAAGGCATTTTTTAGCCCATTATATTATTGATGTACTCAAATAATATTATTATGTTTATTAGATTTATATTAAATTCAATCTGCGTACTATAGATGCTATAGATTCATGTTAGCATCATTATGTATAATGTATAGTTGGGACAAAGGTGTGTGTAAGCACAGCTGTGTATCCTATCATTTTTCCAGAGTAAGTTGAAGCAGAAATGCTGTGTTTCTCTTTGATTTTAAATTGGAACTGAAAGTATCAGAGACCACACACTTCTGGTGACCCGTTAGTAATGATTTTGTCTGGGTGGAGGAGGGGGTTGCTTTTGTAGAAGTCTACACATATAGAACCTAATGCATGTTCCACCTTTAATAAAAGTGGGTTTAAGGAAAATTTGTCTTAACAGTAAATCTCTAGACTCATGGGACAGCACAGATCTTTATTATTAAAGCTGCTGGAGTAAGCTATGATCTACAGCTGAAACCAACGTTTTTGACTGGTTGAGGGTTGTTAAAATCCCATAGCATGTTAAATACAAAATGGCATAACATAGTTCCCTTCTGTGAAATTCCCCATGGTTTGTACATATCCTAAATCATTCCGTTGCTTCCCTTCTTGTTACCAGTTCATTAGACTCGATTAACAACAATGACGGTGGTGATGAAAAATATATCTGCTGCTAAATATATCTACCCTTTTTCCTCTAATTAACCAGTACTGCACAGTACAAGATACAAGATAAATGTCCATGAAACATTCATGCAAATTTGAGCTATTTTAAGGCCCAAATGTCTTCCTCTGATCTCCTTAATTTAAGAACCATTTTATGAAGAGAGACGGAAGGACATGAATGAGGGGACGGATTAGAGGAGAACAAGGCAAGGGTAATGTGTGTGTGTGTGTGTGTGTGTGTGTGTGTGTGTGTGTGTGTGCGTGTGTGTGTGTGTGTGTGTGTGTGTGTGTGTGTGTGTGTGTGTGTGTGTATTCCAGCATATTCCATATGTTGTGGGGACATAAAGCTATTTACAGCTATTGTGAGGAACCCACACATTAAAGTTGCTTTTAGGTTAGGGTAAGCCTCCCAGAAATTATTGTAGTGACTAAAACACAACCGTGTGCGGTTGCTTATATGCAGCACAAACAAGTATACACAAAAAACATTGCAAAGACCTATATGAGATAAATGTGTTAATGTACAGACTGCTGCAGGATATTTGCATACAATAATTGGATGTGTTCAGCAGCCATGTGCTCAGACTGACATTGAACTGACTATCGTGGTTCTGATTTAACTCGGATGAGCCGATAAATGTTTTGACATTCATTTAATTCTCTCGTAATTTTGTAACTCAGATTTTTTTCATTTGACCCATTTGAGCAAGCACATAGTTGTATCATATTTTGTAGGAAAAAATTGCAGGAGGGTAGCGCTTGCACGTCCATTAATAGACCTTAGAATAAGCCACAAGGTCACCTTCATGCTGGTACAATGGTTCCATCTGAAATCAACACAGCTCACAGTCACTCCTCACTGTCAGTCACCAGCTCTTCTTCTCTTCCTCTACATGCTGTGTCTGCAACATCTTTGTGTACATAAAGCGGCAATTAATTATGAATGTTAGAAATGCTTACAAGAAAAAAATCCTTTTCTAGACTGGAAACTGACACCATGTTTGTCGTGTCTTGCTGCAGAGTGAGAACTTAGAGCGTGGCATTCATGTTGTATTGCTAAAGCTTCATGAGGCAGCTTTGGCACGTTAGCAGCTATAGATGACAATGAGAGATAACAGAGGCTTATATATGTTGTATCCTATGATTGCAACAAACCGCTTAGTTTCTTGTCATTCTTCTTGCTTGTGCATAGCATAGCTGGTGAGATTCCAGTTTGATATTAATGGCTTGCTGTTAAATGATAGCTTATTTTAATATTTTTGTAAACACTGCCACACTCATGAATGGCAGTTTAAACTAAACATTTCAAAACTAATTCTGCAGAATCAGATATACAGTCTCATACATTACCTTACCTGTCAAAACATGGTGCCTAATTATTATATTAAACGATACATACAGGTGAAGTATCCTAGTGCCATAGCCTAAGGCAAATATGTTGAGTCACTGACAGATATCTAATGAAGCAAAAGCTCTGAGCTATTTCAGAAGTGAGCTGTAAGACTTCACTCTCACTCCTCACATCATATACTGTACCAAACACACCCTCACAGTAACACTGCAAAATCCCACATCGCTTCAAGCTGCTTTTGCCGCTCTGGACTGCTTCCTGCTATTTCGGATCCTCCAACACCCGGACATCCATCTGTAGGCTTCTAGGGCATATATGCACAACACTAACCAGTTTTAGTTGGATATAGTTACTTAGAAGTTCAGAAATAGAGCCATACTTACATGTATATTACTTTTCATTTACCCCAACCTGCCTCAACCTGTTTCTTTCTTTCTCAGTTTGGTACCAGGGGTATCTGACCAGTGAGGCCTTTCCCTAAGCACAGTCTCAGACCTAGATCTTACATAGTCTATTGATAAATGGTGCCTTGCTAGTAAATTGAACATATTTGCAAATAGTAATGAGTTTCAAGCCTACATGGGAAACTACATATATATAGATATATACACTAAGATGTAGTGCGCTGCGTTAACCTCAACTATACTTACTGTTTTAAAACACTCTTTGTATTAGGATATTTTCTTAGCCGATTCCCAACTTTCCTAAGTGTGACCTGTCAATAGTCATTTTTGCCTTTCTTTGCTGTAAATGACAACATATGCAAAACAACATCTAATTTCTCTTAATGCAATAACTTATTTTCTCAATAAAACAACTGAAAATATAGTGCTATGCTTTGGGAAAGATGTCCCTGAGGGGACTTCCCCAAGAGATTAAAAAAGTCCTATTCTATTCTATTCTATTCTATTCTATTCTATTCTATTCTATTCTATTCTATTCTATTCTGCTCTATTTTATTCTATTAAATGAAGATGAGTTGCTGTACAGCCACCTTTATCTCACATATTTTAGCTTAGCAAACAATAGCAGGAGCAATGAATTTATGCAACAAAACAGATGTCAGACTTTTTTTTTAAATTTTCTTAATTTTCCAGTATGTGTATAAGTATCAGCAGATACCTTGAAACTGCTTTGATCCTTGTACAGCTCACACTGAGGCTGCTGGCTCATGGCTGCCTATAAGCTCTGGATCGCTGAAGTCCCTTTGCCTTTGTTGCTTCTTTGTCCATGTTCAGCTGGGTGAGGGTGATTTAAGGGTCTAATTAGGTTTGTTGTTACAAATGTTTGTCTGGTGATTCCTTTGCAGTTTACTTTGGTGAACTTTGTGTCTTCACTTACAGTGAGTAGCTACTACACTAATGGCATGTTAGTGTGTGGCTGTGATGGCTGTAAGTGTGCGTGAAAGTATTTGCCTGGCTGCTGTGCACATTTTGCAAATGTTGCACACCCATGAAACGTGGAGAATGCTGGAAATCACATGCTGTCAGTGTCTAGGGCTAATATGTAGTCAGTTTACTTACTGTCCTGGTAGAAATGGTAATAACTAAATGACACCTTTGATACCAGTAGATACTGAAGTAAATTTAATTGTTTTTTCTTTCTTTCTTTCTTTGTGTTTCAAGTATGCAACTTTCATTGTGACCAGACTACTCCAGTCTTTGCCGTAATCGTTGTTTTTTTTAATTCCTTCAATCAGACCACCTCTATCTTTCTCCTGTGATACAAAAGATTGGAGTGTTTGTGTGCATAAACATTGCATTGTATGCTTCAGTCCCAGGAGGCTCAGCTGAATTTATTTGATTAAACCAAAAAGCATCTGAAAACGGTTTAATTTGAATTTGAAATTGTTTACTGACATTTTCGGTGTAATTTACATATAAAATACTGCAACTAAGGTGAAATCTGTCTCCCAGACTGACTAGCAATTAAAAATGACAATTGATGGGAACATGGACTCACCGTGGTGTCATGGAAACTAACCTCTGGAGTGCTTTTTGTTGTCTGTTTCAGCTGGGGGACCCAAGGTGACTTCACCACTACACACCCTTTGCCTGCTGTCAAGGTGAAGCTGTTTACAGAGAGTACAGGGGTGCTGGCACTGGAAGACAAAGAACTGGGCCGGGTAACATTTCTGCTTATTGTTTTATTAGCGCACTAACACTCTGATGTTGACATAGCGATGAAAATAGTGCAAACTTGTGTTTTGATTATAGAAATACATGCACAGTCACTCAAAGCAGTTTTATTTATGTAGCTGTGCATCATTCTGATTGTAATACGCTCAAAAGAGTCTCCAGGGTCCCGTCACATGACTGCGATTTATAAATAGGGTTTTGTTATTTTGCTCTAGTTCCAGTATTTTTTTTTATTTTTATTTTTTTCCATGAGCTCCTTTGAAAGTACAAACGGCTCTCACATTTTGAAATTTTCACATTGTGCTGTATCTGAATTTGACTGCTGCACATCTGTTGAGAGTAGACTGATAAAAAATTCTTGCCTCATTCCTAACAAGAGACTTCCAGCCTTTGAGCATTACTCAAACATGACTCAAACGTGAACAAAGCAGAAACATGAATCGCTTCTTTACCCTGCTTTTTCCTGTCGTGTAAATGTGACAGGTAGTTAAGGAAGGTGGTGTTGCTGGTTTGCGTCGGGGCAGCGGCGCCTCAGACGTCCCTGTAGTGGCAGTGACCTTGGTTCTTTGATCTCCCACTGCAGCAGAGTTGGCAGGCTTCCTCAAAGCTCTTTAACTCAGCAAAGAGAGATTAGACCCCCCTCTTCGGGGAGGGAGAGCAAAGCACAGTTCTTCTTCCTCGCTACCTTTTTTTAAATTTCTTTTGAAAAGCAAACACACCACAAAATCACTAATGCATGCAAGCAGACTGATTGACACTGCTCAGTGTTGTACAGATCAAAGATTTACCACCTGGTCATGTATAATTTCTTTTATTTAATGATCTACTTTTCTGCGAGTGCAGGTTGTCCTCCACCCAACTCCTAACAGCCCCAAACAGTCAGAACTCCACAAAATGACTGTGACCAAGGCCTGCCCTGACCAAGATCTCAAGATCAAACTGGCCATACGTATGGACAAACCACAGAACATGAAACACTGCGGGTAAGCGACCCACTGTCAAGCAGCACGTGCAGTGGTGTTCTTATTTTTATATTCCACATCTTTCCTATAGAACTCCAACTCTGAGCTCCTTGGCCTCATTTCTACTCACCTACCATGGAAAAGTACTGTGAAGTGCATTACTCCCCCTGGTGGATGCCAATGTGTAGTTTCATTTAATCATTTTAGAAGATGCTAACACATGCAAAGCGTTTGGCATTAATCACATTTTATTCATGTAACAGTTAAAGTGCACTTCTTAAGAATTTCAACTTCTAATTTCTATTTTTTCGTTATTATGTAGCAAATCCACATAACTTAAGATCAAATATAAAAAACTCCGCTTCAGATGGAGTTAGCATTTGTGTTCTTTATGACAGCTTTACTGTGTTTTGTCATCATGTGTGAACAATGTTTTGACAGGTATCTGTGGGCTTTTGGGAAGAATGTTTGGAAGCGCTGGAAGAAGCGTTTCTTTGTCCTCGTGCAGGTAAAAAACAAAACATGTTTTTAAGATCATTGCAGTGTTTCGGGTTTTGGCTTAAAGGTTCCTGTAAGCCTACCCAATCAATATAGAGCACATGTCACTCAGGAGTCCGTGTCGTTGTTTTATATAAAACTAGCATGTCCCAGTTTACAACCCCAAAAGCTTTAACATCCTACATCCCACATTTTTTAACCGCTAATAACAATTAAATAGTAGTTTATTTGGTCTTATTCCTCACTAGTTGGGCCTGGTCACAGTTTGAGAATCACTAGCTTAAAGATTGTATAGAAAGATTTTATTTGTGACTCATTTGACTGCAATTTTTTTCTTTTTACAGGTGAGTCAGTATACGTTTGCGATGTGCAGCTACCGAGAGAAAAAGTCAGAACCACAAGAGCTTTTGCAGCTGGACGGATATACTGTGGACTACAGTGATCCCCAGCCAGGTGAGGATACACACCAGGACATACCTATACTCACACACACATAAACAAAAGACACACACAATGTAAATATCTACCAGCTGATCCCCAGCTTTGCGTTATTAGGCTTAGATGGTGGCAGGGCTTTCTTCAATGCTGTGAAGGAAGGCGACACTGTGATCTTTGCCAGCGACGACGAGCAGGACCGCATCCTGTGGGTCCAGGCCATGTATCGCGCCACTGGCCAGTCCCACAAGCCTGTCCCACCCACTCAGGTCCAGAAACTAAATTCCAAAGGGGGTGCCTCAGCCCAAATGGATGCTCCCATTTCTCAGTTCTGTAAGTAGCCCAAAACACAACATAATCACCCAAGCAATAGCAGTTTTCATCCACAAAGCAGCGAAAGCTCTAACCCATAACTGTCTCACGCCATGCGCTCCACACTGCAGTCACAATACGTGCTGATAGAACTAACACACAAGCACGCACGCACATGCATTTATCTCTCACAGATCCCTCCAGCATCTGATGGACTTCCACTCATTGTCACCACTCCCACAGTGTGTAAAGGTGCGATTCCATGCTATTTCATCAGTCTGTTCTCAAGGAACAACCAACCTAAAAAAGACCTTATCATACAGAAGTAGGCCATGGCGTGCAAAGATTTTATGAAGATTAAATAGGTCACCATACATAAGATTTGAACATTCAAGCCTACTGGGGTTGAATTCAGACTGACAGTGCCAGGGTGTGCTGCTCTTGTCCGAACCATAGCCCTGTTTTAATACAGTTGCCAACTCTAGATGGCTGCTGCGAGGGCAGCTGTTATTCTGAGACAGTTTCTCAGATGGTCCTCATGTTGAAAATTTTAACCAATTTGTCACTGTACTTGCACTTCTAAGCAGTCCACAGGTCAGGTAGCAAAGTGAAGGTAAGACTGTCTACAGTAGTGTGGCATCTCTATCACCTTCTATTCTGACCGTCTCTTATGTCCCCTCCCTCCTCATTAAAGAAGGGAAAAATATATATTTTTGTAACTATAAAATCTAGAAGCAACATCTGTATTTATTCAAGTGGTTACTAATATGCAGTGAGTCATAATCACTAAGTTCTTATTATTCTTGTGCAAAGGTTTAAACTACCTTAAATTTGCCCATGAGAACACTAACACAAAGCTTATTTACTTACTAAATGTAAACTCACATGCTGCTTAACAATTCACAATAATAGATCCTGCTATTCAGAACCAAACACGACTTTTTTGTGTGCATCTTTTGACTCTTTGGGCTGAGAATAATTTCTTTTTCAATTGTAATGAGATTTTTTTTTTCTTAGAATAATTATGTAAATTTAATTGGCTTTAAATACAAATACAAAAAAAACAACCTCAGGGTTGCAATAATACTATTCAAAAGTGAAAAGCCCCAAGTTTACTCCACTCTTTTATAAAAGTATCAGAAGACATGAATTGGGTCACTCAATGCAAATCCTGTCACATGAGATTCTATGTTGTTTCTCCATCGGTTTTTTTGTCCAGTATGTGATCGTTCTTGTGGTTAGTTGACTCCTCTGATGCCAGCTGTTGCCATTCAAAGCCTCTCACAGTGGCACAGACCTCCTTCCCCTCCCTGAAACATTGTGGCACACCACGCGTACATGTTTCACCCCCTGGTGGTCTTGAATGGCACTGGGACCATAACATACACAGCCCTCCTGACTCTGCTGCAGTGAAAGGATGGAAAAGAAGAGTGCTATGAAGGTTCTGCAGCTTTAGTGCACATCAATAAAATGTTAAATAACACAGGTTTAGTCTGTGCAACAGCTTTCTGACATAATACTGCAAATAAATATGATAGAGTGTGAGGACATCCGATCAAAGGCCTTTATTTAAAAAAGAAAACCCCATATCTTGTCGTCTGTCCTTGACTGTAATATTAAAAGGGTTGTTTTCTTGACCTGACTCAGCTCCTCCAGAACACAGAAGACAATTTCTCTCGTGAGGCGTTTCTATCGACTCGGTGCGTTTTTTTGTTTTTTTTTTATTTGTTCAAAAACAGATGGACTTGTGGAAATTGTAGAAAAAGAATTACATCATTGCAGAAAAGCTTCCATTTCTGGCTATAGCGGAAATATCAAGCGCAATAAAAGGCAATTAGAATCAGACAGTAAAGTGCAGTAGTGACAACAATTACTTGCAAAACGAGTAGAGTGCACCTTTAAAGTGTGCTTAAATTTGTTGCTATAATTGTAAGAGGTTGGTGATAAAAACCTGACCTTCATTTCATCCAGCACCTTCATAGTCTCTTTTTCTTCTAAAAACGATTCGGGCCACCTTTTACAGTTTCCTTTATAATGTAGGTGTTTGTGTTTGCCAGTGTCCCTTTTAAGAGTAAGCCTTGTGTTTGCTCTGTAATCAAACAAAGGGACAGTACTTACTGTGTAGCTCTTAACTCTTTAAGTAGCTGTCCATAACCAAGAGTAAACTGCAGTAGAGTGATGAGGATCGTAAGCTCTGTCTCCTTCCTCTGTCTCTGTCTGTCTGTCTCTCTCTCTTTCTCTCTCTTGCTTTCTGTCTCCCTCTTCCTTTCTCTAATATGCCTCAGCATCTGTTGTTCACATATCCTCACATGTACTCACACACCACCACCCACAAACTATCATGTTGGTATAGGTTGTTGTTTTTGAGTTGTGTTTTCTTCTTCATGCTTTGCCTGGACCCTTCTTAAGTAATGCAGCTGCTAGGTCAGGGTCTCTCGTGATTGCTCTCCTCCAGCCTTGTTGCTAGTCTTTATGTTATTCTGGTTTGTCCCTTCTTACCCTGCTGTCTTCTAGCTGGACTCAAGGGTAAGTGCTTCCCTGTAGCCGGCACAGCTCAGATAATCCCCGCCGATTATCTGACAAATGCAACGTCCTTTTCTCTCTTCTTTCCTTCTTCTCCTTTTTTTTCACGTCTCGCTTCATGTCTTAGATATTAGTTGATGACTTTTTGTTTTTAACAACCTCAGCTCTGAGGATGAAAGTATAAGCATCCATTCGTGCCAATATAGGATGCATGTATTTTATTCTTAGGAATTATTATTTGGCTCAATAATAGTTAAAGTTGATATCATAGTTGTTTCTGCATAATTGCCTTCTCTCTTTATTCTTATTGGTGGAAGGACCCCTCAGAGTAAAGCGATATCAGGCTAAAATGCGACGTGCTATTCATGAAGAAATGATTTCATAGTTTTGTATTACCAAGAATATTTAGTGTAAATGTCTTATCAAAATCAAGAGCTGCAAACAACCCGATTCACAGACGAAACTTTAAAAGACTAATGTTTACATGTGTTTCTTTAAAGATAGAGATATGGATAAATTACGATGACAGCCTGTGTATGCAGTTGTTTCCCCAAAGTGTTTATGTTAATTATGCTTTACTTCAGAGGGCTCAATTGCTTTTAATTCTTTTTCTTTGAACTTTTCTTGACGAGAGTTGGCAAATATGTACGCGGAGTATTCTGAATGCCAAAGACAAGGAGTAGCTAATGCCGCCCCGTCTTATGATAAAATACTCCGGACTCCCACTCCTTCCTCCTACAGTAGATGGGCCTGTAGATAGAGGCTAGACCGGTAACTACACCTCCAGAAAGGAGCAATCTCATTTGATTTCTTTTGACTGCCCTTGTTTGCCTGAATAGGAGAACACCTGTGTCATGTGTCCATACTTTTGTACAAATACAGGAGTTTTCATTCATTTCCCCCATCTCCCAGAGAATGATACAGTTTTGCCTCTGTCGGCTTCATGCTATTTACCCATGTACTTGCACCAAAATTGTATTGCTACCCTATTAGAGTTCTCCGGTAGTGGTATGCCTGTTAGTGTGCTCTGTAGAGATCATGAATACACTGCAACATATTCAAGTATTGTCAACTTGCAAATGCGTAGAGAAGGGAAAAAAAGAGGAATGCATAAAAAAAATTATCAAAATTGCAAATTTGAAAATGGGTCTGCAGATGTGCATGACATAATTAAAAGCTTTACGAAAAGTCACACTGTTCTCCAGCATGTAATCATTTATAAATGTATGCAAAAGTACTCTCATATTTACTTTGGCAATTTGGTTATTTTATCTTGAGAGTTATAGTAATGTTACTATAGCATTGAGTGTTTTCTGGACTTAAACTCCATTTTTATTCCAACTAAAGGAAATGTAGCCCACTCTCTGTGTCTCATAGTCCAACACCTGACACCTTGTGCTCACTCTTTGGATGTTTTCTCAACGCCTCACTTCCTTTTTTGTCTGCCACAGTGTTTTCTTTGTCACCACTTTCCACCATGTTATTGTCAAATTGAAAGATTTTCTGACCAACCAGATCCTTTTTCATCCTGTCATCATCTCTTAACCAACGCTCCACTCATCTGTAACGCCGTTCACTGTCTTCTTTCATAGCGTTACCTTTATACATGATAACTTACTGCACCTGTCTTGTCCCTCCTCTCCTCTTCGCTCTGTTTCCCTGTTTTATTGTCCACATTTTACTTGTTGTCTTACAGGTTTTCTTTCTCAGATTGGATTAAAAATTTGCTAAAATGTACCTTCCTTCAGGTTCCTTTTTTGGCAAACTTCAGCTAAGTTTTAGCACCCACATTAAACCCTTCCCCTCTTCCCCCTTCACTGACCTGGAGGTTGATAGATGTCACTTGTGCTTTATTCAATATTTTCCTGCTCTACCACGATCAGGTCTCCGCTTCCCTCACCCACCCCCCAAAATCATCATCACTCATGTCAGTGTCTCTCGGACATGACACCTGTCACTCACACAGAGGACATGGCTGTGCCTCTTATCTATTTTGAAACATCTTCGTCCCCATCATTTTTTCCATTTTTCTCTTTGACAGCTTTAATATCTGCAGAACAAGAAATGACTGTTTTGGTTTAGAGGGTAGAAAAAAAAGATTATCCCACTAATGGTTTCAACACCCATTTTTACATTACTTCCATTCCATGTTTTTCATTTTGTCATTGTTTAATGTTACTAATGTCTTTCTTCACTTAGGGAGCAGGTTTAACATTTTGAAAAGTCCTCTTGTTACAGAGAAGGTTAGTGGCAAAAGCACTGTAGCAAGATAAACATTAAAAACCCAATAGAGCTCGAGTAGAGGTTCAGCATCCATATTCAGAGAGAAATCTGCAAATCTTAAGAATTTGTTTCTCAAAATAACTTTTTTTTTCTTTTGTTAGAACTGTTTTTTACAGCATGTTCAAATGATTTCTCCTTTGCCATATTTGTGCCTTTTTTATTAGCACACGTGTCAATATTTATCAGGACCTGAGTGACAACAGTCGCGAATGGCAGAATCTATTGAATACATAAAGAAGAATGGATCTAATATTTTTTTTTACATATTATTTACAGCATTTCATCCAAACACCTTTTGGCTCTTTTAGGATTTTTTCCCCTGCAAAACTTTAGATGCATGAATGCACATACAGTAGAAACACTCGTCCCTTTGAGTTTAGCTTCAGTTTGATAGAATCTCATCCACCAATACAAGAAAACTCTTTACGCTATCTGACACAATGCAAGTTGACAATGTAAGCTGTAAGTGTTTATAATTTGCCCTTAGAAGTAGCCCAAAAAAAAAGCCTCCCTGGTGTTTCTCGTGTTGTAATGAAGACTGTTGCCCTGTGCCTCACTGATGTCGTCTCCTCTGAACCGTGTGCTTTTCCCTGTGCCTTTGGCCGGATAGACGCTGACAGAGCTCAGAAACATGGCATGGATGAATTTATCTCCGCTAACCCCTGTAGCTTTGACCACGCCTCGCTTTTTGAGATGATGCAGCGACTCACGTTGGACCACAGGCTCAACGACACCTTCTGCTGCCTGGTGAGTTTGTTTCCGCTCGTTGTCGCATGAATGACAGTGAGTGCTCTTTAGTCAGTTGTTATCAAGTAGTACACTGTGTGTCTGTGTTTGTGTGGTGTAGGGATGGTTCAGTCCGGGCCAGGTGTTTGTCTTGGATGAATACTGCGCAAGGAACGGAGTTCGGGGTTGTCACAGACACCTGTGTTACCTGCGTGATCTCCTGGAAAGGGCAGAAAATGGGGCCATTATCGACCCCACACTTCTTCACTACAGCTTCGCTTTTTGTGCCTCTCATGTCCATGGGAACAGGTGTGCGCTAAGTCCTTCTTTATGAAACATTATGACATTTATAAACATATTTACATTTTATGACTTTCAACCTTCATTTGTTACAAATTACACTTTGTCAGGCAAAGCTATGCCTCCTATGGATGCAGCAGTTGAGAAATTTAAAGATGCATTAACACAGGATAAGATCAGAACGGAAAGGTTTTGTTTCCATCAAATTATTTTTGTCATGTTTATGTTTTCTTAATTTTTTATGTTGTTGTACATTTTTTTGGCCTTTCTTTCTGTAATTTCATGTTATGTTGTTAATCAATTGCATATCTCTACATATTTCCTTGTTTTCTACCACTTTCTTTGTTTTTTTTTCTTTTCTCTCTGTCCTTTGTTGCCATAGTCTCTTACTGTCCATATTATTCATCCTCCCATGCATCTGTTAAAGTCAGAGAGGGCATCAGTTACTGGGGCCCACTGGGCTATGAGGTCCTAAAATCCCCAAAGAGCTCCCAAAGCCCAGATCCCCGTGCTGCCTCTAAACGAGCATGCATATTCAAGTTTAGAAAGAAAAAGGAGTCCAAAAATCCACTGATTCAAGGTGAAAACAGGTGAGACATGGTCATTTTTTCAATGTGTAACACTGGAGGGAACTCAAGAAAAAGAAAAAAAAATCACTCAATCAGTTCCCTGGGGTGTGAAAGCTGTTAACCAGAGATTTGGGGGCTTAGATAAAGGGTTATATACGTTGGACTTTGGGGTTGCAGCTGGGTTAACGTTTGTGGGTGCGATCTTCATAGGCCAGACGGGCTGACTACAGTGACAGTGGATGAGAAGGAGCGCTTTGAAGACATCAAGGAGCGGTTGCGTGTGATATTGGAAAACCGGATTGTAAATTTCAGGTGATTGCCGCCTCACTAAAACCAGATTACACCAAGTCACAAAACATCCCGGTTATTGGTATTTTTCTCTGTTATTAAATCTTCGGTCTTCCCTTGTAGATATTGTTTCCCCTTCGGTCGTCCAGAGGGTGCACTGAAGGCCACTTTATCTTTGCTGGAGAGGGTTAGTAAATGCTTAAATAAAAACATTTTATGAACAATGAAAAAGGTGCCCTCTGAAATATTGAGGTTCTGTGAGTCATCTTCGATGTGGCCTGCAGGTCCTGATGAAGGACATTGTGACCCCGGTTCCACCAGAAGAAGTTAAAGGGGTAATTCGCAAATGTTTGGAGCAGGCTGCTCAGCTCAACTACCAGCGGATTAAAGACTATGCTAAAATTGAAGGTAACCAGAACAACACAATTCACTGTCACATAATGACTGCTGGTATCAGGGTACAAATGCTATGCATCTGCTAAACATTCCTACTGATCATGAAGATGTCATGTTTTACAGACTCAGATTGAAGTGCCCAGTCAGTGGTTTGGTAGAAAACGGCAGAGTGAACAATCAGTATATCTCCATATGTTCTTTTTCTTCTGTAAGACTGCCTGTCATGTTATCAATTAATTTACACATGGTAAATTCACTTGGTATATGGTATATTTGTGTCCATATCCCAAATGATTTGTGGCAAATGATTTGTCACAGTCACTTTCTGTCTCTCAGTCCAATAACTCTCTCCTTTGTTTCAGGCCTGCTTTAGCTCTGTGCTGTTCTGTAGGTCAAGTTGGCTTTTGTGTAGAGGTGTGTGAGTAAAAATGCATTCAAATCCAAAGCCCTGAAATCTGTTGATGTGCCGATCTCTCTTTGTGCCTTGACTATTCGAGCTGTGTAGTATCCTGGCTTCTGACATTTGATGATTGGATTGTAAGTTCAGCTTAAATGACTCCCAGCTCCCAGTCGACACACACTCCCTCTCTTCCACTATCTTACTGTTAGCTCCAACCTCTCTGATACCTCCAGCTGACTCTGCCCGCCCCTCTTTACACTCCCTGCCTTGAAATACCAGCAGCTCTCCTGTCAACTGTGTCTTATGCTCTTGCTGAAGACCACTATCTTCTGCTCCCTCCCCTGTCTGCTCTGCTTTTTTTCCCCCCTCTCCACACAGATGTCACTTTTTCTAACCTCTCCACTATGTGATGAGTGGCTTCTAACCAAAGGAATGCTGGGATTGAATGCATACAAACCAGCATCAGCCTTGCATGTGCTTTGAGACATAACACGGCCTTTCTTTACTGGCATGGATTACATATGAAAAAATACATAAAGACATTTTAGGATGTCTTATTTCTTCCTCTTGCTGTGTCTATTTTTCAACATACCAGTTGCACTGACATGCACATTTACATAGAGATCTCTGATGTTGTTTATGCCTTGAAAGAAATCCCTCAGGGTGCTAAAGATACTAAGGATTGAAACCTTACTATCTTTTCATGCTGTGTGAATTTATTTCCACCTGTCCTTGTGAGGCATCTGATTCAAATTTTACCAACGATTTGACCTTATTATTGGGCCTCCTGCCCAACAGATTGTCTCCTTCACCTGGACAGCCCTCTTCCCATCACCCTCTGACCTCTAGACTTCCCCCTTCTGACCCCATCCTTTTGCATGCCCCGATCCTTTTTTATAGGGAAAAAGAGGGAAATGTTTGAGCACCCTGTCTTCTGCTTGGCATCTCAAGTGATGGATTTAACCATCCGTGAGTACCTTCATCATCTCTTCCCATTCCCCCCCTCATTCTTTTAAGCGCACCTTCACCTCATCCCCTCCCTTCTGCCTCTTCTCTTTCTCCAGAAAGGTTGCTCCTGCCATGCTTGTTTTTATCTGTGCCTTTGTCTGTGAGAGTGAGTGGGGAGTGCACCAGTCGAGAGATCTGAGCAGTACCACACAGAATCAGTAGGGGTCCATTTTTTTGCACCATCTGTTTGTGATGGACATGAATGAGCGGTCTGGTCTGTAAGCTTCTTTCTTTTGGTTTGAAGCCCATTCCTTTGACTTGAATGCATTTTTATATTGCTTACATTGGTATCTGTTTTCAGTCATTTGGTCTGATCATGTGTCAGTGGTGTGCTGTGCCGAACAGGTAGGCTTGTTTGTCACCGTGTCTCCAGTGACAGTGAAAGAGCATCTGTTGACAGAGCTATTGAATGGGAACAACAGGATAGAGTGTATGGATGTAACAGCTCCAGTTTGTGTTTTAACTTGACTCAGGTCAACTCAAGTCACTCAGCGTGTCCTGTCTACGGTCCTTTAAGCTGTTTGTGTCCCCTACCTGTTTGCAATAGTCGAAGCTTTGTCTGTTTGTTAACAAAAAAACATCTTATCACCTTTTTTTTTAAAATTTTCCACAGGCTACTGGTTCAGTGTTTCTATTTTTTATTGTGTGTTTGTGACGTTTGTCTGTTGCCCAGAAGCGTCAGTCCCTGGAGCTGAAAGTGTCCCAGCAGATTCATTTAAAGGGTCACGTGGCGATGAACAACAAGCCTGAGTTCCCCCAAGCCCCCATCCCCTTTCGTGAAAATAACCATAGAGCCGTGCTAATTCTAAACATCTCCTTTTTATCTTTTCTCTCCCCTTTTTCTCGCTGAAGTTGAGAAAGGTCAAAAGGATCAAAAGGATCCAGGTGAACCCATGTTTAGCTTATGGTTTAGCTATAGTGCACACTTACATTTACATATACAAATACACCCACACCTTACACACATGTTTACTGCAAATCAGTGTAAGACATATGCATGCATTTACCATTAGCACATCTTCTATACACACTTTAAATATTGTACAAGTTCTCAAATGTCTTGGCATGTCTTAAAAAAGCAGTAAATCTGTAGAGATTGTACTACTTTATATTTTTCCAGATTCAAATCTGGAGCAGTGAATTATACGGCTGAAAATGTTATTCTCACTCAATTCAAATGTAGTGTACTCACACTTGAATAAAGGTGAACAAGTGTGTTTTTCGGTAGACATGTTAAGACACCATCAAAACCATAAAGTAATGCAATCTCTTACATATGGTCCTATATTTTTATCTACATTATAATGTAATTTAAAAAGACATAAGCAACACTTTAATGCAACCTCCCCCCCTCCCCCCCCATCACACAAATTAGCATACATTTTCACCACAGGCCACACATGAAAATGAGCTCATTATATAAAGATATGCATTATGGGGATTTTTGTCTGGGAGTAAAGTAAAGCAAAGATGTAGCACAGATGCTAAAGACAACCACAAAACCTCAAGTATAAGAAATTTGAGACATCTGAAACCATCCCAAATATCCCCCTTGCCTCCCAGTCAGGAGGCCCTGGGTTTAAACCTGGACAGGGCCATTCTTTGTGGAGTTTGTATGGCTTTCTCTTGGAGCGCATGTGCAATGGAATAAAAAAGCAACAACAAAACAAACAAAACTTTGCTCCTCTTTAAACCATATTATATCTAATTCAAACCCTCGTGATCAGGCATTATTAGAAGTCTTAAATATTACTTTACAGCTCAGTTCCCTCTATGTGGCATTTGAAAGTGTAATCTCTACTGCTAGCTTAGGGTTCCTTCATTTAATTTTTCACCAGGCTCCGAAAAAAATATTCATTTGGCTTGAGCAGCAATACCCGCAGAACCCTAAAATAATAATGAAAACAGCAAAAGGCTTCCAGTTAGAACTGCCGACTGCAGACTTCTACTGTTTTATGTAGAGTTATGTATTTATGTGCTTTTGATTTCAGATCTGTGTAGCCATTCAGTTCCATGTTCAAAATATGTCATGCCATATAATCACAGTGTTCAAGGAACAACTCCATTTCATGACACATATCTGTTTTTATCAGATCGTTCTGCCGACAAAGGTACGAGCAAGTGATTTGGAGCTTTTGCTAATCATAGACCAAAGTCACCAGCTGATAAGTGAGGAACAGCTTTCATGAGCACATAAGCACAGTTTAAGAGAAATCCAAAATCAGCACGCTTGTAAAAAATATTCATTACCTTCAGGAATTTCATCAGATAATTGGCAACTATTTTATTAATTTGATCCAAGCACCTGCCTTTTTATAAAATTAGTTCTAACAAAGAAAACTATGAGCCAGCCAATGTGTGTATTATTATATTGAGATCAGATTACTTATAAAATAATATATATTTAAGAAGATTCTTATACACTTGTTGGTCTTAAGAAAAAAAGAATTACAGAAATATGTATAAATGTCCCTTTCATGTAGTTCTAGCCACGAGTGTTTGTAGAGAACCCGATCCTTATTAGACATCCAGTACTATTAGCTTTGAATTAATAATCTCATCCAATCAGATAACTTCAAAGAGAAGGAATGAATAATTTTTACTGTGCGTGTTCACAGAGTATTTTTGGCCATGAGACAGCTCCTTATACAGATGGCTTATTCAGTACCGCTACACAATATGCATGTTTTCAATGCTGCATTGCACCTCCATCTCAGCGCCTCTATTCCTGTGTCTGATACTCCTCCAACATGAGTCTGATTATCCCATAAATGCATCAACTCTGTTGCTTTATGTCATGCAGCCCAAAATGCATACACAGTAAATAAGAACACGCTTTACTTGTTATGGGGGGTATGGTAGGTAAACATCACAGTGTAAGTGCTGTGTTTATACTTTTATTAAACGGTCAAAAATATAAACAGAAAAAAAAAAATCTTTTGAATAGTCATAAAAATCCCCCTGGAATCCTCTGTGCTTGACTAACCACTCATCCCTCACCCTCATCCTTTTGTCTCAGAGAACGTAGGCCGCTTAGTCACGCCTGCCAAAAAGCTGGAGGAAACAATTCGCCTGGCGGAGTTAGTCATAGAGGTCCTCCAGCAGAACCAGGAACACCATGCGGAGGTGAGTGAGAACCCTCTCCTCCTCTCCTCCTCAAAGCACTTTCCCTCTATGCTCTCACTCTTATCTCACTTGCCCCACAGCAGGGAGCTAGCCTTATTATCAATCCTCTATAAATAAAGCTGCTTTCATCTATGGGTAACTAAAAAAAAAAAGGGAAAAAACTTTCAAAGATTAATTTAATTTCGGAAAGCTCTAATTGGTGTTCAACGGACCATCGCCACATGGAATCAGAGGGCCATGTTTGAGGGTAGACTGTAAATTAGACAGAAATGGTACAATGGCATCTTTTTTGCTGTGATGACAGTGCATTAGTTTTACATAAGTTGTTAAAACGATAGTATTATGTTGAGGATACTCCAGTATAGATGTTTGGCTAGAAGAAAAAACACAAGGTGAAACAAGTTAATGCGCATTTTCATGGCTTCTACTGCGCTGCTTCCCTTTGGTCACACACAACAAGATCACTTATAATAAACCTCAGGCCTTACACTGAATTTAAAGTAGTAAGTAAAACACATTGTTCCCAAGAAAACTGATCTTTGTGAAATTCAATTAGATGCTTTTATCAATAATACTAAACTGCCATAGTCTGTATTGTAGTGTGTTTTGTGACTCTACCAATGAAAAACAAAAACATTACCTGATTTAAATATGGCTGTTATCTTCTCCAGCGCCGTCTCCTTGTACGCTTTAGGCACCGGCATGTTTAGATTGCTCCCTTGCAGTCCACCATTGTGTCAAAATGGTCAAAAGCCTTTAGCTTGAATTGCATTTTGTGGAAGAGGCCAGAGTTACAGGGACCTAAGTCTGGCAAGCTGGCTTAGCGGGGAGCAACAATCGAAAGCATTAACATTTAAATTCTGAGGGATGAATTCAAAGCTGGTGAATTTTTAAAAAGGAAGCATACTCCTGCTCAGGGCTGGACTGGGACACAAAATCGGCCCTGGCATATTTGGTCCAGGCGTCTCCCTCGCTGTGGTCCCTCCTCGTGCACTTTTTTACGAGGAGGAGTTGACGGTGCAGCAGCCCCGACAGCTAACATGTCGGTTAATTTTGCTGCATTTATTTCTATTTTTCTGTCTCAGCATTTCAGCTCCACTTTTTCGCTACCTCATCAACACTAAGCTACTTGGGCGAATGTAGAGGCGGGCTTGGTAGTTAAGACATTTTATTGGGCAATACAGTGGCAGTAATGAAGCTGAATGAATGGGCTGCTGTCAGTGCTTGTGGGGCCAGTGTGCAGCGGTCTTTTAGTTGCCCCATTGGTCCAAAAGTGAGTCGGCCCACTAGGAAAATGCCCGGTATGCCAGTTTATCAGTCTAGCCCTGCTCTTGGTCCCGCTCCTCACCCGATGAGCCACCTTCAGTCTTGTTGTCTGTTGGCTCTTCCACTGAAAACTGTTTTTTCTTCTCTGGGTTGTACTGAAAAGCCAGCTCAGTAATGAGTCTCGACAGGTTGAGGTAGTTTGACACAAAAGTGCAAGTTTGAGATTTGCGGTGAAAGGCTTTCCAGAGGTGCACAGGTAAAAAGCCTTCAAGGAGAGATCACCACATTTAAATCAGATAATGTTTTTGCTTTTTCTTGGGGGAATCGTGAAAGCCATGTAAATGAAACCTGAGAGGTTTAGATGGGAATTCACATAGCCACATGTGAAGTATTTCAAAAAGGTTCAAAAGCCTAAAAAACTGACATGTATGGGTTTAAATATAAACAGAGCATTCTAAGTTGTAAGTTCAAATAGGATTTTATGTGAATAAATATAGTCTTAAAGAAAAGATGTGTGTTGAATAAATCTAGTGGAGTCACAAGTATAATACATCCCAGTGAAATGGGGTGGAGTGGAGGTATAAGGTAGCATAAACTGTAACAACTCAGTCAGTCTTAATTTCACCAGTTTATTCCAATGGAGTCAACAAAGATATACTGCTGTTTTGACATTTAGCATATTTTTGTCCCAAATAAAATGGTGAAATTGACATTAGTTAACTTTTTACTTAAACACAGTCTTTGCTACTGTTTTACCTTTAGATCTGTATGGCTTTGGTTTAGCACTACAAGCTAATGGACATGTTCTCATCCCAGGGTGTCAAACACTGCTGTCCTGTCTAATTCTGCTATATATGTTTGCAGATATATGCAAAAGTTCTTCTTTGTCAAATGTGCCGTGACACATGAGCTCTAGCAATACAGGACACCTCCACAGATCCTCCTTTAGAGAAACCAATTTGGCATTAAGTGATTGGAGGAGTCTTTGTGGAGCAAATCACTTTGGTTTGTGAGCCATTTGCGCTTTGTGCTTTGTTTTGCTTGTTTTTCACTAACTAATTTTAAGCATTTAGGCATAAAAATCGACTCGGTTAGAAGTAGGAAGAGATCTCACTTTGGATTTTGCCCCTTTACAACTGTGCACACTGACAAATTGCACTTACCCAGTGGGTTTAACTGTGATACGAGTGTCATCACCAGTCAACACCTTGCGCATATCTCAATATATTAACAGCTTTTGACAGAATGGTAGTATTTGGCACTCTGGGAATGAGAACAAGCTGAACCAATATTCAAGGAAGGCATCTCCTTTTAAAAATCCATCTAGCTTCCTTATTCCATCGTGTTGGCGACTTTAGACATCAAGCTGATGGAAAGCATGATGAACATGTGCAGCTGTGTAGATCTGAAGGTGATCCAAATGTGATCTTAGAATATACAGATAAAGCAGATTTACTGTATCTCTCTGAATATGCTTGACAGGCGGCAGTCACAAGTTCTGGAGATCAATCGGTACAGTATTTTTTTTTCTTTTTTTCCTCTTCAGTCCCCATCACGACCCTCCTGTATGGCATGTGCGCCACTATGGCAAGAAGCACGTTTCTAGACAGAGAATGAACTCAGTGGGTGGGTTTGTAGGCACAGAAGTGAGAGCAAATCTGTTTAAATATAAATTTTTAAAAAAAACACTTTAGCTTGCACAACATAATTGTTATCATAAAGCATGTTCATCGGGCCATAAAGAGGTTTCCTTTCTATCCTAGCATGCTGAACCAGTAAATTTCCCAAAGTATGCTCCATGTGAACCTTTGAAGTTTGATCCTCCATAAACATTTGTTTCCCCTCCATCCAGCAGTTAATTTCACAGTCCGCACCTGTTTAAGCATTACTTCTCCAGCTTCTCCTCTTCCATCCCTCTCTGCTGTCTATTCTCAGTTTACAAACCCTAACAAAGAAATGCTTCAAAAATACATTATTGTTCTGAACATCTTCCTGTATTCTCACTGTCATATGATTGGTGACTGCCCAAGCAGGGAAAAGAGGTATGTAGTCAAGTTGAATGAGAAACTCCCGTAATGCTCTGTGCATGTCCAGTAGATGATTCTACATCTCTCCCCTAAGCAAACTACACCCCCTTTAAGACTGGTCCCTTGACATGGTTGCACTGATACAGCACTAGAGTTTGTTTTGGCTGAACAGTGGGTCTGCCGTAGATTTCTCAGGGTCCTGTATGTGTTCCTTAACCACTAACAAAGGTTGGAGGCTACTCTGCCTGGTGACCTTTGAGCCTTTCCCCTTCCCTGTTGGAAGCTATTTACTGTCCTCCCCTTTAGCTGATATAAGAGTATATATCCTTGAATGCGATGGAGAAGAGCCTTGTTTGCTGCCTGTGTTTCTAACATTAGAGCTATCATGATTTTTAAACGTTTGAAGTGGACAGGTAAGTAGGAAGGTAAGTACGGTTCTGACTGCTGCTGTGGTGGTTAAATAAGGTGGTCGATTAACAATAAACAGCAGTAAAGTAGAGCATGCAGCATAACTTGGAAAAATTCAGCTTCATTAATTGAACTTGGCAATATGTTAGTCTGAATGATAAGCAAATAAGCCAAGCCAAGACTGCCAGCAAAGCAACTACTGTACCTCTGCTGTCAAAGGGTGAGAAAGTCCTGACTGTGCTAG
Organism: Rhamphochromis sp. 'chilingali'; assembly: GCF_963969265.1. Classification (NCBI taxonomy): domain Eukaryota; kingdom Metazoa; phylum Chordata; class Actinopteri; order Cichliformes; family Cichlidae; genus Rhamphochromis; species Rhamphochromis sp. 'chilingali'. The sequence continues at coordinate 25,031,744 of NC_137936.1, read as the reverse complement.
AAAAACGATCCGCTGAATCTCAGACACCTACTTAACTAATTGGAACAGACACACTCCAACACTAGAGATGCTGTATGCTGCAGTCTTTGGTGTGTCTAGACAGTGATGTGCATGAGACACATTCACATCTAGTGGGCTATGGGTTTGTTGGTGATGTGAATGGTGGACCCCCTCATCTCTCAGCTGGAGAGAAAAGCATGCAGGGAGATCCACGTTTGCATGAGAAGAGCACCCTAGATGTAAAGATACTGTCATGAATAGAAGGCACAAAGATGCAACCCCACTGTGCAAATCTTCTCCCAAGTATAATCTGGATTTGAATTCATGTACCAATTAGGAAGAGCTGTGGATTTGATCTAGTTGTATGCCATGGAAAACATACACAAGCACACAAGCTGACAGCTGTGATAGAATTTCTGTTCATTTGAAAGGAAATACCCGGCAATTACAGAATTCACACACGGCACGGAAAAGTCATTCGGTATCCACAAATATAACCAAATATCTTCTCAAATTAAATAACAGGGGACGTCTAATGGACACCTGTAACAGAGAGAAGCAGCTGGACTGCTCAAAGGTAGTAAATCAGTCTTCTGGCAACTCTGTTTACACTCAATTTTAAAATGCTAACCAGATCACAGATAAACAAATGCAAATAGCTACAGGCAGGTTTTGCAATTACTGAAATCATTTGAGAGGGTGGTCTGTGGTGCATTCGGCTTTATATGTTTTCTACTATAACAGGAAATGTATCATCAATGCTTGGTTGAGAAAGAGAAGCGCTAGGTTATACAGTGATGCTAGCAAACTTGTGCATATGAATACTGTGTGACCTGCCAATTAGTGTAGGTAATACAAAAAGCCCACTTAAAAACCAGGAGTGTGCCCTGCCTCTTACCCTGTGCTGTGAGACCCTGGTAGTCTAGCTGCTTCCCTCTGTTTCAAGTGTTTAAACTAAGTAAACCCAACCAGCTTCTGACTTTAGCTTCATATTCAAGTGTTACATCCAACGTATGAAAAATCAAGTCCCAGCAAGAAAGGGTAAGGATATTTGCCGAAATGCCAAACTATTCTCTCAACACACCAAACATGCATCAACCCAGTGGTATTTCCTTTTAAGAGCGATACTGTCCAGTAGTGTTTATTATTCCCTCCTTTCCCTCTCATCTTTTAACAAGAGGACTTGTTCACCTGTTTGCTTTCCCTCCTGCTGTGTCTCTAGGCATTTGCATGGTGGACAGACCTTATGGTGGAACATGCAGAAAACTTCCTGGCCCTCTACGCCATCGACATGGATGCCGCTCTGGAGATCCAGTCACCTGAGAGCTGGGACAGCTTTCCCCTTTTCCAGCTGCTCAATGACTTCCTCCGGACAGATTGTAAGTTCATGCAGTTGGCCCATCTTTATGTTTCAGCTACCTTCAGGTATTTTCATCTAAAAAAAAAAAAAGTATGATATCCTTTTGTAACACGCTTTTTTCCCCCCTCATAGATCATCTGTGCAATGGAAAGTTTCACAAACATCTTCAAGATCTGTATGCTCCTCTGGTGGTTAGATATGTGGATCTGATGGAGTCCTCCATCGCACAATCAATTCACAAGGGCTTTGAGAGAGAGTCCTGGGAGCCTGTAAAGTAAGGAGCTTCCGTCTTTATAGCTAGGCTGTAGGATGGCTGGAGATGCAAAGCTTTTTTATGCAGATGACAGACTGACTGACTGTGTGGAGGCTGAAAAATCTGGTAGCGCAGCTGTAATGTTCATCCAAGCTTCCTGTAGCTTCACTTTTAAAGAACGAGCCAAGTGTGGGCTGAGCAACCTCTTTATCCTGTAGAAGAAATTGGTTTTTCTAGTCTGAAAATAGTGCTTGATTAATGTATGTCTCACCAATTCTCGCCGACACATTGGGGTCAGGGCAAAACATAGTATCCCTGTTGTTCTGTGTGTGAACTAACATTCATGACGTGTGCTTTGACATGTTACCAGAAAAAAATTTGCCTCCAGTGTGTTATGTTGCTACTTTATTTGTTGTGGCTTTAATATGTCTGCTTTCACATTTTCCTTTCATTGCAAAGATTATATTTAAAGTGTATTAAGGTAACCTGTATTTTCTTGGTCTTTATTCGTGTTCATTTTTTGGGTTTTCGGTATTACTTTGCTTGTCTCTATCGCTGCATTTAATACTTTATGTGTGTGTCCAGCTCTCTTTACTCTTGAGTATTTTTGTAAAATGTGAGTCTTTGACAGTTACCGTCCCTTTTATGTGCGTTACTCTTTGTTCCAGTCTTCACATATTTTCAGATTTTACTTTTATGATGAGTGTTACATTGCTTTCTGCAGCTCCCACGCCACTGTTATGGATTCTTTTTTTTTCTTTTTGTCTGTCTTTTCTGCAGGAGTTTAACAAGTAATCTGCCCAATGTGAATCTACCAAATGTGAACCTCCAAATTCCCAAAGTACCAAATCTGCCAGTGCCAGTAGCAGGACTATCAGTTAACCTTCCACAAATGCCTAGCTTTTCTACCCCGTCATGGATGGCTGCTATATATGACTCTGAGTGTGTATTCAACTAGTTCACTTTAGATTTACTGAGAAAGCAGTGATAACTTGGTATGAAGATGCCCATGAGTAAGGACAATTAAAAAAGATTTGCCAAATTTTGAAATTGTAGCAAAAAATGTAAATGAAGTCGAAACTGACATTTAAAGGGGCAGGGATAGCTCAGTAGGTAAAGTGGTCGCCCCATGATCGGAAGGTCGGCGGTTCGAATCCACTTAACGGCTACCCTGAGGTACCCCTGAGCAAGGTACCGTCCCTACACACTGCTCCCCGGGCGCCTGCTTAGTGGGCTGCCCACTGCTTCACTGAGTGAATGGGTCAAATGCAGAGAAAAACAAGTAATTTCCCCATGGGGATCAATAAAGTATCCATTATTATTATTATTATTAAATTCAACAAAATCTGAATCGGTTTTCTCCTGTGAATACTTGCCACTTATTGCTGTTCATGTTCATGCCAAGGTCACTGAGAGGTGTTAGAGTAGATGGGGACGTGCTTTCTAAAATGAGAGGCTGTAATGCTCTCATTTGTCTCAACATGCATGCTGTTGAGCTGAGGTGTGGAGATACAGGCTGAAAAAAAAAAACGAATCAAGCAAAAAAAAAAAGAAAAAAGTAGTTCTAAGGCTATTGGAGTTCTACCGTGCAGAAAATGTTCCCCATTTGAAACATCAAGATCTCCATTGTACAAAATGTGTATCTCCCCAGAGTTGTTGTCCACAAACATTTGCTCTAGTGATGCTTAGCGAATTGTAGATTGTACATGGCCGTAGGTTCATCTCTGACCTTGACCACCTGCTAGTAGTCTGATTGGGAGGGCAGACAGAGCGGTTCGGAGTGGAGATGATAAAGTGGAGAGGCTTAGAGGCAGGAGTTCAAACCTCTCCGCCTCTGTTTTTATCTCCTTTCCTTCCTCACTCTAAATGTAACACTTTTCCCAATCAGCTCTACTCAGGATGGCTAAAAAGGTCTGCATGGTTTGTTTGATAATCCTTCCAGGGGTCCCACCAGCCTGGGGACATGGATGTTGAGAGAGGGCCTGTGATGAGTGAAGCCAATTTGGAGATTTTTTTAAATGTTTTTTGGACACTGACTATAAATGCCTTTTTTTTTTCTTTTTTTTTTTGCACGCCCTCCCTCACTTCCTCCATTCCCTACTCCTTTGTGTGATTAGCTACTGTATCTGCAGTGACTTTACCTGCATGTGGCCACTTCACATACCAGTCAATAATCATACTCTGTAGCATGGTTATTGATCTGTTACAGTAAACCCTTCCCGCTGCTTTTTCGCCCATAAACTGACTGTCCAGAAACTCCTGAACAAACAGGAAAGGAGACACGTAGGTGGACCAGTCAGTATATGGCCAGAGCAAAATTGTGTTAAAAAAAAAAAGTGTAGCGGCACAGCATCCACCTCTGCTCCTGCCACTACAACCCCCACCCCCTCCAAACCTTTAATCCCCCCCCCCCCCCAGGTAACAGGTTGACATTTGTCTTCTGACCTGTGTATGTGTGTTTGGGTCAATGGCAGTAATGGCTCCGGGACATCGGAGGACCTCTTCTGGAAGCTGGACGCCCTCCAGACTTTCATCAGGGACCTGCACTGGCCTGAGGAGGAGTTTGCCAAACACCTCGAGAGCCGCATCAAGCTCATGTCGAGCAACATGATCGAGAACTGTGTCAAACGGTGTGTATTTGTGTGACTGTGCGGGAGATGATGACAAACTGCGAGAGACACAAAAGCTCCAAAATGCAAAGAGTTTGTTTTCTGCATAATGAACATCTGCAGCACATTTTCATTTTAGAGTGTATCATTTTTAATTTGCACTGCAGCACCAGGATGGCATTTGAGTCCAAGCTGGCAAAGAGCAGCAAGTCCACAGATTTCCGCATCTCTCCAACATTATGCACCATGTTCAACGTGATGGTGGACGCCAAGGACCAATCAGCAAAATTGTGTGCTATGGAGATGGGCCAAGAGGTAAAAACTTCATCTGGGGCAATGATTGCATGTTGGACAATGAGGCTTTGTGCTTTTAATTTGCTGACGTGAATACTTTTGTTGGAAATTCTTCTGCTTTCCACAGAAACAGTTCCACTCCCAGATAGACGAGCTGATTGAGGAGAGTGTGAGGGACATGATTCAGCTTCTGGTTGCAAAGGTGCAGCTTCATATCAGCTTACTTTGATAACAATAGTAGAAAAAAATTTAACTTGACTTTTTTAAAATATGATTATTAGATTGTTCATGATTCCTCTCGTTTTTCAGTTTGTTGCCATATTGGAGGGAGTGCTGGCCAAAATTTCCAGATATGATGAAGGCACTCTCTTTTCTTCATTCCTTTCATTCACGGTAAGATTTTTCTTTCTTCAGTCCCTCAGTTTATTTTTCTTGAAAGTATTCTTTAAAAAAATTCACTTTATATTCTGAAAAACTGAATGTATTTCCTGAAAGCCTGCTTTTTTTGTCTCATGGGGGGTTAAAAAAGGGTAAAAGAACTCTAGTTTTGTATCTTTAATAGTAAAATATTCCAAGCCCTAATGAATCTGACGATAATTAACATTTCACCTTTCAGCCACTGTTTGACGGTTTTGTTTCGACTTTCAGGTGAAAGCTGCTTCAAAATATGTGGATGTACCTGTAAGTTTAACAGCCTCCGACTTTCCTGTTTTGTTTGTGAGCATTTAGAGCTGAACAAAATATCATCTGAGTGATTTTGTTCTACCTTTTTGAAGACAGTAATTATTGGTACAGCCGCTTGTTTGCTCTTCTCCTGAGTCGTGACCCTATTCTTTGTCTGTTCTTATAGAAACCTGGAATGGATGTAGCTGACGGCTACGTGACCTTTGTGCGCCACTCTCAGGATATGCTTCGTGATAAGGTCAATGAGGAGGTGTATATAGAAAGGTTATTTGATGTAAGTAAGATGCCGTCTCCTCCTCACAAAAAGGGAGGGGCCTTCCAAAATGTGGCAAAACAACAGGGCAGAGAGGGATAAGTCCCATTTTGAGACCAGGAAATGTATTTCTGCCTGGAAGAAGAGGCTTTTCTGATCCCTTCTCGACTTTTCTGTCTCTCTGTCTCTTTTCTTTCCGAATCTCAGCTGCCCTCTGCATTCTGGTGTGCATTGCCACAGTGCTTTTGGGCCTTTGTGTATTAAAAAATCAAACTTTTACTTACCAAAGAGTCCATAAAAGCATCCTCAGAAAGGATTATCTAAAGCAGTGCTCTCTGTGGAAAGAACAGAACTGTCCATACTGATCATACGCCAGGACACCAAGTTCTTGTATTTTTTAAGTCACCACTGTCCTCTGCTTTCAGATGCTTTCCACACAAAACATGTCAGCCTCCTGAATGAAAATAAAAACCCACTCAGTCCTTTTGTCGTCAGTCCACAGTGAAGCACCTGTGCCGTTTCTGTGTGTGAAATGAAAACGCTGGGTGAATGATGCACTGCTGGACGGGCCTGGGTCAATCTGAGAGGCTGACATGGCAAATACCCTTGATCTGTTAGAACAGTGGTTCCCAACCACCCAAGGAAAATGCGATCAGTCATGACGATGATGATAAATATGAACAGAAAGGAGACATCACACCCCCCTTTTTTTAATTACACCCCGAGCAGTCTGTTGCGCAACTTAGACTGAGGTGAGTGAACAGCAGTGTAAGCATAAACCAAATTTCATCATTTAGATAAAATGCAAGAGAAAGATGAAAATAGATGCACTGGTAGTAAAAATGATAACCTGCAACAGACTTTTCAGTCCTAAAGTGCAAATTTATCTTTGTAACACCTTTTAAATAAACATTGCAATTCAAAGCATCCCCCAGGAGAAAGTAAAAAGGGGAATAAAATGAACACAAAATGAAAACATGCTTTGAAAAAAAAGCTAAAACTGAATAAAAAACAGAGTTCGGGAGTCTAAGGTATTGGGAAACAATGCATGTTTGACTCATTAATACTTTAATAGGCAATTACAGATCGCTTTATCTTTTAATAAAAATGAATTCAATTCATGCTTATTTATGTATCACCAAATCACAGCAGTAGTCAGCACAAGGCTCTTTATATAAAAGTAAAGACCCTACATCGATGTACAAAGAAACCCACTGATCCTCTGCGAGGAAGCACTTGGCGATAGTAGTGGCAAAAAACACAACAATAAAAAAAAAATTCTCTTTTAACACAAGCAAACCTCCAGCAGGGCCAGGCTCAGGGAGGGGCAGCCATCTGCTGCGAACAATTGGGGTGAGGGGAAAGAGAAACGAAGGGCAACGAGACATGACAAACAACAAACCGGACAAAGCACAAAAGACTAAGCTTTTTCAAATATAAATATAGTCCTAAAAACAGCACAAACGCCTTCTCCCTTTTCTATTGTTGTTTTTACACAATTGATGAGAACAGATGATGAATGACTTCCACCTGCTCGGACCAGGTTTGCACTTTTATGCTCTGGGGGCATTAATAGATCTACTTTAGCTTTCTATTGTTAGTATTCTGAGGTCCGAGCCATTTTTAGTCAGTTTTATGTAACTCCCACGCTGCTAAACTGCAGCTGAACTTCCACACGGCTGTTTCCATTGCCTCCAGGGATTTGAAACATTAATGAAAGCAACCTAAGAAGAAAACATGATGCAGGTTAAAAAAGTATAAGGTCTAATGAGGGTTCATAAAAAGGCATGACTTGGATGTGAATTGTTGGGAACCAGTGTGTTACAGGGGGAAGAGAGCACTGTCTTACCAAACATAATCCTAATGGGATACATTGACATAAATGTGTCCTCCATGTGTGATTCAAACAACACATAATGCTGTGATGTGTCTGCTTCATGTCATTTAGAACCTGTTTGTAAAGACCTGTGTCTCCACAGGCGTGTGATTGCTTTGTGTGTCTGACAGATTCTCAGTTCTTTCTGTGAGGCAGTGACGTCACGTTTTTATGTCTGACAGACAATGGTTTTCTATTTTTGTGCCAGATGAATATGACTTTTTTTTTTAATCTTCTTTTTTATTTGGAGCCAGGAGTGATGCTGTTGTGAAGTGGGTTTTGCTTTTGTCTTTGAGGTCCACACTGGCTCCCCTGTCTCCGTGTGTCCTTAATTTTTTCTACTGTGGAGCTTTTTACCCCCTTGTGTCCCCCGTGTGGCCCCAGAGTGCCCAACTGAGATCCTAGTCAGCACCGTTGTGTTGAAATTGACTTTTTTTTGTTTTGTTTTGAGCTGTGAGTGTTTCAGTTTTAGCAACTTCGAAGCCGTCAATGTTTTTTTCCTTTTGATTTGAATGCATTTCCATTCATTCATTTGCATTGCATGTGGAAGTCGTTCCTAGACACTGCATAGGCTCTACTTTATCTCTCTTTCTTACGCTGATTTATTTCAATCCTTTTAATCTCCTGTTTTCTGATTAACTTCATTCCTGCTGCCTCCTCTAGTCAAAAAGTGGCACTTATCTCTAGCGTTGCGTTGCCTTGTTTTATCACATTATGTTGGTTGGCATGATTTTAGAGTCAAATAATCTTCCTGTGTACATCTTCTAGCATGACCCTCCTCAGAGTTCTGCCTCATTTGCACATAGAGCAGTCGTCCTTAGCACGTACTCAGCCACTCACCCACCCACCCACCTGCGAAGTCTGCATGCACTGCACGCTCAACTCGACTGTGAAGTGGACAGGCATCTGCAAGTTCAAACCTTTCAACCATTCACCTAATCCTGATCTCAATAAACCTCAACCTAAAAACTAAAAACACACCAACTAAGCTAACTCCTTCCACCTCTAATTCGGGCCTTGTAAAGCTTCTCTGCGTTCCTGCCTACTCACAAGTTTAAAGTTGACCTTTTTTGGAGGTATGACGCCCGTTTCTATCAAACATGGGTGCTGTTCTCTTGTAACTTTGGTGCAGTCTGGAAAATTGCCACCCCAAGGAAACGAGAGCGAAAAAGGTACAAGAAAACAGCACCGCTGCTCCCTGCCTGCAAACCATTTACTCACTCTCATTCTATTTTTCTTTTGCTAATGTACCCGTGTCAAAACTATAATTTCAATTCCCCATAGTAGTTTTCTATCCACAGTGTAGGGCATTTCAAATGCAGCACCGCGTTTCCACTTGAATAAATTATAAATAAAGGCTTAGTAATTGCCTTCAGTAATTGATGGGCCATGCAGCTGCTACAAAATATCGACTTGAACATTTTTTAGAAGTTGAAAAGGTAATTGCAGTTCAAGACAGATACATTTTTCAATGCGTTATGACTTCCCTCTTTTTAATTAATTCCTTCAAGTCGCTGTAATATCAGTGCACTCAGGGAAATTCCATAAACTTGCTCCTTCCATCTCTTCGTAGCGCTATAAATGCAGTTTCCTTGTGTAAAAGGTAAACGTGTGTCTGTTTGTGTCCTTGAGTGTGTTGGGATCACTAAATGAAATTCAAGCAGTTTCCATTTACTTTAGTAAACATTACATAGAATTTAATTTGATTCCATCTGTTGGTTTAGTGCGAAGTGTCGTTGGGGGATTTGACACCAAAGAAGCTCTTCTGTTTTTTGTGTGTCTTATTGACCACTGGGATAAGCTTATAAGTCCGTTGTTTAGTAAAATGACCCGAGTGCATATTTCTATGACAGGGAACCTATTTTGCTCATTTCAAAATGATATTTTAATTCTTGGATATTGTTACTGTAGCTTTTCATGGTTTACTGCTCAGAATAATCATCTTCTGTTGTTTAATGGCCCTTGGTGGAGCCGCTCAATTCACCCACTGTCTAAAAACAAGCTGTCTTGGCTCCCTTTACCCTCCCTTGAAGCCAGTTTTCTTCTGATTGGTTGCCCCTCACAGACATAAGGTGGGTAGAGACTCTGTGCTCACAGCCACATCTGTGTCTGAGACGACCAAATTGACTATATCTCCTCACTTTTAACATCATGACACCGAGTGTTTAGAGCAGTGTGGATCCTGAGTTTTTGGCACACAGCTCAGTAAGGTCTGCTTTTACTTTTAGCTCTTAGTATGACAATAATTGAATATTTCTTATGGATGAAGTCAAAGCAAGGAGACAGTTTATTGCTTCATGTTTTATGCTAAGATAAGTTTTGCACTAACATTGTGCAGTTTCTCTTACTCAGACCTAAAAAGCATGTTAATTATGTTTGAGCTTTTTGATTGTACTTACCTATTGTTAAAGCCAGACTAGCTGTTTCACCGTTCCCATTCGTTGTGCTATCCTACCTAGAGACGTTGCACCAGTTTTGATCTTTTCATCCAAATTAGAGACCCCCAAAAAGTGAGAGAAATGTTTGAGAAATGTAGCAAGTCTAATGTTTTACCATACAGTTTGAAGTTGTCACCACTTCAGTGCACCAGCGTTAACTTCCAAAGTTTAACTTTGATATCGGCTCAGTGATTTATATTTAATGCTGTCCGGAACTCCGAGTTAAAAGCACGCGATGAAGAGATGAGGCGATCTGACATGTAGAAGTTGGAGTATTATATCTTTTAATCTACGATCAAAAGAAACAGTTGAAGCACGTCCATGTTCTGTAGCTTGTAATACTTCTGTGGCTCGTGAGATTTTATTTATTTTGAACATGATTTCCCCTTTTTCGAAAACCTCTTAACTTGCATTATTTGCTCGTTCTGACTCATGCAAGAATGGGTTTCTTGTGAAGTGCGATACAGACTTTGTACTGAGCTTCAATCCGAGTGACTGAATGCTGATGTTATTATGAAATGTACTTGTTTAGTTCTGGTTTTATACCTGCGTCTTAAAGGTTAGTTTTCTGTCAAGGTGTCTTTAGTATGTGTGTGGGTGTGTGTTTTGCTGGAGAGTGTTGTGTTTGTGTTTCAGCAATGGTACACTGCCACCATGAACCTGCTGGGGACCTGGCTCACTGAACGCATGGATCAGCAGCTCCACGTCTACCAGTTAAAAATCCTCATCAGGATTACAAAGGTAAGGTGTTGATAAACTGGAAACTTTTTTTTGTCTACAAATCCTAACTTGGTCTATCTTAGAGCACCGTGGGTTCACATGGATGGGTTTTGGACTCCTGCAGCTTACGTGGTCCTTTAAGATCCAAAAGCTGGCCCATGGTTTCACTATTTCTCTGACATCCATGTATCTCATGTCAACTTTCTTTTGTAGTAGACACAGCAGGAAGCGTGTCACGTGACATATATATTTGTCTTCATGCAGAAAAAGTACCGGGACTTCCGCCTGCAGGGTGTCCTCGACTCCACCCTGAACAGTAAGATGTACGACACGGTGCGCAACAGGCTGACCATGGAGGAGGCCGCTGCTTCGGTGAGGGAAGGAGGCATGCAAGGCATCTCCATGAAGGACAGCGACGAGGAGGACGAAGAGGACGACTAGACACCGAGACTTCAGCCCCGGCCTCCCTCTAGGACCCTCCCTCACCCCGACCCCCTCCCTTTCACACTTTTGACTTTAGCCTGGTTACCGATGCATGTACCAACTCAGATAGCCACTCTAGGACCTCTTTGTCAGCTCGAAATGCCTATGAAGGAACTATTAACTATAAAAATAGTACTTATACTGAAGAAAATCAAAATAAAAATGTTTTAAAAAAAATAACCATGATTGGCAGTTTAGCTGTGTCATGATAAAGATAGCACCTATCTTGGATTCATTCATTTCTAAATTCATTTCTATGTGTTACTAAGCAATATGGAGAACCATTTGTTTGACAATGTTGAGTGAGATTAATAGGTGTGTCCCTGTCCAATGCAATCCTATATGGCGCTTCTTTGTCGTATTCTACATTCATTAATGGTACATTGTCGTGATGATGAGTGTGTGGACCCTTTTCTTTGTCTCGTCTGTTTTTAAGTGAATGCCAACTGCTTCGAACTGAAAATAAAACCTCTGTATTTGTTTACGGCTGTTACAGATAAACCGTCGTCTACTCACTGTTCTTAACATCGACAGTAAGTCTAGACCTGCATTTTTTATCATGTGTCAATGCTATGTGATCTCATCTCAATTACGAATTAGACATGGTTCAACAGGAATCTTGAACTTCGAGTGGGTATTCTAGAGATGCAATATTCTCATAGCTCCATTTTGATAACTCGGGAGATTCTATTTTTATTTCAACATTAAAAGGCCTTGAAACAGGTTCTATTTTAATTGAGTTGCACTTTTACAAGGAAAAAGAGCAAAAAGAATTTTTTTTATTAAAAAAAAAAAAAGTTGGTCCGTCTTTGTTCTGTAATTGTGTAGAATGAGATGTCTGGCATTTGTTTGGGTCTCACTGTTGTTTTGTATATATTATATAAATATATATAAATATAAAATGCTGTACATTGCATTCTGAGCCATTGCTGCATGCCCGTGGGTTCCCACCCTCCCCAAATGCTTTCTGTTTTCTGTGTGAATTAGCTGGTGGATTCATTCTTGCTTTTGCCTTATGAAAGCCAACAGTTGTAATATGCAAGAGCTGTGGCCTCTAAATAAAAATTACTGTACATGTGCATCACCTGTCATGTTTCCTAAGATGTACCTGGGACACAACCGTCAACACTGAACACAAAGAGTTCCTGGTGCAAAGTAACAACATTTAGTAGTTTTGAGTATGAGGATATCCGTGATCTTTAGATTCTGTAATATATGTTTTTCCCCTCTGTATTGCAGTTTGTACATTCATACAGGACTAAATTGAGCATGTGGACTGCTAAAAGTTAATTATGCCTATTTTTTTCCTAGCACGTATTTATCCATTTTAACCTTTTATATAGTGACAGTTCAGATGGAGAGCAAAACGAAAGAGAGAAAGAGTAGAGAAAAGAGCCCGAGGCGGACTCAAACCCCCCCCTAATTTACAATACTTTTAACAGTGCCAATTTCTGCCAAAATAAAGTGCGGCATTAGGGGAAAATGAACCTATGGTGCCATTTCAGCTCATTCGGATTTTCAATTTTATGCCACTTCATATGTCTACTCCACTACATTTCACAGGGAAATATTTCAGTCCACCACATTTATTTCATAGCTCGGGTTACTCGATGTATTAGGATTTTACAGTCATTTCATCATGAGTATAAATATGAATTAGAGGATGTGATAGGTTGACACGGCAGTGTATAAAGATTTAAATGAGCAAATCACTTGCATATATTAACACACAGGATTGTGCGTACTTCTTCCACCACTGTTGTTCGGCGAGAGTGTGACAGCAGGGGGCGACATGGAGAGCAGGTTCCTTATTTTATTTTCCATACTTCATGTAATACAAGGATGCAGTGCACCCAAAGCCAGACTTTATTCAATGCAGAGCAATACAATTTACCTAAATGACAGTATATTATAATATGGTATATAATAGCATCATAGGAATAACTATGATACTGTCATATAAACACGTAATGTGACTGACAAAACCTTTTTTTTTTCTTTTTTTTTAAATTTTCGTAAGTTACAGATTAGAGTTAATGACCAGCGTAGCTGAAGTGATCCGAGACCAACATATCTGATATCTGATCTAAATCGTCATGGCGGATCTCAGGAGGGCAGCTTCGTTTGTTGGAGTTTTGCTGAGGTGTTTTCACAAAAGTACAATCTGTTACAGGTCCTCTGTACAAACCAAATATTTGTATGAAAATATAAACTTCTATGATCACAAAGGTTACAGATTTTTTTTTCCTTTTTAAGTAAATGCGTGAAGCTACAGCACTTGTGTTTCAAATGTGAGCAGAGAAAGATGCTGGCATTCACACTCACACACACACCAACACGAGGTGAAAATTTAAAAATGAAAAAAAGTTTCGCTGTGGAGTTTTGATGTTTCTCCAAATGTCAGAGGGGTTTCAATGGATTTAGCAAACTCCCGGGTGGAAAGGAAATAGATGTTATCAGATGAATTTAAAAAATATACATGTTAAAAAAATCAAATTGAATTAAAAAAAACAAACAAAATCGATCTCAGAAAACACAACCAAGAGAGGAATGTTAAGGGTTGAAAATGGGTTATAATTACAGTTCCAAACTAACGCAGTAAAGTCCAATAAAATACAATTTACAGTCGGAATTTGAAACCTCGTCACACAAGTCTTTGATCTTGAGCTTGTGGAAGGCGAGTTTGAGGCTAGAAGTGAAACATGCTCAAAGGATAAGTTCACACTTTCCACAGGGGAAATCTGCGAGATTTAACAATATGGATTTCAAATTCTATCTGGTTTAATAGATCTCAGGATAAAACCAATAACATGTTCCAAAGCGGGACCACATCTTTGGTTACAAATAAAGCATCACCTCCCCCCCCCACAGAAAGATTTCACCTAATTTGACTTTTTTCAGTGTTTGTTTACAATTTTAAATGGAAGTAACATAATTTTTTTTGACACTGATCAACAGCGGGAGAAAAATGACCCATATCAATATGTCTTTATATGAATGTAGATTCAGATCGATTAATTTGCAAACACATTCACCCCTTTTAATAAAATCTAAATAGTCCATCCTTCCGTAAGTTAATCCACTTTGTGATGACAGTACATTGAGCAATTTCAGTCCCATGAAGTCCAAGTCCTAGTTCCATTTTCCTGCAATAACTTCATTACGAACAAAGATAACTATCTAAGATAACTATCCAAAAAAAACCCCAAAAAACAAAACAAAACCCAAAAACATCTGAACAAGGCACTGAATAACATCTTCACCAGGACGCCTGGCGGGGATTCTCCTCTGTGGTAAAATTGGGTAAAACAATGAACTATAAAGCATGAATTTCCTTAATTGAGAGCAATTTCTACTCATTTCCTGCTTCATCTTTTTTATTGTGGCACTCTAATGGAGCAGCCTTGAATGATTCACAGTTTAAAACAGCCTCAGTTTATCCTCTTTTAGCTCCTGTCTCAAAGTCTCTCTGCCTACTTTCTGTGAAGGGCTTCCACAAACCTTATGCTTGTAAGGCTCACCTCCACATCTCAAGCTCAGGCATGCACCATATTTTATTTTGATTTTTTTATATATATATATATATATATATATATATATATATATATATATATATATATATATATATATATATATATATATATATATATATATATATATATATATATATATGTATGTATGTATGTATGTATGTATGTATGTATGTGTGTGTGTGTGTGTGTGTGTGTATATATATATATATATATATATATATAGAGAGAGAGAGAGAGAGAGAGAGAGAGAGAGAGAGTCCAGATTAAGTCTTGAAAAACTGGCAGTTTCCTCACATCAGCTTGGCAGGATTATAAAGGTCAACAAAACTGCAGTATCTTTATCCACAAAACTGATGTGCACATATCCGCAAATGACTCAACCCAACCAACTTCTACATGCTGCCAAAGATCCCTCTGTGAATGTGGCCTTGAAGTCCTTGAACGTTTGTGCAGAAAAATGTGGGATTTGGATTTTTAAATGTTGAAGACTAATCCGCTGCCAGTTGTTTTCACTTTGACGTGAATTTTATTTATTCATTTATTCAATTTTGGTGTTGATCAGCGTCAAAAATAAATTCTCGTTACATCCACTGCATTGCAAAAACACATGGAGAAAAAAAAATGATGTAGAGCAATTACATTTTGTTGGTACAGATGTTTAACAGCTGAGCTTGGACCGCTTGGGTTAGAAAAGCTCAAAGAAATGCTGGAAAAAAAGAAAAAAAAAAAAAGAAAGAAAAGAAAAACACAGCTGGAGATTTGTAGGCAATACATGACAAGCTACAGATCTCCATTTATTTAAAAAAAAGAAAAAAAAAAGTAAGTTTACACCAAGGCAGGTGGACAAATAAGGAAAAAACAAAACAAAAAAAACAATCATTGGCTGGCTATTAGGGATATAATATTTATAGATATATTTATATATATTACAAAACAATTTAACAATATAACAATATAAATCCCTGTAAAAAGCAATAAATGTTCACATTAGATGTTGTAACACACTTTAACAAAATAAGCCATAAGTACATTTTACAAGACAGCAGTGAGATACTGGGGAAATAATATATAGGCAGGTGTGAGTCTCTCACGAGATAAAAAGCTTCACCCCTGTGGAGCGGAGCCTCAAAACAGTTAGTCTGACTGAAGTGATAAAGTGACATAATTCATGCTTGTAAAATGAAGTGAAGTTTTGTTCCGAGACAATCAGGAAGCGGATCGCTTCAGTGCATCCCGGCCTTCGTGCCTCGCGTTTGTCTCAGCGCGGTCCAAGATCCGAGTTTCCTCGCGATGCCAGGATTTAATGATGTCATACTTTTGCTCACTGGATTTTAGGCAGTAACACTGATAGTATAGTGCAAACTGGACAGAGCTGCTTATTCCTCGTGTCAAATTAAAACAGGTGCAAACGCTCAGCAGGATAACATTTAAGACAAGAAATAAAGGACAAAAACATAAATATCAAAAAACTTTTATCAGTATAAAAAGTAATAAGGTTATTCATTTTAATCAATAGTCTGGCAAAAAGGCCTCAGAAATGTTCTCGGATTTTTACAAATTAAGTGCCTGTAAGAATGTCCTCAGACGAGCGACTCCATGCTCTCTGCGGGGTCCGACTCGTCTGCGATCACCACCGCCCCATTAGTGTCCATGTGCATGGGGCTCAGGCCACACTCTCGGTTACTGACCAGGCTGAGCATGGCTTTGTAAAGGTACTGGTACTGCTCCTGTGCACACAAACACAAAAATAGGCACCAAGTTCACTCTAAAGATCACTTAATTTTTTTAATATAATCACAAGCATGTCTAGGTACCACCATCAAAGGACGTTTCTGTTACAAACAGATGAATGAAAGTAACTTTTGCAGTGAGTCACCTAAAAAGTAGAAACATCCAGTTCGCCAGCCTTTTTGCCCAAATGATCCATTTATGAATTCTCACCACATACCATAGAAAGCTTTAAAAAAAATTATACTAGATGGTGAACACCATGAGGCATTTAGCAGCTAAAGCCAAAGACATTTTGTCAGGAATTGGTGAAGAAAACAGAGCTTAAGGAAAACTGGACAAAGCCAAGAATACTAATGGAGCTCCATCTCTGCTGAATGAAAAGTGTGCTTGATGTGAAGACACCTGGCAATTTGTGTATCTGCCAGCCTGTTTTTCTGCCTGCTGTTGACAAGAAAATAATCAATGCAGCAGTAAATGCAGCTTAAGGCAGTATTAATTGACTTTCTGGCCACTTGGGGGCAGCAGAACAAGCTGTAAACGCAACAATGTCAATCGCAAGCTAATGAAGTTGATATGCAAAAGGTGTTAGCAACCCAATCCAAATCTATTTATACTTCCGGCAGATACAGAGCAACATTTAGCATTAATTCAGAGGCCCATTCGGAGCAGATACTCGTTTTTAGTTGGGTTTTATGGAAAATGGTGACAGTAGACTACACAGTAAAGCACTGTGCAAGCAGACAATCCACTTCAACTTCAAAGGTGTTTGACATGCTTGTTAAAGGAAAAAAAAATGATAAAAATATTTGACAATTGTAACACAAAATTTTAGGCACTCGATGTTTTACCACAGTGTGAACTTACTATGTCAGTGAAGACTCCTGGCCTCATGAGATTGATCATCTTAGCCACCTGATAGATGTCGACAACACCCTCGTTCTCCAGCTGCTGGGACAGCGTGGTGAGGGCACAGAGCATTCCTGCTGACACTGCTCCATACCTGAGAGGAGATACCCAGAATCAGCTCTGCTGGCTG
This sequence comes from Rhamphochromis sp. 'chilingali', assembly GCF_963969265.1. Lineage (NCBI taxonomy): Eukaryota > Metazoa > Chordata > Actinopteri > Cichliformes > Cichlidae > Rhamphochromis > Rhamphochromis sp. 'chilingali'. Next base: position 25,014,474 of record NC_137936.1, on the reverse strand, counting down.
TTTTCCTATTTTTGTGTTATCGCCTTAATGACTGCATATGTAGGGCTAATTTCTTGTATGTCGCTTTATAGCTTGAACACAGCTACTACAAATAAGCTGCTGACGTTATGCATAGTCACTGCTGGTTTCTGGACTACTGTTTTGGTTTTGTTTGTTTTTTTTAAACCGCAAACACTACACGTTCGTTCTGCAGCAACTTATCAAGTAAAATGTTGCCAGGCCTAAAAGTAAACTTTGCTTTCTTATTTATTCAACTCTAATTGGGACAAAATGAACATCATGTTCTATTAAGGAAGACTTGAATGTAGCGCTTGTGACCACAAACTCATACCAAAGGGTTAATTAGGCATGGCAAAATTATTAAGTGTCATAAATTGTTATTTTTGCCCTGCACATGCATACTAGTCAAAGACATCGGAAAGGTTCTTCCTCCCTCCCCCAAAGTTAACGGTTTCACTTTGCCATGTCCCTTTCACATTGAATAGTTCCTTGTGCTTATATCACTCTTAAACTGAGGTTAGATCATTGTGATCTTCATTGTGTGCTCTAAAGACTGACATGTCACAACACAGTATCACTCAAGGTTATCGGACACTGAGAGAAAGGGCTGTCAGCGAGTACACTTGAATCACAATGCCTCGGCAGTCTCTGCACTAGAATCCAGTTGAACTGCATAATGTTTGATTGAATGGTTTAACAATACCAGTTAAGAGTCATGCATGCAGTTGCATATAGAAAGCACTGATGGAGGTCACAACTACATTTGCCACCACTGTAAATAACTGAATAAGTAAAAGTGAGAAAAACGTCAAATTAATTAATATAAAATAAAAGGTACAGTGCCAATTTAAAGGCAAAGTTGTAAGCAATTTAAATTAATTGGGCAGTAAGATGTGTTTCCCACTGACCTCTAATACTACTGGGTGTCTTTCTGCAAGACTCACAACAAGTTAATTTATAAAGAAAAAAAAATCATCACTGCACTGAATCAAAGAAAGCAAAAACCTGGCTGCATACAGCTTCCCTTGTCAGTCATAAGCATCCCATCATGTTCACACCTAGTATATAAATGAGTGGGGGAACACTGGGGCTGTTTTTTTGCTCTTTGACAACTACAGGGAGCAAACAGATTTATTTTTCATTGTGAGGACATTGTGCAATGAGAACTATTCTGATAGGCGCTGCTGTTACCAACAGCAGCTAAGTATTTGTACAGACGTCTGGAGGAAAGACATCAGCTGGGAACATGGAAAACGTTTTGGTTGCCTGGTTACTAAAAACACTTCTGGCGTTTTGGTTTATCCTCCAAGTGCACACACTTAAGGATTTTTCAAAGCCCAAGCCATGGAAAGCACTCCATCTGTATCCCACTCGTGAAGACCCTACAATGTCACCACATCTACCAAAAATTAAGTTAACATCTGAGGAGACCTTCCCTTCTGAACTCTTCACATTTAGATTAACTTAACTTGAACCTTAACCCAAAGATTATTTAGTCTTTTCTCATCACAAAAGCCATAAAGGTAAATATAAACATACTCATCATGCACAATAGTGGGGCCATCTCGAGTCATGGCTTCCTCCTTGATGACACTAATGAGCTCGAAGGTGCTGCTGAGAGGGGCATCAGGGTTTGGCCATTTAGGGCACTGGAAATGCCTCACCTCCAGAACGTAATCGTCCTGTTGGAGAAGAAGAGCGCACACCCATGACATGTTTAATTAGGATTCTACACATTACAGCATTTCCCCACTGAAATAAAATGTAATAAAGATGATGAACTCCTGACGTGATGCGTCATGTAATAATAACCCAACACTGATGTAATGAGGCAGAGGAGCAGCTACCTGTGTGGCCTCTAGAATGAAGTCATGGATGATGATCTGCTCCTCGTTGGAGAGGCACAGTCTGTCCTTACTGATGAGTGTGACAGTGAAGGCGATGCAGTTCATGGCCTCTTCGCGACTCGGCCAGTAAACAAATTCATCCTCAGCCTGCAGGGAAACCATGAAAGAAACCTGGTATTTACTTTTTCACTAATGATTCATTTTCATTCTAAATGTTCACGTACAAACGGCGCACGTCCATCAGAAACTGCGGGACAGACAAATAAGAAACTTCAGAGAAAAATTGTATATTCTTCCTCCATTACTTACCAGGCCGTGGTTGTCGGGCAACATGACAATAATTTGAGCGTTATGGTCCCAAATCATTCTCCAGAAGTCTGTGGTGGTATGAGGCAAAGGATGCTGGGTAATGATGAACTCATTGCTCCTGTAGTAGCCCTGAAATGACAGACAGTGAGCTTTTAGTTTTTCTCAAGGCCACAGCACTCATGCATATGAAATATTTCCCACACTAAAAAAAAACCTTAAACGTAGTTAGGTCCATAATTTGTGGAAAAAGTAATTTTGCCTCTGTACACCACCACAGGTGATTTTAAATCAAACAACTGAAATGTGAATGAAATGCAGATTTGAGTTCAGTTGAAATTAAATTTCGAATTAAATGTTTAAGAATTCCAGGCATTTTAATACAAGAGATCCAAAATTTAGTAAAGAATTGACTGACGACCACATTTCATGTCCAGGTGAAGCTTTGTAATTTCACGACAAATGAAGAAGACATAACATCTGAAGCAGATTCAATGTAGTTTTGCAGTTTTTCCTTGTAATTTGAAATAAACAATCAGGAGACGCTTTCATGAATGTAAATACAGAGGGTTTACGACATGGTGCAAACCACTGGTTACGCTCAGGAACGAGAAGAGCAGATCAGACTTTGTCGGGAAACATTTAAAAGAACTCTGAAACAAAGACTTCAGACCGATGAACCGAGACTAATGTACCAGCATGATGACGAGACAGGAATACGGAGAAGGAGAGAAACAAGCAAGACACGTCATCTGTCAAACAGGGTGGAGGCAATGTTAATGGCATGGGCATGTATGGCTGGAAATGGAACTCAGTCCCTAGTTCTTATTGATGATGTGACTGCTGACAGAAGCAGCAGGATGAAATGTGACATGTTCAGGGCTATACTCTGCTCAGATTCAGCCAAATGCTGCAGAACCGATCACATAGTAAAGACAATGTGGTGGTTTTGTGAGGTAGAACTATAAAATTCATGTCTCTGCTCAACAAATTATGGACCTACTTGTAACCTCCACATCACAATCACCATCATTGTCATTTAAATATAGATCGCTCTTTCAGAACTAGCCAGGGACACAGCTACAAACTAGTCTCTAGCTCTAACTCTGGTTCATTTATAGCTATTTTCTCAGACACTCAGCACTGTCCCTGTCAAACAATTGCAAGACAGGAAACATCAGTCAATAAAATTCTTCAAAAAAAGACCACCCCAAAACACAAAAAACCCCACAATGACAAAGAGTAAACAAAAAAAAAAAAAATCTCTCAGGAGCTATCACACTGTACCATTATGTAGGATGCATTAATGTAATCTGTTCCTTTCATGCCAGGCAGAGTGGCGAGTCCAACCCTTGCTCGCTCCGCTGTTGAGAGGCAGAGATAGAAAAACACATTTTGAATCAGAACCCCGGCCTCTGTAATATTGCACTGACTGATAATGCACACATTTATTACCAGTCCCGACTGTTGCTATAGCAACAAGGACCTCCTTTTCCATCATCAGGGTTTCACCAAGGCATGGAAAGATTAACTTATAGGACTACGGCAACCGATTTTAATGTTGGAAATATGAATAAAGAGAGGCTGCAAAATCTGCCATAAGCAAATCTGAGTCCAATTCTCATTTCCTTTCATTTACAAAATTAACCAACACAAGATTGATACGATTCGTGGAAGATTATTTAAACACGTTCTTGCCGAGAGCTTGTTCGACATGACCTTGGTTCGCCGAAGCCTCGGCTCCATGTCAAGTATGCTGTTGTAAATACTCACAGGGAACCACTGAGGAATTGCGGTTCTTTTCCTTGTTGCAGTCTTTGTGGGCGCTGAAGCACTCCACAAAGCGTGTGTTGCACTGAGTCAGCAGCTGGCGAGAGAGAAGGCAAAATTAGATTTTAGTCCGGAGAGTCGCTGTAAATTAAAATCAAACACATAAAAACTAAGATATAATACTGTTTAAACCCCAAAATTAACAGCAAGTCTTTCACATTAATAACAAGCATGTGAATCTCAGGAGGAAGTGACATTATGTGGGAGCAATTAGTTTGTCTCTCCTGATGTTGAATGAGCAGGAGCTTAATGAAACATTCATCAAGCTTTGCATAAGGCGGCAGGGGTGACAGACATGACTTTATTAGCATCAACATCAGAGACGCTCTCAATTTATTTCTGTCTGCGAGTGGAAAGCCGCCTGCGTGTTGCTAACAAGCTTCTGAGTCAAAGACCACCTCAAATGCAGCTGATGGAGCCACTGCTGACGCAGACAGCTCGTCTAACGCGACTAGTTAGACTTGCGCGCTTACTAACCCTGAACTGCTTCTCCAGCCGTGTGCGGCCTGTTGAGTTGGGTGTAAGGACGCTGTTGACATAGCTGTGAAGCTGCCAGGCGGGCACCTCCGTCTCTCTGCTCAGGATAGCCTCCATTAAAGCATCGTGGATGAAAACATACTGCTCCTGGTGGGAGACAAAAGGTATAGAGCATTCAGAAATGTTTCAATGTATCTTTATATTTTGCTTCCAAGGAGCCAGATTCTTTTAAAGTAGTCTCCAGCAATATCTCTCCAGGCTTTTTGAAGGTGTTTCAAAGTTTTTATTTTGACAACGCTCTCTTTTCGCTCAGTTTCAGTCCAGTCGTTATACCTAAACAGTCTCACAGGAATTTTTTGTTTTGTTTGTTAAGTCACTTGACACTGACCTACGAATCATTCAAACATAAAAAGGCACCAAACTCAAAGGATGAATCAGTGATGTGTCAACACATAAAAGACAACGCAGCAAAGAACTGATTTTAAATTGTATCTTTAGGCACTTTGCTACTGGTAACCTGCTGCAAAAGCACAAAATTTGTTCCCATTTGTTTTGTTGAATATGTGAAAAAAGCCAGAGACAACAGGCACAAAATAGTGTTTTCCCTCCAACCAGATGATTCCCAAAGAGCTTTAAAAAAAACAGAGGAAGATGGACATGTGGAGAACAAAGGAGCCATTCTTACCAGAAAAAGCTGATGTATCCCAAATTACGTAAGAACTAGACTTCATCCAGTTATAGCCACCAAGCCGATTTACTTTTATTGACAAAAAGTGAGTTTATTAATTAAAATGCTTATTTAAAATGATTGTTAGGAAAAAAACATTATTATTATTATACATTTTTAATTCCAAGTACTCTTCCATGCCAAGTTTTAGCATTGTTTACTGAAGATAAAAATCAGACATCTACAGACATTATAAAAACAATATATTTAATTAAAATATAAATGATTAGATCATAAATATTGGATTCTGCAGAGTAACTAGTAGAGTCAGTCAAAAGAAATAAAAAAAGAAAACAAAACATTTAATCTGAATTTGTCGATTCCCCTTTAAAAGTTGCTTCCTGGAAATCTTTCACTGCAGACGTCAAACTGACAGCAGGCAGAAACCTCTCTGTCAAACTGAACCTTTCACGGTGAGGATCATCAGTGCTGATCAGAGCTGGGTCTGCTGCTATGAGCCCGATACCAAAAGGCAGTTTTCAGTTTGAAGAGTTTGCAGGTCAGGAGCGTGACCAGGAGTCTGCTTTTTGTTGGACATTCTCAGGGTTGTATGCCGTGAGGTGGGTCAGCCTGTCATTGTGGACTTCTAATGTAACATCCAAATCTTTGACAGTGAAATCAAAACTACAATACCTGCCTCTAACATTTAGTGAGGGTATTAAGATAAAATATGTAATATCTGGTTAAATTAACTGTTTTTTCCAAGGTAAACTGGTACTAAAAAGCTTACATGAAACCGTGGAAGAGACAACAACATCACATTTCCTGACAGTTGTCTGTGAACTGATCTCATAGAGAAGATAGCAGGAATATAAATGGATAGGGGCAGCAGGTAACTATGACCAATCATCCCATAGTTAAAAAAACGACTAAAGTGCTGCCAGAGGACAGCCAGTATGGACTCATTCTGGTCTCACCACATCACATTTTGCTCTGCGTGTTGCATTGAAACTGCAGGAAGCGTGACCTTTACCTGAGCTTAGAGTATCAAAGTGAACAGCTTTCATAACTCCCTATCCATCTTTAATCAGAGATGACCTTTAGAGACATTTCCCAGAGTAACTGATTATTTAGTGCTTCTTACCTCAGTCTGGACTAGGTAGTTGCGTTGTGTGCGGATATGTTTGAGAAAATCCAGGACGCTGACTGTGCTTTTGTCCTTGATTTGTTGCAGCATGCTGTCAATGACAATGTATGTTCCGGTGCGCCCCACGCCTGCACTGAAGAGCAGAGCGACAAGCAATATAAGCAAACCCGTACAGGAAGCTTTTGGCCAGGTCAGCAAATATGAGCCTAATGCTAATAAGTAACACTCATCTAGCCCAGGAGCTAAGTAATAATGATGTACCTGCAGTGCACCAGGACAGGGCCCATGTCTGCAGCACGAGCTGCAGACGAGCGGTTGATGAAGGTGAGGACAGGAAGGGTGTACTCCGGTACTCCCATGTCAGGCCACTGAGTGTAGTGATACTGGACCACAATGCGCTCATTTAGTTTCCCTTTCGGGTTCCCCTTCTGCCCCTGAAAGACATCAGAAACAACATTTCTGAGCACGGAACAAAATAGTCGGGAGATAAACAGCATAGCATTTGAAATCTCCCACTCAGCATTTCTAAACAGAAAAAAATAAAAAAATAAAAAAAAATAAAGCCTTTATTTGTTCTTTACAACATTATAATGCGTGTCCTAGCGTAAGCATGTACAAAAAACTCTGGATCTCCCCGTGGTTACCCATGAACTGTGTACGGCTGGCTACTGAAAGAAAAATGGGTGATGAATGAATAGAAAAACTCGCACCGTTCACCTTTACACAAGGACATCCTGTGACTGCTCTGTGCTGTTTGGGTCCACATAATCCCTTAGAGGGTAGGGATACTACAAATCAATATTTCTCAGTGATTGCTTTTATTCTGTCCTGACGCAAATTTGGCACGGCCTCCGTTCACAGGACATGAGGGCTCACTAATGGTTTGATGAATATGACATTTTACTCTGTAACCTGCCCACAATCACTTAAAGTTCTATCCCCACAACAAAAACAAGTTCTAATATTAAGAATAGTTGTTACTAAATATTCGTTTCCAGGAAATGACTGGTGCAAGGTAGTCACTATGGTTACTGAATGTCTGGGGGTAGGGACCATACCAAAATGAATGATAATGAAAGCTGCGTTAAGATTTAACAGTCAGAGAGAGAGAACATGTTGGATAAATGTGACCTGATAAATCTGATTACCCTTATAAATCTGTCCTGATTTCATTTTTTGGGAAGGTTTTTAATTATAATCCACAAACCCCCGCGCCCCCCTCCAAAAAAAACATGACGCATCTCATGTTACACATGGATACAACCTTGGCTTGATCCGTTGATCTGTTCAGTGTAATCAGATGTTTCCCACTAATTCCAAATTGGAACAATATTAATAATTTTCAGAGTACACAAAAATTCTCTGCCATTAGAGCAGATTCATATTTACGAAATACATTTCTGAAGCAGGCAGATGTCGACCAGTGTTTTCTTTTGACTGGACCGTGATGTCGATGTTTCAATATTTCAGCAGGTTCAACCCACTAAGACAAAGTTTATTATAGTGCAAGTGTCTGGTTACCTTTTTAACTTTAGTGTTCCTAATGAGGAAACGGCGCAATGTGTAGCAAGCGTGCACTTTGGTGCTTTTCAGGGTCACCACGATGCTTCCATACTGCTCGCTGTTCTCTGTTGGCCAGTACTGGTCACATTTCCTCTGAAACACACAGCATGCACAGAGTTACATTTGAACCTATCTGAATTACAGTCAAATGTTTGCTTCGATTATGCGATAGATCAAAGTGAACCTACTCTTCCTTTCTCCACAAGGTTCGTGATCATGACTATGACTCCAGTGTTCTGCTCCCACACCATCCTCCAGAAGTCCTCGAATGTAGACTTGAGAGGGCCCTGAGCAGCTATATAAGCTCTGGGCTGGTTGTAGCCCTGAAAACAGGAGAGTGGCGGGAGTGTTGTTTACTGGTAAGATGCAATCACTCCTCTATCAATATTCCTGATATAGCTGATGCAACCGATTTACTGGCGAAACATTTGCTGGTCATGAAATTCACTCCTTGAGCTGACAGTAATGATACGTATTCATGCATGAATACATTTCTCAAATATAAATGTAAAATTTTTTATTACTATCTGTCAGGTTTATGACTTGGACACCTCGATTGATATTTTAAACAAAGCTGTCAGCAAGCCGTTTAGCACTGCCAATAACTCTTTCACATCGCACTATTGCTTCATTCAAGTCGCTGTTCAGCTGAAGCGGTTCAGACTCGCAACCTTTCCATTTCAAAAACAAAAAAAAAGAAAAGTAAACCTTCAACAATGTTAAGTGGCTGGTTGAACTCACATCCACATAGTTGGCATTAATGTAATCCGAATGTTTGGCATCTTTTCCTGCCAAAGCCCGTAATTTCACCCGGCTGTGGTCGTCTAAGGGGAAGCATTGACATATTTGTGAGAATTATTAAAAAGATGAAAACCCGTTTTATGAACACTATTGGAATCCAAAGCGGCAGACGTAATCAGATTTTACAGCTGACTCACAGGCCACAATGTTGATGTATCTGTTTTTGTGCTTGTTGTCAGGATGATTGGAATGTTCTGCTGTGATTTTCAGGTCGGCTGTGGAGCGTTGGACCTCCTGCAGGGAGGGAAAAAAAATAAACAGAAATTGATTTTATTAAGGAGGCTAGATCTAACAGAATTACATTCTAAAAAGAAGTTATATTTACTCAAAATCTCAGTGTTCTTTCTGATACTATATTGTTGGGGAAGTTTTATTTTTTTCCACCCTACAGATCTCCCCTGTGCACAGCTCATAGCCCCCAATTTAAAGCCGAACCTCTAGCATGGATTCTGTGCCTTATTCAAGGACGCTTCAGAGCAGATGCTTGCTGCAACTGGGGCTTGAACTCGAGCCTCTAGTAGAACAGCCTTCTTCTTTTCTACAGCACGATGCATTCAGTCACCCCCCCAAAAAAACAATCACGTCCAAAACGGCTTCGTCGTGGTGCATTTGAACACTGCGCACACAGGCATCACATTACATGACCCCAATTAGAAGGAATACACTGGGGGTGAAGCTTTTGCCTCCTTTCTTAACCTAGTTACACAGAGAGTGTGTTCCCGTCCGGTCAACCGGCAGACAGACCTTCTCTAATTAACCTTCATCACTCTGGTCTCTCTCTCCATCTTTCTCTCAACCATCTGTTCAAAATTAGCAACCCCGCGCACGAGTGTGTGCATGATATAATGTCCAACCATTGTTCAGATTTGGCAGGCCCATTTGGAGAGAGCGTGCACAAAAGATAAATTCTGCGCTCAGTAGTTTAGCAGTATCAGCACTAGTTTATGTGCTTTTATGCAAATTTACGTAATTTTTTCTTTTTTTTTTTTACTTCAAAGAAAATCTGGAAACTTCTCATTTGGTTTGTTGGGTTTGGACTGGTGTGAAAACCCCTTAGTAGATGTATCTAAAATAATGGAAAGTGAAGATTGCAGTGACAAGATTTTCATAAAGCTTGACCTCTGACCTTTAGATTGATCGAACTTGCCTGAGATTACATTAGATACAGATACACAGCCTGTCTGACTCGGTGACAACAACATACCATTGGCCTTTTATGGCTGAGCGGTAAACTACACAGAGGAAGACTACGAGGAAAGTTCTTCCCTCGAGCAGAGTGTGGCGAGGTTTGTGGCGTGAAAGCAAAGCAGATCCACTGGATTGGCTCGATTTTATGGTTCTTTGTCTAAGTGAAAGAAATACATAAAACGCAGCAACAACACAGTAATTATTTTAAAAAGCTTTTCGTACCCTTTCCACTCGCTCATCTCCATTCATGATGATGCTCCTTTATCAATAAACCTTCAGGACCTTTTCTTTTGTAAATACAAATGAGTAGTAAAGGACTGCAAGACCTGCTGTCAGCACAAAGTTGTCAAAACTGCCCAATCAAAGAGCTGCATGTTGGCATACATGACCTCTTGTTTAGTTTGTAGGTAACGTAAAGCAGAGTAGAACTAAAAGGCAACAATGGATGTTTTAGCTCCTTCATGCAGACCAACAAAACCCAGCTCTGATGTAAAACACGACTCTGTACGCAGCGAGGGTTAACAATGCTTCACAATGTTGTGTCAAAAGAGTACCTCAAACTCCTCAGCAAAACCCTGCATGTTGTTTTTGTAGAGCTCCATGACGTGTTTCACAAACTGCTTAACAGGGATGGCCTCCATGTCATCTGCAGGGGAAGCAGTAAAAACAGCAAGTGCCCATTATGTCATCGCTTTTTTACTCACTAACAGAAATGAAAGAAATTTGTGACTTTGTTTACTTTTACGCGGCATCACTACATCAGTGAGACTGGTAGATTATTTTTAACAAAAGGAAAAGATTTAAAAAATAAATAAATAACCAAGTGACCTCTATCACAAACACCTAGATTTTGGCATTTTGAGCTGTACAGGAAGACACATCTGTCTCATCTGAGCCAAATCAGCTCCAAATCACACATGAAAGATCTTTGATAAGGCTGGTCAGCATCACACAGGGACAGTGCAGGAGACCCAGCTGTCATCGCTGCCGATTCTGGCCAATGTCTTAACTAATACACACTAGCAGCTGGGGCCTCCGAGGCTTTTACTTGCCTCAGTGGCTACAGCATAGAGGTGAATTCTTGCCTATTAATCTGGTCATTTATCAAAGTGTCTTTTTTCCATCTATATTAGTGTCAAGAGACTTATCAGCCTGATCAGTTCATCAGAGTAGCTCTGGGTGAAATGTGGCTTTGTGGCAGCTAGAAAGTGTAATAGACTAAGGCTGATTAGGCCCATTCTTGACAGGACATAAAGCTGAACAAAAGGTGGGCTTAAAGGTCCCACGGCTCCATTTCAAACTTCTGAATCACTACAAATACACACAAATAGATAAGCAGAGAGAAAATATAGTGGGGGGAAAAAGAGAGGAACAAACAAACAAACAACAAGAGAAACAAGGGAAGAAACAAAGAAAGAGCAATAAAAACAGAGTGCATGCAGAGTCAATACTAGCATCATGATTATAGCTCGACTGATGTCACAGCCTTGAAATGTCCCTGAGCTTAAAGCGACTGTGAAAGTAAAGTCTGATATCGATTAGCTGCCACTCCACTGCTGCCTGGGACAATAAGGGCTAAGAAAAGCCAGTCACACAACTTCTACAGTGCTGTTTCCGGAGTCAATTCACATGTAAATGAACAGAAACTGCAAAGCAGACATTAAGGTAATACAGAAAACCCTTTGAAAAGATTTAATGACGCCTTGTAAATGTGCAATACATCAGTAGACATAAATCGATAAAAGTCAGTCAAGATTCCATTAGTCCTCTGTTTATGTCTTAAAAAAAAAACTATTTTTAAGGTTACAGAACAGATTTAATAAACTAAATTTAAGTTTTGTCTTAAATCTTTTTATGGTTAAAAAACAGATTTATTAGATCAGACTCAAAATTTCTGCAATGGGAACATCTGCAACAGTGATTCCTTATATTTGTAGTCTGATAAATTACCTCTTCACTGGCACCATCATGTACCTGAACCATTTATGGATTACCTTTAGCAAACAAATGCTGATCTGCTACTGTTAGCCTAAAGCGGTGGAGAACTTGAGAAAACACTTCAGCCATTACTTTATTTTTTGGTTCATTTAAATCACTTTTAGCAAACTTCAACTTGCTTGTTGTCCAACTTTTTTTTTGCACATTAACTAATACAATACAGTACTTTTTTAAAGCCACAACCTCACATACAAATCATACCAAACAGGCTTCATGCAAGTCCCGTTTCAGTCTGATGTGTGACAAAGTACACGCTGGCTCGTTAAAACTGATAAATTAAATTTCTGGCACAGTATAGAAAACATAGCTCACCTGGTATAGGGATGACTGGGATATTCTCATTGGCCACCACCCGTGGAGAGCTGCTCTCCTCCACATAAAAGTGAGCTGTCTGGAAAAATCTCCTGCAGGGACCCAGAGAGATAAGTATAGTGAATGTGGCACAGTAAACCCACCCACTATCAGCTCAAATGATGCAGCCAAGTGTATTGAGGGAGTCGTTAGCCGGTTGTTCTCAGATCCGGTCCGTCAACATCAGTATAGAAATGTTGAACAGAATGACAACAGCAGAAAACTCCTAATGAAAACCCCAGAGAAGTTAGGACACAGCTGATCGCACACAGAGTGAGTGGCTCCTGGAAACAGAGCCTTCGCTGACTATAGGGACCAGGTAAACAACTCACGGTGACACGCTGCAGCGCCGAGCCGAGTTTGGCTCTTTATGCAAACCGAAGACAACTAATCCAAACACATTTTCTCTTCTCAGGGCCTCTTTCAAGGGACTTTGAGGACAAGGAAATCAACTTCAAGATGCATTTTCTGGAGTAAATACTCATTGTTGGCAGCAGCTGCTGCCTCTGCTGCTGCTCAAAAAGCTGTTTCAAAAAGCCTGGATCTTTGCAAATACTGCCAGGACAATTCAATCAAAATTTTCATACAGCCTGAAGTTCAGAGTTCACAGAGTGACAAACTGCAAGCAGCCATGCTCTTTCGTAAGTATTGAGGTTATTTATCTGGTGATATTAAAACAGATTTGTAAAAAGGTCAGCTGTGCATTAAAAATAATCAGCAGCTCTAGCGTGACTGACAACAACCAGTGAGGAACCGGAACACCTGGTATACCAACTCGCATGCAATCTGTCCTATAAGACCCACGTTTCATCCCAGTGCTAACATACCCCAGTTTTAACCCTACCTGTACGCCATGCAGAGGAGGGAGCAGATGCTAGTCATTCTTAGAGAGATGAAACCGAAACAAAAAGGTGGAACTGCATTTAAAAAGAAAATGCACAAAGAGAGGAGCCAAACAGAGACTGTGACAGAGAGAATTGATAGAGAGAAAAGAGAGCGCGAGAGAGGAAAGGTGAAAACAAACGGGGGAGGAGCGCTCCCCCCGGTTTCAGTCGCAGCCTCCCGATCTAATGGCCTCCTTTGAGGGCAGATGTGGTCCTGCTAACTAATCGGCATCGTCCATGTCGTCTTCCTGACTCTCAGAAGAGCAGCTTGCATTAAGGCCAGTTTAACAGCTTTATTAATGAATTCCAATTAAGAAGAAAAAGAAAAGAAAGAAAGAAAAAAAAGAGGTGGGACTGGGTTTGTTCTCGGTTTTATATCTGTCAGTTTTCAGCCAACACCTTGAGCCTCACAGGCTTCCAGATGGGCAACACCAGCAATTAACACCAGACTCATAACCTCAGATAAACCCAAACAGGGAAGCTTTAATAGATAATTCACTGGCCACACATTTCTCCATAGACGCCTCTAAAAATCAAATGTATGGTGGAATTAAGCCGATATGATAATGAACAAAACATCTGGAACTAGAGAAACTCACGGGTTTAGCCTCTGTGTCACTAAGAGAGACCACGCAGAGGATGAAGAGTAAACGGCTTGATTTCATCTTTCACCGTAGCCTTTTCCCTAAGGGAAGCAGGCATTGTCTGTGAAGTGTCTGAGCTGTCACAACAGCAGCTGCGATGGCCATTTCAAATCTCAAAGCTGCCCCTGCTTTTCTACTCAAATACCCAAACTCTCGCTAACCGAATCTGTACAGTCATCTTGCTTTCAGCTCTGGTTTTTTACACCTCTGTGGAGCCAATAACCCCGCTTTTAATTATATCTCACTGTTTTATTATCTGTCACAGCAAGGTGATATAAACATTTGCTGTGGCGATCAAATCAAAAAAACAAAAAAAAAAAACATTTAAATGCATTTAACACATTTCAAATATTTATTTCTAAAGAGTCTATAAACAAATAAAATCCTTTACAAGTAGCGGCAGTAAATATACACAGGACCAGCTGAGGAAGTAGCCTACAGTGCCATTTGTTACTCATTAACCAGCCGACATGTGCTTGTGGCCTGGCCTGTGTAATTACTCGGGCTCCAATAGCATGGCTGGAAATTAGCCCAGCAGATGAAGACACAGCTGGGACCCATGCTGGCATTGCGGGGCCTTCAGGTCTCCTGCCCCTCACCCAAGTGGGTGATGGGCAAAATGTACAAAGCAAAGGGAAGAAAGCAGCATTAGTACCCTTGCTAAGCCCAAACCATGCTGAGGACACTTAAACGCAGGTGGTTTACTTAGTAGAAAACATGAACAGAGAAAAAAAATGCATTCAAGAGGTCCAGTGTGAGTGAGGGGCAGCTGTATTTTTATACCTCTAAAGGAGGAATCAGAGACATCATCATCCCCACACCCAGTAAAGATAAGGCTTTTTATTTTCAATAAAAGGCTACAGCACTTCATCATAGCAATTTACTGCTCTAACAAACTAAGATGGAGCCCCGGGAATGAGGTTGTGAACTCTCTCTCACCTCCAGTAGACCATCACAATTAGCAGCATGATGAGGCACAGCAGAGTGAGAGCAGACACCACCACCAAGGGGACAATCCACACCATCCTGCCCATCCCCGGGTGAGGTGGCGGCATCCCATTGGACATGGTGGTTCTGTCTGAAAGACAAAACAAACACATGTTAAATGTCTAAATATGTCGTACCGACTTATACAGTTTCATCTGTGCTCTTATAAAGTGCCTCCGTGAATATATTTAAAGGCTATTCTGATATTTTGTTCGCAGATAAAATGGAAATCTTGGAACAGAGTAGGGTTAGTCTTTGCGTCTTCTCTTCAGTTAAACGCTGGGACACTATGCTAGGCTTTTCTCCATTAATTCTATAATGTTCACGAAATAAATTGTTTCCTAAAATTAAAAGCCTAGACAGAAGTCATTATGGAAAAAAACAAAAACAAACACAAACACAAATCAAGGAGAGAACAAACACATTTTACAAGAGCTCAAGATTAACTCTAATTAGATGATTAAAACAATGTGATTGGGTTGGTTGATCAGATTCAAAAGAAAACCGCAGTGTTGTTTGTTTATATTGTTATTGATAATCACTAACGGCAACTGCCTTTTAACATTTTTCAGTGCCACTTCTAGTATTTTCATGGTTTGTTGAGGGGGAAATAAGACAAAAAAAAGAGGCAAAGACATCTTCATAAATGCTCTCCCTCAAAACAAACTCTTTTAAAACATGCTTAAAGGAATTCCTTGAGGCGCAGTCCCTCTGGCAGACAGCCTACTTCTTCCTTCAGGTCTCTGTGTTGTAGTGACACAAATGCCTGGGGCTCCGTCTTTGACCGAGATGGTAACCAGTGTAGTTAGCGTCTTATATCAAGTTATTTGTTCTGCTAAACTGGTCTCTGTAAGTGCTGGTGGTGTTTACAGAACTGTGCTTTGGAAAGAAGTCTTGCCTGGCACAACAGCCGACAACAAGGGAAAAAAGGCTTAACAAGAGTTCAAAAGATTTTTCAGTATGAGGAGGGGAAAAAAAAGAAATAAAAAACAACAACACAGGAATCGAAATGTCCTGCTCACCAGTGTGGACAGAGAAAGGCCAGCTGTTTGCATTTTCATTTTCAGTGGGGATCTTTGTAGGTAAATTCTTGGGAATTTGCGTCTTTACGCTGCTATTACGCGGCTCCTGAGTGGACACTGGGTTTACACCTGTAGGGTTGCTCTCCACGTCTTCACCAGTGCTCGGAGGTACTGTGGTGCCTTTAACTGTAGGTTTCCCTTCTCCTTTCTCTTTGGCTGTGGATGCGGGGGTGGGGATTAAAGGTTTTTTGGCCAGAGTGCTGTTTGCTTGTTTCTCCCCATTGTCAGTTCCAGTTTTTTCCTTCTTCTTCTTCTGCTGCTCTTCCTCCTCCTCCTTCTCCCCATCTTTCTCGCCTTCCTCCCCCTCCTCTTCACCCTCGTGCGGAGCATTATTCTCCTCAGACGCGTTGTCTGTCTCGGAGCCCTGAGGTGGCGTCTGCTCGTTGTTGGACTTTGCGGGCGCGGTGGATGGACGAGTGGGGTTCTGAGTGGCTTGAGGCGCCTGCGTGGGCCAAACAGAGCTGGGCATGGAGGAGATGACCCCTCCGCCGACACCCAAGCCTGCCAGCAAGGTGCTCGTCACTACCGATGCCACCGTGGCCTGGCTGCCACTAGAAGAGGGGCCCATCCCTGTTGCCATGGAGACAATGGAGAAGTGGATACCAGAGGACGTCCACGTGGAGGAACCAGAACTGATTGGAGCCATGTCTGCTGAGGACGCAGGAGAAACTGTGGGCTGAGGGAGATGGGAAGAGAGGGGGGGGGGGGGGGGGGGGGGGGGGAATGGTTACCCAACAGAATATGACATGAACGTCACTGAGATGCAAAAAGAAATGTGCACTGCCATCTTCTGGTCAACTAACCATCCCAGTCTTCACAATTCGAGATCCTTCAAAAATTCTTGTCGTATTAGCTGTGAAACAAAAGAGGGAGGGACATAAAATATTTATATATTCATCTATTAGTGCATTTGAAGACGGAACAAAGGCCTTAGAGTACACCTGCTGTGACCACATACCTCTGAACAACAGTGTTTGGCTAAAATCACTGCGCAGATCATGTTGACACACTGCCTGCACTCTGAACAGGTACAGGATGTCAGGAGAAACGTTAGTGATGACTGCTTTCTGTAAGAGAAAACACACATAAAATACTGTCAATTCTAACTGAAATTGCATCGTAATAGATGAACACATTTGAAAAGGCAGATGCTAATAATTCAAATAGCCTCCAATGAACGCTTTCCATTTTAAACTACTGCTTGTCCAATAGTCTGTGGCCCACAACTTCCAAGCTGTTTAGAAAGGTTATTTTCTGTTTAATTTAATTGTGTTTTTGCAGGTTGCAGATGGCTTAACTTGTATTCAAAGTGCCCTCAGAATAGGTGGGTGATTGCCTCTGGTGTTGCAGAGCCAGTATTTCTCCAAAATAATTCAGATAAAGGTGTCCAGAGATAGAAACTGAAAATTGAAATGGAAATGAAGTGAGCAAAATAAGGACTTTAGTGCAGAGAGGGAGAAGTGGACAGAATAATGTGAGAAAAAGAGGCTGATCGACTGTATTAATGGAGTGTAACTGCACGGACAGAGCACCACACGGACACTATAATCACTCTCTCAGTCAGCCATTTGAAATCAAAGCACAATGCAAATTTACAGGTCTCCCACTTCACCACGACAAATAAATCATGTTATTACATTAATGCATTCCACGCAAAATAGTCACTTAGCCTCACGAGCCCAACATGGTTCACCAGTCACATCATGGGTAATACATCTTCCGTAACAAAGTTTAGATGACACTTGATATCTAAGTAAGCATTTTCACAGTGCAGCAGCCTTTATGGAGAACGCGCTGCTCTTTTGTGGCCACAGAGTACAGAAAATGAAGACTGTAGAGATATAAGAAGAACATCAGGGTGCAGTAATCATTAACAGAGAGCTAAAAAGAGATGCCAAAATTCACAAATAATGAGAGAAAGCTATGGGTAACATCAGGTATAAATATTGTTGCTGCAAGTGAGATGTGAACTTCTGTCCACAATGAGCGGCAATAATTCAACAAAGGGAATAATATTAACTTATGGTATGTTTTCTGATGAGAATAACAGTTTATTTTGTGGAGGAGTTCTTGACTGCCAGAAGCCTGGTTGCATATTGATTTCAGCTCACTTGTCCATCATTTTCTAAGCTTCAGTAGCTACATTCGAAGCTCAAGTTCTCCTCCAGGTATGTTTTAGGAAACACAGTATTAAAGATAAGCTGCGCGGAATAATAATTTGTGTCTGAAGTGTTTTTACCCTCACAAAGTAGTTCAATTACCTGGTTTAAAATTCTTAAAATTACATCTCCTCCTCCTTTCTCCCAGAATCTATGAATATGCAAATCATTGTTCATTGTGTAACTGCTGAACACAACGCGTCTCCTTATTCACAGAGTGTGTGCGCGCACCGGAGGCATCGAACTCGTGCAAGTTCCACGCTGCAAAATTTGCTTCATAATGTCATGAAATCATCCTGTAGAACGATTGTTTAAAAAAATTTCAGTGCCAGACTCTGCAATTGGATCCTTCTGCACAGTGAAGGTTAAACATCAAAGTGAGGCAAACACGCTTGAGTGAAGGGGGTTATTACCTTAAAGGATTAGCCAGCTCTTGCTCTCAGATCTCACCCCTTCTGTGCAGTTACCCACACCAAATAGGAGTCGCTAGTGCAGCAACATTACAAGATCCCTCACGAGCTTCCAGCCCATGACAACTGTGTTTATTGGAATGCGCCAAGCTGGAGGTAGCATTGCCACCAGGGAACTGATCCCAGGTCTCTGAACTGGTGAGATGAGATTTTTCTCCTCTGCACTGTTTATATCAAAAAGCCAGTCATGCAGACTATAAAAACAGCTGGGGGTCAGTGGGCTTTAAAGAGATGCACAGCTGGGTGTTGGATTTCCACAAATGCAAAAATATGTGACCAGAGAGAAGAATATATAGAGTGAAAAAGAACAGCCCTGTAGGTGCAACCTCCTGCAGATATATCTGTGGACACCACTGAATATTCTGCTGAAAAGCTACAGTAAGAACCGAAGTGTGCTAACTCACTGTTTAAGGCAGCGAGATGAATTATATGATCAGTGGAGCAAAGATCTAAAAGGGTACATTTGCTCTGCATATGTTACTAACAGAAGTTTCTGTTGAAAGAGCCGCTCGTACTGCCTGAAAACTGAAGATTTTTTTAAATGATTGCTTTTTAAATTGGGAAAATAAAAGCGAATATATTATTTTGTTTACGCCGCCTCGGTCTGTATGCGTTTTTTTTTTTGTTCACCCTGTAATAGAGGTGCCTACTTCTGAGGCTGATTCAAACCTAAATGCAAATAAACAGAGGGGTAAATGCTACACCTGGATAAAGGCCACAGCTGCAATTTTGAACACATTATATATACAGTATCTCAGTGTGACACGTCAAAGTTTGTGACGGGCCTGTGCTTCTATTCTTAGACAGGTGAGTGACAGCAGAGTGTCTGGGCCCTCATATCAGCCAACAGCCACATGCAGAGTTCATCATAACCTGTCACCTCCAATACACACCGTCACTGATCTGGCCAACCTCTGATCCTGACAGATACATCTGAGGCTCTGCACACCAATCGGAGCTGTTTATGCAACATTTATTGTAAAATAAATAAATAAAAGCTTTTAAACAGCCACACTCACCATGCTCTGATCCCCGGTCTTGGTGAAGGTCTTTTCATCAGCGACATCACGTTTCACCCAGCTGTAGGAGACCATGTAACTGGTGATAGGTGGGTGGTAGACTGTCAGAGGGCGTTCCCAGCTCACCATCAATGCCGTCTGGTTTAGTGGCTGGATCTTCATGCTCACTGGGGCACTGCTGCACACTAAAAAGACCAGAGAGGGAAAAAAAAGAAGGATATGAGAACAAGGCAGCATGAAAAGAAAGAAAAGGGGAGGAGGGGGACGAAAAAAAGATTGACAAGGAAGTAAACAGTGGTGTCACTTTTTCACTGACTGAATACAGCTCGGTGAAGATGGAAGACTGTGATTGGGATGACTGCTTGACCACGTGTTTTTGTCTGTCGACATGTGTGGGTAGAATGAAGGTTGCCTTTTAACGGGCTTATTACAAAATCCCGCTTGCTTTGACTCAAAGCCATTTCCACTTGAGAAACACCCAGAAGTGCACAAAGCTAAAGTAACTCAATAACAAAAATACTCCTGAAGGCTTCAGTTGGGTCACGCACAACCTCCGGCGTGTGCAGATTGTCAATCTGGACGCGTTGTGCCTTTTTCATGCCAAAAAAAAGAAGAAGGGGGAAAAAAAAAAGCACAGGCAAAATATAAAAGAACCAAGCGCCGCGTGGCGGGCATGTGGTACAGATTATCTAGCAGCAACATGCCCATACCCAATTTGTCAGATTAAACACTACGCACAAAGGAGACAAAAGATAATCTGTAAATCGTCCTCAAGGTGGCAGTGCAGGCTGCAGCAAGGATATTTACACAGGGCTCCATCAGTATGGGTAAGGGACAATCTGGACATGCTTCTCAGCAGATCAGGGCAACAGCAGTCAGGAAATAGTGTCAAATGATTATGTGCTCTCAGAGTTTCTGCCAAATTGAAATTGTCACCACAGTTTTCTCCATTTGCACACTGAAGCTATGACACAAATTATGCACCACGATATGTGAAAGGGAGAAAAGGGAGACAGGGTGGAAAGAAATCAGTCAAGAGAACACGGGGGAAAAAACAAAAGGAAGAAAATCTCGGGGTGTTGATTAGATGTGACAGGTGCGAAATGTATTATAAACCTGTCGGATGTGTGTTGTCAACCTCAACAATGATAATTTAATAG
The DNA here is from genome assembly GCF_963969265.1 of Rhamphochromis sp. 'chilingali'. Classification (NCBI taxonomy): domain Eukaryota; kingdom Metazoa; phylum Chordata; class Actinopteri; order Cichliformes; family Cichlidae; genus Rhamphochromis; species Rhamphochromis sp. 'chilingali'. Next base: position 24,993,894 of record NC_137936.1, on the reverse strand, counting down.
CAGCTGAAGATGTCACTGCGGTTTTACTGCCTGCATCACTTCTGTCATGGCAATCATCATCCTTTTAACAATCAGCACGCACGTATTAGTAACCATCTCAGCTTCTCCCGTTCTGCATATTGCAAAGAAAACTTAAAAAAAAAAAGAAAAAAAGATTCTTCTCCTAAAAATGTGTCATCTGAGCAACCTTTTCTTAAATGTAGTCAAGTTATGAGCAAACGCTGCGACCCAGGCACTGATTTCAAACTTAGATGTGCACGTGTTCGTTTTGTGAAAGTTGCACTTGGTAAAAACCGGCGCAGAGCAGGATCGAGTGGAAACAAAACCTTAAGCTGACAATAAAATGTACATACTGTTTTAAACGCTGTAACCTTCAAAATTCGTGTTTCATAGAGGTTCCACCTCGGTCTACAACACCACTCAGCACAGAGCATGAATCTTTCTCCCGGCACTGTCTACCGAGCGGTGATGAATCGACGGTTGTCAACAAACAGCAGTTCCAAAGCGTCTCACTTCTAAAGCCTTTACAGTATTTTTTTAAAAGAAGCTGTTTGCAGCATTGAATGATCGAGGAGACAAGGATTTTACTCTAAACACAATGAGGGGGGGGGACAAAACTATTCATTGTGAACTCTGCAGGCGAGCTGAGTAATGCGAGTCATCTCAACCACCAAAAACCAACGCAGTAACTACAATAATCATTTAACGGTGATGCTCACTGTCTATAGCTTTAACCATAATCTTAACACCTACTGATTTTTTTTAAGACTAATGCTCCTTTAATTAAAATGAAAGGCTGACTGGGTGAAAATCGAGTAACTGCCTACTGTAGGAGTAAAATGCCAAACATTCTTCGGTTATAATTGTTCCGGAATAAGGACATGGCAGCCTTTCTCCACTTTATATCTTTATACATTCATTACTTTTCAGTTCTGTGCTGTAAGTGACAACACAAGAAAGTTTAAAGCATCATTGTGGGTTCTTGGAAACTGTCGCTGTCATTTTCTACAGTTTCGAAACATACTATCAGTTCCCTAACCTGAGAATATAATGAACACAGCAATCTGATAAGACATAAAAAGCATTATCACCATTGTCTCAATTAATTAAATTTTAAATGGAGGGTATGGCTTTGGCAGAGCTGGGGGGGTTTTTTTGTTGTTTATTTTACACATGCAAAGACACACCAAAGATAAAATAAATAGTGCCCTATATATCTTGGCATTATTACTGGACAAACAATGACAGTGCACCACCACAAACTAATCTGCAATCTCTATTTTGCATCTGAAAGGTTAGCTCTGCATTTGTAATGGCCAAACAAATTCCATTGCCATAAAAGCCACAGCGGTGGAGCATTCAGTGAAGGCGCGGCCCTGGCTCTCATACGCCATTTACAAGCAAAGCCATCATTTATTGTGCGCGGACAAACAGGCCCCGTTGCACAACCTTGACAGATGTCATCCTTGCAGATGAGATTGACAGTGTTTAAACCTCCATTCGCCTATACATTCTTGCACAAAAATATTCTTTGATAAAAATGCAGATTAGATTTTGCAAAACAGAAAATAAATAAATAAATAAAAAGACGAGGGAGGGGTAAACAAAAAATTAAAAGACACTGGTTCCCATTCATTCTGCCTACTGACATAATGCCACAAAAGCAATTTCACAACTTAATTTGTATGGGTCTATTTTAGCTGTACCACATATTAATGATGATTGCTGATCGGCCCCGTTAGAGTGCTCCAACTTCATCACAAGCATTCCCAATCAATTCTCCCTGCCAGACACCAACAACACCACTTTAAGGAGCAGCAGCCTTTCTCATTAGTCTCCATAGTTCCTGTACTGTTCGGTTAAAGCCAGCACGGCAAGATGCACACATAAAAGAGAAAGACAAACAAAGATACTCTGATCAAGCACTGCATGAGGTCCGTGCCTGGTATTAATATGTGCTTTGAAGAATCAGTTGTATCAGTGAGAGAATCAAATGTGCCAAGTTTTACCCAAAAAGCTCCTGAAATTGGAATTATTACATTAAACTACTGATTTCTCCTCTGTTCGACTTTTATCTAACAAAATACGAGAAAAAAACCCAAAAAAACCCACAATAAAATTGTCCCTTTACTGAGAGACTGATTTTAGCCGAGGTCTATGATTGGTTCCCTATGGCTTCATAATGTAGCGGTTTAGATATTTGACTAACAAACAAAAGATCACCAGTTTGATCCCGAGAGAAGAGACAAATCCTTTTGGGGGTTGTGTAAGGAAGCGCATCCGGCATATGCCAAATCAGACATGCGGCGCCCCGCGCTATGGCAACACCTTGTGCATAAAATAGCAGCTGAAAAATATTTTTTTCCCTCTGATTAGTTCCTGATCTCCCAGGATTCATGTTCTCTAAATTCTAACGATGCTAATGTTAGCCTGATTAGCTAGTTAGATACAGCAAATAAAATCTGCCTCTATAATTTCAATTGGCAAAAATCAACACTTGCCAGCTAACAAACTCTTTTATCCGTTAGAATCTAGGAACAAAATCCAAACAATGCATAAACTAATTTAAATAAAGCACTTTATTCATATTATTTTATTTACGTGTATGCACCGAGTCTGCTGCCCTCTTTGCACATTTCATTTAATAATATCGATCAGTATAGACAGTTTCACACACGCCCAGGCACACAGGATTGTTAGACTTTAAGTCGAAATCATTATGTAGCTGGGTAGTTTGTGACTTGGTTTCCAATGTGTATACACACACACACACACACACACACACACACACACACACACACACACACACACACACACAAATTAGGGCCCATATTGCATAGTGAACGGACTCAGTTCTTAAAAATCTGAAAATTAAGTGTTTTTCATTAGCATGTTAACATTTACTGAGCCAATCGAGTATAAAATGAACAGGTTTAGATTAATGCCCACTTATCTTGCCAGTATATATTTAGGTAGACTGTGATTGAAATTAACCCACCGAGATAGTTTAAACACTCATCTCCCATTTAAAAAAAAAAAAGCATAAAATCCCATCATCATATTTAAAACCCTGATAGAAGTACTTATATTTAGTTTGCCCTTTCTAAGCATTTTCCTGCTTTTCAGTTTTTTACTTGTATGACTTGTAAGACTGTTTCCATCACAGATCTTGGTCCATGCAACATTGGCTTAATGTCAACACTATTCTGCACAGTGTGCATTTACAACATTAATCCACGCTGCAATATTAGCTACCAATTCAAGCAACTATTCCCCGCTGAAAAAGTAAGTAATAATTGTAATTATGGGAGCTCCGTGGATTAAGCAAATCCTTTTATAGTAGTGCTGCAGCTGAGAAAAATCTAAAAATCATAGAGAAAACAAAGCTTACCTTTTGAAGCCTCGGTGCTATGAGGGCTTCCCAGGATCTCGGTCAAATCCCTCTGCCATGCATTTTCTACAGCAGACTTAAAAACTTTGCGATTGCCCAGGTCCTGCAGGGGCCTGAAGTTGTTCCTCAGGTACTCGACAGACTTGACGTGGTCCTGTTGCTCTGTTGTAAAGATGGAGTAGAAAGCCTCCAGCTGGATAGAAAGAAACAAAGAATAGCTATTGAGGCAAATTCAAGTGCTATTGTGCATATGTATACGCGTCTGTCCACGCGCTTTCAATATATCATGCAGAACTGCATTTGGAGCTGCATGCCAGTAGCTGACTCTTCACAACTGGAGTACAGCATTTGCAAGTAACATTCACACCACAGGCACCAGTAGGCACAGACTTCAATCATCACCCTGGGCTGCATGCTGGGCTGTAACTTCTCAATGGGGCAAATTTGTGGCCATTGATTGCCATGAATGATCTCCTGCAGTGTGCTGTAATGACTACACATTACAGATACTGTGGAATCAATGTGTCCTATGCGTGCTTGGAGAAATGAATTACAGGTTCATAAAAGACTATCTGTGAGCGTCACAAACATTGTAAAGGTGGGTCAATATTCTTGCAGGAGAAGTCATTTCTGAACAAAAGATTTGTCCTCTTGCAAGATGATGGAAATTCCACTGAGCCTTGCAAATTTCTACAGCACAGAATTCTCTAGAGGATATGCAGCTGGGTAACCTAAGAATTGTTTGTATAAAAGATGCAGCAAAGGACTGTGTATGGGATCAGCAGAAAGCACTGGGCATGGCTTGGCATATATTATCTCTCAAATCAAAACAGCAAAAACCGTGGGAGGCAAGATGCTGTAAAGCACATAAATGAATAGTTTAAAGGCATTTTTTTTCATTACACGTGTTAAACTTTTACTTCAGGTAAATGAGAATTTAAATTGATGAACCTGAACAACTTTAATAATATGATAGCCAGCTTCCACACAGAGCAGTATTCCATTTAGGAGTCTTTAGTCAATGTCTCACACTAACAGCACAATATATGCATAGGTGCTATCTCACACTTACTATCATTCAAATGCCAGTAATTGGCTCTCCCTTCCTGCTTAATCATCCACTATATAGGCAGTGATGGTTTCATATGCAGAGGAGTTGGAGAGGAACGAAGGAAAAGGGAATAAGGAGGGGAGGCAGATGAGGGGAAAAATTGCTTGTGCACTGACACCGTGGGACAGCAAGCGATCCACTGACTGTGCGCAAATGGGATCTGACTGTGCGTGGAGAATAGAGCTGTATGGACAAGTGTGTGTGTGTGCGTGCGCGTATGTGAACTTGACGCACCTGTGAGTGGGACAGATACACAGGCCTGGAGAAGATGATCCACTCCACTACCTTGCTGCAGGGCGGAGTGGTCAGAGAGCCGGTGTATCTGTAATAACTGTCCACCGACGATGGCAGCAGATCCCTCAAGACGAACGACCTGAGGTAGGTCTCCTTTTCTGTGTAAAGAGATCAAAACCTGTCAATACACAGCGCTGTAAAGCATATCGCTCGGCGCACTAAAACCCTTAATGTGTCAAGTTACAATTACACCAACATTAACAAGGTTGTTTCATTTCATTCCCGGTATGGCATAATTACTGCTTTCCTGAAACCTCCACGAGTGGAATGGCAGTAGTTAAAAGCCTCACCACTTGTTATCACTCTGGCCAGATCTCTGTACTCAGATGGACTGAGAGAAGAGCAAAGGGAGAGGAGTGTGATAAAATGGCCAGCTCTGACAGCTGATCTGTGGCTGGATGGTAGCGTGCTCTGCTCTGTGCAGCAACTGTGGCATGGGCCATTGGAATTACGACAGATCATAATGATTGCTGGATCTCTTCAGTCCTCTGATCAGAATCAGGTAAAGCTGTGCAGAAAAACAAACACTCAACAACAAAAAAAAAAAAAAAAGCAGAAGCATCTTTTAGAGGAAAATTCCTATATGTCCTGCGATTATGTAAAGTGGATTATGCAAGTCGGTTTGATTGTTTTTTTCTCCTTGAATTATGATGACAAATATCAACATAAAGCCAAACTTAATTCAGATATAATCTCTCGTAGCTCATGGGTTTAGGGTGTGGTTTATATTCAGGCTGGTGAGGTACGGGAAGCTTCGCCCCCGATGCCTCATCTCTACCCCGACTGAAATTCAGCGCGCACAGCCTTTCCTCTCTCCGTCTTCAGACAGTGTACGTGCCCTATCGCTCATGGGCCACCGAGATGTTGATGGATGGATGACTGCGGGATAACGAGCTAGTTGAAAAACCAAGCATCCTAACAGGGGAGAAGGCACGGAGGAAGACAGGCCAAAAACCACCACACCCACACCAGGCTCTCTTTCAGTCAGGAAATGAAATAATGTGGTGCAAGCACGGACATCTGTGCAGTCCAGGCACTTGGAGACTCAAAATAATCAAGTATATGCAACATGTTTGATAATCTGTCTTTATCGAGGTTATATAACAAAAGAAAAAGGGAGCTTAACTACATCTTTGGAAAATAACCACACGCACACACGTTATCCTGGTTTAAGGCTAATCAGAATATAGTTATTTAAAATTTGCCAAAACAAAGTGACCCCTTTCCTGGTTCTGAGGCCAAATTCCATGTGTTCCTGTAGCCTCCAGTGGTTTGCTATGGTCAAATTTTTACCCTTATACATTTATCTTTAGCAAAAAGAAAACCGCTAATATTTTTTTCCCCTCCAACGTGAATGCCAAATGTCATAACCTCGCTAGCCCACAATGCAAAACATCGAAACGCCTATCTCCAGAAAGTTGAGGTTGTTGAATTATAATTAGAATCGATTCAGTGAAGCCCAGCGCTGGTCTTTCAAATCCAGCGTGAGTGAAGAGCAATTATGCTGCGCTTCTATATATCCTCATACTCTTACATGTCCTTGTCTGTTTACGATTATGGTCACAAAAAGACCGTCAGCTGCAGGCTGTAAAACAAGTCAAACGTGTCCGTGTAAACAGAGCTGTTGTGCCCTCATCTGTAGTAAAGGATTACACACTCGTGATAAAACATATGCTTATAGACTGCATAAGCCATGAATCCCGTGACGCCGGCCCAGCAGCAGTAATTTAAAACAATATGCCATGAAGAATTGTGCCATAGCACAAAACACAAGACATTAATAGCTTAAATATGAATATAAGCCTATGCAGGAGCTGCAGTCCATGAGAGCTCATAGATTTACATTTGAGCCTGACTAAAACAAAGGGTTGTCTAATTAAGGCTGAGATGTAATTAATAGTTCTTTCTCTGTGAGTGAAGCTCCTTGGAGGTCTCCTACTGTGGAGCCACAGTAGCACGGCAGAGGCGGGATCTTACAAATTTTATCTCCTTTTGAAGTTAAACTCTGCTCATAGCTTGTGTTTAGACTCATTTGGAATTTTTAAAATAATAGTGCTTAAGCAGCTGAATGCAAGAGCGTTGACATTTTGTTCCTGGAGGAGGAGGAACGGCACCATATCTGCAATGGCAAAAGGATTTTACCTCTGCGGATAAATCAAAACATCTATTACGAAAACATCAGAGGGATTTTGTAAGGGTCAATTGCTTTTCGAAGATCCCATTAGAACTTTATTTCCCCAAATGTAATGTTTTTTTGCGAGATTGAGAGATTATGGAATTAAAGTTAAAACTATATGAAATAAACAAATAAAAGCATCGCAGCTCAACAAAGAATGACGAGCACTCAACGGCATGAAAACTATTCTTCTACGGAAAGTAGAGTGTGTCAGGGGTTACGTGCCCGTTACTTACCATGATGCACGACTCCCTTCAATCCCTGGATGATGGGGTCCACAGCTGGGTTGTCTTTTTGCCCCAGCTGCAGGAAACATCCAGAGACAAAGGATTAGAAAAGGGATTAACAGACTTCTATAATAATCCAAATAAAATACCAAAAGACAATCGACATCAGCGGACTAAACTGCAGCACCAGAAGCCATCTTTTTCCATTCTGCTTCTTGTAATGGTTTTTGTTTCGGGGTTTGATTGTTCTGGTTTACTTGGAAAATAACCACCAAAAATCTGAACCTATCATCACACAGTTTTAAAAATGTGTTACAAAATAACCTTGATGTTTATGTGCAGTACCCACTCGCCAACATAACCATAAACTACGTCTCCAATTCCTGCTCTGCCTTTAGTATGTTAACCTGCTTTTGATGCTTTGATTGTTATAAAAGACACTAAACATATCTGATCATTTCAAAGACTGCGTTCGCCTTTTTAGCTGTGATACTGTATGTACAGTAAAACCTGCACTACTTTAAAAGACAGTCACATCTGCTGCAAACGTGATTTAAAGCAAACTAAATTAAATCTCAGCTACAAAACATGCTTTCAACAAAGTTTCATACGTCTGTTACTAAGAAAAGTTCAATCCAAAGAACCTAATTAAAAACTATTCACAGCACAGGTCTGATAGAGTGACTTCATATCAAATGTCTTTGCTCATCTGATAGGATTTTCATTATGATGTAGATGCATGAAAATCATTTTTAATAGTGTACATTTTACAGATGAAGGCAGGGAGAATGAGCTCACGAGTGTGTTTCCTAATGCTACGAAACTCAATAGAACGAAATGGTGGCAAAAATAACTCAATATCTGTCTGCTGAGGCACAGGTTTGCCGAGGACTCGGTGCTTTTACAGTCGAGCCGCAGAGTATACTGATAAATTCTGTCTGAGAGAGCTGTCTCATCCATTTTCCTAAATGCCAAATATTTTTCCAAACAAATGCACATTTTCTGGTCTTTGCAGATCTACGGGTAGTATCCATGTGTGGCCTGTGACCTAGAATGTAGATCACACACAAAAGGGGGAAAATGGGAAAAAGAAAACTAGAGATGAACATTGTGATGTTCACTGAGCAACATTCAGGGAGACACTTTCTGAAACTTTTTCCGATTTTTGAAAAATCCACATCTGAATTTCTTTTTTTCCAGATGATTTAAAATGTTTTAATGACCACAGACGTCCTCCTCCTGTGCCGTCTCCAGAGGACTGGTGATGATGCCTTCTTTATCTGTTGGGCTGGCAGTTCATTGTTTGAAATGACAAAAGATGAGCAATATTGCTCAGTCCAACGCTTTTAAATATTCCCAGCGTCCCACTTAAGAGACAAGACTGGACAAAAACAGTGTTGGGATACGGGGACCAATAATACCTTGCTCGACATTAATTCAGGTCAGTCAGAGGAGAGTAATTGTTTGGAGCTGAATGCTGAATGTGGATAATATGCACACCTTAGAGGCCATTAATAGGCCTTTGGGGAGCAGAGGAAGAATACTTTTCATTGATCAGAAATAGTAAATCTGAGCCAGTGTGTGCATGCCCGCTTAAAAACCTTCACACTGTAAACTGTTTTTCCAACAAATTGTGTATGGTGGTGCTAATTGCAGTAAGCAATAGGGCTGTCAGGACCCAGCGGAGCCATTTAGGTCCTCGTGCACACGCGGTTCATCATTGTCTAAGAGCAGACCTACATTGCAAACACCTGTGTCCCGATTCCAGCCTACCTCAGTCGAAGAACAGAATCTTTTCTATAAACTATTAAGGTGAAGGTTAGCAGATATACATCAGCTGCCACCAACTGTAAAGTTGTTGCTAATAGAAATTAGTCTAACAGAGATAGAAACCGCAGAGTTCTCAGTGCTGCTGCTTAAATCTTGGAGGTGTTTGCACACCTAATAGAAATTAGGACCATTGTTGCCCATTAAGAGCTTACGTGCTCAGATCTTCAGGGGACAATTTGTAGTATCTCAGCAAACAATCTGCTGTGTGCCACAGAACAAGAAATGCAATCAGCAACCAGCTGGAGAGGAAATTTCCTATCGCAACGCAGGTGCCAAAGATCATTCCTAATAAATATTTATCATTTACGGACTTGAAAAATTTATATGATTACCTTTCTCAAAATTGGACCAAAAACAATCCCAATGTTAAATCCATAGTTCCAATGCCCTGTTTTAATCCTCCTGACTCCTACAGGCAGCTTCCTTTTATCTATTCCATTTATTCCCTCATCTCCTTGGTTTTGTAAATGATCTCTTACAGCTGGCAGTAAGTCATTTCATACAACAGTGAAAAAGGATATTTTCCATCAATATTTCCAGCAACTACACCCAGAGCTACTACAACGAGGTTTTACTCTTCTGAGACCTCCGATGAGGAAACTAAGCTGTGCTATGAAGGATGCACACTCATAAGGCTGATAGTAATGTCAGTAACTTTTACTGATATCTGCTCATAAAACCCCAATGATGCCATCCATCACAGTTCAGCTGAGAGGAACTTGAATGTGTATTAAATTTCATGGTAGGTCATCAATTGGGTATTTAGTCTGGACCTAAATGGTTGCCCAGTCCAAAAGACAAGTGCTGCAGTGCATTGTTGGATTTTCTTGTGCACCTCAAACTCCAACTCTGCTGATACTTTACCTCGAAGAAGATGGCCATGGCAGCAACGATGCGTCTTTCCTTAATGGCAGCACTGAGGCTGTCAAAGTCATCCGGATTGTAAAGGTAGATCTGCATCTGGGGTGGGAAACAGAGCATAAACAGCTTAAGGAGTGGACAAGGAGAGCGAACAGTCCTGTCATCAATCACTTGGACACACTGCTGAGGAGCTGATGAAAAGCTGTTTTGAGGGGCATAAAAGAGGGTGTATTTATCACTCCTATAAATCTCCCATAATCTGTGTCATTCCTTTTTGTGTGCTGCCACTCCTGGAGGATGTTAGAGAAATACAGCATCCCATTCCTCAGGGTGACTGTCCTAACAGACAGTCACAAGCAGAGTGGAAAAGCTGGAGGAACGTGATCCCCCTTGTGCTGAGATCTAACAGAATGGCATTCTTCTGATCACTGCTTAAATTACCTTAAATCACCCACAAACACCGCTTCGGATTTCAAAACAAAGCTTTGGGCGTGTGGGTTGTAATGGAAAACCAGCATACAGAGAATACACCATATATAGCATGTACCATGCCTTGGGTTTTCAATTAAAAAGAAAGAAAAAAAAAACAACCCCCTCTTCTTTCCATATTTCAAAGCAGACATAACCGTAATGCTGACCAGAATCAGCAAATGATTCTAAAAGTAGCAATTGGAGCTGTCTATCATTGCACATTCAAGCCTCTTTAAATTGAAAAACCCTTTCATGTCACTGAACCGAGTTAATTGGCAATAAGAAAAAGGTTCTAGATGTTGATTTAATTAAAGGGTATGCACGTCTTTTTTCTTTTCAAAGGAAAATTACGAGAAGCCACAAACCACACGTGGCTGTGCTGACAACAGATTCAAAAAGTCAAAGTAAATAAGTGTATAAATCCATTAATGCTAACCATCAGCTTTAACCAGGTACAAAATTACTCAGATAATTTAAGTTAATCAGTTTCCTTCAGAGTTCCTTTAACTGCAGCCTTTAATGGAACTAATTTGTTGTCTGAGAACTCAGCAAGAAAGAGCATCGGCCATTCATCACCCTTCAGATGTTATTAACTACTTTACCCAATTAAGCTCACCCCCTTAGGCTTCATTTACTCAGAGAGACTGGCTCATGTGACCTGCTCTTGTTAACAGCACACTTTGGAAAACTGGATTCTCCATCGCAGTGAAAACCGTAAAGGAATTTCAATTATTTGATTGCAGAATTACAACATTTTGTTTTTAGGTTTGTCAGAATCCCTGCTCTTTAGAGTGAGCTTTATCCACGCTTACAGATAGCGCTCAAAGTCGTTGAAAAAGGAGCAGATGTGGGGTCTGACCAATCTTTAAGCTATGAGTAATGCATAGAGATATGCTGTCCACATACTCTGAGCCTCCATCTATAGCAACCCATTTTTTTTTCGCCACCAAGTGACTGTGAACACAAGTGCTGAAAGCTGTTCTGCAATCCCGAGTTCCATTTAGGCGCACACAGGTGAAAAACAAAGTCATGTTTGGCGTGATTTCCCAAGACGGCAAAATATTGAGGCAAGACACAAAATCTACAAGAAATAAGTTTGTTGGCGGAGGGAGCTTAGATGTTATTCACAGTATCACAAATGCATTTCTTCTTTCCTTTACAACAAGTGTGCTACCGCAGCATTTTGTCATTAACAGATAAATCTCTCCATTCTTGCACTCAAATCGCACATGATCATCTACGTTATCATTTTACTTGGGCACCTACAAAGTGCTAGAGATTTCATTTTCAAGACGAATAAAGTGTCAATAAAGTGTTAATTTGCACAGTAGGTGCTGCTGAACAACTAAATTAAACTTAGTATTTCACATTACAAATGACTGACAGAACTTTATAGACAAAGTAAAAGACAGCACATGATGGAAATCTGTGAACTGTATCTAAAAGATGGAAGTGTCAACTATGACGCCGTTTCACATAACTTGTTACTGACAAATAGTCAGCGAGCCAGCACACCCCGTTTGACTCTAATAATGACCGTGACATACAAAATAAATTGAATTTTAGTCAATAAGACCTGAAAATAGTGATTTAGACTATAAAGTCAACAGAAAAATGTTTACTGAGGTTATAAATCATAGAAACTGGGTGCAACTTTTCATAAGCATCTATAAAAATTAAGCACCTTGGCAACCAGCAGCTTCTCAGCCAGAGAAGCTAAGCTCATCCAGTCTATGTAACTAATGCTGTGTCTCAAATTGCGCATTTCCATGCTTAACACAGTGCTAATAGTGAGCGTAAGTGTATTCACACTGACAAATACAACTACATGAGGGACCTGTAGAGGTACCCAAATGAAATGATGCAACTCATAATGGCCATATAACTGTGTGTGCTTTTCCCCTTTAACTCACCCATCTCGGCTGTGAAGCAGAAGGGAAGGGACCAGCCAGGAGGGGGAGAAGCTGCTGTCAGCGACAATACTGAATCCAATGCTAAGCAAGCGGCTAACTTTTTATCTCCATCCATTAAAGTAACATTTGTTGTGGTGTTGCTTGGTGTTTATGCGCGTTGAAAGGTAGTCTTCGTTGTAGAAAAATCTACTATTATACGAGTAGTCAGAAGACTGAACAAGATGCTCACGAAATGCAGCAGCCATGGAGGAAATGATTCGAGTCGGCACTATCCTGTCAGAATTTGTTTCGTAAGAACGCGTGTTGTGTAGTTAGTCTCTTGAGTTATTCAAAACAAGACAATATATGTGTCAGTAAGTACATACAGTACAATCTATACTATAGCTAGCTATCTAGCTCTCTATTTCTAAACTTAATTCACATATAAATATACACACATCCATATTTCTTTTCACCAGTTTTGTTCTTGTAACACTATCTGGATTTGTTTGCAATTTTTGTAATTGGTTGTGTGTGTGTGTGTGTGTGTGTGTGTGTGTGTGTGTGTGTGTGTGTGTGTGTGTGTGTGTGTGTGTGTGTGTGTGTGTGTGTGTGTGTGTCCTCTTTTAAACATCTTTTGCTTATTTGAGTTATCTCAGTGGTGCAGTACACTGAGATTTCAGGCTCAGCATACATCGGCTGGCCAATATTATCGACTGTTTCTGGCCTATTGAGGGGCTTTACTTGGCCCAGAGGATAATTCAGCAAAATATGCTCAAGGAAACGTTGCATCAGAGATTGTTAAGCAAAACATGCTCTGACTGCATTATTTCTGATCATCTCAGCACTGTCTGCAGCACAGAGTACCAGAGTAGGATCCATTTAGAGTCACTGTAAGTTACTTTTTTTTTTTTATTATTAATACGCATATATTGCTGTAAAGCAATTAACTGTGATCCTTTTATTATAACATCCAACCACTAAAAACAAACTTTTCTTTTCAGGAAATTGGCATCTTAATCAAAATCTAAATAAATAATGCCAGCCAATATCTGGACCGGCCCCATCCTTAAATCTTTTCCAGTAGTTATTAGGGAGCTGAGGATATCTAATGGAGTGGCCCTTCGCTCATTGGACACTCATCTTTACTCAACTTCTCCCTTTCTTACTGTACACTCACCTCAACACTTTTCATACATCCCTAGTCCTGTGTGCAAACGCATACCCTTCGAAGGTGTGATTTGTAATCCATGTATAATTAATCTAACCTTGGTGACACCCTCATATATTATTAGAAAAGATCTCCCTATGGTACCCTGAGGGAGAAAAAAAATTCCAGTTTCATTTTTCACTCCGCTGTTTGAGCGAACAGGTGGTCCATCTATCGATTTCCCCACTTCACTCCCACGAAAAAGACCGCGGTTAGATTAATGTCAAGCTCAGGAGCCCATTGTTTTGTTTCCCCCCTTTACTTTTTTAAAATAACCATGGTACAAAGCCAGACCTGCTCTATAATACAGCTCGTTGAATTCAAATTTTGTGTTTCGACCCTCTGGACACATGTGAACTACATTTGTATACACTTTAGAGCTTCTGGGAAGGTGGGACAGTAAATCCCCCCCCCCTCCTTTTTTTAACACTGAAAAAGCAAAAGCTTTATGCACAGTGTTATATGTGAGTCAGAGCTCAAAGTGACGCATTTAAAGTGGAGAGATAATTAGACAGCAGCAGATTGGAAAACGGTCTCTGTTTAGCAGAGACAAATAAGCCCTGGAGCTCAACCTCCAAGGTCATGCTGTTCAACTCTTGAAGAACAAAAACATATACACAACAAAAGCCAGCCTCTGCTATAAACGATCACTGGGTACATCAAGCACAAACATTTACCGGTATACATAGGCTGTAACACGCAGGGATTGGCTGCACACATCGTGTCAGGTTTGATATCATCGTAAATACATCAAATTCTGCCAAGTCATATTAAAAAAAAAAAGGAGAAAAAAAAAGGAAATGGCTAAGGGCTATATCCTACACAACCTCATTTCCCTTCAAAACATATCATTTTATTTCATGTTTGCTTTCTGGTATCTGAGGTAATCTATCATTTCTGATGTACAGTATGCCAGCTGACTGTTTGATAAGAGGAAAAAAAAAAAAAGGACCTCCAACTCAGAGCCGCTTTTGTGCTGCACCTTGTACATACATTTCCTTTTCCTATACAGATGGATGTATTTGCTGACGTCTGGAATATTCCTTTTTGTACTTCCTATAGGAAATGTCATCGGGAGCAGCACATTCTGATACAATACGGTCACTATTTGTAGTTACGAGTGGCTTTTGGTGAGCCTACACCCCCCAACACACACACACACACACACACACACACACACACACACACACACACACACCCCATTATACTGTGCCAAGTCAGTCCTATCTGGGTTACATGTTCTTGACATGCTTGTTCAAAGAAGACATGGCACAAGAAGAGGGTCACCCATTATTTAAGTTGCAGTGCCCATCCAGAGAGAGCTTCTTTTGAATGAGCCGACAGCACACTTGCTCTGATAAAACCACTGCAGTGATAAAATAGAAAACAGAAAGTAGGACAGCTGATAGCTACAAAGATTTGAGTTCAGAAAAAAAAAAAAATTGCAAACAGTGTACATATATCACATTCACAATCAAATATGAGAGAGCCCTCCTTTCTACTGCCGTGCCCAACTTTTCTACAGTTTTATTATGTCTGTGAAGGTTCTCAGTCATCCAGGTCATCGTAGTCAAAGCAGCTTGTAAAGAAAAGCAGGAATTTGCATGATAAGGTGGGGCCAGGTTTCACAATGAGCTCATCCGAAACTCTGGCTGATTGGGACCCACACCCATTTTCACACCTTGGCTCAGGCGATTAGAGGATCATCAGGGGGTCCTTTTGTCCCTCTGTGGGGGATATTCCCACTAGGTTTAAATCTGGGACTCCCCACCATTTCACCTTAGAACTGAAGAAGCTTCTCGGATGAGAGGTGAAACGTCTTCAAGCAACTTAAGTCCAGACGCTTTTCTTTACAAGCTCCTTTGACTACAGTTTTATTAATTAACCTCTGCTGTTGGGTGGTGCGTCATCAGTCACATGTGGCACCACCTATCAGCAGAGGTTAATTAATAAGCATACCCTAGATGTAGCTACAGTTTTTAAATCTAAATAGCCTTACATGCCTGATGGTAGACACTACAATGTTGGGACTATCAGTGTTCAATAATGCAATCTATCAGTACAAGCTACAATTAACTGAAGTTCCTGAAATACTTCACATGCAGATGGTAACAGAAAACAACTGACAGCCACTTTACATTCAACACCCCACTTCCTTTCATCCCCAGCAGTGTGAAATAGACTGTAAGAAGATTTGCTGAGAAATACAAAGGACCCACATGCACACATACAGAGACTCCTTCATTTATTAGTGAGATAAAGGCTATAGCAGATGTCCTTTGCAAATGGCAAGAGTTTCATTCTTGATTGCTGCCACACATTAAGGAGCATTCAGTCTAGGGTGCCAGTACCATACCCACATTTTTGCAATTTCACTGTCGGCTGACAATTATTCAGTAATTGTAGATGTTTAGCTTTATTTTCTGCGTGTTTGATGATGGATGTATGTGCTGGCATTACAGCAGAAGTTTATCTTGTGCAGCTGTAACAATATTTTTTTAACCTCTGTATGTATGTATATATTTCTATGACTTTGGAATTTTTCCACTTAATTATTATATCATTTATGTGTATTTAAGCACCGCCTCATGTATTCTTTGACAGAGGATTCAACGCAAAACCTTGGCGTATAAAAAAAAAGTATACTAAGCTACAAATCTATATTTCTCATCTATAAATTGTATTACTGAAAGAAATGCTTTGTTTTCCAACAGCTGCTCAAATTGGCTATTAAAGTAAATTCTTCAGTCTTATTAGGTAGCACACCATCAAAGGAGCCATATGCACAACAGCTTTATAATGGCTGTACATTATCCGGTGCCCTTTAACACTACACTGAACACAAAATTATGTGGCAAAAATAAATCTAATTACTCAGCCATTCAGCATCAAAAGCTGTGCCTGCAGAGATGGCTCCAAAGAGGAGGGCCAAGAAACAAACACAGGAGGCTTCTAGCTGTGTGTTTGGAGATAGGACAGAAAGGCTCACTAACAGCCACTTCCTGTTTTCATATGCTGCTAAATTTAAACTAATTATCAACAATTTGACATAAGAGGGGGTAAAAACCGTATTCTATGACCCCACTTTGCAAGAAGAGCATTACACAACTGCAATTCCAATTTTAGACGGCGACTAGGAATGGCTGGCATAAATGATGCATTCAAAGTCACTAATACCTCAATCTATGCATGATATTAAATGTGAAATTTGTGCTTTAATACGTGGAGACAATCAATAATTCAGAGGGGCGTCAGTCTTTACAGCCATGTTACAGGAACTGAACCACTTCCAGTCAGTTTTCTCATGTTTAGCCAGTTCCGTAATGCGATCGTAAGACGCTCCCTATCGCATAAAATCCCATGTGTTTTGAACAACATAATCCCAATTTATTAAAAAGCCTTTCTGTATTACAAATGTCATAGGCTGTCAAAATGAGGCAAGACACAGATTTCTATCATCAGGGGTACTTTCTCACCAATTATGGCATACGGCTATTTTCTAGTAGACGTGTGAAGACAATCTGTAGCAATGTGGCAGCTAGCAAAAGATCATTTAAATAAATGCAAACTAAAGACGATGCACTGTCTCTCATTTTCCTTGGATCCAGAATTTACTTTAAAATATGAAGAGGATTTACTTTGATCCAATGATCTGCCTCAAACTAGTACCGTGTCTTGACTTGAAAACTAATGTTTTTGTGCATCAATATGTTCCCTTAGCTCAGTACAAAGGCTTATGACAGAAATACCTGCAAATTTTTTTAAACTACCACCAAATCCTTGTCATAAATAATTTGGATAAATATTGGGGGGGGGGGGGGGACTTAGATGCTGGTGTTTATGGATAAAAAAAAAAATGCTATAAAAATAGTTCAAGCATAAACTTGAATTCACTAATCTCTCTCCAACATTCATTGTTGACCTTCAACACTCCATATCGCACATTTATCAGATTGCATGGTAGCAACATGGCATTTTACCTCTACAGGGAACCTTCTGCCATTTATGCTGTGTTCTGAGCCTGCTGATCCATTACTCTGGCCCCAGTGAAACTCCATCTTCTCAGCCTTAAAGCGCCCTGGCAGTCCAGCCCCTGCTACAAAGTACTCATCCTTCAGGAGTATAGCAACTGGAGAAAAAAAAGAAAAGAGGTAGAAAGAAAAAAAAAAAAAAAAAAAAAAAAAGAATCGAATCAAACAAGGGAAGAAAATAAGCACACTTGTGTTAAGGCAGGGCAAAGCAGATTACTCATCAAAGAACATGGTCTACAGAAGCTCAGATGGGCAGTCTAAAGTTAGAAAAATAATTTCTGTGCCTATTATTATTACCTGAATCCTGATTTGTCTTTTATTTTATTTTTTCCCCAATGACAACTAACTCAGTGGCGAGACCAATGTGACAAATCAAACTTGCAAAGAGTAGCTAAGTAGCTGTGATTTGCTTTAATGATTAATGCTCGGATGAACTGTCCAAACTCAACAATTCTTTTCTACAACTTGCATTTATTAAACGGATTAACTAAGCTGCGTAGACTGCAGACTTATTCTGAAATAATTAAACTAAAAAATATATATTCATTAAAAACTAAACTAAATTATCTGGCAATAAGAAATGTAAAAACCTCAAAGTATCTTAATCCTTTGGAGAGTGACTGATGCAGGAGACATTTTCTAACAGTCAGCTCATAAATTGTCATGATTTGTTTTTGTAAGACCTGTAATGCATTTATTAGTGTTCAGACCCTTTCACATTTTCCACAATTTCAAATTTATTACACAAAAAACACATTTTGAGACTATTTTTAAAATATTAAAGATATAAGAATGAAATTTTCAATTTCCTTAACATAATTAGCAAGTGTAGACACCGCTCTATACAGTGTGCCATAATGAAATGGATGTATAAGAATGAAAACAAATAATTGAGGGTGGGAGAACTCCACAGGTTTGACAGGATTGTGAAAAGGTACAGATCTAGAGAAAGACATCATATTTCTGCAGCAGTGAAAGTGTCACAGAGCTCTGTATCCTCAAATCATCTTCAAGTTTTGCAGCCACCAGTCATCCTCAGTGCGAGTTTTGCAGGCTAACAGGAACACAACAGTAACTCTTTTGTGCAGACTGGAGAACCTTAATGAACAACAACCATCAGTGCAGCACTCAGCTAATCAGGCATTAATGGTAAAGTGGCCAGAAGGAATCCATACTTCACTAAAAGGTAGACTGAACTCCCAACGTGCGCGGAAGAAGCCAGGCACTGAGCACCGCCTCATTAATACATTCCCTACAGTCAAACACGGTGGTGACAGGATCGTGCAAGGAGCGGGAGACTAATCAGGATGGAAGTAAAGATATATGCAGCAATCTTAAGTGAAAATCGTTTCCAGAAGCAGTCGTGATCTCGGACCGAGCGAAAGCTCTAGAAAAAGTTGTACCCAGCTAGATCTCAAACATTAACCTGCCAAAGCATCTGTAGAAAGAACAGCAGTGCATCGATGCTGCCCCTCCAGCATTGTTGAGCTTTATCAATTGTGCCAAGAAGAATGAGAAAAACTTGCAAAAGAAAAGTCCGCCAACCTTGTACAATCATTCCAAGAACACTGCTACTTAAAGCAAGAAAAAAAAAAAAAAAAAAAAAAAAAAAATCAACCCTATGATTAATTATCTAAATACTATGTCAACTCCATGCTAATAAACAAAAACTTGTTTTTCCATTGAGCATTGTGTGTATGCAGATTAATAAGAAAAAACTCTGCCTCTATAGAATGATTCATAAATGAATCTGCAGAATTCGGTGGTGAGCAGATGAGCAATGATCACAATGACGCATCTCAGAGAAAGCTTGCACCGGCCGCCTCCGCTGACCTCGACATTCCACTAATCGACTCCAAGACGCCGCTTCAAAAGTAAAAGCCAGAGTTTCTTTAAGTTGTTGCATGACTCGCTAAAAGACACAACAGCCTTCTCTCGCATTGTGAGCTTCTTCCATGCGTTAGCTTTTCACAAGGCTTTAATGCCATTGCCTTTTCTTAATAGCAGCCATTATTGCATTCTCTCTCAAAGGATTATAAACAGTTTCTGCAAGCAAACTTTAATTACATTTTGTGGGGAAAATTAAGCTTTTTGTAGCATTTTAAATCGTTCTATATTAGATAAGTTCATTACAATACTATTTAAGTAAAAGAATTTAATTAGCTTACATACATTGATGTGACTTTAACAGGTCTACAATTATAAATTTGCCCCCCCCCCAAAAAAAAAAAAAAAAAAAAAAAATCAGTTAATCTATTTCTAGAAGCTCATCTGAATGTTGCTGCTACCTCTTTGAATTTACATCTGAACTTGTGATTTTATTGCAGAATGAACTAGCACATTCCCTACAAGCCTGCCATTTCTATCAGGGTTTTCATGCAGGATGTAATTAACTCACAGCGGTATTCAATACAGACATTTTTTTTTTTGCCTCAGTTCTCTGAACTGAGTATCAAAAGCCTAAGAGACAGAAAATGAAGCAGTATAAAAATATTTCCAGCTTGAGAACTTTATGCAAAGTTAAACTATGTAGAAAATTACTTAAACATCGAGAATATCATACTCAAAAACTGATACTTATGGACCATGTTGGTATTTGAGAGAGAGAAAAAAGAAAGCTGGTTGTATCAAAAGTCTCACACGGGCAGCCCATCAAAAATTTTCAATGTGGAAATTCTACACCTTTTAACAAACTACTTGTCAATAAGGTCATGTGACACAGTTGCTGTAGATTTGTTGGAGCCACATCCATGAATCCTTTGTTCCGCCAAATCTCAAAGGTGCTCTGTCAGATTGAGATCTGGCGATTGTGGATGGCATTTGTGGACAGTGATGTTCATGTTCAAGAAACTAGTGTGAGATCATTTAAACTTGGTGAACGCCGTTTTATCCTGCTGAATGCAAGGTCATGAACACAGTTACCAACAATACTCAGGTAAGTGTTTACATCATGTTCAGTTGGTACCAAGGGTCCGGAAACGTGTGCCAAGAAAACATCCCACACACTATTACACCATCGACCTCAGCCTCGATCCATGCTTTTATGTCGTTTATGCCGCATTCTGACCCCACCATCCAAATGTTACATCATCAACGTTTTTCCTATTTTCTATTGTCCAATTTTGGTGAGCATGTACAAATTGTAGCCTCAGTTTCATATTCGCAGAGACGCTCTTCTGCATACCCTGGTTGTTATGACTGGTTATTTGAGTTGCTGTTACCGTCCTTTCAGCTTGAAGCAGCTCATCCATTCTCCTCTGACCTCTGGCATCAGCAAGCCATTTTCAAACCAATAACTGCCGCTCACTGGATATTTTCTCTTTTTCGCACCATTTTCTGTAAACTCTAGAAATAGTCAGACCACCCCATCTACCACCAACAACCATGATGAATTTAAAGTGACTTAAATCACCTTTCTTCCTCATTCTGCACAGTTTAATGTTCAGCAGGTCATCATCTCCATGTCCACATGCCTAAATGCATTGAGCTGCAGATGTGTGATTGGCTGATTCATTCAATTCAATTTTATTCATATGGCACCAAATTACAGTCGTCTCAAGGCACCTTATATTGTGAGGTAAAGACCTTACAGAAGAAAATGAACCTAATGAAGTGACTGGAAAGTACAGATTGCTCAGATTATAACCTTACGCATCAATGGAAACTTTAAATATGTAACTTAAAGGCTGATGTGCGAGTGGAAGATCTGCAACCCATCTTCAGAAGTTAAAAAATGTTCTTATGTTTTCATGCATCCACAGCTACTGGGATTCACCTTAAAAATTCAGACTATCTGCCCGCTGTTACACTCAGAAAGATCGTGTAATGTTGAGTTTAAGCTGTGTTAAATTTCCACAGCATCTGAAACACCATGGCACAGCAGATTATCATCCCTCCCACTGTCCTGGCTGAGGTTATATGCTAATGCTTCTACAGCCCTTTACCACATCTATGTTTGACATCATTAGCCAGATTAGACCTGGTTCTCCGTCAGTTGATCCCTCTAGTTACAGAGGATTTAGTCAGCCTGTGAATAAGAAAAGCCCACTTTTAATCATTTCACAAAGCAAACTAGGAGGATGAGCATCTGAACAAGCAAACACAGACTGTCAGTAAACAGATAACATGGCGAACAAGTTGTCCTGAGCGAATGAATGGAATCAAAGTAAGTCAAACAGACCAGTGACAGGTATCAGGAAGAAAATGAGTACGAGATCTTGAGAAAAAGAACCAAGAGACAAGATGATCTGAAGAGAGGAGAACATTGTGTGATGAGGGATGATCCGAGCCCCTGTCGTGAGGCAAGAAAGAATCTGCCAGCAGCATTAACGTGCCAGTGCCGCTTAAGCTGAAGGCCCACAGCATGAAGGAGAAGAAATGATGCCGGAGATTTCCAAGACTGAAAGCATCAGGTCAAAGTGAAGGATCAATCTGCACAGGAAATAACTACCCACGGCATTATCATAATTGTGCAACTGCTTTGCAAAACCGCAAAAAACATTTACATAGATGGTAATAAATCCCTGTTACTGCCGTTGTTGAAGTAGTGTAATCCTGTGTGCAACACAAGAAAGCCAAGAAAAGGGGTTGCTGGCTGGCCTTGGGAGTTTCATTAAAAATGCGGCCCTGCGTGTGTTTGAACCCTCCAACAGCAGAGGAGGAATTAGAAGCTAAGCCAAAAAGACCTTGAATCACAGCCTGTGAAAGAAGGGGAGTGTGTGTGAAAGTAAATCCTTGATCAATGCAAATGTCTCTGGGGCCTTCCGATTCCCCATGAATTTGGTTGGGAGTTGTTTGAAATTTTACTGAGAAATGTTTTGTTGAGGAATACTGCTTGAATGGCAGCCAATCAGCCCGATCTCAAAGCAGGTCAAGGCACAAGGGAATGCCATGAAAT
Source organism: Rhamphochromis sp. 'chilingali' (assembly GCF_963969265.1). Classification (NCBI taxonomy): domain Eukaryota; kingdom Metazoa; phylum Chordata; class Actinopteri; order Cichliformes; family Cichlidae; genus Rhamphochromis; species Rhamphochromis sp. 'chilingali'. Next base: position 24,971,503 of record NC_137936.1, on the reverse strand, counting down.
CAATCGCAATGAACTTTTAAGATCTATTCACTCGCTTCTTAATTACAACACTGACTTTTAAATAGTGTAACGTTAAAGCCACTCCCTGGAGGAACTCGGCACTTTGATTGCAGCACCTCCTGGTGGCGATGATGGGTTGAAAAACGCAACGCTCGAAAGAGTCGGGCCATCGATCTCGAGAAAAATGCTAAAATTGCTCGAATACTTTGCACAAGTATTGGATTTTAAACGCCAATTTCAAAACTTAAGGTATTTGTGCCATTAAATCAATTATGTGTCAAATAACACAAAAGCCAAACATGACAACATGAAGAGTCAATAAAAATGACAAACGTGCGTGAAATCTGCAGCTGCCTTTCCCTTCACAGAGCTCTATACAAAGTGTCAGCTTTTGTTTAGCTTTCATTCTTGAGACTTTAATGTTTTGTTCAGTTTTCAGCATCAGCAGGCAACTGCTTTCAGCAAAAACACTGTGAAACATACTACACTCCACCAGCTCAGCTCCAAATGACAGGAACAGTTAGCGGCTAGCTGATGAACATGGTGGAACAATCGGCTCCTGAGAACAAGATATTTCTTTTAGAGGGAAAATAAAACAAGTTTGGCCAATTTGAAAACGCTCCAACTTCAGGATGTCTTCGCATGGACAGAGATGGAGCAGACTTGGTGTATAGACCTAATGTGGTTATAATTCATGATATCAACAACTAGGATGACAAAAAGGGAAATGTAAAGAGGTTATCACGGATCAAAATGATGATTTAGAACATATTAACCTTCATGAGAACATAGCAAAAAAAAGTTTGCCAATCTCACCTTCGTTCACAAAAAGCAGTTGAAGACTGCAGCACGGCCAAAATTACGCTAACTGTTTGTGATAATGCAGCTATTAAATGTGATAAATCAGCTAAAAATCGCAAATCTGTAGCAGTCTGTTCCAAATGCATTGCCAACTACACATACAGAAATTCACATTACCTACTTAAAAACAGACTCAAGCCAGATCGGAAGATCTGAAACTGAAATTCCTCTACAGGTAGTGGAATAGTTGCTGCAGGATGGTGATTTCACAGCAAATTGACAGTCAGTCAGTCTTGCTTTTATCTTGGAATATAACCAGAACACAACTAGCTGCGACCAGTTGAGTCCAATCCCCGATTGCAAGGAGACGTGTCAGACAAGTCGTGCTCATTGGTACAGGCTGAATTTGATGGTGACTATTTGCAGACCTTTGCCAATGTCAGTGAGTGTGACCACAGGCAGTCTGAGTCGGACCACGATTACAGTGGTCCCTCTCTATAAGGTGGCCTCGCTGTTTCGCTGATTTTTTTTTTTGGTGCAATTTTGCTTTTTGTTTTTAAACACCACATTGTGTTCTGTGTCCTGATTGGCTGTAGACCAGCGGTCCCCAACCCCCGGGGCTCGGACCGGTACCGGTCCGTGAGTCGTTTGGTACCGGGCCGCGAGAGTTGAGGCTCAGGTGTGAAATTAATAGTTTTCAGGGTTTTTAAATCTGTTTTCAGCGTTATTTTGTTATCGTTTACTCGGTTTTCCTTGGTCTTTTCACGTGTGTTATGAATAAATTCTTTTTTTCGATACCGGTACTAGTTTTATTTTATTGTATTTATCCGCGACACCTTAAAGGCCGGTCCATGAAAATATTGTCGGGCATAAACCGGTCCGTAGCGCAAAAAAGGTTGGGGACCGCTGCTGTAGACCATTGTCAATCAATCTCGTGCCGTGTCTCCTGTACAGTACAGAATCCGTTCAGCTTGTCAAATTTACATAAATCTTCGATCGCTAGCAGTGTGACTTTGAAGTGCTGTACCGTATATTGTAAGTTATCTCCCCAACAAACACAATGTCCACGAAACGTTTTGCACTGTCAGAGGCAGCTGCAGTAGCACCAAAGAGTGTTTAAACAACAGAGAAAAGTGTGAATATGTTCATGCCTGTCTGAGAAAAGTGTATAAAGTGTTTAGTGAGGGCTTTCACAGCCTTAAAACAGCTATAATAATTGTAAAAAATAAAGTTGACTACTTTTCGGATTTCACCGATAACAGGTTATTTTTAGAACTTAACTCCCGCGATAAACGAGGGGCCACTGTATTTGTTAGGTTGCCTCCCAAAAGACGACCTGTCCAACTGCCTTGCTATCAAAGGTGATCAATAGTGTTGCGGGCTTATGTTAACATAAAACTGCTATGACTTTTGCGTATTGTGTTAGCTTTATGTTCAAAATTTGTTTCCGTTGATAAAACTGGCTAAGAAAAAGCAGAACTAACAAAATTAGAAGTAGATCATTTAAAAAAAAAAAAATCTTATTAATACAAGCTATTTCTTTACTGGCGTTAAACATCATTTATTCACACAAAATGGCCATATGGTAATGCGCTTTTGACTGAAGGTCATACCACTGAGACTAATGATTTGACAATAATGCTACCCCCTGCTTTAGTCTTTTGAAGCAGACCTTGAAAACTGAAGAGCCTCGAATAAAAACTGTGATAATCTAACAGGCAAAAAGAAATGTTATATTGCAGCCAAGCGGAGAAGGGATACAAAATACTAACATTTGACACAGGTCAGGAATAAAGGACCGCTCTACTTATTAAGATGAGTTAGTGGCAATAACAAGAAACCAAGACCCACAGCACCATTACAATCAATGCACTTGATAAACTTTGTCATCTCAGGCATAGGCTGAATTGAGAACCATCAAAAGAACAAAAGATTGTATTCCTGCTATTCTGTTGACTGAGCTAGACCAAGTAAACATCAAATCAAGGATGCAACAAGTAATGATGTGGAAAACAAAAGATGATGAATGTGAAGGCCAAAAAGTAATCTTCATGCACAGCTTTGTTGAATAGTTGGATCAATAAAGTATTAACAACCTCACCCTGTGAAAATATTTCAAGTGATGATTTCAAGGCCTCTGAGAAGATAATAAAAGTTTACACACGGATTTCAAACATGTTCTGAGCTTCTCTTTTATTTATTTATCTCTCTCTATATATATATTTTAGGGTTGAAAGAAATCTATACCTCCATCCATACAAATCTGATTTTCACACATTTCAAAAGAAAAATCATGTACAGTGCTATTCAAAAGTCTTGAGCTGCTCTTCATTTCTTTAAATTTGGATTAATAGGAAATTGGTGCAGCAATTATTCAAAAATGTGGTAAATGTAAATACAATTTATGAGACAAAAAACAGTAACGAAGAGAAGATATAATTTAAAATTGGTTCTTTGCTAAGTTTTCTGTTATGTGGAAACACAACACTTGTTCATCCATTGAGTCAGGTGGGGGGTTTTATGTTTGAGTGCTTCATGGGTCACTGTTAAGTGGCTTAACAAACAAAAAAAAAAACAAGAAAAAAAACCACAGTCCTCTTAATATGGTCAGGAACAAGGACTCTACTGAAAATGAGTGAAACTTTTTCTTTGGAACTTGACTATCTTTTCAAAGACCTTCAGAAAGTCTATTGATGAGACTATTTAAAAAAAAAAAATAAATAATACAAGAGTGTGGTGCCTTGAAAACAAAATATAAAGAAATGAGTGGCTTTAGATACTGGCATAGTACTATATCTATATTTCATCTTGGAAATGTAATATTTTCAGTAATTCATCAGTCAAGTCAACCTGTCCTCTCACTAAAAATCCAAAAACCTCCATTCAAGTGAAACTGATTAAATCACATTTCATGAGACAATGACATGAATTTGCTAAAAAAAAAAAATTAAGTAGACCTCATCTAACTAGCTTTTGCACTGTAATATTCTGTGGCAGTATAGTTTCATGTTCCTGATTTGGACAGTGCTTTAACAATGCAAAATACCCTTTGTACTGTAAACGTCCAAAAATTGCACCCAGCCGTGTTAGTTCCATTTTTGTAAATAAGCACCCCGCAGCACTGCTCGGCTGTGTCAGTGGCCTTGGTTGTCATGGAGGCTAAAAACTCTCATTATGATCAAATGCAAAGGATGACATTACTCGCAGAGAGAAACCGTGCCAAAAGCGCAGATATCAATTAGGGTCAAGGTTTTCACACCAGTGGTCCACGGATTTGCTCAGTGGGGGGATAAAAAAAAAAAAAATTAAGTTCACGGTTTGAAGTAGCAGTCAACAAGTAAACTTCAAAATGTATCTGTAAACAAGGCACTGAACACAAAGAGAATGAGCAGAGCAGAGGAGGAGGACAGTAGAGCCAATATCAAAGAAATCTCTGGATCCACTGATAGATGTACAGAAATCTTGGCAGATACTACTGCACGTAATTTCAGTGTTTGTGCTGCTGTGGTTTGAAATTTGACATTTCAAGTATAAAATCTCTGAAATCCACATACTTAAATTCCTGTGTTTAACATGTTCATATGCAATTTTTTTTAATCACTTAAAGATTTACATTTTGATATCATATTGGATAACTTCAGTCTTGCATCACATCAGTGAAATTATATTTTAAAGCAGTTTCCAGACATAATGACCACATTTTGACTAATCTAGTGATTACATGCAAAGTGAAGCTACATGATTACAATGATCCTGCAAATCAGAGTCCCATATTTCCAGATGAGGATTTTCCTGCTGTATGAGAGTAGCATTACTCCCAATGGTCATAAACAACTACAGATAAAACACATTAAAGCAATCTTAAGTCATGTTGTATAATATAACCGTAGTATGGAAAACTCTGGGTTTCCCTGGTCAGTAATTCCCATTACTGCAAAGAGCTAAGTGAGTAGAAGATGAATGATTTCCACATACTGTAAAGTAAAAGATAATTTGCATTTTTTTAAGCACAGGAGAGAGAAAAAATAGAGCCCCACATAACCGTCTCTACACCCTGAGAGATTTGAGCTCTCCGATATCTTTTATCAAGGTCTCGGAGATAAATTAGCTTTTTAGGGATTTGGCTTTTTCACAATCATCCTTAGGAAAGGCCAGGTGATTTAAATATCAAAGCTTTAACTATACAGCGACTCTTCAAACCTTGTCCCAACAATCAGAAGCAATTGGCTCCTCCAAGCAGCGTTTTAGTATGCTAAAAGCTAAAATCCTCCACAAAGCAGGAGAAGGAAAGAAACAAAGGGTTTTCATGTAGCCACTTCCTCAGTTCATGATATAACAGTGAACAGGAACCGTAGGGTCAATATAAGTTCAGAAAACTCCCCCCCCCCCCCAGAAAGAACTGCTATAAGAATGTGAGCTTTATGGAAATGTCAGGTGGGAAAAATAAACTTTCATGCATCATTATCAGAAAAGTCAGCTTTGGAAATCTGCAAATAAACAGCTAAACAAGCATTTTAGAGACGAGTTCTGTGGACTGGAAAAGCAAAAAAAAAAAAAAAAAATCATTTTGAGGCTGCAATAAGCAAAGCTGTTTTGTGCAGGATTTCATAAAAAAAAAATGCACTACAGTAGCAACTGCTAAGCAAGGGGATAGATCGATCATACTTTTGGCTTGTGTTTCAGCCAGTGGCACGGGAAACATTTCGGTGGTAGAGAAAAGAATGGATTCAATGAAATACCAGCAAATTCTGCAAGCAAACATGAGACCATCTGTATAGATGCTGTAGTAGGAAAGAGGATGGCTTCTACAACAGGATAATGATCCTAAACACACTTTAAAATCCGCAGTGGAGTATCTCAAGAAGCACAGGCCCTGACAGCCACCCCAACTGTGGATCACAAAAGAAAAGACGGTCAAAGACTCTCACAGAACTTTTGTAAAGAAAAGGGTTGAAAAAGCACACCTAAAATGAAAGACTCTAAGCTGGCTGAAAAATGTGTTTACAAACTACGATATTTGCCAGAAGGGGTGTTACTAAGAGCTGACCATGCTCAGTCTCATGCTTCAGGTTCATGTTTCTCCTCTATTTTGAACAATAGATGATGGAAATGATTACCGTATTTCCCGGACTACAAAGCGCACCTGAATATTAGCCGCACAAGCTAAAATCAGGGGAAAATCCTGTTTTGTACATACATTAGCTGCACCTGACCAAAAGCCGCAGGTGTTTCAATGTTGACTTATCATATGTAAGAGAATATGCACAAAGGGAATTGTCAGGAAAGAGATGGCTGTTTGGAGACATCACTTTTATTAATATTTTGAAAAACAAGTTATGGGTACATATTTACATAACTTTTTAGGTATATGTACAAGTAGCGGTAATTACAAGTACGAAACATGTACTGTGCTTCATAAATGAGTAACAAATGCAGTACATAACAATAACCTACAGCACAGCAGAAAAATAGATTCGGACTACCTTTTAGGCTCAGGTGCAGTGACACGGCTTTAACAAGAAGAAAAGTCAGTCATTCACCACCATATTCCTGCGCACTAAAACCACCAAAGTCCTCTTCTCCAGTGTCGGATACGAACAGGCTCAGGATGGCTACTTCATCCACTCTCCGCTTCTTTCCTTCGTTGTCACTTTCAAAACCAAACAAATCCTCGTTGTCAGTGTCAGAGTCGAACATCCTCTGAAGGGCCGTGGCGGTGTCCTCCTCTCCATCATGCAGCAGTCCAGCCCTTCGAAATCCGTTGGTGATCGTGGATGTTTTCACACTTTTCCACGCTGTCAGATTCCACCGGTGGAGTTGAGCATAACTTGCTTTTCGCAAGTTTATCGCCGCTTGTCATCCACGCCTCCGGCTGAACGTGTAGCGCTACTTTGAAGTTTGTTTTTCGCGCTACTTGTACGGCACTATGTTGCCTGGCGGATGGACATGTGACCAACATACTACTCTTGAACCCCGATACTGTGTGTCTGATCACATGCCCTTCCGCCAGGCAACGTAGTGCCGTACAACAGCGGAACAAACAAAACAAATCGTCTTACGATATGACAAAAATCATGGACAATCCATAGAAAAGTCGCACCTGACTAAAAGCCGCAGGGTCCAAAGCTTGTGCAAAAAGTAGCGGCTTATAGCCCGACAATTACGGTAAATAATCCTGCTCAAATTATCAAAGAAATGTATCTGGTTTGAAAATCAGGTCATCTATTACTCACTTTGTGTATTCACGGGAAGAGAAATTTTAACCAAGGGTACCAAAATCTGCAAGCCACTGTATATAGTTAGGGATTCAATTATTTCAACTCCAGCTGATTTTGTAGGTCAGTCTAGAATTTCAATGGAAGGTTTATTTGAACAGTGAGCGACAGGAACAATACCACCCCCCCCCAAAAAAAAAAAAAAAAAATCCAGAAAAATGCATTTCAAAAAGTTGAACAAAATAAGTATTTGATCAATCAGCAAGATTTATGGCTCCCAGGTGTATTTTGTACAGGTAACGAGCTGACATTGGGAACCTTCGCAACTCGTTACCTGTATAAAAGACAGCAGTCCATAGAAGCAATCATTCTATCTAGATTCCAAACTCTGCACCATGGCCAAGGCCAGAGAGCATTCCAAGCATGTCAGGGACAAGATTGTGAACCAACGCAAGGCTGGAATGGGCTACAAGACCATCACAAAGCAGCTGGGTGAGAAGGTGAAAACAGATGGCGTGATTATTCGCAGATGGAAGAACCATAAAATAATTGCCGATCTCCCTCAGTCTGGAGCTCCATGCAAGATCTCACACGTTTCAATGATAATGAGAACGGTGAGGAACCAGGCCAGAACTACTTGGGAGGAGCTTGCCAATGATCTCAAGGCTGCTGGGACCATAGTCACCAACACACTACACCGAGAAGGACTGAAATCGTGCAGTGCCCGCACAGTCCCCCTGCTCAACAAAGCACGTGTACAAGCCTGTTTGAAGTTTTCCACTGAACATCTTGATGATTCAGAGGAGGACTGGGTGAAATTGTTGTGGTCAGATGAGACCAAAATCGAGCTATTTTGGCCTCAACTCAACTTGCTGTGTTTGGAGGAGGAAGAAAGCTGCATATGACTCCAAGAACACAGTACCCACCGTCGAACACGGAGGTGGAAACATTGTGCTTTGGGGGTGTTTTTCTGCCAAGGGGACAGGACAACTGCACCACATCAAAGAGAGAATGGATGGGGCCATGTCAGCTCTTGAGTGAGAACCTCCTTCCCTCAGCCAAGGCATTGTAAATGGGTCGTGGGTCAGTATTCCACCATGACAGTGACACATGGCCAAGGCAACAAAAGATTGGCTCAAGAAGAAGCATATTAAGGTCTTGTAGTGGCCAAGTCAGTCCCCAGACCTTAATATGGTAAAAGGTAAATGGCCTGTATTTGTACAGCGCTTTACTTAGTCCCCATGGACCACAAAGCGCTTTACACTACATTCAGTCATCCACCCATTCACAGACACATTCACACACTGGTGATGGCAAGCTACATTGTAGCCACCGCCACCCTGGGGCGCAATGACAGAGGCGAGGCTGCCGGACACTGGCGCCACCGGGCCCTCTGACCACCACCAGTAGGCAACGGGTGAAGTGTCTTGCCACAACAACCAAGACTGTCGGAGCTGGGGCTCGAACCGGCAACCTTCCGATTACAAGACAAACTGCCAACTCTTGAGCCACGATTGCCCCATCAAAAATCTGTGGAGGGGGCTGACGGTTCGAGTTGTCAAACACGCCACAAAACATTAATGACCTGGAGAGGATCTGCAAAGAGGAGTGGGACAAAATCCCCCCTGAGATGTGTGCAAGACTTGTGACCAACTATAAGACTGGTCTGACCTCTATGATTACCAACAATTGTTTTTCCACCAAGTACTAAAGCATGTTTTGCAAATACTTATTTCATTCATGCAAATGCAAATTAATTTATAACCTTTCTGAAATGCATTTTTCTGGATTTTATGGTTATTGTTTAAATAAACCCACATCTGAAATCATAGACTGATCATTTCTTTGTTAGTGGGCAAACTTACAAAATCAGCTGGGGTTCAAATCGTTTTTTCCCTGACTGTGTAACCATCACATGTCATGTCTCAAAATAGCAGTCGTGGAAATTAAAGATGATTGGTATTGCTGCTGCACTGCTTTTCGAATGAGGGATAAACAAATTCTCTACTGCAAACCTGTCTTTCCAGTGTTCTTCATCGTGGTCTGGTTGGAGGACTCTGTGTTGAACTTGTCAAGCTCCAGCTTCAGGTACTCCTGAGAAATCTGAGCTTGTTCATCTGCAATGTCCACAGGTGATTGGTTGTTTCCGGCACATTCTGGGTATAAGGCTGCCCAGCCTCGAGGTCCATGGCTTCCTGCAGAAATAAAAGACACAAGATGTATGATGATTATGCACAATGCACACTAGCCCCTAGAAATCACATCTGTCTAAGCATACTGGCTCTGACACACACATAGAAACCCTGACAATATTACTGGAACAGCAGCAATAAGAGTTCTGTGCTATATTCACTGAGCTGCAGTGTCTTCTAAATCTGTTCGCACCCCACCCTCCCACTGCAGGGAAAACATGTAAACATTATGAAAATTCATCATCTGGGTAAAGGCAATTCCAGTCTTAATTGTCTATGTATATGATATACATATCCATAGGAAGCATAATCCCATCGTGCTGCACTAATTGAAATTGAGCCTACAGTGGGCACAGAATTGATGGGCACCCATCTCTCCTTCCATCCTTAAAACAAAGCAAAATATAGAAGAAAATAGGGGGGGGACCTACAACAAATATTTAAACATATTCAACAGAAAATACTTCAGATTAACCATTAATCTGCTGTGTGTGCTGAAAACGAACTTCCTGTAACATCATCATCCACTGTCTGCACTTTTCTAATCCTCTATCCCCTACAGTGGCGGCGCTACAAAGGAATAATCCACAACCAACAGGGGTCCCCTTGATCTCTTCTCGGGTACAATTGGCCAATGCAACAACAAAAGCTGAGGGGATCAAGGGAACAAGGAAGCATGCATGGATTTTAACTTTTCTGGGTTAACACAATATTCATGATCCCATTCCCCACAGACATAGGGCAACTTTGCTACAGTCTTATGAAAAAGATATAAGAGCTCCCCTTCATGAGAAGACGCCGAATCAAGGGTGGCTTTAGGGCTTGCTGCATTGAAATACCTTGAGCACAGCCTCATTGGCTGCGCTCAAGTCTCTTAAAATGATAGTGTGACATTTAAGATTATTTGGAAATAATCAGTGTTTTAACATATCGACCAGAGGACAAATATGCACTTGGAGTGTGTGCAGATCCAGAAAGAGAAGTTGCTTTATTAATCGCTCAAATAAAAAGGGCCAGGTTCTTAAAAGTGCACTAAAATCAAGGAAATATCTTTGATTTGTCCACCAAATTCACAAGACCACCTACAAGAGTATAGAATAATAAGGTCTGAATAATAGTGAAATATTTAAATGGATTGGAGCTACATTTCTAACTAATGAGTACATCTATAGAGCGGGATTATATTTATCAGTCATGATTGTAGACTCACCAATATATTTGTACCAATATCAAGCCTAATATTTCATAAAATGAAAGAGGACTCCATTATGAAAAACCAGTAATACTATGAAGCAAGTGAAAGCTGCTTGCCAAACATAAATCCCGAAAGGATTTGCATAAAATGGGAGCAAATGTCGACCATGATGCAATACAATGTTACGTGCACAGAAGTTTGTTAAGCCTTTATATAAAAATGTACATTTTTCCCTTATCATGTTTAACTTGTATTTTAAGGTAGTTACTACCTTGCTATCTAAATGGAAAGTGTATCGAGACCAATCTTTTTAAAAAGCTAATTTTTAAATGAAAGTTCTGTAATCTATTAAATTCCCCAACAACAATGAAACAACTGCTTCCTATAACGTAAAAAGCTGCTTGTTACTAAGGCAAACCACCAAATATCTAGCAATTCAAAGTGATTTTATACAGCAACCACAGCAAAAACATCCTCGGGATCACTAAGCAGTTGGATTCTCATATTGCTTCATTTAAAAAAAAATAAATAAATAAAAACAAAAAAACCAAAAAAAAACCCTAATGCTTAGAATCAAGAAATTATTTCACTGGTTAAAGAAAATCCATCTAACTCAATCTAAATCAAGACAACCTTTCAAGTAGGTAATCTCGTTCAAAATTCTAACAATCACTTCCAAGAAGGTGCAAACCACTGGTTACACTCAAGAACAGGAAGGACAGATTAGACTTAGACAACTTGTAGCTTCTGTCAGAATGATAGGAAGAGAAAAGAAGCAAAAGAACAGCTCATGATTGAAAGCATAACACATCAATCTGTCAGTCATATTGGAGGCAATGTTATGGCACTGGCATGCATGACTGCCAACAAAACCAGTCTGTTAACAGAAGTAGAAGGATGAATTCTGAAGTGTACAGGGCTATGCTCTCTGCTCAGATTCATCCAAAAGCTACAAAAACTGATTGGACAGAGCTTCATGGGGTAAATGGATAAGACCCAAAGGACACTGCAAAACCAACCCAAGAGCTTCTCGGTGCATAAAAAAAGTCATGATATTCTTCAGCAGCCAAGTCAGTCACGTGATGTCAACCCAACAGAGCTCGCTTTTCAGTTAGTGAAGACAAGTTGAAGGCAGAGAGATGTTCAAACAACCATCAACTGAAGGTGACTGCAGTGAAAGCCTAACAGAGCATCTCAAGGAGGTTCACTGACAGTCACTGAAAGCTAAGAATTTTCATCCAAGTATTAAAAACAATTCCTACATTTAAACGGTGTAATTTTGTCCATTTAAGCTGCCGGAAATGGAAATGTATGAAAATTGTACCATGCAATTTCTAAATAGTTACAGCAATATTTTGTTTAAACCTCTTAAGTTAAAGCTGAAAATCTACAGTTCAATCACATCTTGGCTGTTTGATTTTAAAATCAACTGTGGTTGTCTGCAGAGGTGTAATTATAAATGGTTTTCAGATTGAAAATTTGTTTGGTTACCAATGTTGCTGATAAAATTACACATTACACACACAATTACACAAGTACACATTTGAGGTAGTCGTACAGTTTGCTACGACTTGCTTCAGTCTCATTTATGTTTGCAGAAAATGTATGTTTTCTTTGGCACAGCGGTCTGAAATGTCTCCAACTGCTCTGAATGCTTACCATTTCCCTAACTGATAAAAGCGAGCTATGGGGGCTAGCAAAGCTACAGATAAAAAAAAAAATTAAATAAAAAATCCATCACCCTAAAAACTGCTCTGGTTCTGCAGTGGGCAATTTCAATCCTCATTCTCTTGCTTTCCCGTTCTCCCCCTTTAGTGAATCGTTTCAAACGACAACAAATTTCAGATGTTACTGAGATCCACAAGGCTTCACAGACCTTGATAACATATTTCAAAATGAGTAAGTCACGGAATATAAAAACAACTTTGAATTATTGTTGGTAAGCAATATGATATTCAGTCATAAAGTTCAGGTGTAAATGTTATTAAACTAGCACATTGGATTGACTGTTGTTTCACAGGTTTCTTTCATTTGAAGTGTAAAGCTGTGTAATCTTTTGCTAATTTTCCAGTGAAACAAACATTACATCCCATTTACTGCAAGAGAAATAATTCAGCCTTTCAAGAAGAGAAAGGGAGGAGCAGTGCTAAAATCAGATAAGTGCGGGTTACACAGCAGTCGATTAATCTGTCTCATCACCATCCATCAGAATGACTATAATCCTAGCGGTTAAGCCTTTCTCATTGCAGCCTTGCCTCTCTATAAGGCTGAGGTGAAGAAATTTAAAAAAAAGGTACTGGTTCCAAAATGCGGTGAAATGATTTATCTGAAACATTACACACTATAGGTATTTTCAACTACACTGAGTACGTGGCTCTGTGAGAAGAGCTCCTGCAATATGCTACATGTCACATTTATTCTACTGAAAATCTTTTGTGCCGTCAGGTAGTTCAATGAGTATGCTGGATTTTATGAGCATATATTTGGCAAACAAAAATAAATGACTTGCGCTTATGTAAAAGCTCCTATCTCAGGAATATCTCCAGCTTAAACGGAAAATCACAGCATGGTTCAACAGCTATGAATCACCGCTCACATTTACAGTTCGCCGTGGGATTCAAGAAGGGGCAAAGAATGAAACTAAATGGCAGTTCAGCTGGTAACTGCAGGCGTGATTAGAAGCATGGTTGTGTGACTTTTCGAGACCAGTTGCAAGTTAGAAATATCAAGTTCTTCAGTTCTACAGAATAAGCTAGACGCTGCTCAGATGCTGCGCTGATACTAAATTAATAAATACCCAGTGGTATCAAAACAAAAGCTCACAAATGTGATCATATGGTTAAAAGAAAGAAAGAAAGAAAGAAAGTAGCAGCTAAATCATCAAAAAAAATGTTTTATTTAGTCAGCTATTTCTAATTCTTTGCAAGAAAAGGGATGGTGATGAGTGACAAGTGGCTCATTTATGCAGTTTGGTGTCTTTGAGGGACTTGCAACACACTGCATTCTTAGGGGGCATATTGTATGCAATAACTGCTTAACAATTAACTAATGATTATAGGTTATTATAAGGTGTAATCTTGGTTCAGAAAATTCAATGCACACAGCAGCAAACAAAACCTCTGACAAGAAAGAATAAATAGCCGAACAGCAATCAGCTCGAAACATGCTGAAAAAGCCTCACCAAGGTAAAACTATTTTTATTCCTGCAGGTTTAATGCTAAAATGTCTATATGCCGACATTTTTTTCTGATGGGTTAAAATGCAGGCTTACTGCTAAAACATCACCTCTAAATATGGATTTTATGTAATCAAGCCTTCATCGGGCTACTTACAATCTTCGCTAGAATTAAGATGGGTGAGGCCTATAACATTCTTCGCTCATTTTTGTTAATCCGAGCTGTTCCGGGCTTAGCTCTGTGTGATGTGACTCTGCTCTCTGCTATCTACTTGTTTTTAAGTAAAACAGGCACATGTTTCTCTCAATCTGGCACTTTCAGTTCCAGGCGTCATCCCATTAACCTTGGGATAAACAGCCGTGCCTGTGCTACCATGGCAATGCTGACAGAATGGCGATTGCCTTGTCATTTCCGTTTTGTCCCCTGCAGTGAAAGCACGCATGCTGTATGCCGGCTGGCAGACCTCCCAGAATTGGCACACTAGCACTTGCAAAAATCTACGCCGATCAGTCCATATGCATGAGTACCACTGACAACAAAACATGGCCAGAAGATAGAAGGCACAGTGTCAGCAGTAAGGAGGGTCACAGCGGTTGTATAGATGGAGAAGCGCAAAAGAAGATCATCCTATGTGTGTGCTGCCTAATCTGTTCAGTGAATGCAGGCGCATCGGATAACATTTCGAACAACGCTCCTGCTGTCAGTTTCAATATGCTGATAACACTCCAGAGGGTGGAGCCGCACATGCTGCAGCACTCAGGAGTATCAAATGTCCAGGTTAGACAAGCGATGAGCTCACGGCTTGTATGATGTTCAGACAAGCCAAAGGAACAGACTGAGTCGCTAATCAGACAACGGCTGCCAAGGATGATTTCTTTTTTTTCTTGTGTCCTCACAAAATAATGGCGTGGTAACATTAACGTTGTTTAATGCAATATCGTACTGTGTGAGATTAGACCCAACACAGTAAAATCGTGCACATGGTGTACACGTTAAACTAGATTATTTTGGCAACATATTAAACTAACTGAAGCTAAAACATAAAGTATATCATTACCAAATAACTAAAAGGTTATGGACCAGCCAATGGACTTGCTCAATATTGCCATTTACAGAATGGTGTCATCAGCACAGCTCATGTATATATACATGTTTGTTTTTTTTAACCTTCAAATTAAGATACTGATTCACAGTGAGGTTAATCTAATTATACATAGCTTTTGAAGCCTGGATGGGGCCCTCGCTGAGGATGTAGAGCGTTTAAGGGTTTCTATATTAAAAATGAACTTTTAGGCACGGCAAGTAAAAAGCACTAGTCTGTCACACTACGTGCATTTTACAGTCCTATCTTCAGTAAACTGCTAAGCCGGAGCTCCTTTGCATAAAACAAACCGACAGACTTTATCCCTTTGTTCCACTTTCCCTGTGTCAGGCAGATCTCCTTACATGCTTCCTGGCAGCTCTGTGACCTAATGGCTGGGATGTGATGTGATGAAGGAAAGAGAGAGCGAGTTCAGAGCAAAAGCTGAAACAACTGAGGGAAGGGTGGGGGGCAAAAAAAAACAAAACAAAACAAAAAAAAAAACAATTCAGTTTACTGAATGATGCTGATTGTGAGTGTTTAGCAATTAAGATACAAACTCCCACTGCACCAACTATAAGCTGCCAGGAACGGTCTGCAGTTCATTGTCATTTCTTGGATTTGCTACAGTGGGGCTCGGCCTAACACCTTTATTTTCTATGCAATGTGGGATTTGGTATATAAATCCCACATTGCACAAGAGGCTTCTTTGAAAGAAAGAACAGAGGGGAAGATCTACCATAAAGCTCTGATTGCAAATGAGTCTGAATACATTTGAAACTGTATCAGACAGCATGCAACTACAATCAAAGTGAGGAAACTCATTCTGGCAAAACTGGGGCAGCCAATTTTGGTGACTGACTGTTCCAGTCTAAATGGGGTCATGCTGCCAAAACTACCAATGTTACACCACAGTGAAACAACATTTCAAGCGGAGACAGAGTCCTTTTTGCTGGTGTTCAACAAGAGAAATGTAATGAATAAAAACTGGTACTCTTAGAAGTTTCAATACGTCCACAGATGTCTTACCCAGACATATAATGGAAACTTTCAGGTAACTGGAAAGGTGTTTATGAAAGTGAATCATTAGTTGCAACAATTAAGATTTCTATTTCCTGTACTCTCAAAAGGAGTTTCTTTTCAGAATCCTTTACTGGCTAATCTGCATAAGACGACTCAATTATCAGTGAACCATGAAGGTACAAACCATAATGCCCTCAGTGGACGTCGGGATGCTTCAAAGAAAAGTGAAGAAATACGTGAATAAGAACAGTCAACCCAGGAATTGCAAAACAAGAAAATAATTGCAGTCGGCCTACCCACTTTTAAAACATTTTTCTCAGCGTTCTCAACCAATATCCACTTCTTAGTGAGATCTAGTACTTGTATATCAGTGCAGTTGGCGAGAATGAAAAAAAAGAAGAAAAAAAAAAGGCGTCTGGGGGTCACTGTGGGGGTACGTAGAGGGTGAAGCATGAGTGAGTCTTCAGTTACACTTCACCAAATTAAATGTGCATTTGCTTGACCTTGTCAATTCTGTGATGAACAAAGAGGTAGAGGAAAGCAAGTACACCAAAAATGTCTCTGTTCACAGTACTGTAGTGGCACTGGCTCAACTAGGAGAATTAAAGCCTCAGAAAGCTAATACAATATGGCAACAATTGGGCCTCCAGGAAGAAGGGGAAAAAAAGAATCACCAACAAAGCATGCATCTTTAAACTTTAGTTTACATTTTCACAAATGATCACCAGATTTTTATTTTGCGTTTATATGTAGGGCTGTGCGATATGACAAAAATCTCATATCGCGATATAAGACATTTATCGTCCTGACAACGATATAAATCACAAAAATGTAACATTTTCTGTCAATTCTGTGAATCTCGGTCAGCTCGACTTGAGTGAAGTTTTTCCAGCTGGGCGTCCTTTACCTGGATTCGAGTGTTTTAACCGATGCATGAAACGAGACATTTTTAGACATAAGTTGTAACGGTCGCCATTTTCTTTCAAAGTTTAAGGTTTATTTTTTAATCACCTGACGGCTCTTTTTTTTTTTTTCTCCATCTCATCCATAAACTGCATACTCTTTCACGTGATTCAGTTTATTTTGAAAAGTCTCAATAGGATCTTGAGTTTTATTGTGAAAGGTTTATGTGGAAAACAAACAAGCGGACAGCGGAGCCACGCTGAAGATCTCCATGTAAAAAACTAATATAAAAGTTGAGTCGTTTTATAACAGATTAGTGCAACAACAACATTTGCAACTGGTAATTGAACATCACAGGGCTGCGTTATTTTAATCTGAATTTTAAATGTTCAAATGTTAAGATTCTTCAGACGCTACAGAGGAGGATTTTTTTTTTTCAAGCTTGTCAAAAGGAAGAAAAAAGTAATCAAAAAGCAAATAAAAGTAAATTAAGCAAGCAAGCAATTACATTTTTTATTACAGATTAAATCATACCAGGTTTGGTTCCTTCTCATGATACGTTCACAGCTATTAGATTTCTGTAAGTTCAATATATGCAGTGTTTTAAAATGTATAAAAGTAATGTGAAATGTAACATTTACTTGTAATAGAAGCTTTATTATGAAATAAACCAAATTCAATTGTGTATGTGCCCACATAAATAATTCATTCAACTCTATACTTGGTTTCCATGTTAAATTGTTACATTTTAACAATAACACTGTAAAAGTAACAACTTACAGTCTTAAAATGATCTAATTAACTGTAGAAATGCATTTTAGCAGATAAGACAAAGTTAAATTGTGCTGCTACCCCCTAGAAAGCATTTGAAAATATTCAACTAACAGACACAGTAAACATTTTTTTCCCCTCTGTGAGAGAAATATTTCATCACTCATTCAAATGACTTACTCAGTTTCAGGTGACTGCAGGTTTCTCCAACCTTATAAACAGTACTTTAACATAACGACCAAAAACTAGCACCACTGACTAACAATGAGCTGAATTCAATTTTATGATCATTAATATGCAAATTGTCATGACCACTGATCAATGGCCCAGAGTGCCATTCACAGAATGTTAGGAAATAGTTGCAATCACAGCATTGTAAGATGGTAAAAGATGTACCCTTAGGCCCCCTCCTCAGTTAATGGCTTCCTTGACTCCCTGCTCAAACCAGTGATCCTCCCTATCCAGGATATCTACATCCTCAATACTGAAAGAGTGGCCACTGGACATTAGGTGTAATAAGACTGCGGAGTCCTGGACTGATAAGGTAGCTCTTCTGTGCTCCACCATCCTCTTAGCCAGAGGTTGTTTGGTTTCCCCGATGTATAATTCACGGCAATCCTCCTGGCACTTAACCGCGTACACTGTATTACTCGGTTTGTGTCGGGAGACCCGATCCTTGGAGTGCACCAATTTTTGGTGTAGCATGTTTTGGGGTTTGAAAGCCACAGAGATGTGGTGTTTTTAGAAAAAGCGTCTCAGTTGTTCCGATACTCCCACACATAAGGGATCACACTAAAGGTTTTCGCTTAGGCAGCGGTTGTCCTTCTCTGCTGGATTGCCTGGAGCATTCTTTAGATGCCTTTCCAGCTTTGACAAATGTCCAACTGGGATAACCACATTTATTCAGGGCATTTTTTGATATGATGTTACTCTGTTCCCTGACTGCTGTGTCTGTGGGAATAGGGCTGGACCATATCATACCATTCACAGTAATACCTGTATAATGTTGGGCAATGACAAGAAAATGAAATATCGCGATAGAATCTGGGTAAAACGTGCATGCGCAGTGCCTTTGTTTTCATACGCACATGACGGAAAAAGCATGGTGGCGACGGAGAATGAGAAGGGCGAAAGCGGATCGTTGAACTAAACGGATGAACCAGAATTGGTTTGTAAAAATGCTGCAACTTTAATGGTGTGGAACTGGTTTGGCTTTTGTCCGTCAGATACACAACAAAGCACTATTTTTGGTAGAGCATGCTAGCAGACCGTCGTTATTACCGTGTTTTTTGAAAAACGTTAACTGACCTCGAAACAATTTTATGTGGTACACGGCGCTCGAAAATCTGTCAAATGTTTTAGTACGACTTTGCTAAGCTACGAACCCGCACCGCTTGATGGATTGTCGGAGCATTACGGCTATCGTAGGCAGGAGGCTCGCGGAGTGATACGTACTGTGCTTCATAATATTACCGTATTGTGTGTGTATAACCTCTTTTTTTATGTCGGCCAATTTCCACTGGAAATGCCTTTTGTATTTGCACTGTTACATTTTTATATAACTTTAATGCACATAAAAAACAGCACTAACAAAGTTGTGGAGTTGTAAAGCATTTTGTCTAGTGTCAATTATATCGTCAGTTATATCGTTATCGCAAATTTTCAAATGTATATTGTGATAAATATTTTTGGTCATATCGCCCTGCTCTTTGTGGGAATCGTGTCTGCTCTGTGGTGTCATCCACATACCTGAACCAATGGCTCAGTGGTGTTCCAGGTTATGATAACAGAGCCTGCTTTTCCACTTCCTCCACATACAAACTGCCCACAATGGGTTAAACTTGGGAACACATGACACACCCACACACACATTTCTGCCTGCAGTACTGACCCTTGAAAGTAAAATACGTACATTGAAGACCGTTCCAAGAGCAGACACACTTAGTCAGTGCTTAGGGTGGGGTCATCCTGTAATCTGTTATGGACTGCACTGCTTCACTAATTGGAACATGAGTGAGGGAAGATGAAACGTCATACGAGACACATTCTGAACGTGGCGTTTTGAGCTGCCTACCAACCCTGCCTTAAGACCAAAGCTAGAAAAATTTGTAATCAAGTCAGCTGAGACTGAAGAGTTAACTTGGGTGTTTGACAAAATGCATTTCCTACTGAAAACGCTACAAAATGAACAATATCAACTTTTTGGAATTTCCTTACTTTGATGGTTGAGCATGCATCAAGACATGCTTGGACACATTACAAAAGTTAGCACTTGAAATTGAAAAATACCGTGTTAAACAAAATATCAGCCCGCTGGGTCATGAAAACATTTTTTTCAATTTGTGAAAAACTTTTTTTTTTTTTTTTTTTTTAAACTTAAAATTACACAATTCACTAAACTCAATTCATATTTTTAATAACAAAATTTAAGCCACCAGACTGGACTTTTCTGGAAAGTAAGAGATGAATCAAGCATAACATTTGACAATTAAAACTAATGTGGTTTACTTTTTTGCTGCTTTTTGGAAAACAGTAAATTGGAAAATTCATGGATAAGCTCACACACTCATTGTCTAACCCGTACCAAACCATAAACAATGATTTTGCTCATTACTAGTACAGCTGTGGCATAAACCTTTCATTGGGTGGTGGTAATGTGATTTGTAATGTGATGCAGACATTTGTGCATCGCATTACAAAAAGAACTATTTCCTGGTTATTGTAGCAGAACAGCAAATGGACTTGGGCTACATATGATCCTGTAGCCAGTAATTGTTTTGCCATCATTTGGAATTTTAGCAAGAAAAAAAAAAAAAAACATCCAATGAAACATTAGATCCAGCAGGTCATGGTCCATGGCCAACTTAGCCATCATATACAAGTGCTTAAGATTCATTTTGAAGTTGCCTTTTATCTATGCTGCAGGTCATATACTGACCCATTTTTAAAATAACAGGAGGCCAGTTGCTTTAGAATTTAGCGATGACTGACATGATAAGACATAGGTTTCATTAAGAGATTGTCCTTTCAGTTTCAATCACACGCTTTCCTCTGACTGCTTCTTGGGTTGGTACGACATGGTAGCTGCTTGCCAAGTCTGGAAGATCAGCATTCATATATCATCCTCGACAACTACAGCCAAAGTCACCACTATGCCTCTAACAGACTCTACCGAAGGCTTTCCTCTGCTGCTATCCATCTGCCATGGAGGTTGTAGGCCAAATTAATTTCTTGTACAGTCCTCAAGCACAAACAAGTTTTCTGCCACTGAATTAGACACAGAGTGCTTTGGGTTTAGCTTGACTTCTTAAAAGCTTTGCCTTCTTCAGAACAGTCAGCTTTTCTAAAATGTGAACAAGCTTGCTGGCTCATCCGAAAAGGATCAAGCAGTATGGTCATCACAAGAAAAGGAAAAAAAAAAAAAAAACGCAATGAAGTTAACCTGTGTCAAGAAAAAGCTTTTCTCCTGCGGGGGGCTTCCCTGCGTCCAATTAGCGGGACTGAAACCAAATGTTCCAGAGAGAGAAGTGCAGGTCAAACGCATTATCCCCAGGGAAGTAATAATCACAAGCTAGAAAGTGATGAACCCATAATATGGAACTATGATAGGAATGGGCTCTTTGAAAGCCCGTTCATAAGTCCGGCCAATCTGCCTTTTCCATGGGAAAGTTACTGTTGGAGAGCGGCGATTCTGAGGGCAGCGCTGACACTGGAATAAACTCACTCTTATAAAAGTAACTTGCCAAATTAAATCATTTAGAATCAAGCCAAATAAGAAGGTTCCTCATACACTGAAGATCAGTGACTGGAAGTAATGCACATTAATGTTACTGACTGGCCCTTAATTGGTCTACTGAATTTACTGCTACTGTCCCTTTAGTCACAGTCTAGAAAGCCACAGCTTCACAAGAGTAGGCAGGAAAAAAGAGAGAGAGTCTTGTAAGTCAATAGACCTTTCAAGAAAGTCACTAAGCTGGCAAAAAAATTTCCACCACCCCCTTTCTGCGATAAAGAACAAAATACTCGTGTCGTACATGATTTCACATTGATCCGATCATTACAAAAAGAGAATTAAAACCCAGGAAAAGTCTATACACAACCTAGCCAGATGAGTACTTTTTATTCCGCTTTCTTGTAAAGAGCCATTAGCATCCTGTGACATGTTAAAGGAACTGACACTAATTGACAGGTAACACTGAGGGCCCAACCACTACTAGACACTGGAATCTCATTTACCTTGAAGCGAGCCACTTTGTGTTTGCAGTAAAACATGTGTTGTGTGACTAAAATCTGGAGACTTCGCCTGTTTGCGGAGCAGACAGGTTAGGAGGAGGAGCAGTAGCGGGAGATTTTATTTGATTGGCTTAATGGCTGAGAAAATGACACTGTTTTTCCAGAAGTAATAAAATTAAGAGATCTGTAAACTCGGCCGTAAAGGAAAACTGCACGTTTTCATCTAAATTTAAGTCCGTGCTGCTTTTAGGTTACATAACAGTTTCTTTGAAGCATTATCTTAACCCAGACACGTCTCATTATGCAATTAGCAGCGTGACCTCATACCCCTCACTCCACCCAAACATTCAAGATCTCAGCTTCGCCTCCAGCCCGCGTCTGCAGTAGAGGGTGGAGGAAAAGACAAACAATGCATTCGTCTCTGCCCATAAAACAATGTGCCCCACTAAGTGCTTTGAAAGACAAAGGGCCGCTAATGTTTATCTACGGAATCGTTCAGCGATATTAGGCTTCAAATTATTAACTATATTATACATTTTCAGGTAATTTAGATCAGAGTTTAGAGTTTCATCTGCCTTTTAGAACTAATAATAGAAAGCAATAACTTTTAAAACCCCACATAAACACGAAGCATTGAAACGAGATTGTCCATTAGACGCCTACATGAAGCCCAAAAGTCGATTCAAGATCCAAGACCTCTGTCATTATGGCAGCACAACAAAATTACAATTACACCAATCTCACCTGGTGCATGACATTGAAAAGAAAATTTAAAAAAAAGGTATAAAAATATTCTCTCTGTAGTATAATGTGGTTTTTAAAAAAAAAAAATAGGCCTGTTAACGAGGGTACGAGCCCGAGAAACATTCCCATCGCCATGAATTGCTTTCTACAAAACTGACAATATTCAAATCAAAATCTAAATATGCTCATTGTCTCACTGCGTCAGTGTGAGACTATACATGCATTGATTTCAGGTGGTCTTGCTGAGTTCTGAGAAGAAGGCATCTGATAAGAATGGCGCCACAGCCGTCTCAGAGCCTGAGCTCAATCTTTAATCAGAGGTCATTGTGTTCCACACAGCAGCCCCAAACACATAAAAGCAGGTAGAGGAAGTGCTAAATCATACAGGCATTGGGGTCTAATTGGCCACCAGAATGAGCTCCAGCCAAAATATTGTTTTCCCTTGGCGCTATCTGCTTCCATCTCGTGGGCTTTCATAGAAACTGTGGCTTCCTGTTCTTGGGTGTTGGCCACTGCATAAGTACAACATCCCCTAGTCTGTAAAAATAATCTCCAGGACCTTGTGTAAAGAATGAGAGGGACAGAAATACATTCTGTCCCGCGAGGAAGAGCTTCCCTTACAATTCAAAAGCTCTAACAGTTTCCCCTTTAATTTGGCCAAAAGCCAGCAAGCCAACAAATGCTTTGGTCACTCTGAAAAGAATCTGTGGATGGTCAGCACATAAGCAACTATAGACTCTTTTTTTTTTTTTTAAATTAATTACAAAAGCATTACTCAAGCTTGTTGGCATGCCACAGAGATACTGAGAACAGTACCTTCAAACACATTTCAGATGTGCTGTGCTACAGCGTGTGGTGTGAGTAAAAGATGATGCAAGACAATGAATCATTGCAAACTTAGCATTTACACCGCACACTTAACTTAACCTTTAACCCCAGCATGAAAAATTCCCAAAATAATCAGTCCATATTTACACACTCGAGGCCGATTAAACTCACTCTGGGTTACATTTCCCTACTCTTGAATAAAGTGAGCGTTACACAACTAACACGACTAGCGAGGAGATCGGTGAAATGTCTGCCCGTTTATTTCCAAAGCAGCTCAGTGCACAAGAATTAGCTCACCTCTGTGCTTCGTAACAACATGCTAGTGGGAAGCTGTTACAATTTTACGCATTAGTGTCCATTTTATGTCATTTATTGACTGTAAATTGCAATTTGAATTCATCTATATTGTGTTGTAATAAAGACAATATATTGTTAAATGCAAGGACGTGACAGAAACTCATGCTTTGTTGACATTGGCTACTGAAGTTAATTCAGTTACAATTTTTTGCTTTGTGGTTTAAATATTTGTTGTATAAAAAAAACAAATAAAAAAGTCATTGTACCAAAAAACTTATGAGTGTAACATGTAACATCAAGTCCAGATAGATGCTTTATTGTGAAATACACATAGAATTAAACCTCCTGTGTGCCGATGTAAAATAAAGCATTTTTTAAAAGAGCATATATCCAAGAAGAGACATGCTCATTATTCTTGTGCATTCACCTCATCAAAACAGGAGATAAATGGGGGGAAAAAATATTGTTAACATTATGACAAGCTTTACAAAGGTTCATGTGTATAATTTAACGTAGGTGTTAAAAACTGACCAGCAACATAATCTGGGTGCAAAAAAAAAAAAAAAAAAAAAAAAAAAGTTGCTTAAATGCCGTATTGTAAAGAACTGTGCTGGAAAGGTTGACAGCATTTCTAGCCCCAGGGTATTTATACATCTAGCTATGCAATTTAAATGAGTTTAGCTTTTTTATTATAAATTTAGTGCAAATTGTGAATTTGGAAGTACCATACTTTATGTAGATTTCTTATAACACGCTTCCAGCTAATTTACGTCATTTAGCTAAGGATTACAAGCCTTATGATTGCCTGGATAATGAGTAGGTTTGAGAGAGTAGGGCAGCGCATAACTAAAATAAATAAACCGAATGATTAAAAGCCTTTTCCTCTTCACTTTATGGTTGTTTTTCCTGCACATTTAAGTTGTTTTTTTCCACACAAAGACCAAGTGTTTTCTCTCTGGGTTTTGCCCTCTGTGTATCAGTGCACACTGAAAGCAATCCAACACTGCATCACTGTAAGGAAGCCTCCTGCTAATTGTAAACAGGAGAGGATGGTGAGCACTCTGTTGAGCAGAACGCAGATCTCCTCTGTAGAGCTGCAAAGTGAAACACTGATTAGTGATGCTACATTACTCTGCTTTGTCCAAGGGCAACTGTTCCATATCAGCCAACTCTGGGAAACGCAGACGCTAACCTCAGCACTCATAAATGTCCTGCAGCTGCGTGTGATGGACGTTTTAATATAAGAGAGAGTGATTGTATTCAAATCACAGTCAAAATTACACTGAGGGATAATTAGCATTTCAGGAGTAGTAGTAGTAAATGGCGATGAAGATGAAGCACTGAGGCTGAAGTATATAGATACGCTAATGTGGCACGCCATCTGTGCTATATGCATTTATGTTAGTGACGGTCCTCAGAGCAAACACTAAATAATCATTCCTGCATACTCTTACTGCAGAGGGAGCGCTGGTAGATGCCTGCCACAGGGTCCTAAGTCCATGGATGAAATGGTATGAGGCTGAGATGACTGTGGGTCACTGTGCAGCGATAAACCAGAACAAGCATAAGGAGGCTGCCGCCTCTCAGGGGGAGAGAGGTTGTGAGACAAGCAGAAACCTCTCACTTACCTGCCTGTCTGTGCATCGGGGATGACCCCACAGTATGAGGTCAGGACTAAGCAGACCATTAGCCACAGTCTGCAGGTGGAGGTGAAAGATCTCCACCCACACAGTGCCCCACTCCAGATGACATGTTATCTGGAATTATATTTCACCAGCTTGTATTATTTTGTAAGAGCTCCTATTTTAAGCCTTTGGTCATGCAGTGCCATTTTTACGGTGTGAAAACCAGAAAATGTCTGGCAGTTAGAGTCAGTGTGAGTCGTTGCAAAATGTACGGGGAAAAAAACAAGACTCGTTTCTAACACTAGTCAAAGTTTCAATATAGATTGTGGAAGAAAAAGAGAAAAGCATGAATGACAGTGAGGAATTTTGACTTTAATCGCACAGCAGAGATCAGCACTGCGAATCACTTGTATCCAAGCTGCCTGGGACTGAGATCCATTGTTTACCCTTGTATAACAACCTCCTACAGGCTTATGCCCTCTTCTGTTAATCCACCAGTATTAACAGAAATAATAAATGTGCAAAAACACGGGAGATTCACTGGTCAAAACGAAAGAGAAAAGTAAAGGACAGTTACTCTAAGTAATGGCAAGAATTATTTGTACTAGTTTAGAAAGAAGCAAGGCCAAAAAAAAGAAAAAAAGAAAAAGCCTTAAATCGCTCCACAGTTCCTAAACATTTTCCGAGGCTGCTGTTACTACTTCGGTGTCTGGGTAATGAATGCAGTAGAATGGCTGGTTATAGCCAAAGTTTGTGACCTTCCCCAAACAATCACCCAAAGTCTCCACTTTTAATAAGCGCCTTCCTCTTTGGTTCATGAACTCCCCAAAGAGATACATCCAGCAAACTCCGAGCGAACTCAGCCATTATTGCGAGATATTTAGGTAACAGAGCAAAACAGACACCGGTGGGCCATCTCTAAGACCTTCTTGGCACAGGTAAACATCACCTTTAGCCAAATTATCTTTTCGATTTGCTCCGGTAAAGTTTGACCTGAACTAAACACACGTTTTCATCTGCTCCACGCTGCACGGAGAAGCCTCCACAGAGCCGAACTGTTATTTTCTCAGCTTATTCACACGGATCCAGTCATTCTTTGTCCGGATTTTTCCTTTGCCAGGTCGAGAGCTAAGGCAGAGGTGGGTTTTCAGCGTTTTACTGTCTTAGCGTGTGTCAGAAAGCCTTCATAAAAACTAACACACCACATTTCCTGAAACTTGGTGGGGTTGTGGAGCATGGCTTAAGCAACTCATTAAGTTTTGGTATGAATCCAGACCACTTTATTTAAATTTGCAAAATGTGGCATTTGCCTTGGCACAGGATAGGCTCTCTCCAAGTGCCCTTTCAGTTAAAGCTCAGCAGAGCAGAAAATCTGTCCATGTGTAGTTACAAGTGCGTCAGTCAGTAGATGCAGAGATGGAGGGAGAGAAAAAAAGTGGCAGAAATTAAAACTGAGGGAAGATGAGAGAGCAACAGTGGAGTTTTTTTAGCCTTGGGTACCCCGAAACCGCTAATTAGGCCACAAACTCCCAAGATTGCACATGACCACACATCCCAAGACGAGTGTTAAGCTTGAGCACAGCGAGCAGCCATTTTAAATCAAGCCGTAATCCAGTCCACGTCTCCCCCTCCTTACTACCCCACGGCACCCACAAGCAAAGTGCTGCTCGGAACTGAGATGTGGTCAGCATTAGGAGCGATGGATGGGGAGGGGAATTTAAGAACAGAAACGAGGCGGGCACTCACATAAAGAGGCAGAAAATTGATTCCCGGGGAGAAGAGAACGCTGCTGAAAACCAGCTACGTTCATTTCAAAATAAAGTTGCTGTAGGCAAAATAAGAGTTTGGAAAAACAAGTTCTCTATTCCCCGTCACAGACTCGAGTTATTCCGTCTCCACTACACCTCACAGATACATGCATTAAGCGATCAATAAGAAGTCCATCTTGTTGTGAGTCCCAACTCACTCAAATTAATACAAGATTGGTGACGTCAGCAAAGTGGCTAATGGATAGCACTAAAGATGCTCGTGTTCTCATGGATGACTGATAAACTGGTCCTTTGCAGTCTGGTTTTAAAGTGGAATTTTTCCTGAAATGTATTGTGTGAAAATAAATGGCTTTATTTATATTCTCAGCAAAGTGTAGACATTAGCCCACTCGCTCCCCCTCCAACATATGAATTATTTTTTTTCCTCAATTCAAACAAAGGTCCTTTTATAAACCCTACTTACTGCGGGAGTATCATTTTCACCTTTCAGCTTTAAACCTACTGAAAATAAGCGGAAATCAGAGAGGATGTTTGGGTACTGCACAAAAGGTTTAGACTACCACACATTTTGCAATGCAAAGAACAGCTTCTACTCCAATAATTTCATGATACAGCTACATTATTTATTATCCCTCGCAGGTATATGAGCTCCAGCTTAAATCAGTCATGAGACTCTGCAAGACAAAGGATGACAGGCCTGAGTGATCTTCTTTTTTCTCCTACTTGCTACCGTGAGAATATGAAGCTGGGTCACCCTAAATTAAAATAAATGTCTTTGTGTTTGCAGAATGATAATGATACCGATTGTTGGAATTTCATCGCAGCACTTCTCAGGGACTATATTTAGTTTTCTTGAATCAGCAATACAAGAGTAGTTATAATTCATAAAGCAAAATTACAGACATTAACCCAGTCACCAAAATCTCATACATGCATTTTAATTACAGAAAAAAAGAAGACAAAACAAGATATCGCACATCCCACAGGCACAATTAGCTCAGAAAATACAGTATTAAAAAAAAGGCCTGAACCACTCTGAGCTACAGCCCTCTGTGCTCAGCTCACATCCTCAGCAGCTATTACTCTTGGAGTTGTTCTGCAAGCTAAGCAGGGACAACAATGGCTACATGTTTACACAGCAAGTGTCCTTATAATTTAGACTCTAGACAGAAATCAGTGTAACTCAGTAAAGTAGAGGTAGTAGCGCGGCATAAACAATCTAACAAGCCAGGGAAAGTCAGCGAACTGGAAGCAGTGCTAGACCTCATCAACTACTTCCATTCAGTTACTCACTGGTTTGAAGGTCTAAGTAGAATTTTATGCCAACATACCTCACTGCACTTGAACAAATGATCATAAATCAAACGTTGTTTTAGAATCCGAGGGAAGCATTACACGTCTTCCAAAATTGTGCCATTATGCCACTATTATAGCCTTGCCCCCTATAGTTAACTCCTCACCTCTAGGGGGATGTGCGCTCATTACAAAGTAAGTCATCATGATTATGAGTTTAAAAATTTGCTGAACCGCAATCTAGCTCATTCTAGCTCATCAGCATAACCATATTAGTGAGGAAACCTGTGGGCTGGCAATCTCACACTTCCTCAATATTGCAGTCCCAGCAGGCCGAGCATGTCCGCATCCATTAAGTTGGACCTGAGCCACCCACTAAGCCTAATATGGTGCCACGAGGCACACTAACACTATGTGACGTCTGAAATTTAATTAATTAGGTTTACACAACAAACATGTCAGTCCAACGCATCAATCTGCTCTAAACAAGGAAACCAGGAAATTTGGCTGCGCTTATCGCAGATGTTGGACTTTGGACTTTTTGCTTTATGCGTCAAGGTGGTGGCGGCCGAAGACGCTGTTCTCCGGACATATCCGTGTATAAACGCAAGCAATTAAGTTCTGCAAAACCTCACTCATACAGCATTAACTCAGGGTGCAGGAATCCCTAATTTATTTCAATTCTTAATATATATTTACCTCATCTAGAAAAAGGAAACAGATTGTCAGAGGCAGTGGGAAGTAAGATGATTTGGAGCTCAATTCTGCTAAATTGGTTGCTGCCAGTGTGATACATCATGGAGAATTAAGATGCCTCTCCCCCAGCACAGAACTTCGGCAGCCATATTGGCACATCTGTCAAGGGCCCACCCTTGACAGAGACAAATAGACCAATTCTGGCACAGGAAGGCTGATCCAAACTGCTAGCAATAACCAAGATGAATAATGAGCCAGCTTGGTCCCCTCGCAAAATTCATTTTTAATAATTAGTGTTCTTGCACCTCTCATTTTCTCTCAAAATGAGTGCAGGTACATCTACAGGTTGATACACACAGCAGCAAGACTGGAGGAATATAGATGATGTTGTGTTAAGCTTCCATCATCACGTAGAATGCCTGCGACTATAAATGCAGGGTGTAAGACAGATGAATCTCTCTCTGTACTCCTAGGAGGAGGAAATTAATCAAGTCGCTCTGTGGGTAGGCAGTAAAGGAATCTCACAGGATGAGCACAACAAAGTTCAGGAGGACCTTTCGTTTCACAAACTGAATACTGTAAAGGAGCGCAGTCGCTACTGTGGAAACAAAGAGAAAAGTGGAGGAGGCGCTGAAGAGCAGAGAAAACTGATTCCTACTTTTCTGGACAATCAACACTTGTCGTTGGATAATAATCTTTGTCAGGAAGCTACCAGTATGCACGTATAACTAGAAAACAATGCAGCCACACACTGTCCGTTCGTTTCCCTCAAATCCTGGAATTCTGATAAAAGCTCCTCTGACTCATTGCTTCAGGATCTAATTTGTATTTAATATTTTTCTTTCCCCATAACAATTCTTTGAGTTATTAGTCTGCGCACACTCTACCAACCAGGGCTGATCGAGCATGCTCAGGCCCTTAGGGAGGATTCGCACATATGTTCAGCTTCAGTGCTCGACAGTGGGCATGCCTGACATTTGGTGGGGGAGCAATCTTTCCTGGCGCTATTGTTGTAAGCTAACAGAGCTTTGATCGGCAGCTAGGGTAAATCAAGCTAGCTCGAAAGCAACGTGGTGGTTGCTAACATAAAAGATCAACTTCTCCTTCACGCTTCACGCACAAGCAGCTACCGCGCTCTCACGGGATGCCCTCATGTCGCGAGCTGATTAGGCAGCAGCTGCGGCGTTCTTCGTTCACATTGGGAAAAAGTTAAACTTCTTCCAACTATTCATCACGAGCAGCATCAGTAAATACACGACTCAGCCGAGCAAGAGTTAGGATGGCATCCCGTTTAAAATGCCTGCGTTATAGACGTGTGACTCTTTCCTTTGTTTAGCAAGCAAGAAGAATCAGTGCGGACACTTCAACAGTCTGGAATATGTGAGCGGCCTCTGGGTGAGTGCGCGCAGCAGTTAGGTGACAGATCTGTTTAAAGTGTAATGACTCACTAATGCACATTTTTGCATGGTTAGTACAAACATATTGGATTGTAATATCAGTCATTCTGATTGGAAACTCAAACGACATCGCGTCTATCTAAAAATATCATTCGACTTTACTTTCATTGGAAATTAAATCTAACTGTAATTTCTAGCTTACATTCAAAATATTTCATCCTTGGGGGGGAAAAAGGATCAAACAAATTTTTTTGTGTTAATTCGGAGAGCAAAATGATTCGTTCTACATCATGATTCAAAACAATCAGGGGAAAATCACCTCCATTTATCATGAAAAACTTGTTTCATCACTTGGAGCATGGTGAGCCGCTTCTTTCATCGGGGAATGAGAGAGAGCAGGAGGGGGAAAAAAGTCATCTTCATCCCTGAAGATTACGTCCTGAAGGCTATGCCCCATACATTACCCTCTATGCCTACTCATAGAACATCCATATAGCGAGGGACCTTTACTTTAAACTCAAGTGCTTCTTATACACGGAAGTCTACTGGGAGCAATCCTCCTCTCGATTCATTACCTCCAAGAGGCAGAGCTCCTTCTGTTGGGCACCATGACAACATGGCATTGCTCTTTTCCCTCCAGCAGTTGTAAGGGGGTGTCAAAACGCAGGAGAAAAACTGCACTGCCTTCAAAAGCACCGAGCCAATTTAAGGTTACATGAATCACAGGGTTTAACATTTAACCTAACTAAGCAACCGGAGAGGAATAGACACATTTTTGAAACCAGCCCAATCACTGGGCTCTAAAAATCAATCCTGCGGCGTGTTGTTTAAACAAATGTGTGTCTTAATAAAGATTTATTTATAGTAAGATCAATTATACAGCGGCAGAGTAATTTGCAATTGACAAGTTTATCTTAAAAGCTAGGCAACAATTTTTTGCTTATTAGCTATGAGGGAATAACGCAATACATCTCAAGAGGTGAAGCCAAAAAATAAAAAAAATTAAGAAACTCAAACTGCTCGCAGTGCCAGAGCAGAGGGTTAATTCAAAACCAAAATAAACAGCCCTGGCAATCAAGAACAGTGAGTTACCTAATCTTGTTCTGTATCCTCTAAAGTACTAATTAAGTTGGATCAACATAGCAGTTGATTGAAAATGACACTTCATTCACTTCATTATGTGAGACATGAGTGGAAAGATTGCTAATGATCATGGGCAACCTCAGTGAAGTGGAATAAAACAGTTAGGCTGAGGGGAAACATAATCCACACATATCAGACAATCCCAGGCTCATCCAGTTGCTACAAC
Organism: Rhamphochromis sp. 'chilingali'; assembly: GCF_963969265.1. Taxonomy (NCBI): domain Eukaryota; kingdom Metazoa; phylum Chordata; class Actinopteri; order Cichliformes; family Cichlidae; genus Rhamphochromis; species Rhamphochromis sp. 'chilingali'. The sequence continues at coordinate 24,939,955 of NC_137936.1, read as the reverse complement.
TGCTTGTCGGGGTGGCTTTCATCCAAACACCCATAACCGCTGCATGAAAGACAGTAGGAGCTCTATTCATATGAAGCACTGAGCTATTAGTAAGTTATTACTGTGAAAAATTACTGAAATGCAGAGCCCTTAGCTATGTTATTAATTTGCGGAGGTGGACTACTAGATCATCTGAAGGATTATGGTTTCAGCGTGTGCCCTTTACAGCATTTTTAATTTCACCAATTTTGCAGAGTCATTTTTCCCCCAAACCAAAATCATAAGTTCCTACAGTGATCAATGGAAGGACCGTTTAAAAATAAAAATAAAATTAAACAACGACTGCTTCAACAGTCTGAAATGACATGCGAGATAATTCAGCGACTACAGAAAATCTCATAATACAACGGAGGGGGGGGGGGATGACAATTTTCTTTGGGACGCTGATCTATAATTTTCCCCCAACATCTAGTGCTGGTATTTCTTCACTGTGTTTTTCTTTTCCGTTTCTCATTCTACACACTGTTACAGGGGATCAGGCGTAATGCTTCTGCAAATGCACGTTAAGGTACTCCAACTGTTGTGCTGTAATTAAACTAGAACAATAAATCCACAAGAGACCAATCAAAAGCAAACTACTGCATATATTGGCCAAAAACATAAAACTTATGATGAAGGAAGCCAAAGAAACTAACAGAGATGATGTGAAAACCTGCAGAGATATAAAAAGGGGAAAAATGATGCATAGCTATGTTCCTGTGGGAGTCTTACAGTGAGTATGATATCATCCCTCTTATGAAAAATGCCTCCATGAACACTACACGAACACCCCCCCTCCCACACACACACACACACACACACACACACAGCATGCCTTAAATAACTTTTAATCAAATTTCAGGGTGCAGGTTTCGAGGCTACTTTTACTGAGGTTCATAATCCAAGCACACAGGAAGGTGATGTGTCATGTGCTTCACTCCTCAATGCACTAGACTAATATGTACAAAGTAAGGGGTTAGCACCCTCTTATGGAAAATACGAAGCAATAATGAATATTATTAAAAGCCAACTCACATCACTGTCACGTGTAGCCAGATTTTTTAGAGAAAAACAAAAACTGCGCAAAAGTCACTCGTCCTATTGATAACGCAGGCGAGTTTAAAGAAAAAAGATCTGATCATCAAAAATAAAAAAAAATTTTCATCACTATGTTTTATTTTGGCCTGAGAAACATCATTTCACATTCTTGGAATGCCCTCGCTCCTAAAGTAATCACACTGGTGGCACAATGCTCCTCTATAGGTTACGTTCAGTACTCGTGTGTCTCGCTCACAGTGCTAGTCTATCTATGCAGTTGCTTCTAGCTTCAGGCTAGCCCGACTGTGTGCGTTTCTTTTTACACTCACTTGCACAGAGCAAATGCCTTTAATAACCATTTAGCTGCTAAGGCACGCTCCTCTGTCCTCCATTCACAGCCTTAGCCGCTAATTACCTTCCCCAAGTAATGACCATTTCTGTATTCCCTCAGTTCTTTCCTTTTATTTTTTTGTACAATCTGCCAGCTGTCTTGACTGGTAGGAACTGGTGGTCTACACGGACCTGAAATGAATGTCCAAAAATCAAATCGTGTCAGCCAGTTGCCTATCTTGATAATTTTTTTTTCCTTATTTGTTTTATTTTATTTTTTGGCCACCATCCCAACATAGAAAAACCCAGATACCCAATTACCGGCCCTTCTCTTGCCAACCATGAACAAACAGCATATCAAAATGAGACCTTAGCAAGATAGTTATAAAAAGAAGTATGTCAATGGTGCTGCAGGCTGTTTATTAACGATACCTAACATACTGTCAAAAAACAAAGCCTTAGAATTTAATTGACCAAAGACGCATGCCTGATGTTCTAATTAGAAAATAAGAAGGACCTCAGCATGAATATCAAGATTGTGTCCCACAGGAGTGTGGACTCAGGTGTGGTCAAAAGATGTTCCTGGCAAATAATTTATAAGTCTTTTAAATGGGAGGGGGGATGGCGGGAGAGGGATCAGACTAGCTGCATAGCCTAAAAGTAAGAAATCATTATCATCTCATTTATAACTGATATTAGCCATTTGCAAAGTGCCGTCATCAGTATTCACAGCAGCTGATAAGAGACGGGAGAAACACCTCAGTTATGTTATTGGGTTTTGACATTGTACAGTTTCCATCAGAGGGCAGTCTGCAACAAGTAATCCATAGCACTGAGATTGTTAGTAACGACTCAAACAACTACACATGACAAATGTTACTGAAATCTGTTATTGTGTCTCAACGAAAAAAAGAATATGAGCGATATATCAGCTTTATAAAATCATCAAATATTCACATTTGACTTAAAAATCCTATATCACTCGTGCTCCATGTACAAGGTTAAACAAACTGGCAACACAAACATTTCAGTTTTCATTCAAAAATACTTTAAATGTCACTGTGAATATAATTTACCCATTACCAGGCATTGCTAGCAGCAGCTAGCACTTGCTTCCCTGCAGGTTAACGTCCGTACAGGAAGAATGTGGTTACGCATCATTTGGGTCAACTGGTGATTTCACTTTAAACCCACGCAGCAGACACTTTTCATTTTCTACATCCAAGTACTGCAGACATGTGTTGCTTAGCATGACTAATACATGTTTACATTTGGTCCTGAAGAAAACAAACAAACAATATCATTATTGGAAACAGCTTAAATGTTCTAAGGCTTTTCAGCTTTTTATTCATGTCTATCGCTGAACATTTAACCAGTGTAAAATTGATGTGTGACCCAAAACAAAAAGAAGCAAAAAACGGTTGCTCTCATCAGTATTTTGTCACTTCATTTGCTAAAAGGCAAATTTCAAATTCTGGTCGATGAATGCATGACAGGACAGAAATACCAATGAAGCGCAAGACACAGTTACAGTGTTTTACAAGAGTGGTGGACCATCTAAACTAAATCAATTATTACAACCACTAACATCATTGGAAAAAAAGAAACACACACTCTGACCTTTAGGGGAAAAGAGCAGAAGCACCACTTCATGCAGCAAATGCCATATATTTGGAGTGTGGCCATTACTGAAGGTACAAATTAAAGTCATGTCAGGTATTTGTGATGTACCGCCTCACTTAATCCTTGCTACAGGTGATTTTTCCACCAGGCTTACTGAGCCTACTGCCATTACACATTGGCACAAACACAAAATACTAAGTGGGCTAGGGCTGTGCCACATCATCTCGTCTATGATAATCCTGATATAAATGTATTGTTGCTATGGCGATGCCATGCATTCATGCCGCCTTGCACGCAACAATGAGACAAGCCCAGGCAAGTCTGACAGCAAGACCTTCTGATGACAATTTCGCACCTATAAAGGAAGCCACTTCAACAACCTCGCACAGAAACGCAGTCGTTTTTAAATTATGCACGAAAATTGTTTCCAGCATTAGTGGGAACAAAGTCGTTTCAGCGCTTGAAGCGGGGAAAAAAAAAAAAAAAAAAAAAAAAAGGCAGCACACCGTCAAGCACGACCAGGCTATGAAGGAGAAGACACTAGCAGCTGGTGATGTGTGACCCAAAAGTAAACAAATGAGTCAACCAAGCAACACTTGCTGCACTCGCTAGTTGCATTCCATATGACAGGAAGAGCAAACGGTGGATGGAAATTACTGATGTGAAAAGCAAAGCTTTAAGCAGCGAAGCTCGGCCCAAGACAAAACATCACAGGTAGAAAATATTTCTCCGTTTTATTATGTGACAATACTATATAAGAGTTTAGTTTAACAATAAAGTAACTCAAGTGTTAAGTAGTCATGTTGTATTTGTACTTAAGATTTCCATGGAAAGCATCATTTAGGCTACTTTTGTGCTTACATGTGACTTGAGCTGTGTCACTGGATATAATGCTGTGTCACTGCCACCACACTAATGCTGCTGCTGGAACCTCTTTTCACTAGATTCACACTTCAAACTAGGAAGTGTGTCAAAAGATGGAAAATGCCCTGTATTTGCCTACATTTAAAAAAGCTGCTGCATGTAAGCTGCGAGCAATAAGTCTAATTCTTTATTCCTTTCTTAATCAGAAGTATCACGATATAATTTTGAGGCTATAATGCCCACCGCTAAAGCAGACCAATGCCAAAAACACTGTATATGGCATAATGTTGCATCATTATCTAATTAAAGAACCAAAGTTGTTTATATGATCACAGTTAAAATGTGATCAGGGCTTCCGTTTTTGTAGGCTGCACAGAAAACAATGGCATCTCTGAAGTGACCAGAACTCCTAAAACAGGCACCACACACCTTGTGGCGAAAGAGCAATCACGCTTGGATAGTCAAAGCAGGCATTCTTTTCACTGCCTTTACTCGACAACTGGGAGAGACGAGGGTCACAATCAGGAGTGACATGAATACCAAACAAACTTGACTCCAAAGTAGCCACAGTTTGTTTTTGTTTTTTGTGTTTTTATTTGCACAATTTTCTTGCCTAAAACCACAAGAGTCTAGGTTCACAACTGGAGCGGCGAGGACAAAATATTCCATCAGTATATTCATTTTCAGAGCCACGATGCACTCCGCCGGCAGAGGGGCCGAGTTAGTTATTTGCAAGGTGGTGTTTTTGGAACTTGGAACCTGTAAATACGATTTTACCGAGTGCTCCTCCCTTCCTGAGCTCTTCCAGTAAAGTGCCCTCCATCAAATCACATAACCCCTATTTCCCATCGGAGCTGCTTGATGGCCTACAGAGGGCTATGTTTGCGCCGGGGTGTGGACGTGTACAGCTGAATGAGAATGAATGCTTTGAAGGAACAAACTGGATATGCTTATCAATTCACCACCACAAAAACATCTTCTGCTCTGCATACAACTGTGCACACATTTTGCATCCGAGCCCAATAAACAGCAAATTTAAAGACTTTTACCATTACAAGCAGTGCCAAATGTTGCGTGCTATAAAAAGAAAACAAATACCAAGTGCTCAGCAGGTACTCAGATACATTAACTCATGGTCTTGTAAAGTGCTGCTGATGAGTCAAATAATGAGCCATGCCATTATAAATGCATAGAGCCCAGTGCTTTTATACTTTTTTCTCCCCTTACAGCAAATTTAGATACCAGAAAATGGGAAAAATTAAACTCTTAAAGCATTTAAATACAGCTTTAGCTTAGAAGTTGATAAAATATGCTTCTGATAGTTTAAAATATTATACCGTGACATACCGTTTTAAATATTTTGATACATTATTTGAGCTCAGCTTCTTTCCTTATTTACAGGTTTATAACTCTAAAAACTTTCCTCCAAGACTACCACCCATAAAGATGTGATATGCAAATTTATACCCAACTGTGAGATTATTTACAAGCATAAGAGTGCGCAGAATGAATCATTCATTAAAGTATACATCAGACAGTTCACTGAGGGCTGCTATATTCATCCATCTTCCAAATGTGTTAAGGTAAACAGCTAAGAGATTGCAATACAGAGTAAGCAAGTCTTCTCAAAAACATTTATTTAGATTAAAAGCAAAGCACCAATAACGCGGTTAGGAATTAAACAATTACATTTTCATAGTACTGCTGACAGCATCCATCAGTCCTAATCTATACTTTTACAAATGAGACAGTTAACTCATTATTTCCCGTTATGAATCTGAACATAGACTCGCTCCACAATATGTCACTGCTGTTCACTCCAGAGTGCATTTGTTTAATTGCTCTTATTAAAAGCATACATCACAGGTATGCCATTATATGAATCATAAATGCTTTATTAAACCCATTTTGCTAAAGCGAGGAGGGGGTGGGGGGTGGGAGTTTGATGGCGAAACAGCAGGAAATAAAATGGAAAATGGTGGGTAAGGTAGAAAAGGTAAGCAATTTCCCCTCCTACTTAGGCTCCAGCCAGAGCATAAATGAGAGTTCACCTGAATAGGACCAGTAGGGGTCATCAACTGTCCTCCTCTCCCTCATTACGCCTGTGCCTCCATAATGGTTGCCTCCAGTGTGGTGACCCGACGCGACTGTGGGAGGGAGAGATACAGGTCAGAAAACTCAACAGGGAAAAGAAACATTTCCTTTGCAATGCAAACACATACTATGACAAAGCTCCTGTCCCTGCAGCAATTCAGTCTGGATTTTTACTAGTTCACAAACTACTGAAAGGATTTCACGCATAATCAGCCGAACACAGATAATTGCAATAAAATCTCCTGGTTTTCTATTTGAATACGATTTGATGGATATTAATCAGAAGGCTTGTCAGTCGATGTTAGCCAATCAAAGATGTATTCATATCTGCGTATCTTGCATTTTTGTGTGTGTGCAGCAATATTACTAAAATGATAAAAACCACATCGTTTTCTTTTTCCTCACATAAATTGTTGGAGGGACACATAGAGCACAAAGAACACAATTAATAAACCGGCAGAGCAAAGCCAGTATTCCCCCATGCATGAGATTTACTTGGCCACCCAAGAATATTACATGCCACCAAAATAAAAGTGGCCTGTCATTTTAGCATTTCTCCATTTTTTTCTTTGACAGAACTGGAATAATGTGCTCTTATTTGTGCACTAAATTTTCACACTGTCCATCCCTGGCTTTTCTAGTCTTGTGGTCCCCTGTCAGCAGGCTGACCAATCATCGCCGTGGCAGTCCTTGACATAACTCAGCTACCTCGCCAAAGAAGTGTTGCATGCAGACGGACTCCAGCTCCACTGTTTTAGACCACAGCCGGAGAAGGTAGTCCTGTTTCTCCTCTGCTGTGTGCTGGAGGGTCACTAACCAGAACTGGATTAATCCAAGCTCACAAAGGCTCCAGAGCAGAACAAGGACTACCATGGTTAGATGAAGTACATAGTAATGCAGTGGGGACTCTGTACATGTGATAAGAACCTCGCTGAAGAGGCAGACACACACGCACTGGCACACACACACACACACACACACTGAAAATACTGTTTTACTTTGTGTTTTTGCCTGAGATATCTAAAAACCTTTTTCGATCACTGTTGATACACACATCAGGTCAGACTGCCTTGAATGTGTGTTTCAGAGTGCAGCTACTCTAATCGTTTGAGTTTGGTAATGATCACCATCACCAAGTTTATCCTACAACCCACTCTGGTGCCTCCTACACTCTTGCAGTTATCATTAATCACACCCTTTACAGTAGCAGTTGGTCTAGAAAAGAAACAGTCTAATTAGGCTGGACTGTCATTATGCTAACAACATATGCATGGATCTAACAGTATCACAGCAGCTTTTGAGCTAAGCTCCAGTAATGTTCAGACTGCCACATTGCTAGGAGTGCAGGCAATTGGTCCCATGTCTTTCAGGCCACAACTGTCTTTCACTTGTGGAAAATTACCAGCAAGAAATCAAAAACACTCAAAACACAATGGTACAACAACGTTAGGGGGACAGATTGTTCTTAAGCATATCTGCTCCCTAAAGCATGAAACCCCAAACTACAACAACCAAACTCATTGGGGAAAAGAAATGCTCCAAAACAGATGCAGCCGGAGGGCTAGGATGGAGGGAAAAAGATTGTCTAGTTGAAGTTATTGTGGGATGAGCACACCTAAAAATAAGAATGTTTTGTGTTGCTTTAAGGATTCAAAACCCGCTGTAGGTTTCAAAAGGTGGAGACGTGGTAATTCTGGTTCGCTGTTGCTTCAAAGATGCAAGAAAGTGGGTGAGCAGATCGTTTCTGTGTAGGAACAGCAGGGCGAACTAAAAACAAAACCAGAGACGACAATCTGCTCGACTGAAAATGGAAGAAGCCACTGTTACTTCTTTCAACATACTTTCTGAATCCACTGAGATTATCCATGTTGTATTAGTTTTTGTACAACTGGTTGGTATGTTGAGTATTGTGTTCTCACCACTTTACATTCAATTGGACACAACAGCCGTTAATATCACTTTTCAAATGCAAAAAAAAAAAAAAAAAAAAAATCTATTCACGTGGGTTCAATCATCACTTCATTCTCACACAACACTTACTAAAGAGTAAAAAAAAACAAAACAAAAAACATTTAGCACTTAGATCACAACTTAAAGTGGGCATCATTTGCTCACTTGTACATCCCTAGTCTCGTTTGGTCTGGGATTTTATTTGATTGTTAGGCAGTGATAAAATGACAATGTTTGGATAAAGCTTTTTCTTTTGGATGAAATCATAAATGCTACAAATGAGTAATTTTAGCCTATTCATAGGCTGCTGCTAGGTAACATGATGACATCATAACATAATAGGGACAGGAACCTTCAGGGGCCTAAGCTGTACCTGAGCGCAAGGTCTGACTGTGTTCACAGATACTATAACAGACCATCAGACAGCATTTGTGAAAGGTTTTTTGTTTTGTCTTGGTTTTTAAGCAGACACTTTTCCCCTCAAACAGTGCTTTGTTGAAGCACCTCTTCAACAATTTTCGTTTCAGCCTCTCTAAGGTCTCTCTCTCATGAAAAACCTGGTGGTGGGGGAGGCTGGGGACAGTGCCACTCTAGCCCCACCCCTGAACCCTGCCTAAAGGGTGTTTTTTGACCATAAAGTCCATCTCCCAAGAGCGACTCCCGGTCCCCACCGGCATGCCTACACCACAGGATCTCTGCGGCTGCATGCAGGAGTGAAGAGAAGCCCAGAGGCAACAGACTCACTTGCCTCAGGGGGCCTGTAGAGCAGCAACAGGAAGGGAGATGAAGAGCAAAAGCCGACAGCCAAATGTCACGTGCCGTTGAAAGCGGCTGGTTGAGAGACCCTGACCGATTTGGAGACAAGGGCGGCTGGAGGTTATCATTAATAATCCTTTCACAGGTTGAACTGCAGAAATCCTATGACTTTTAATTCTTCTGTATGGATCTTGTTGACCAAGTGACTCTCCCCCCAAAAAGTCAACTTGGCTGGAGCTGAACAAAACAGGTTGGGCTTTCAGGGAGCGGCAGAAGTGCACCACTGTAAAGAAAAGCACTTGCTTTCCAACACAAGAAATTATCTTGTTATTACAATAATCGTAAATTAAGTGAAAATTCCATGAATCGCTCAGCCGTATAAGAGCTAGTGCAAAGGAAGAACCCAGATATTTCAACACAGATCTGGATTACACAACTGGCCTTGTTGGCAACTGTGCTCTTTTAGCTGGTCCATGTGTGCCACGCCAGTGAATGCAAAAACGAAAAGCTGGTTATAATAAAGCAAGAAGTCAAAGACAAGAAAACATAGCAACCCACACCCAGTATTTGTTTATTGGTTTAAATAAAAATCAGTCTGAAATGACACAATTTCTGACTGTCCACTACCATTACACTTCAGACAAAGCTCTGGCCTGTGGGCATGGTATGCGATCAAAGCCAATTGTAACATAAGCCATGAGCCACGCAACATGCCAACAGTTAGAATTTTTCTTTTGTTGAGGGGACATTACCATCAAAAATAAAAAATAATCCACTGTGTCTTCAGTTCCTCAGATGCTGAGAGTGCACTAAGACTCAATTGCATTTGCTACTGAAGCCAACAAAGAACATTTGGCGTGCTCCGCTCGTGGCAGAGACGTTTTAGAGTTAGCAGAAGCGGCTCTGGCAAGTAAATAAAAGGGGCAGCCTATAAGGCAGCTGCTAATCCTTTGAGGTTGAGCCAAACTAGCCGCAAGGTGGGCATTATGCAAATGTGTAACATAGTGACTTAGATAGGTCTCAAAAACAAAATAATATGGACACTTTAAAAACTCTGTGCATTAGCTGCCTAGCATTATTTACCAAAAGACTGAGAAACAGATCATATTTGTTTTAATGAATTTTCTCACAAAAATCACAACAAAAATAAAGCTTTAATGTCTCAATTTGCAACACAAATGTGACAGGATTTCCCGGCTCTTACTGTATTAAAAGACGCAACACTGCATCAGGATGTCGTAACAATAGCTATTTAATATCACACTTGTTAGTGTTCTCATGAGGTTAAAGGAAACTTTGAAACAATAGCAGAACTCCCCGGAGTCCTGAAGCCGAACCACATTTAGACAGTGAGTTGTAGTTGGCTTGATCAGCATCGCCGCTCATCGAATGAAAACACACACACACACACACACGATACACACACACCCCTCCAGCCACTTAAGACAACCGGAGCTCTTACTAATAGTTGCATCATTACCGAGGATTAATTAAACTAAGCACAACTTCAAGCCAAATCTTTTCTTGCACTTAAAGCCAGTGCATTACTGTCTCCAAAATTGGTTTCCACTAAGGCGTGAGCTACATACACACCATTTTCCAAATCAAATTCATTGCTTGGAGGGAGGTCACAGAGGCTACATAAGGAAAGGCATAAACAGCTTCTTTGTCTTTGTCAGATGTAGCGATTTACCACGGGGAGTCACGGGTTAATAACAAGTGTGAAACAGAGAGGCAGGGAGTCTGTGAGACTTGGAGCATATTTGAAGGCAGGTTGTGAAACAGGAGGGCTGCACCGTCTTTGATCAGAGAGCATAGGAGACAGCACCATGTCAACAGTTTACACACATCCATGTCAGCCGTCCCCTGTGGGCAAAGGATTGAAGCCACAGCATCTCTGATAGAGCAGAGCAGACAACACAGTCGGTGCTGGGCCTGAAGGAGACTGAGGAGAACCGTGCTGCAATTAAACAACATACTTCAATGCAGAAAGCACATGTGGAACACAGGTAGTCAAATAAGATATTTTATACCATATATTTTTGGCCTGCATCGCCCCACCGTGTGGAATCTCACAAAATAAAGGCTTCCAAACAACTACATAACAACAGTACACTGTGTAGCCTACAGAAACATTTTTCCCCCCTTTTTCATCGCCCCGAGGGCAATTAAATCATCTGCACCACCATTAAGCCCTACTATTTGTTCCATAATATCACACTCAACAACAAGCCAAGAACCCCTGAGAGCTCTTGAAAAACAGGAGCCTAACAACAACCACAGGAGCATTTAACTTGCATTAGTCATTGGGGACAGAGATAAAAATTCAATCTCATCACCAGCATTAGTATCAGGTATGTGAAGGATAGTCGGGCTAGCACATCTATGTCACCAAGAGGATTATTTGAGGATGGATTAAGCTATCAAATACATCCTGAGTTGCAATGTCTGTGTAATTTGGATAAACCGTGACAGAGCGCTGGTGTGTTTAATGAGGTAAATTCTATCATCTATGACTGAAATGCACAGCGAAACTATCTCAGCTTATTACTGTAAATTGCTTAATGCAGTCAATTAATAAACTGACAAATTCTCTGCACAGATAGTTTTTGTCCTTTGCCTGTTATCGAGGCAATTACACATCGTATGGAGAACCAAAAGTGCCAAAATAAAATAATAATCTTTTTTTTTAATCATTAATTTTCTCATATTAATTAAAATATCAGTGCATTAAAAACATGTTGAATTGTTTCACTATTTAATAAATTATTTCATGGTTCCTGTACAACATGAAATAATTTCAACTGTCACTGCAGCTCATCAGCAGACCCAGAAGACTATATAGCAAGTAAAGACAGACCATTCCCCGATAACGGTCTGATACAGTGGGTATCCCAGTGGTATAGACAAGTTTGAAATACTACTGTTTGTGTCATCAAATATACTTGGGATCTTTTTTTAAGGTCAGAATCTAGTGGCTTAATCTTTAAATATCTAAGCCTTTATTCAAAAGTGCTGCGTTTTCAAAGGTATCAGGTCTCATCAGCCTAACAGCCAGCTCGCCTCTCAGCTGACCAGGTGGTCAGACCTCATGATACCCACCAAGAAAAGCCTCCTCCTGGCACACTGTTTTCACAACCCAAACACTCACTCAGCTCTCAGTGGAGGGTGAACACGGGATATAATTCACTTCACCGGGGAATTATGCTTTCTGTGTCCGTGAGGGGCCATTCAGGGGCTGGTGTCATAAATTACATCATTAGACAGTTAGCGCGAGGGTCCGTGTGCCGGCCTGTTTTATGTGATCGCGCAGACTAATCTGCGGATAATTGACTTTACAGTGCAGCAATTATGCGCGATCCTCAGGCGGCACTGTTGCTGCAGATGTCGGACTATAATCGGAATGACTACTCGGCCTTCAGGTCTCCAGCCACAACAGAGTATAATCTAGGCTTTCAGATGACATCTAACAGGTGATGTATGGATTATTGCAGTGTTTTATTTATTCCACAATAATTACATTTGGCCGAGTTAATCATAATGTTTCTCCAGAGTGCTCTCAGTACATTATTTCATTAAGTTCAGATGTGTTATATTTGTTTATAACTGTTTACTTTCAATTAAAAAGTGAGAGTAAACATATTTTAAATACAAGGAGGAAAGAGTATTTTTCACCAGGAGCACAAACATCCGGACCAGGATGTTAACGCTGCATGTGGATATTCTGATGACAAGCCTGCTCCATAAATAATTATATTATCTCTTTTTATTATTTATTCAACTGTATTCTAAACACCAGCTGTCTGTTAAAGGTTTTTCTACTAGAGGTAAAATGAATAAATTGTTCTTTGTTTTTTTCTTCAATGAGCATTGAGTTATGTAAAAAAAAAAAGTTTTTAATGAATCTGCTGTTGATTAATCAGAAACACTGAATTTAACATACCAGTGTACTCCAGTCCAGTGTTTGACCTTTCAAAATAATTTCATATTAACCGGCCATTTATAGTTGAGCATTTTGCTAAAAGCTTTACAAAAACGTATATACATTTTAAAAGAACACAGGTAATTAGATCTCTTATGTGCCATTTTCACTGTAAAAATTAGTCAATAGTAAAAGAGGCAGTAAACTATGCAGTGAAGCCACGCTGATGTTATAAAAGGATGCTGCTGTGTTACTGTGAGCCGTCCTCAAATCTGGACCCCTGAGAGTGGTTGTCAAGTAGAAACTAGAAAGTATGCAAATACAAACTCTGTACTTGATATTGAGAAACTTAAATTAACTAAAAGGCATAGTGTCCACTTGATTCCCCGGCAAAGTCCCCTAACTTTGATAGCTGACCCATGAAATAGATTCATGAAGCAATGCAGCACAGCAGGCATAACATATATTTTTAAATATTGGAAATTCTTAATTTATGTAATTATTATTAGTATTACTTAAAAAAATGTTTTTATTAAAAATAAAATATCAATATTTTAATTGGTCAATGGTTCATTAAGCAATTTTATTTAATTAACAGCATATTTAATTATGAAATTATTTAATTTTGAGACTCTTAGCTATCCATAACAGAAAACCCTGCCAGATGATATTTAAAAACAAAATCCACACAAACCCAAGTCATGCAGTTTCATTTAGTGCTCAAAAAAATAGAAATAGACGACCAGGCCCGTTTTTCATGATGTGTTTTGGTTTCATCTAACGTAAAAATAAAGATCAAATGTACTTGTACTAGTACATGGAGAGCCTTCGGGTAGTCTATCATTTGTTTCGAACCTCAGTGGCAGCGTTTGGCTTTAAAATATAAACCTGTCAATATTCTATATTTTAGCCATTAAAGGCAAATCCCATAAAAACACCAAACCCTCTAAAGCACCGACTCTGTATGTTAGCATTTCAGGCTTTACCTGCTGAGAACAAACCAATTACACAAAACACCTCGGGTTTTTCAGCAAACTTGAGTCATTAACAGGAGGAAACAGCATATTATTCCAGAGCTATTTTCAGTCACAGATTTTGTTCGCTAATATTTACTCCAGCAGGACAGTGTATGCGGGTCTGACGTAAAATAAACTGCCCGTGTTCGTGGTAATAATGAGAATAAGTCACGAAACAACAACAGTGTGGCTTATTGATGTATTTTTAATTAGTTTTGACAAAACTATGCTGCAATATGCAACATCATGCTTTGAAAGCTGAGACTATATTTGCTAGTAGGATCAATTTAACACTGGCCTCTCCATGGGATTTCTTGAACATAAGAGAAACAAATGATCAGTCTTCAAGGGCTGCAGCGATTTAAGCACTCTCTTACCAACAACTTAACCTTAAAGGGACAGTTCATAACAAAAATTTAATTTACTTAATTTTCCCTGTAGCCTACGGTGCCATATATCCTGCTAAATCCTTTTACATCGAACAGTTTGGGAGCAGGTTATCAGGTGATGGGAAGAAAACAGCACTAGCTCGGTAGATTGTTTGAGTAACCAGGTCATTATTTCTGGAAAGCGATTGCTGCTGAGTTTTTACTGCTCCGAGCATCACGAGGCATTTAGTTCCTTTATATTCAAGAGAAATAATCTCTGCAGCTGATCTCTCCGAAGCTGGGGAACTTGCATTGTCACAATCTAAATGGATAACTAGCATCACAGGCTAGGGGGGAAAGATATGCATTTTATTATGGGGAGAATTGTTGCTTTAAAAACTGAGAAAGGCTTGTTCCAATCCCTGTAGCATCCCCGATGTTACCCTACCCTAATATGCCTGTTTATTTCAACGTAATTATCAAAGGAAAAACAACTTGGCTCACTTGCACCATTTCATTAACATAGTGTGTGTCTGCCTCACCATTTCACCAGGAGCTTTTTAAAGAAGGAAAGAAAAAGAAAAAGAAAAAGAGAGAGCGATAAGAAAAACACCTTTTGGCAACAATAACATCCCAGAAAAGTGCGCACTTTGAGCAAGGTATTTTGCATCACCGTCATAGCCCCTAATGGATGCGCCGATGTGTTTGAATGAAGTGGATACTGTCCAACGAGTGCGTCAGCACTGATCCATTTTTCATATTCTCCTCCACATTTGTCCTGCTTTAGATTCACACAGCGACATACAGACATTTTGACAGTAGTTGTTGTGGGAGAGGGAAGCTTCACTTCACCCGCCCCCATTTTCTCAGCCATCCCCCTAATTAGAGGGAGAGAGAATGCATATAATTAAATGTACTAATTAGACAAACTACAGCCTAAACAACTTTTACATTATTCTGCCTGAATTCAGACTCACGAGAAGCGAGCTGCGTTTTTACAGGCATCATGAGTGTCTAAAAGGCTAGACTCGCGCATGCAAAATCTCTATCTATATAAAAGGGAAATGTGTATTCTGAAGGAGACAGCTGCTGTCAAATGGAAGGACATCTGCTTTACTTTCTGTTTAACGGATATCTTTTCGCCAAACACACGTACATTTCAAATGGCTCTTTTTTTATTTGATATGCCAAGTACCTCAGTCTATCCGCAGCGCACGGTGCATAGTTCCACATCAAGCCACAGTGGTAAAAACAAGGTCGGCAATCTGACTGTGAAGCAGAGAAAAATAAGTGGAGTTTGATCTTGTGAGATCATGTGTTTCTCATTCCTCGGGAAGCGGTCACACCAAGACCTCGGGAACACGAGAACTGCCAAGATCAGCCAAAGATATGGCGCACGGGGAGCCAGGCCTTAGGGCTAAGACATCAAACTCAGAAATAATAAAACAACAAATATAATCCCAATGCAGATATTTAGAGCTACACAGCTAAAAGCAAATGAGCAGCTTCAGCAACAAGGACACCGACATCCTTGGGCAAGAGAAATGTAGTTGTAGTACAGTAAAATTAAGCCCATTAGTCTGGTGCTAAAATTGTTCCGCGACTGAAATTTCCAAAATTTCCCTTGACACCTCTTTTTTTTAATACATATTAGCATATCTGTTAACATGTCCAGATCCATCTAGCTTCGTGTTCATCATGTTAATTGACAGGAAGTGCAGCCGCACATTCAGTACATGGCTGTTTTGTCAATGCCACACAGAGTGCTGAAAGCCTAAAACGCGGCTCCACGCCGAGTTGGAGAGACGGGCAGAGATGGTGAAGAGACAAAAACTCGCAGCTCGCACGAGTATACGAATGCTATCAAAACACACACGACGGTGAGCATTGTGTGCATTATGGACCGCCTCCCAAACAGAAAACATTTTTTGTTTGTGTTTCATTAGGAAACCTGTACAACAAAGCAAGCTGAATAGGAGGAAGGGCAAAGGAGGCCTACTCGACTTTCTCATTATGCCACACTTGCTCTGCAGTCTTGTCTGTAAACTTCTCGGGCGAAAACTGGGTAAGGCCATCTCATTATAATCAAATCCAAACGTGTCACCCAGCCTCCCCGCTCGCAGTTTATGCGCATGCATTCCTAGCAGTTTTTCGCCAATTAGAAAGATATACTGTGAACATCTGTGTCACTTGCGTTTTAATATTATATAAGTTAGAGGTGATGAGGCCTGAGCAGTGCAGTGTGTCATGTGTTAAACCTTTTACCACAAGAAATAAGTGAGAAACGCAGTACATCAAATGTCAGACTTTGATAACGCATGTGGGCGAAAAGGTCTAGATGAAAGTCTCCAGTGTATTTAGGCTTCCTTGAAAATGGAAAAAAAAGGGGGGAAAAAGAACAAAGTACACATCCTGACATTTATTCTCTACTCATTAGATGCCGGTAAAGAATAGAACTGTTCTATTGTCTGACCAAAGCCGGCTCTTGCGAATTAAAATTGGACGGCTTCCTGTGGGGGATTCGGTGTTTAACATTGCCACTTACAACCAGGCTGAATCTACAAGGCAAATCTATAGGGCAAAGCTAGTACAGTGAATTAAGTGCATTAAGAAGCCAGAGTGTTCACTGATTGAGTGCATCAGGGCTTCTGATGAAAACCATTAACAAGATTAAAACAAATTCAGGCCTGCGACCTTTACTAGACCAGCTATAGCTTGTTCCTTTCACGGACTACAATAAAGCATCTTCAAATGTGCCTCCACACACAGTGGCAGGACTGGACATAACAGCTCTGACAGTGTCAAGAAAATTTACTGTGTAAAGTGAGTTTTCAATTTTCAATATGTGGCAATTGGATCACTTAAGTGCCAAGAGCTTATGAGGTCATTCCTCAGGACACAGTGTGCAGCCCTGCATGAATTGTCTAGTTATTGATTCTGAAATAAATTCAGCTGCCTCTGGTGGATGCATTACACTCCTCGCACATTACTGGTGTTCCTGAATGGTGATGCTTGATTACTGGTAATATAAATGGGTCCATCTAGGAGCATGACACCGACACCACCAGGCCAGATATTTGATCGCAGTGACTGTAGGACAACCTAGCATGAAAATGTATGTTGGCATAGCTTCACGAGGATGATTTAAAGACAAGCATCTACAAAACAATTGTCAATTTGAAAAATATTGCCCGAAATTCATTAAATAGTTTGGAACTAAATCAAATACCTGTAGAAATGTGCCTAGCACCGATGAAAAATACCCAACCTTCGAGTTGCTAGCCAAATGACTCAATGTTAACCATAAATAATAGCAACTGCATAGGGCCTTGCATCACTTCCAAACAGACTTTGTATGCCTGCCTGGGGCCATACAAGCAGTCAGACCTCCTCCTTCCCCCTTTAAATGCTTTTTGATGTTGGGCTCTAATCAATACTTGGAAGGCTGAATTTAGAAACGATAAATAAAACCATGAAGTGCAATGCACTTGATACATCTCCAACGCTCTCTCCAGTAGCCTCGCTAGTATGCAGTGTCGACTATTTGCAGTTCATTAGGTTTTTACCCCACCCTGCATGCGGTGTACAACAACCATCGTGCACTTCCTCAAATATTCAGTGTATCAGTCTGCTGCTGCGCTACAATGTATTCTTTATATAGTAAAATAATCCTAATGAAAAACTTTGGTTTGCTACAGCAGGAAGTGTGCATTAGCCCATTCACTGACGAGTCCATGCAGCCATTGAACAGCATTTCCAATTATAAGTTTTCTTACTTAAACTTCCTGCATGATAGGGTCAGACTTGTCCCGTAGATTTCGTGATGCATGCTTTGGTCACATTCATCTAATGTCACTTTGTAATGCGCTAATTTCCAAGAAATAACATGCTTTAGAAAATTTAATTTTTCCCTCACATTGAGACGTCCTCAGTTCTCTGTTCCCATTGTTACCATTTAACTGCAAAACTGCAGTGCTTGTTTCCAGTAATTACAAACTGATTGATTTTGGCTTTGAAATTAAATTTTTTAAATTTCTAAGATAATTTCAGAAAAATCAAAATAAAAAGATACCCTTAGAACTACCTGTAGTTTTATTGGGAATGGCAATAAAGCTAATGAATTCTAAAGTGGCCCCTTACTGGCTCAGCATCCAAAGCAGTTTATTTTTTATCCGCGATCTTAAATCTTAAATTTAAAGCATAACAGGTCCAAACAATATATAAATGCTGATTAACTTGGGAGGTATTACACAGGAATCCGAGTGGCATGCTGCAATAGGGTGGCCGCTAATTAGCCAAAAGGGATTACAAGACTGTTAAAGCACCAGTCATCTATGCCAACATATCAATCATGACAAATGAGGACATCTGCTCATAACAGCTCCTCGACATTCACTCTTTTTTTTTTGGCCTTGTTTTCATATACACCAGCTTGGTGATTTTGGTGCCTAATCATTGGCACTTTTCTGTTTATTCAATGTTAGTCTATCAAAAGACCGCCATAGACTTTTTACAGCAGACTCACTAAAACCAACATGGCACGGATGTAATCTACATGTAGAAAAAGCTATTTAAGGCTGATAAACAAGAGATTCAGAGCACAAAAGAGCAGGCAAAAACAAACAGCATTCAATTGAGAGGTACTTGGCTGTGACTCAAGGTAATGATTCTAATCAAACAGCATTAGAGCCAGCTCGCACAGGCATTTAGTTGCAGTTCTTATGACCGAATGATATGGTCCAGAAAGTGGCTGCATGTGCCAAATTCCAAGTTGACATCTTTAGATTATGTTAAGATATATTTCATCAGCATCCCTTAAGCACGAATGACAACCATCCCAGTATATTTATAAAGCTGGAAACTGGGCAGTGTTTGCCATCATCTCTCTAAATATTGTCATAATAATTTCCATCTATTGACAAATTTATGAAGCAACTAATTGCTGCTCCACCACCACTACACTGCTACCCTTCAAATATGGTGGTGGAGTTCAGCAAAATGGTGAGCCTTGCAAGTAGTAAGCTGAATACCCCCTAAGTGCCATCATGCTTATTGGAAAAAGTACTTTAGTCAGTCTATTCAGAGAATATTCACATGCTTAAATACATGATTAACCTTTTATCTCAAAGCGGCAACTTCCACTTTAACAAGAAGACACTCAGTAATGTTACTGGTACCATAAGGCCTATTCAAAGCATTTAATTCTAAACATTACAGCAACACAGATGATTGTCTTGAGATCTGAGAGGCTGAAGCAGCAGAGTGGTTGCTAGCTCCCACCTGCTTGACGCTGGCTGTTAAGTGTGGGGACAGATGATCTCTGCAATCCCTGAGTGATTAGTGGTTACCTTGGGATGGATCTGCTCTGCTTCAGTAAACACGTGTGTTGTTAGGCTTAGATTAGCTGTGACAATAACACGGAGCAGCTATCACACTTTCAGTTTATGCCGGTGTTTGACAGATATGCGGACACACGAGAATTTGTGCGACAGCGCAGCTCAAACTATCCAGGGATCAAACAGAAGGACTTTTTTTTTTCCTCCTTTTTTGGTTTTGATAAATGTTCGATAAATTCAGCTGTTTACTGTGTTGTCATAAAATTTCACTGTCTGGTGAATATGAGAGTTGTCTTTGTTGAGGAAGCATAAAACAATATCTTTCTGAAATATGGAAATGTCAAACGTAAAGGCCACGGTATTCAAATCCCTAGTTAATTAGGGTCCTACTACCAGGAGTGTTTGTGTTGAAGTACAGAAACATTTGCATTCCCCAAAGGGAAGCGTGTCAACAGGATCGATAGCGTAGACTCTAAACTCCTGGTCTGACTTAAAAAAGCCTCCAACTCAGCAGATCTTCTCCCCAGGAATCCCCTGAAATTAACCAACACCAAATTTTCCCCACTAGCAGCCTATGGTACTTATTTACAATATCCATTTTGTGAATGAGTGAAACATCCAAAAGCAGGCCATGAATAATGATATATTATGTACCTAAAAGTGGCTTAGGACCACCACAGTAGAAGATGGTTAAAAACCCAATTACCCTGAACCTTTTACCTGTTGGTTTCTGGCTGAAAAGAACATCGATCTCATTCTCAACCCAAAGGAAAGAGCCTTGGGACTCATCTGTTAAGGTGTTAACTTAAGGAGTTTAATCATCATTACAACAATGGCGATTGTCTGCCCAAAAAGATTTGGGTCAGATGAAAGCACAAGGGGCGCCGAGCCAGCTCAAACTCCTTAAACAAATAGGTTTCCGGGAGTCAACATTGTAAAAACGGGGCAAAATAAACAATACCAAAATTTTACGTCATAAATCAAGAATGCCCACAATTACGTGTAACAGTTTGTGTTGCCTCTAATGGCATCGTTTTCATTAAGTCATTTACTTATGGCTTTGATTTTTGTAGTCGTGGTGCTCCATAAAAGCAATCATGAAAATGAAGGCATATATATATATATATATATATATATATATATATATATATATATATATATATATATATATATATATATATATATATATATATATATATATATATGATGGCTATATAATACAATCAGACTAACGTGGCACCATGTCAAGCTTACCGTATGTTAATGTTCATTTGCTCTTCCATTCAAATAAAACACTTTCCCATCTCGTTGAAGGTCAAAGGCTGAATGATGCGTACAATTTCATACACAAGTCCTGCCGTGACCTAAATTTGAACTAGCAAAAAAAGAAAAGAAAAATGTCGCGCTGGCTTTCTATAGTTGCTCACGATAACAAGAATATAATTTATGTAAAGGTTAAAATGTAATTCATCACACACACACACACACACACACCTTGACTCTCATTCAACAAGCTTATTTTGCATTCTGCCAAGCACTCTGAGCTTGATAAAACATGCACCGCCTAATCCTATATCTTCAGTGATTGTCGCCATAATTCATGACAGGGAAAATGAGCCTCGTGGAGGAGATAGCCTACTTTTGAATTTGTTTTTTCCTCGCCTCAGAAAAAGACAATCTTGAATGTAACCCACATTTTAAAAAAATAATAATAAAAAAAAAAAAAAGAGCAGAGAAACACACCAAGTGTGCACAAAGGAAATACATATGGTCTGTTGACACACAACACTAAGCAGCACAAAAAAAAAGCCCCATTGTTTCCATTCTCCACAGGGCAACACTGACAGACAGTTCAGCTGTAAGTAAAGCCGACACGGTATCACGTCGAGGCAAGATTTTTATTTATTTTTTTTAAAGGGGAAAGAGGACACGGCGACGGAAGGACACAGGACATTTATTGATATAGCCAAGTCCTCCAGTGCAGCAGTAGATGTCCTTCGGTGAGAGTGCGTTATTGCCTGGACATTAATCACTATTGTCATGAAGCACAGGAAATAAGTACACGAGTTTCCCCGGCAGCATTTTCCCCCCTTTCTTTTAAACCCGCCTGGTCCGTTCCAGTGCGCGTGTGTGTATGCGTGCATATGTGTATGCGCGTGCATCGTCGGGTGTTGCTAGGACAAATGAAATGATTTGGAGTGAAGTGGCCGTGAGTCATTCTAAATGATTAAAATGCTACTGTGACCAGCTCCGAGTATCTTGGCTGAAAGAGTGAGGGAAGTCAACCATACACGCACCAAGTAATGAAGTGATGACTGATTGCCTTGATTAACATAAGTTACACAAATAAACAGTTTAATCACCATTAATATCAAATTACAGTAATTATCTTATAAAATAAACACTCTTCCCAGAACGTTGAGCTCATATTGAAATTCTCCACTTCAATATTAATTCCTGCAATTTCAGGCAGGGCAATCTCACCCTCAATGTCAATGGAAGCCAGTGAGCTCAAATACACAAGGCCTTTCCGCTGTGTTTTTACACCAGATCAGTCTCTGCCAGACAGAAAATGTTGCCTATATTTATAAGAAACAATTAAATTCATACTTAATGACGCTTCTCTTTTCTTATTAATTTTCCTCCGGTTTTTGTGGGAGGAGAAGGAACGCTGCAGTCACACTTCCAATTAAAGGAGTGGAAGTAATAAATAGAAGTAAAACAGTCACAAATTGTCTCCAGCCACATCAATTTTAAATGAGCTGCAAATGTGTCTTCAATACGCCTGTAAAACAAAAGGAAATCCCAAAGCAACTGACAACAATATTGGAAATGCAGTTGCTAAGAACAGAGTGCTCGATGATGCTCCATTTCTGAACCTTACATTAAGCACTACAGAGACATAAAAGAGCCGTGGCACAACTGCAAATCGATGAAGCTGTATCGAGTGGACAAGAGTTGGCCTTGGCACTCAGATCTACAGTCAGACACTTTATTAGGTACACCTTTCTAGAAACGGGTTGCACGCCCTTTTGCCTTCAGAACTGCCTCAATTCTTCATGGCACAGATTCAACGATGTGCTTGGAAACATTCCTCGGAGATTTTGGCCCACATTCATGTGATAGCATCACAGAGTTGCTGCACATTTGTCGGCTGCACATTCACGATGCAAATCTCCTGCTTCACCACATCCCAAAGGTGCTCTATTGGATTCGGATCTGGTGACTGTGGAGGCCATTAGAATACAGTGAACTCATTGTCATGTTCAAGAAACTAGTCTGAGACAATACCGGCTTTGTTACATGGCGTGCTAGAAGCAGCCATCACAAGATGGGCATAAAAGGATGGACATTGTCACCAATACAACTTAGGTAGGGCTGTGCTATTTAAATGATGCTCAGCTGGTACTAAAGTGGCCAAAGTGTGCCAGAAAAATATCCCTCACAGCACCAGAAGCTTGAACCGTTGATACAAATCCATAACGGTTCAGGTTTTTATGCTGTTTAGATTAAATTCTGACTCTACACATTTAAATGTTGCAGCACTAACAGACCTGTCAGACCCATTCCTCTATTCTTCACTGTTGTAACACATCCTTCCTGCCCTTAGCTGACCGGGACAGCACCCAGTGTGGTCTTCTGCTGGTGTAGCCCAACTACATCAAGATTCGATTTGCTGTGCATTCAGAGATGCTCTGCAGTGTGGCAATTCTCCTCTGAGTTTTAGCTAACTAACATCAAACAATGGTATACCAAGTCGTGACTAAAGGATTTCTTTTTCAAAAAACAGCAAATGTATATGGCACTTGTTAAACAGAGCAATGAAGACTGTGAACTAAAAACAGTGTTATTTAAAGGGTTAGCGAATTTGGTCCAGTTGAAATAATGATCTGCTACCTGGTGGCTATCATATTTATATTAGCCTGAGAAAAACACAGGATGAGGATTAATACAGTCTCAACGAAAGTACACGTGGATTCCTGATTGACAGAGACAATTAATGAAAGAATAAAATGAAAAATTCAGACAAGAAAACTAAGATGACCCCATTCACAACACAAGGTTAGTCATTAATACGATGCTGCATGGTTTGGATTACTTGCTATATAAAAGTTCTGATCCTAAGCTTAATGTCATCTTAGTTTGGCGAGAGAGTGATTCTTTCCTAAAGGTTAAAAGGAAAACGTGTGCGCATGGGACACTGAGAGAACACAGGCTGTGGTGTACACCCTGTGTTTTTAAAAAATTTAGCTTAAAGACATGCTGTGCATGAAGAGTGCTAATAAAAAGCTGTAGAGGCTGAGAATGACAACTGAGTAGTTTTAGAGGGCTCGTGTCTACTCAAAACACAAGAGACAAAGCACTGCAGCACACTTTAAAAAAAAAAAAAAATCCAACATTAAAAAGCCTCCTCCAACTCAGAAGCAGCTTGGACCCAGAAACGAGGTCAATAAGTCATCACTTAATGAGCAGATTCCACAGATTGACAGCTGGTAGTTAATCAACAATAACGTCCCTAAAAAAGGCAGGGAAGAGAAACACCCCAGCTACCAGGAACGCAGATAATGCGGGCTTTGAAACCCACATTATCTTTTTATTAAACAAACCAGTTTACTTAATAAACCATAAGTAAGGAAACACATTCAACATGTTTGATTAAACAATGTGTAGGGGGGGAGCTCTAAATGTAAACATGTCTTTTGCTTGCTCGTTCTTTGAGAAGAAGCAAAGCTTTTCTGCTTCAGAATGCACACAGTGTGTTAGTGCTGGTACTTTTCCACAGGAGAAAGCACACTTTAACATAAAAATGTTGGTAATCTGTGAGCACTGATAGTTTAGTATTTGCAAACCTTCTACAATCTCAGAGTGATTGCAGTCAGTCCAAGTGAGATGGCAACTGTTTGTAGAAATATCGTCTCCTTTCAGGCGACCTGGTCGACCAGCTTGCAATCAAAAGTGGTTGTGAGTGTGCAACATCAACAAACTCTGGACAACCATTATAGTCCTCACAATTTTCAAGTGGTCAGAGAACGGGAAATATTTTTAACTTAATACAATCACCATCCAACCATTTATTATTTTTATTTTTACTTTTTTTGTAGATGCAACAAGGATGCTGTCCTCCTAGTTTTACTCATAGGACTGAGTCATTAGCTTCCTCTGAATAGCTTTGTCAAGATTAGCGTGTCCAGTGTTGGATGGGTTTTTTTTGGATTGAGCCAATTTAACATAAACCTAGTTACATGTGTGCATCAGGACAGGGTCACCCCAGCTTAAAATGCACAAGCACCAGGTGGTGATTAAACACTTCAGCATGACTGCTCAGCATATAGTTATGGTAATGAGCCTGGAGTACCTTACAAAAAAAAAAAAAACAACATGGTTGAAATAGTTTTCATGCCAGTCCTTGGTGTGGGCTTTTTTTTTGTTTGTTTGTTTGTTTTTTTGGTACAAGGACAAAACCTCTTTGGTGGGTGCTTGTATGTTTTTGTTGTTGCTGTTTTCCTATGCAGGAAAAACCCTGGATAATCTTAGGCCTGTTTGGTGCTTCTCTGGCACTGACAGCTACAGCGCTTGTCACTGTGGTTATTCTTCACTAGCTCAGTTGGCCTCTCCCTACCGGCCCTCTCCCTGCCTACACTTTCATAACCAGTGTGAGCACACTGACACAATGACACACGAAACAGTGCATTTAGCTGTTACTGTGTTCAAAAGATGAAGCGGTCAATAGCCATTTAAGTTTAAAAGGAAAAAAAAAGGTGTACAATAAGAAGTAGAATGAGAGAGAGAGAGGAGGATGTAGAAATCGAAAGGGAGGCCTGACTTATAAAATTTGGGGGTTTATAAAACTGACCGGGTGCAGGGGCTGGCAGCAAGACACCCCTGAGCCACTGAAGAAGAAAATAATCACAAGTGGTAGCAAAGTAGTTGCGAAGCAGTGTGCAAGTGGAATGCCATGTGTCTATACATACTGCCTGTCCATTGCAGGCAACTCTAAATTTTTAACAATGAGCTGACACACTCTCGTGAGGTGAAACGGGAAGCAAGAAGTACATCCTCTCACACTGAGCTGAAACACACCATGGACTCCACACTGCCATTTTGCTCTTGTCTTCACTTTCTTCTCTTATAAATCTGAGGAGTTTCAGTTTCAAAGGGAGGGATTCAAATGCACTACTATGCAGGCTCACGGGACCAGCTGCCAAAACATGGAACCAAAAACCTCAGGCTACAACTGCACCTTTACATAAAATCTCACTTTTAAATGGCTCAAAACACCGAGCTCCACCCAATCCCTCTCAATGGTTACTAAAGTACACGCTTCGTTTTATATGCATCTAAATGTAACAATTTATATAATAGAAAATGACCAATTTTGCCCGCCAGTGCTCGTGGCACTGAAACCTAGCCCAGAGATTAAAGTGCTTCGCAAATATCAAGTCCTGAGTCACTGTCAGTCTTTACATCAGTGAAAAATTAGACCAATTAGGACAGCACATAAGGCTGACTAACCACACTGCACCAAATGAAATCACGCGCAGGGGCGACTCACTGAAAGTTGGCAGCACCAGTGCTAGGACGGGGAAAGTTCATCTTGCACCCTGATTGGATTTTCAGCATTTCTTGGAATTATTTTCACATATGAGAATATGATGGAGTGCCTTTCAATTTCATTTCACAATGACTATTCCAGGCGCACAGAAAACATATGTCTGGTATTTTCAGTACATGACCAAACGCTTCTAAAATAGAAAACAGAACAGAACCGAAATAGAACAGAGAACAGGCACAAGATCTGTGTGTGCAATATTAGCACTAAAACTGAAAAGTATATATAATATATTCATGCATAAGAAATGTTCATCTTAAAACTGACACGATTCCTCAAATGTTTGTGAAAGTCAGTCTCATTTGTCCTCACATCCCTTTAAAGTAACAGCTTCTTTTAAAAAAAAAATGTAAATGTCCTTTAAATGTCCTGCATTTAACATAATTGTCCTATTACTCCAACTGTGCTGCCGCATAAACAAAACTGACTCTTAATAGCAAGTACAAATTCTACATGAAACTGTGGAATAATAAAAAGGTAGCTCATTTCACAGGTAAATGAGGAACATTTTTCACAGATGATCAGTTAGAGGTTACACGCTGGGGTGCTTTCTGCACACCACAATGGTTGCCGGTTGCTAAGTTGGCTCCCTCGTAGTTCAAACAATCACGGTTCAAATACTTTTACCAACAATACTGCGTTCTTGTTTTAAGGTCCCCCCCCCAAAACTCTAATTAGAATGACAGATAAGCTAGTCATTAAATTTAAAAGCAATAAGCAAAGGATGAGCATCACTAGCAAAGGGATAAACAGCGAGTTATCTGCACACTGCACACAAGTGAAAAGTGATTACAGTTGCAATGTTTCCCCATCGGAGCATTTAGTGGGTGGCACAGGCAGCTGGTGGAGAGACAACAGATAACACTGCGCTGAGCCCATCAAAGATTGAGAATGAGCATATGTTACTGATGCTATTTAAAAACCACGAGAGTCCGTTTTGAGACGCGGTGTCAGTACTGTACATATTGAACCAGCTAGCCAGAAAAAAAAATATTAAAAATACTGAGGACCTTGATGATAATGATGCTGTTGCCAGCTTCAGTGATGTCCAGACAGCTGGCATCCTGCTGGCCCAGCGGTATATCAGGACCTCATTAATTAGATTAATAATTTGTTTGCTCGGTACTATTCTATTTGCAGCAGGCAACAATGATGTTATTTGAAAAGGGTCATTTTTACAATTCAATACCTTTGAAAACATCCATTAAGCCGCACATGGTTATTTTTTAAATCTTTTAACCCTTTAAGACCTACCATAGAACCAAGTTCGCCAGAGCTTATATTATATTTTTACATGCTGTGGAGCCATTTTTGGGAGCATTTCAAGTTGCTATACATCAATACAACCATTATAGCCCAAACTTTAATAATATGTCTGCATTAGGTGCATAGTAATTACATAAATTGCAAAAAAGTGCAATAAACTACAAAAAAATTGAAAATCATTTTTGTTTTTTTAACATATATTTCTAGTTAGAGAAATTTAAGAGGCTTATCCCTCAAAACTGTAAATACAAAAAAGTTACACAAACTAGTTTCCCACCACAGGAAATTTATTTTGAGTGTCTTCATAGTTTTATTTTTGAAATACACCAATTTTTATATACTGCAGGAAAAACGAAAATAAATATTATAGTGCAAATTTGCAAAATAACAGCATATGCATCAAAATAAACTATTTCCAGCAGTGCAATATGAGTCTTAAGCATCCCAGAAACGACACAGAAAGTCATAAAGTCAAACATAACTTTTTAAAACACATAACAAGTAAAACACAAGCTCATAAGGCCCCGATCGTAAAAAACTACATTTCCGCAAAATGACGTCACTTCCGGTTTCGGGCAGGTCATGCGGTCATGTGATAGTTCGCGCTGATGGACGTAGGAAGTGTTACAAACAGCTGATGGATCGGCGAAGCGTGTTTCTGGAATATCATGTTTTTGTTGCTGCAAGTGATTTTTATGCAGTTTTTGCAAAGCTATATGTGGAAGGAAACTGTGACCTAGGACAAGCTGATGGCATAAGAAGTAAGTACAACTCCTCCAGTTTCATATGCAAAAAAAATTATTGCGCTAGCTTACTTGGTTTCAGAGCTACCGGGATTTAAAAATAGTTACGCAAAACAGAGCGTGCCCGCTCCGATCGGCTGTAAAGGGTTAAAAGGTCCTTTCTCCTCTCCCCCCCTGTGTAACCAATTATTCCACAGCTGCATCGCAAGGCTGTATTACACACATATTTAAGTGAATTTCTATAATTACCAGTGAGCAATTCCTATGATGGATGCAGAGGTGCAAGTCCAACCACACACCATACAGTTTCTTTTTTTAAAAACACAATAGTAAATAATCTTCTTATAAGTCTTTATATACACCGTTTTACTGAAGAGAATTACATTTTGGGTGGAGGTGGAATCATGGTGCTTGCATTAGTGAGAAAAGACATGCATAACTGCCTTTGTATCCAAAGAAGAAAAAAACCCGCATAGGTTATCATGAAAATAAATCGGCCCTGACAGCCATTTGTTTAAATCTTGTATCCTTTTTTTTTTTTTAAGCAAATAGTTTCTCTTAACCTTTTAAAATTCATACTTTCACGTTAACTTCGGCAGTAACGTCTTTGTAAACCAGCCTAAGAATAGCAGAAGAACACAGATGAGAGAAACTGGAGGACTTATCCTCCCCCAACTTCAGGTGGTTTCTCAGTAAGCCGGTGCGGTCTTAATGCCGTCTTTTGAAACAACAGTGTTGTCACGACACAGGAACTGATATTCAAAGCCATTTGTAAAACCACGGGGCTGACGATGGCAAAGGACTTTTGAATTTCAATGAATGATATATACATAAAGATGTAGAGGCCGGTGAGTAAGGGAGAGGAGGTGGGACCGTGTGGACACTATGGTGTATGTGTCAACTCCCTGTTGGAGGGAGAAGAGAGGAAGAAAGTGCAGCTGGTACCGGTGTATGGCTATTGCCAAAACACAAGAAACCGTTTTAACTATTTAGAAATGATGTATCCTGATGGCATTCCATATTCAAGACACTGAAAATTGGGGCCTTTTTAGCCTACTACTTAATAAAACAGCTAACTGAGCACATGAGGATATGGAAGTGTGGAACTGAAGGATCTTGGGGCAAGAGAGAGGGGGGGGCAGCGAGGAACCATTCTCAAGTGTTACATCACTGCTACTTTTCTATAGAGGGTGATTGGTGCCACAGGAGCGGATCCATTAAACAGTTACAGACACTAATATGCTTGTACAGCGAAGCCATTTCCATGCACGCACAGCAGCTTTGACCTTTGACATCGCCAAGGGAGCCGAATGCAAATGTCCAAATCATTAAATGGTTTTTACCCTGCCAGTTTAAAGAATTTCCATAAATCGTTGGTTGTCATGTGTCCTGCCTCAAGTATGCTCTATCCTTGACAAAAATCAAACTGTGCATTTTCCACTACTGGGAATAAATCTGATGTAGAGAACGTCCTTTTGAGTGTTACATATATTTAAAAGTTCACACCTGTCCCTGATTTTTCCACATTTTCTGGAGGACATATGTGTAAACAGCTTAAGTATTACAGCACAGATGATGGTGGAATCTATAAAAAATGTGTCTGTTTATGGGTTTTTAAATCTCTGAATAGCTGTTTACGAACCACATCTGTAAAGACAGAACAGGGATGTCACCAGAACCGATACTCACAACATCTTTCAATAATTCTGAAAAGGCAACGCTACTCATTGGTTTTGTTTTGGGGTTGTTTTTTTTAACGTAACGTAGGTACCAAGGCTGCAATTCTTCTGGAACTGATGGGGGCAGAATCCACCTACAACTGTTCTAACCCATTGTTTCATACTGAAGAAGAAGAAGGAGACACCCCCAGCCCAACAAGCACACCAAAAACCACCTGTGAAAGATGGCAACTAGTGTGCTCTACCTCTAGCTAGTTTGCTGATAAGAAAGGCAGTATCCATGTTTGTGTAGCGATCCTGAAATGTTCGAGGCTGATGGCATTGCCGTTGTGAAATCTGCCACATTTCATAAGACTGAACTGTTTGCAATGGCTAACATTAAAGAAATGCTTAAGCTAATGTAACTATTGTTGTAACTCATTGTGATGCTACTAGGCTACCCAGCAACGATCCTTAAATTTCAGTCTGTATCCCATCAAATAAAATATAATGTAAATATTTTTAAAATAAACAGTCTTTGACCACCATCTTATTGATTTGAAATGATTTTAAAATAAAGGAGTTAATATTTAATGACAAGGGATATTCATTTTGTTTGTCTCTTTTTTTTGTCCATGGTATCAAATTGGGCAATGAGAATCATATAACTCCACTAGCACTAAAAACTACATTTCGGATATATGACACCTAGTACTGTGTCTTTAAATACCTTTAAGTATGGGAATAAAAGGGTAACAATGCTCACAATATCATACAGTAGAAAAATTATCCAATTATCCTCATGATGAAAGCTGAGTAACTGAAGAAAAAAAAAACATTTGAAAGGGGAAAAAAGGGGAATGGTGTTCATTTATGTGGTTAGTCATGCAATACTATTGAGTTAACCTTATTAACATGCCAATTAGCCGATTCGTTTGCCCCGCTAGCTGCCACTATCTGGTGAATTTCGTTCACTTTACATTTATCCACTTGTTAATGCACTAACAACAGAAGTGATGAAGAAGAGACGCTCATAAATCAAATTGCCAGGAAACTGAAATGTTGGTGTCAGCTTACAGATGCATTCGTTGTCCAATACCTACTTCTAGTCCAATCCGTTCATTTATGAGCAGCTGTCTTGGCATATGTTGGCTTACAGGTGCCAAACAATTGCAATGCACCACTCCCAGAGATACAGCTGTTGTTAAGAAACATATTTTCATGTTGCAGTTTGACCACTGAAAAATCTGATTTTAGTTAACCCCCTACCCATCACAATTTAATGGAGCGTAATAAAAAATTAAAACATAAGACGTGTTTAAAACTTACATCAGCTGTTTTAACTGTAAAATCCACGTCACTCTTGGCCTGGTATACAACACAGATATCATCCTTACCCTATCAATAAATCTGAGGGGCCATGAAGCACAAAGGAAAAAAAAACCTTCAATATCTTAAAGTGTGTCATTCCACTGATTGTTTTGATCCATCTTAAAGGGGATATAAATCAAAACCTAATCACAATCCCTTTGACATTTGACCTCAAACCCAGCATTAGCCTTCACTCCGGCCTCCTCTGTGATTCCTGAATCTAAATGAAGTCCAACCTCCCCCCAACCACAAAGAGCACTTCGAGTGGGAAAACAACATTTAAAAAAGGGACACAGGCTTCACCACAAGACCCAGTGTTGCACCACACTCAGCAACCTATGACATTTTGTCATTTTTCCCACATTTAATAAAACATACTGAACGGGTGGCTGAAACAGCTGTGGCAACGGATACAACCCCTTAAACGCTCAAAAACGTCAATATTTAGTCATCCCTGTCTCTTTTCCTTTTGTTTTTGCACAGGACAAGCAGCCTACAGTCCAGACCTGCATTCGTACTCCAGTGGCATTAATCGCCTCTCATACATGCACATCCATCCACGAACCAACAGCGCTAACTATCGTCCTCATCCTCGCCTCTACCTACGCACATGACAGCGAGGAAACGCACATAATATACCGCCACATAAACTAAAAGCACAACTACTGTGCGTCTGTAAAATAACTTATTAACCCCGCGATAAAACTGCAGGGCACCCGGATAAATCAATCTTCGTAACCCAACGTTAGAAGGGGGAAAAAAACACCAACGTGGAAACACCGGGCATAAAGTATAGCCACAGGAGTGCCTCCAGGAATGTTATTGTGCATTTCCATACATTCATATACCCCGAATCGCTCTGTGCGACTAGCCAGCTAACGAGGGAGAAGGGTCAAACGGCAGCTCGGAGACTAGAACCGGCTCTGCTTGAGTGTTCAGTGTGGCGTTAACGCAGGGATACTTTGCGCCATAGTCTCGCTGCTTAATCAATAACATGCACACAAATCACGCAGGCTAAACGTCTCGGCGGCTGGACGTTGAACTCGGCTCGGCCCTGAAACCGTTAAGCTAAACGTTACCCTTCATCTCCACAAGCAAAACCTTTATCCGTTTACCCTTGAAAATATAAGGGGAGGGGGTAAAAAAAAGAAAAGGGGGAGCTAAACTAACACTGTAGCGCGAGGCACCGGAGGAGTTGGGCTGAATAAAAATGATAGCTAACGCGTGTGTTTGCGAGTACTTACCAGGCTGACAGTCTTTGTGTTTGGGCAAGGTTAAAAACATTAAGGATAAAATCCACCAGTAACTCGGTTCCCGTATTCTCCGCATGTTAGTCTACTCATCGAGAGCAGCAAGAAGGCAACGGGTGACAAAGTTTGTCTTTTTCTTCTTCTTTAAAAAAAAGAGAACAACCAGAGAAAGCGAGAGAGAGACAGAAATCACTCACACGCACACCACCTAAGCTAAAACGAAGTTGGCACAGTGGCCACGAAGGCAGAGCATCAAAGTAATGGTTGGCGGTCAGGACACAGTCACTGCTTTTTCTTCCTCCCCCCTTTTTTCCTTTTTTAAAAAGACAAAATTTTTCGCCTCCGGTCTGAGCACAGGCTGCTCTTAGCTTCGAGGAATACAACGTTACGCACGCTATGGGTGTGCAAAAACAGTTCAAAATCTGTTGTTGGACTCCTCCGTGTGTGCAGCTGCGGGCTTCCAGATAGCGACATTCCCGAAGTGTAGCGAGGTCAATCGGCGATCAATCGCGGTATTTAACTACAGGAGGAAGAAGCAAGGGGGGAGAGAAAAAAAAGTGATCGAATAATATTGACTACATGCGGTCATTATTAAGTGATTATCCGCGGCGTCAGCGAGACGAAGCCCGAAGCAGAAAAGTGGTGCTGGAAATGTCCCATTCTTCCATCCAGGAAGTAGACTAGCGGTCAGGCGTGCACGGATATGTGGCTACTGGTCTGGTCCCATCCTACCGGACAGGCTGCGTGTGTGCAAAAGAGAGCGAGAGAGGGAGAGGGAGTCTGCACGGGGCGGGAGCTGAGAAGGGAGAGGAGAAGACGCGGGGGGGAGGCGGTTCTTGGATTTGCTGAATGCAAAATGACTTCTAACGGACCCAGAAGCTGGTTTCTGTCTAGGGTGGCTGTGATAAGAAAGACTTCAGAAATCGAGAGCTTATGTCCACCATCCACGCGACACTCCACTGCCTCTTATTAAAAAAAAAACAAACGTGTTTCATCAAAACATGTTGCATCAAACAGAAATGTTGTTAGATATCTATCTGAAGCGCGGAGGCGGAAAACATAATAGCCAACCGGCTAATTCCACTGATTGCACCCCACCAATGCTGTCCTCTCGCAGTTTCGTTGCTTCCTCTCAGGTCCTATTATTAAAATGACCCCTCTGTGGCCGCGCAGTGAGGGCCCCCTTGCCTCCTGCTGGCAGAACTGTGAATGGAATACTTTAGCAGCAATCATCACCTGGAATATCCTCTTGTGCAAGTGTGTACTGATTGGAGAATTATGCATCCACTGGTGATACTCCCTTAGGTAAATGTGTAGTCAGTGGTGTTCTTGCAGAACTATCCAGCTGGACATTTAATTTGAGGAATCTGATTAAATTTCTCATTTAATTACCCAGTTCTCTGCAGGGCCATTGAGGACAGTCACAAGGGCCCTTTGCTTTTAATGTGGGCCATCTGCTTCCTCTCCAAAATGCCTACCTTTTCAAAGCCCCCACAGCCTCCTGGGCATCCTCGCATGATCCTCCAGGCTGCACTACCTCCACGTGAACAGCAAAACACCATCATGGTTGACAGTTACTCCAGACCCTACTGTATTCTCACTGATCAGGTGCAGTTAACCTGAACAGAAGTTTACGATTACATTTTTTTCCTCCCCTTTCTTGTTCTGGCACATCACGCAACAGTTCCCTTGCCTCTTTGGTTTTCTCATGCAATCTCCAAGAAAAAAAAACCCTTCTGCAATAGATCCAGCACACTGACCCTTATGTGAAGAGGTCAATCTTCTTAAACCAAAAGAACATCACACAGTATACTAAATAAGGATGATGCTAACTGTGGCTCACATTAGTGTGAATGTATAAACGTCAAGCCATCCATCCTCTTAACAGCTTATCCAGTTCAGGGTCTTGGATAGGACGTGGGGCAGAGGATAGGTTGCCAGCCTATCAAAGGGCTAACACAGAGATATATAGAGAAAATTCATGCTCACATTCACACTTACAGCCCAACCTAGCATGCACGTCCTTTACCCAGAGGGTATACCCTGGGAGAACATGCTTACTCCACAAAGAGAGGCCCCAGCCAACCAGAAACCCTGAACCCACAACCTTTTCCACTAACCACTGCATCACCACATCCACATTAATCATCTAATTATGCTGCAATCATGGGTCAAGCTCCATGTTTCAGACATTCATCAACATTTTATTGGTAAGGTGAGTTTTCTCAGTTGAATACAGGTGGAACAGATGCAATCAATCAATCAGTACATGTACTGCATCTGCAGTGGGAGGGGGGGTTGTTTGTTTGTTTTTTTTGTTGTTTTTTTTAAATATACTG
Organism: Rhamphochromis sp. 'chilingali'; assembly: GCF_963969265.1. NCBI lineage: Eukaryota > Metazoa > Chordata > Actinopteri > Cichliformes > Cichlidae > Rhamphochromis > Rhamphochromis sp. 'chilingali'. The sequence goes on along the minus strand of NC_137936.1, from coordinate 24,905,403 downwards.
TTCCGACAATTTACTTTCCATGTAATGGGTATATGCAAACTCAATCAGAAATCAGTGCACAAACAGCAATCAGTTAAAATTTAATTAATTGACACCATAAAATTAAAATGCTATGATCACATTCATGGTCATAATCTTACCAATAAGTCTCCTCAAAGCCAAAGCTTTGATGTCCTTGATTTTCTTTCCAAAACGTTGCCTTGCAGCTGTTTTGAAATCAATCATGACATGATTCAGGCTTGTGGATTTAATAAAAAGGATCTAAGTGTGTGTATTTGTGTGGGTGTGTGTGTATGTGCGTGCTTCTTTTTCTTTTTTTCAATCAATAGCATTCAAATAATAGTAGAACAAAGCAGATGGGTGACATGCTCTTTGCAATAAATCCTGACTTGAGAGTATTAAAAACAAAATGAGATCTTCATCAGACGAGTGTTTGTACTTGTAATTTTGCAGTCGCATCTCAGCCCCTGTTGAAACTCAATTTTCTCCTGAACAGCAGCACTTATTGGCCTCCCTACATGCAGTGCACTGTGGGCTTCTGAAACATGTAAATTAGGGGAACAGGCAATACATTCAAATCAATAATACACCATTAAGGTGCATTTGTGATATCCAACCCCAAAGTCTGAAAAATGCCCCAGGGTAATACTGCACTAACTCAGTCGAGAGATGGCTTTTTTCCTCTTCTTTTTTTTTTGATATACTTGCAAACATATAAAAGCATAGTCACGACCAACCTAGTTTTTAAAAAAAGAGTCATAGGCGGGTTTTTTTCAATCCTAAAACATCATCCTGAGCATCATACAAAGGCCTTGATATATCAAAGGAGCGCAAGTCTTACCGGTTTTCTTGTAGTTCATGAGACGTTTTTAATGTTTGCTATGACATTTGACATTCTAATCTTGTTCCCCCTTTGGGAGTTTAGACCCTAAAGGCACCCTAACACGTTCTCTGGCAGTTAAACTGCACCCTGGATTTAAAGAAAGAGGAAAAGGACAGAAAAGCTGAGCTATAGGTGAGTGTGATACCAGCATTGTCCCACAGGCATCTCCTTCCCTTTCACCCTTAAGTGGTTCGAGAATCACACTTGTATTATTTTTTCAAACATATTTCACATGTTGACAGTTGCTACATAATGTACGACCGTGCGCATCAATTATGTAATGCAATTCAGGCTATGAACATATATAATTTATTTCATTCTCTTTCTCCTACATTATTTAATCAAAAGCTATTTTTACAATTATTACTCTCCTCAAATAGTTTTATCTTTTGTTGGTCTGTTCTTTAGTTCCCCCCTCATCGGTATGTCATGTTGCTGCGCTCGAATTCACGGCGCATTAATGCTGCAGGAGGGTGTCACGGGTGTCTGTCAGCCTGGGCAGGACACCCTTAAAAAGGGTAGCACTCAAAAACTGCAAAGAGGGGGTTCAAAGGAGTTCACAAGGTTGCTTCTAGCAAGCCAATAACAGCTTTTTCCCTCTAAAATGCCTTAAAGCTAAAATGTCAAAAAGAGTGAGAAAGGGAAAGTCACAATTAATGTAAAATAATGTGAGCTTCTTGTCGGTTTGAATTAGCGGCGAATAACTTGGAGGAACATGCATTTTAAAATGTAGGTTAAGTTATATTTGCATTTGAACGACACTATAAAATGATCCTCATCTTGTTGTGACTGAGCTGCTTTTGAAGCTGATTTTCAGAGACAATAACAGGCTTGGAATCAGAAGGGAAAAAAAACAATATGACTGCAACTATCTTTTAATTCAAAGATTAAAGGACCAAATCTGTGTTTTGAATGTTGTACCAGTTTTCTGGAGCCACATTTATTTTAGACTACTGCCAACAGTCTCTTTTGCTGCTTTCTTGGCAGCCACTCTTTCCATTTAATGTCTGCGTGACATGACAGACAACTTAATCCATTACAAAGAACATCATGTCCGATTTTATTTTTGTCAAAGTCATGTTACGCTGTGTTGAAATGCATTTGAAAAGTCTGCCTTTGTCATGCATTCATGTGCTGCGGGATGCCAGTTGCCAAACAGATCCGCGTTCATGATTTATTCTGATAAAAAGCTGTGAACACAATCAATTAGCAAATATGTCCCAACTGCAAAAGAAAAATATGAAGTAGGTACTTTTCCTGCAGCCCAGCTAAGCCCTGGATTTTAAATATGTTCACGGTTTTGCTTAATGTAGCGACTTAAAGTTGAGTTTTACTTTTGCAATTGTGCACGAAAACAAAGTTCCCCCAGAGGACAGAAGGGTCTTAATAGTGACAACACTCAAACAAACAGGAGCAGAGAACAGATGGGAACCTTTGAAGTATAAACTTGTGTAAACAGGAAAGTACTTCTCCAATGATATGATGTGCCACTACTACCCCCTGAATTGATTACTCATTATATTGTATTCTGTCTCCTTGAGCATAAAAATGTCTCTTTGCAGCTGGTGTTGAAACAAATAAGATAAAATCTGACACCTTTTCATGCCGCAAGAGTAAAATGCCTCACACGGTTTTTTTTCTTACAGTCAGTTTAAAAAAAAAAAAACTTTACGAGATCATACAGCTGAATCATATGTACAAATTACTTCAGTCATCAAAGTAATGGAGTAATCTCAAATGCAGAGAGGTTTCGCCATGATGTAATATGTTGGTGCAGTTGACCCAATTCTGTAGGCTGGAGAATAATTTTTCTTTAATGTAGGGATAACGAGAGAAACATGGAAAGTTTTAGTCTGGGATGGTCAGTTAGATCAAAGAAATGTGAGGAAAAAGAAAGATGAGGTCTTTTTTTGGGGGTGGGGGGGTCGGAATGAGAGAGTTATGTGAATGTTGTGAATGATTTGAGGCGGTAGTAGTTACTATTTGAAGCCAGTAGAGGGTGTCTGCAAAATTCATGTTGCCATTAATCACTGCAGTTGTTCAAACCACCAAGGACCATCAGTGAAGCTCCTGAAGAATATAATAGATTCATTTTTCACAGAAGGGCATCGAATCCCAGCACTGAACTTGTGTGTGATTTAATATCCAAAAAATAAATAAATGAAGAAAAAAAAATCCAGAATAGAGTGTCATCATGTTTAATCTGGTATATTGATGTCGCAATAATTTACTTTATATCCATTAGGGAGGCCTGGCACAGTGTTTGTGCAGTTGTCTTAACCAGCACAGAGAAAAATAGGCATCCTAGAATATTCAGTAACACATCTCTGCTCATAAGGTGAAACATCTCTCTTTTCTTTCTATTTTCCCCTCTCCTTTTATAAATAATTTGTACCAGAATCAGCAAAGCTCATGGATCAATTTTTCTTTTTCTTTCAACTCTTTGCACTAATTTGCGAGTCACAGAGGATTGTCGAATGCTAACGCCGTGATGCAAAAATGCCGGAGAAAAATGGAGAGAGGGAATAACATGAGAGTTCTTGAATTAAGAAGGCAATTTGCATACATGCAAACATGGCTCCTTCAATTGAATTTATTCAAATCCCATGTAGGATGGCTACATAATGGTTGTAGGATATTGAGTTACAGAGGAAATAATAAGCTTACAGTTTACAGCCACAATTTCTCTGCCTGACTGTTTCGAAATGAAAGCTACATCTCAGCGAAAAGCTTCGGTGGCTGCATCTTGGTCATTTTTGCAATATTAGATAATTTGGCCTGATTTTATTTGCTCCGCTGTTTCTATAATAGATTTCAAGACGGCTCATTGTTTAATTAGAGAGCGCTTATGTCCTTGGTGTGGTTGAAAAGAGCATTGACAATCCTCAAATTCCCCTCATGTCCAAAGTCATTAAAATTAAGATACCTCTCACTTTCGTCAATAATTCAGATGTTGCTGCATTCATCTCCCTGCTGGCACTAGCTGGCATCTTTTTAGACACAGAGCAACTGCAAGAGCTGGCAGATGTTTGTACACATGGCCACACAGTGCTGAACAGAACAAACTGTCAGAGTAACGCGTAAAGGAAATCAGCTTGTCAGCATCGTGGCGGAGAACTGCATTGTGTTGTGTAGCACATCCATAACATGATTTGAGCATGATATCCCACATTAGTGCTTCATCTTGTGGGTCTGCTCAAGTCTTCTGTGTTAACAGCTGTGAAGCTCATCAAAGCTTCCTGGTTTACATCTGTATGATGTTAATCCATAGCCACCCCCAAACACCAGGTAACCCAAGGTCTTCTTCTTCTTTTTTTTCTTTAAACCAATTTTTGCCAACCTATTATTTAAATCAGTCACCAATTACCTGCATAATTCCCACTATAAAACACCAAACACGAAGCTGGCAGTGAATCCCATCAGTGAACTTTCAATTTATTCCATCACTCACAAAACCTGCTGAGGTTAGCCTCATGCACAAGTTCATAGTACTATCCTTGTGTCAGCATTACATTTTTATGTGTCCTTTTCCTGCTCAAATGAAACGTGTTCTCAATCAGATACCTGCACTTTCTGCGGACTTCAATTAGCTTCATAGGGCCGGGGAGGTCTGAAGAGATGACCTGACACACATTTCTTCCTGCTAACAGTTCTTTAAGTGTGAGCTATTTGTGTTGTCTTCGGCTATATTAATTCCTTGTAATATATAATCTTCTCAGGTGAACCAGGTGAATTACATTTTGGATGTTTGAGTTGGCAAAAAGCTGTATTCACAGAAAATATTCTAAATATATAAGTGAAAATGTGAAATCACATAAAGACATTTCAACAAAATCAGAGGCGAAGGCAGTTTAGGATTTGAAGTTAATTACGCCACTGCAGATGAAAGTGGCATAACATTAATAATTTCTGTAAAAGTATGCAGCTGTATGCATAACCTATTATGAGATGTAATTTATGCAAAACTGAGGAATGAATATTTTACTAGCCTGCTTTTTTTTTTCCTTTTTCTTTTTTCTTTTTAATCTCCAATGCGAGTGTGAAAAATCACTAGCCAGAGTCTGAATGCAGCATAAGGGAAAACACAGCCAAATAGTGCTGCTGGGCAGGTGCCTGGAGTTCCATTTGAGCAAAGCAATTATGAAAATTGAAGTTATGCAGATGAACAAAAGGATTGCTTTTGGGAGATGTGTCATTGTCCTCTACCCGTGTCACACACCGCCAAAAAAAGGTATATAATCAAATGTATTTGGTGGAAACTACAGCTCTGTTGTCGATATGTGGCCACAGTTTTGCGGCTGCAGTTAAGAAAAGAAAAGCAGATTCCAGGCAGTCCCTATGCTGTGCTGCGAACTACAAACAACCCAACAGCAAGGTCAGACTGCTTACAGCACTTTATTAGGCTGAATTAGGTTTGTTTACTCTCATAATGGGTCTTTCAAAACAAAAACGAACCTAATGTCTGAACGCTAAATGGATTTTAAAGTCCCTATAGCTATCTTAATTTAAACATGCATCTCTCGCAGAAGCATGCCGTCTTTCCATTTCCATTTTCCGTATTTAGTTCACTTTTCTCGAGTTAGCGTATGCATAACTTACTCAACTTTTATCAGTCACAATTTCATCCACGGATTCTTTTTAAAAATAGTTTTCCAGTCCCACTGCAAAGTAAACTCCAGCGGCTCCATGATGTAGCGATTGGCAGTGTTTGGCTCGCTCTTGTTACTTCAGTGCCTGTTACTTAAGTCTGTTCTTTAGTTTCTTCAGTTCTCAAGAGATTGCAAGAGAGAGCATGGCGAAGACAGCTTTCACACATTCACAGAAACAAATGTATTGCTGCCATTGTTGTCGCGCTTATGCTTACATACCATGTTATTTGCTCTCGGCGGCAGTCGGGACGCGCTGTGTAAAAACGGCGTACACAAAGTATACAGAAGTCCATGCATAATCAGAAGTGCAGAAAATGAAAGACCAGAGACAAATTTAGACCTGTGATCTCCTGTGAAACAATCTTTATGTGCTGTCAGTGTAATTTGTCACCTGGATTCTTGGCACTCTGAAGGAATTTTACTCTGCATGCTTTATTTGAAGGATAACATGACAACACCGCATCCTTCACCTACTTCAGTGTGAGATTACTGCATACTGTGGTGTTTTGGTATATGAGAGAGACGATATTATATGGAGGAGAAAGCAAAAACATCAACTTTGCCATGAACGCTCTCTCATAACTCTTGATTATGTACTTTAAAAGGTCTCATATTATTGTATTACTGTGGTGGTCTGGTTGTAATAATTAAACCTATTTCAGATCTATATGGTGACCTTTATACAATACATCATCAGCCTTTGGGGTAATATGTTGATGTTGTGCAGAAATGATGGCCTCCTATGTTAGATATGTGTTACAAAGTATAATCATATGCAATCCTAAAGCTTATTTTACTATTTTATCTTTTCACTTTGTTGCCCAGAGCGACTATGCGCTATAATTTGTTTGTTTTGCAGTGACAGCTTTGGAGACGAGCTCCATTCAGTCTCCCCCACCTGAATCATTGCTGGATTGATGCATGCTGAAGATCATTTTCTGAGCTACTCGTCTGTGTGGTGGCTCATATCCAGCACATGCTTTGTTTTAGGTTCCAGAGAAAAAAAGATGGATCCAAATCCAAGAGTAGACAAATAGAAGCCTTCCCCTACCTGGATGCCAAGATTCTGCCTCGAATCAGATTAAACTACATTATCGAATGCACAGAGTGGACCGAAAATAAATCAAGCTTTATTGTGTGGAGGAGACAGATACATGTCCCACGGGAGAATAGCAAGCTGAAGACATGCACAAGAATTTTACATTTAAGCAAGCACACAAAGTGCTGCAGTTTTCAATAGCAAAAAAAAATAAAAATAAAAAATAAAAAACCCAAACATTTTTCCTCCAAATTATGTTGTCCAGATGTCTTGCATTCTTACACTTAGCACTCAGGAAACATTTTGAGTGGAAATATGCTATGGAAGATAAGGAAGGCAAACACATTTATCTAGTTTTTAAGTTCCTTTCGTAGCAGCAATCATTCACCAAATTTCTTCTGCATTGTGCTGCAATAACAATACTGTCTTACTCTGCAGATATATGATACGGGCCAGCATACAGAGCATAGATTCAATATAAACGTGATAGCAGGCCTTACAGTCGAAAAAAAAAACAATGCACTTTCCCGGACACTCCCCGAGCCTTTCTTTCATCGACCAAGCTCATGCTGCAGTCATTGTGAAGTCTATAATAAAAATGCATCAGATGCATCTCCCTGTCCTCAGCAAAACGTCACTCAGGGGACGCCATGTAGACGTTTATGAGAGCTAATGACCAACGGCTTTTAGAATCCCATGACCATCAGCATAATTAGGTTCAGTGCCTGCTCTCAACCCTTCGTTTATGTGCCCTTGAAAGAAAAAAAATGCCAAGTGATATTGACAAATGGACAAAAGAAACCTACTCAGATTGCAGAGTCTGGACATTCAATGTGATGTTGCCAACAGCAGGAACTCCACCCTGTAGGAATTACATTTTGGGTAACACTTCACCTTGAAAACTCTTAGATGGCCCACATGGACGTTCACTTAAATGTTTATTGTACTAGATAATGTGGTTGTAGGATAGACAGATAAATTGCTGTGAGGTTTAAAATTTTTATGACAGCATTTCTCATCCAATAAACTATAACACAGCTATAACTGGTTTAAAACAGTTATTCAGTGGCAATACATCAAACTAAATTACAGGGTGTTTAAAAAAAATAATAAACTAGATATGTACAAATCATTCAAAGGCAGGTTAGAGACCTATGCAGACACCAAGCCTGTTTGGAGCTTTAAGGCATGCTATGTGCATTTCATTAAAAGATTGTTTGCCAAGTTGTCATCGAGAGTAAATAACAACAACAACTGCAGATACACGGACTGCTGCACAAGTCTCAGAACAGAAAAGCAAACTAATAATATAACAATAAAAATAATAATTAATATAGGTGTTATAGAACAAGCTCATTCACAAGCTGATAACAAAACGTTACAGAGAAGCAACGTAGTTCAGCCTAGCCGGATTATGAATACTATGAAATGATGAAGTTTGTGAGGAAAAACATTCACAGTATGATTGGTATTTACGAAAATGATGATGCTCTAATCAGTTCAGTTCATTTTACTACCCTGAGCTCAGTCCTTTATATTTTAATTTATGTTAATCGTGCCGTATTTGCACAGTGCAGATTTACTGTGTATTAATGCACAAGACGTTATTCGAAGTTCACAAAGGCACTTTTTTTCTTACCCATTTGTGATTTAAATTCATAGGTAAAATAATGAATTATGGATGCGATCCCTCGTGACTGGTTATACCTCCCACCCAACCCCAGGAAGATGCATATGTAATTAGCACCTCATATCAATGTGGGATTTGAAAAGTGTTTGGATATGCAGCAATATAATTATGATTATCTCATTTGTTTCTGTAATTTCCTCTTTTTCAGCTGACATTTTGCTCAAAGTGTGTTGCATAATTGAAAAAAAAAAGCAGGAAAAAAAGAAGAGCCAGTACCGCAGGGACAATACTTATTTTCACTTCTTTTTGGTTGATTTTTGTCAAGATGTTAATTGCTCTTAATTTCTCAATATTGGTGAGTTAGTAGGTTATCGGGCTGTGTTTCAAGTATTCAAGTTACTGACCCTCATTTAAAATGTGCTGAAAGAAACTGAAATTCTTCCTGTAGCACAACCTTTAATTATTTAATGTTCAGCTTTTGCTCTTCAATGATGGCTACATCATTTGCGTCTGCGCACGTGAAGACAGACTCAAATCATCGTGACTAGTCATATTCATGAAAACTAATCTTGAACATAATACACATAATTTCTAAAAGAAATCTAAACTAAAATTTCAGAATGTGACATAATGTCTAATTAAATCTTATCTAACACCATATTTTGACTGGAAAAGTCGGTAAATTGGAAAAAAAAATGCATTATTTATCTCAAGCACTCCGTCATATCCATAAAAACGGTCTACATTAGACATGCAATGAAAAGCGTCATCTTAACTGCAATGGAAGGAGATTGCAGATTGTCTGTATAGAAATTCCTCTTCTATTTCCAAACATCTTCTCGTTAGTTTTGAATTGTGAGGATAAGTGTTTCCACCACAGTTGAGTGCATGTTGTCTCCATTCAACACTGTCAATTAAAACTAAGGGAGTTTGCGCGTGCTGACATAATTTCAACACATTTCAGTGAGATTAAAGCTGGACGCAGACGCTGAAAGAACGCCACGCTAGCGGGAGAGTCCAAACTGGGAAGAAGTCACTGCCCAAACAGTCTTAATAATTATATGTAGATGTTTTTAAAAAATATAAAATAACAAATGATGCTAAAAGGTTTCGGGCGTTAAACCTTAGTTATACAGTTACCTGAGCTACCTGAGCTCAGGTGGTAGAGCAGGTCATCTACTGATCGGAAGGTTGGTGGTTCGATTCCCGGCTTCCCCCTAGTCTGCATGCCAAATATCCTTGGGCAAGATACTAACCCGAAATTGCTCTCCGATGCATTCATCGGAGTATGAATGTGTGTGAATGTCAGTTGTGCTTGTGCGAATGGGTGTGAATGGGTGAATGCACAAGTTGTGTAAAGCGCTTTGAGTGCTCAGAAGAGTGGAAAAGCGCTATATAAGAACTAGACCATTTACCATTTACAAGTCTTTGCATTTCACATTTTATTTTTTAGATCAGCATGCTATAAGAATCACAATTTCAATCACACTTACATTCAGACATAATTATAGCCATTGTGAGGCAACACTGACACTACTGGCAAAAAATAAAGAGCTCAGATCCATTTACAGTATCTCTACAGTCCAAAGCATAGACACTGTTACACTTTAGCTGTTCTCCAGACACTCATGTATAATTTTAAATTGTTAAAAATAAGGCATTATGTTAAAAGCCCAAGTCATATATACATATAGAGAGAAATTTCCAACACAGTGTTTAGACCTTCAAACGTAACATACCTGCTGTCAAACAAGATAATCATGTTTAATAGCTTGTGGAGAATCTTTTGCAGTCGGCCACTGCAAACTGGCATCAGCAGACGTTTTGCATATTCTCTACACTTCTCTTGTAGTGGGATATCCTCCCCCTCTTTATTCTGCACTTCATCAACTTAAAATACAGCTCAGTCCAATTCAGGTCATGTTACAAATCTTCACCACGACATACTCTCTGGCTGCCTCAGTCGTGCGCTTTGAATTGCACTGGGCTGAACAGGAGCACGCACAGCGCTCCCTGTATGCTTCTGCAATCATCCTGCTGCTTCTGTCAGCAGTGAAATCATCAATAAATGCCATCAATAAAACAGAGATGAGGTGCTTTATTTTGGATCATGCTCAGTGCTTTTGTTTTGTTTTGTGTTAATCTCTTCCCTTTTCAACGACGGTGATATAGACTCAATTGAGTTTAATGCGTCCATGCTTTTGTTCCCTCTCAAACTGATGCTTTTGTGAGGATTCGCATCTGGTGCTGAATTGTTCAAGGTCAAGGTAACAAAATGCCCCGCTGATTATTGACGAGGAAACATTTGCACCTTCATCCCAAAGAGCGTTGTTGACTTGCTGTGAAGTCATATAGGTTTCTATGCGCCATGCTAATGATTTTCTGATCATCCTTGATAGTCCTGTGCACACCTGCTTTTATAAAAACATGAACTTAAAGGGAGAGTTTTGCAGAGGAACTACTTTTGCTTTCTCTCTGGCATAGCGAGGGCTGTTAAGGACTCGCTGTGTATTGGCAAATGATAAGGTCCATTCACAAAGAGCCATTTATTTTAAAAAAAGAGAGAAAAGGAAAATAAACACGTTGGGCTAACAAAATGAATAAATGAAAATAAATTCATCTCTTTTTCTTCTGTTCTTTGTCTAGTTCCCTGCCAATTTTGTGCACCAATGTCATTAATTAATTAGCAATTAGTCTTCCCACTATTTATATAATCTGTTTTTCAACTTCTTGTTGCCTGATTGTCATATTACTTCTTCCAGTTTGTCATTCCATCTGGTTTGTATTCTTCGAGCTTTTTGATGTTTTTCCTTTTTGTGACATGCTTCTAGTAGCTATATTTATGTGTGATTTCCTTGCTTCCTTTTGGAACATTGCCTTTTAGGTAACCCTTGCTGGAAATGTTTGCTAAACCGATAGAGCTCTTGCGTATAATCTCCAGCCTGGCAGTAAAGGCTTAGATTTTGGATTGCGGCCAAATTATCCACCATGCCTTTACCTAATCACTTTTCTGTGACTTTGCTGGAAAAATCATGAGGTGAAGGAGAATTCATAAGAAGGCTGGCAAAGAGAAGCACGGGGCTAACTACATTTAGCCTACACTACTTTATAATGTGAAGGCAGGTGCTGTTTGCATCGGTCTACTGTGGTGAAACCACAGCATTCAGAAGATGGGCTACATAAAGCACATCTTTGATACCTTTCCCTGTGAATTCTTGTTGTTGACAGACGCGACCTCATTACCAAGGCTGAGCTCTTTGAAAATAAGTGAATACACAGAAACTCACATTAAAATTAGCTGCTCATTCTGTCCACTCACATTTTCTCTTCAGTCCTGACAGATGATCGAGACAGACTCCTGCTTTTTATTAAGGCTTTCAACATATGTGACCGAAGTTAAAATAATTAATGGGAATCCATAAAGGCTGGAAATACAGCAATATATCATAACTAATGCGAACTGAATTATGGGAAACCTTATATTCCTTTAAATCGTTAAGAAGAGCATTCGGAGAGCATTTATAAAAAAAAATCCATGATACAAACGGCCTCATGCAAAGCAACGTCTTCATAATACAACTGATTAAACTGTGTTAATAGCTTTCCTGCTGGTTTAACAAATTGTTGAAGGCTCAAAAGATATCTATATAATTTAGGAGGTAAAGAAAGGGGGATGCAGTCAAGCACCTTTCCTTAGTATTTAGAGAATTCAACCAGATCTTATTAAGGCTGCCTCACAGATACTTCTGGGTCACTTCACTCAGTTAGGAACCTTTCCAAAGCAAAATTGACTATTCTACCCTGGTGTCCTGTGTTCAGGTCCTCTTCTAAATCAAATCAAATCACTTTTATTGTCACATCACATGTGCAGGCACACTGGCACAGCACATGCGAGTGAAATTCTTGTGTGCGAGCCCCACAAGCAACAGAGATGTGCAAACACAACAACACAAACGAGCAAAATACAAGAATGGCCAACCTGAAACTAATAAATATATGTACAATATATAATAGTGTATGCATTTCTGGATGTGTATACTAAATATTTTCCTACGTGTGTGTGTGTGTGTGTGTGTGTGTGTGTGTGTATACACATTTTTACAAATTAAATAGTAAAAATAATAATAATAATAACAATAATAACAATAATAATAAAATATATAAAATATACAGAGTTGAAAATGTGCAAAACAAGTGGCATTTATATACAGTGTGGAGTGCATAATGTTGAAGTTCCAGTAGTGAAGCTGAGGTGTCTATGACGTGTTCAGCAGTCTGATGGCCTGGTGGAAGAAGCTGTCTCTCAGTCTGCTGGTACGGGACCGGATGCTGCAGAACCTCCTTCCTGATGGAAGCAGTCTGAACAGTTTATGGCTGGGGTGACTGGAGTCCTTGATGATCCTCCCCGCTTTCCTCAGGCAGCGCTTCCTGTAGATGTCTTGGAGGGAGGGAAGCTCACCTCCAATTATCCGTTCAGAGCACCGCACTACTCGCTGGAGAGCTTTGCGGTTGTAGGCGGTGCTGTTGCCATACCAGGTGGTGATGCATCCAGTGAGGATGCTCTCAATGGTACAGTGATAGAAGGTCCTGAGGATGCGGGGGCTCATGCCGAATCTTTTCAGTCTCCTGAGAAAGAAGAGGCGCTGCTGCGCCTTCTTCACTGTTTTGTTTGTGTGTACTGACCACGTAAGATCCTCAGCCAGGTGTACTCCAAGGAACCGGAAGCTGCTCACTCTCTCCACAGCAGCGCCGTTGATGGTGATGGGGGTGTGTACTTCTCTGCACCTCCGGAAGTCCACTATCAACTCCTTTGTCTTTGCGACGTTGAGGGTGAGATGGTTGTCTTGACACCAGTGGGTCAGGGCGCTGACCTCCTCCCTGTAAGCCGTCTCATCACCGTTGGTGATAAGACCCACCACTGTAGTGTCGTCCGCAAACTTCACAATGATGTTGGAGCTGTTAGTGGCTGTGCAGTCGTAGGTGTAGAGTGAGTACAGGAGAGGGCTCAGTACACACCCCTGTGGAGCACCAGTGTTCAGTGTGATGGGGGATGAGGTGATGCTGCCCAGTCTGACCACCTGGCGTCTGTCAGACAGGAAGCTAAGGATCCAGCTGCAGAGGGAGCTGCTCAGTCCTAGATCCTGCAGTTTCCTGTCCAGCTTCGAGGGAACGATGGTATTGAATGCTGAGCTGTAATCTACAAACAGCATTCTCACATACGTGTCTCTCTTCTCCAGGTGTGACAGGGCAGTGTGTAGTGTCAGGGCTATGGCATCATCAGTGGACCTGTTGTGGCGGTATGCAAACTGTAGAGGGTCCAGTGAGTCGGGTAGTGCAGAGCAGATGAAGTCCCTGACCAGCTTCTCGAAGCATTTGCTTACGATGGGGGTCAGGGCTACAGGTCGCCAGTCGTTCAATGAGGAGATGGTGGAGGATTTGGGTACAGGGACGATGGTGGCCATTTTGAAGCAGGCTGGGACTACAGACAGAGAGAGGGAAAGGTTGAAGATGTGTGTGAACACTCCAGCCAGCTGAGCCGCGCATGACTTGAGGACGCGGCCGGGAATCCCGTCCGGACCAGTAGCTTTGCGCGCGTTCACCTTCCTGAAGCACTTCCGCACATCCTCCTCAGACACAGTGTGCGCACTGACGTCATCCGCGGTGCGCACACTGTCCGGTCTCATGGTGTTCGCTGCGTCGAATCTAGCGTAGAATACGTTTAGATCCTCACACAGAGAGGCCGTGGTCTGCGGTGTGCTGGTTTTCCCTCTAAAGTCTGTGATCGTGTTTAGTCCCTGTCACATACTCCGAGGGTTGTCAAACTGTTGCTCCACCCTGTCCCTGTACTCACGTTTGGCTGCTTTGATCGTCTTCCGGAGTTGGTAATGTGCGTGTTTGTAGTCCGATGTGTTCGCGGAGGCGAAGGCGGTGTTCCGTGCCGCCAGTGCCGCGCGAACATCTCCGTTAATCCAGGGTTTTTGATTTGGGAAGGATTTAACTGTTCTGGATGGGACGACATCTTCCACGCATTTCCTGATAAATCCACAGACTGAGTCTGTGTACTCATCAATGTCTCTGGCGGCCACGTGAAACATTTCCCAGTCCGCGTGATCAAAACAGTCCCGCAGCGCAGACTCCGATTGGTCCGTCCAACAGTGCACCGCCCTCCGGGTTGGAGCTTCCTGTTTCAGCTTCTGCCTGTAGGCGGGCAGGAGCAGGATGGAGCAGTGATCTGATTGGCCGAATGGGGCGCGGGGGAGGGCTTTGTACGCATCCCGGAAAGAGGTGTAACAGTGGCCGAGTAGCCGGTTTCCACGTGTGTTAAAAAGGATGTGTTGATGGAGTTTTGGTGAGACTTTCTTCAGGTTTCCCTTATTAAAGTCTCCGGCTGTGATAAACGCTGCCTCTGGGTGTGCGGTTTCCTCACTGCTGATCGCGCTGTACAGTTCCCTGAGTGCACGGTCAGTGTCGGCTTGTGGGGGAATGTAAACAGCCGTAATAATCACTGCTGTAAATTCCCTCGGTAGCCAGAATGGCCGGCACTTAATCATCAGGTACTCCAGGTCCGGTGAGCAGAAGGATTTGACCGGGTGCACGTTCGCATAATCACACCAGCTGTTGTTGATCATGAAACACACACCACCGCCTCTGCTTTTCCCAGTAAGATCCTGTGACCTGTCCGCGCGGTGCACAGAGAACCCCGGCAGTTGTATTGCGGAGTCCGGTACTTTGTCCGATAGCCAGGTTTCTGTGAGGCAGATCACGCAGCAGTCCCGCATCTCTCGCTGGAATGAGATCCGTGCCCGAAGCTCGCACAGCTTGTTCTCCAGAGACTGCACATTAGCCAGTAATAAACTGGGTAACGGTGGTCTGTAAGTGCGCCGTCTCAGTCGAACCAGAACGCCAGATCTTCTCCCTCTGCGTCGGCGTTTGCGGCCTCCAGGGCCAGAGAACAAAGGCGTCTCAGGTGAGATGAATGGGGGGTCTGCAAACGGAGCGTCCGTGTTGCAAAACTTGAACTCCGGAAAGTTATAAGAAAGACCGTCTTTTATGTCCAGTAAGGTTTGTCGGTCGTACACAAGGAGACAAGTGCTGCTCGTGAAAAAATAAAGGAAAAGTAAAATTAAACACAGAAGAAAGCCGTTGCTTGGGGGAGCTCGCGACGAGGCTGCCATACTCGGCGCCATCTTGTCAATCTCAATGTGAAGAGAGTTCTATGTGAACTCTCTTCAAATGTTACTTTATGTAATAACTTGAGCGGCTAGAAATCCAGCTCTGCACTCCATGCGAGCTCCAGTCAAAAAGCTGCTTCTGCCATGGCTGAGTATTTCACTCATCAGCCTACACTTCTTCCAAGATAAGTCCTTCCCAGGATGTCTCTCTGCAGCTGAGAGCAAGAATGATGCAAAGGTTATTCGACTTTCATTGTGTCTGACGTGACCTGACTGCAGCAGGCCGTTTACCGAAGTGGTACAGAAGGTCAAACGGTGATATCACTAACTGTCATAATCTGCAATCAGCTGTAATGTATTCTCTTCTGTCTCACACTACTTGCAAGGGATGAGAAGTTTTAAAAGCGACGGTTGTATTCTGAATCACTGCAGAGACGACGACCGCTGCTGAGAACAAGAAAGTCTCACTGATCACGCTCCCTCCTCCCTCATTTGTCATCCGGCCCTCTGCTTTGTTTAACGACACAAATCAGTGCGCATCATGCTGTTCAAGCTCCACTTGTGCACTGTTTAAAAAAGAAGCCATGCTTGAGGATACTTATGGAGTCACCGCTAGCTCGCACAAACCCGAGTGAAAGCTTTACATCACGGTGCGTGGTGTTTTGAGCTTGAGATTACTAGCTTGAGAATCTTTAAATTGTTGTGGAAGCTTAAGATTGCAAAAATAGCTTATGTGCAGTGCAGAAATATATTTCAGAAAACAAAATAGGTCATAATTTGCCATTCATCATATGCTGCCATGTGAGGCTCAAATCTCCTTAATGAGCAGAGTTTGCCAGTCATTGTGTCTGCCATCACTAAGTGAGGCTATTACAGCGTCTAATGAAGCTGATTCATTTTTACTGGACTTCCCATTATTTTATTCCAAGCTGTTATTCTTTCTATAGACAACTGAAAATGAGTTTCTTTGTACAGAATTACATGGAATAAAGCTTGTTATGCTGGATCTAGAGAGAGGCGGCATACTCCTCTGCGTGTGCGGAAGAAGTGTCTAAAAGCTATTCCACTGTTGACTATCCCCCTGTGTGAGCTAGCGACACTGAAATGCAGAGAATTTGCAATAGAATCCCATTAGATTGATGGTTCCTTCTTCTTGGTGCATGTTTCATTTCCCTGTTGTTTGCCACTTACAGCAAAGCTACACATCCCAGTGTATTTTCCCTGAGTATGGCTGAAGTTTTGCAAGTCTAATTTCTGCCCTTGAATTGAATTACTCCCCCCCCAAAAAAGGAAAAAAAAAAAAAAAAAAAGCAGTCACAGCCATACAGAGTATTTGCATTTGGATCATTTAATACTCCACCTTCAAGGATCATTAATCTTGTCTATGCTTCATATACAAACTGGGCATCAATAACATTGGTAAGGTAGGAGCGAGGAGGGTATAAATCACACGAGCAATATTTTCAGTTAATCAGGCATCCATTTTTTTAAATCAACAAAAGAGACATAAAAATTAACAACCTTGTTTCTGCTCATGCTCCCATTTAAAATAAACTGTGTAGTCAAGATCCTGTGGCACGTTGGTTTAAACAACAGACACAAACACTTTAATTTGTTACTCTCTGCTTCGGATAATCACACACTGTGCATAGATGACAGTAACATAACAGCAGCCTCACATTTAGAACCTGTAGCCAGCTCATTTAGCGCCACACAACACCCACAGCTTAATTAGCTCCGTTGGTATCATCTGCAATTCTGAATGCTTTCACAGCATCTTTTTGATGCTTGGCTGAAAGACACATTTTCTCTGTAATTTAGCTGGCTACTAATCTAATCATTACTATATCTTGGGAGTGTTTTCTCACTTTTGCGGGCAGTTAGCTGTGATCTGACGACCTACATTACAGTCTATGCTGTGACTGCACAACGCTAACTGTGACATGTTTGAGGCTCTAATTGTCGTGATGATTAATGAGAAAAGTCACAGGACTTATCCCACCTAGCTGTTGTGGAAACAGTTATTAGGTGGATTCCTTGAACGAGCTCTTTCTTGTTACGCTAACCAACATATTGGATCCGCTAACAATTAGCAGGCTAACTAAGTGTTATTGCCTGGATAACTGTTAGCAGTTATGTATTATTTTATTGCATATAGACATCCTTTTGATATCTAGAAGTCCAATGCTGATATTTGGAAAGGAAGTGTGCTACAGAAAGAGGAACACGAATGCTTGGATGAGGTCACATGTTTCAAAAACATTTTTGAAATATAAAGTCAATAAACGATCACCAACTTTGCCGTACACGCTTTGCTTCAGTTACCTGCAAAGCAAAAACTCTGTGCGCTACATTAGTTATAACTCAGGTGTTCCATTTTCTGTTTTTACCTTTAAATAAAATACTTTAAATCTTTTGGATTGATACAATTTTTTCCTATAAGCCAGGCATCACCTGTCAAACCCTTTGTTTCTATCCCCACCATCTCCTTGCCTCCTTTTCCCCTCTCTCTTTCTTATGTGTTTACTTCTGTGTGTGTCTGATTATAGGAGTGGGGACAGGTGTGCTGGAACCTAAGCTGAGCTTCACCAGCTGCAAACACTTCTCCTATCAAGTCTACTTTCAGTACCACCACTCTGCCAGAACGTAGTCTCTGCTTAAGCACTTCCATAAATGAGTCAGCCCCCTTTTCTTCCTGGTTCACTCTCTTTGTTGGCTCAGCCCGATTCTCAGCTAACTGGATCCTTCTCTGCCTGGCTCTCTTTTTGCCTTTCTCAGTCCAGCTTCCAACCGTGCCTCGGTCGCATCTGAGGTTCGCAGCTACTACTCACCCAAACCCAAATTTCAGTTTTCTTGCTGCCAATCAAGCTCCTACAACTTTTGCACTACTTTTTTGACTTGCTTTATTTCAGAAGTCTTTTAGTGTCGTCCTCTACGCTTGAGTACATCGGCCTTGACGTAACGGTACATTCTGGCCAAAAATGCGGACCCACCAGACGCTGGACTCCATTTGTAAAAACTTTAGTTGGTGACATACACAAACTAGTCTCGAGTTGCCTCCATGAACCTTAGCTCAGTTATTGCTCCCATCAGTCTTTAGCCAGCAGCCTGGTTGGTTAGGCTGGGCTCACAAGAATTAGTTCGACAGCCAGCTCACCACTCTGACCGCTAGCAGTCAGCCAGATGGTTTTTTGCCAGCCTGTCCCTGCCAGTTTTCAGACCAGCTGACTTAAACCCCTGGCATCCCGTTTCTGGTTGACCTGCCTCGCCTCAAAGGCCTCCACAAGAAGGATGTCTCAGCTACCCCTATGCCAAGTCAGTTCCAAGGCCTCTTCCATGGTTGGCCTACACAAGGTGTAGGTGTTTGTACCTGTTTCTTCTGCCTCTGATAGTTGACACGAAGACCGTCTCAGAACTGGCCTTCTCCTTACTTGAGTCATTTGACAAATCCTATGTTCAACTGGTCAACACAGAGTCAGCCAAAGCAATATCTTTCCCTGAGCTGGCCTTTAGCACTCATACCCAGAGGAGGCTGATGTATTAGTCAGCCCTGCCTGAGCCAGCCTATGTCTGTCCCTATCTTCTCCCCTAAGAGGATTCCAGTCTGTGGCCCTGGCTCAACCTGCTCCACTGCTGCTGGACTGTGCACTCAGAGCTACTGGTTCCCTGCTCGCCTTTTGCTTGGATCAGCTCCAACCTTGGGTTTCAGTCAACGAGCCTAGGTTTCCCAGGTTTCCAGCTACTTAAGCCATAGTTTCAGTTCTCTTGCTGCCAGCCCAGCACCTCTTCAGCCTTTTCCTCTAATCCTTTATTTACCTTGGATGAATCAACAGTCTGTTGACCTGTTCCTTTGCCTCTGTCTGCACTCAGGTTCAACAGCCTAGCTGTGATATCACAATCTACCGTAAACCCTGTTATGTTTACTTTCAACAGTAAGTTAATTCTACTGCTGATACTTCACCACTTCACGTGCTTCATGTGCATTACAAACAGCGGCACGTGTATGGCTGCATGCCTTTATCGTGGAAGAGAAAAATATAAAAAATGGGCTTTGCTGTTATCTTTTAATAAACACTTTGTTCCAACTAGGTTTTGGTAATGATTGATTTTAGACATTTTAGGATTTTTCTGTTGTCGGTATAACTAAAATAGTTTTAAAATCGTATTCAGTTTGACACAGGTTGAGACACACACACATTCACACACGAACAAAAACACAGAAGCACTGATGGGCCTGATAATGTCTCTAAAATGAAACAGGAGCTGACATTTAATTATGGTGGGGGGAAGTATGTTGCCTTCCATTTTTAGTTTTAATTTTTGCTTCATAAATGTTATCTCAATGCTTTCCATGTTAGAGCACTGAGAAGTGTGCAATTAACTTGGTGAAAACAATCACGGCATAACTGACAACATTTTGTGAAAGCTGACGAGGTAAACTTGAGGTAAAATAGAAGCGAGATAAAAGGAGATAAAACGGCCTCTGATTTCTCAGTTTGTGCGTCCTCTCCTCTCCTTGAATCTTAGTCCTTCCCAATAGAGATAAAAGCATAAACAGCATAAAAGAGCCACTGTGATGTCAGCCTCTGATTAGGCCTCAGCATTAGCATTTTGGCTGCTGCCATGCTGGCTTTGTGGAGCCAAAATTTACCATATATCGATGAAAGGATGGCGTGCTAATTTATCAGTTAATGTTAGTGAGCTTAGTTAGCAGATGCATTGATAATCTTTATGGGTGCAACACATTAATGCAAAGTATCAGACACACCAAAACCAAAGCACAAACATCTTGGATGGTCTGTAACATATAGCGAGGGACAATATTACTCATCTATTAACAGTGCTGAAAATAGTACCAACTCCTTTCACACACACACACACACACACACACACACACACACACACACACACACACACACACACACACACACACACACACACACACACACTAAAAGGTCTAGTTTAATGACTTGAAGTAGGAGACACTGATCACCTCCTGCAGCCTGGGGACACTTTTCAATCAACGTGGCCCATCCTTAACTCAATTATCCAGGTGGATGAGTTATAAAAGAACTCCCCTCCTACAGGTGGTATGAGGGTGGTATTATCCATAGAGGCCAAAACCATTTTTTTTGGTACCCGGTTGTAAATATGGTTTTTAATGCTGTAAAGTTGGAAGTCTATGTCGATTTTAGAGCCAGCTTCAAGTGGTAAGTAGAAGAAGCGGAGTTTCTGCCACTTATGCATTGCAAGTGATGGAGGCGAAGAAGAGATGGGGGAGAGTGGAGGCAACAGGCATTCAATAAAATGAGACATCCTTTCTCTGGAGCCTCATTTTAGAGCGATGACAATTAAAGATGACCTTTGACATGAGAACATCTTACTTTTAAAAAAAATACAGCTACTACTGTAGTTTCGGAGGATATTCAGGACTACTTTTGAGTAGTTCTGAAGGGCAGAAAGTCTAATCAACTTAACAAACTCAAATTAAATTAATACAGCTACAACCATTTATATATTACAGCTGTGCCACACATCTTTTAAGCACTTAATGTAAAAAAAAACTTCAACAAAAGATACACCTATGCATCTTCAATTTTAACACATCTGGTCATCGCTTCTCTGTCCTCCAGGTGCATTTTGGGAATTGAGACATCCTTTACCATGGTACACTGAGATTGATTTCCAGGTCACAGACACGAGGAAGAAGAAGGAAAAAGAAGCGCAAATTAGACAAATGTGAAAAGCCTTGAGACTTGATGAGGACTTGGAAGGGAAAAAAGGAAGCAAAGTAAGAAGGGACTAACAAAGAAAGTTATTAGCAAAAGAAGAATATGTTAATTTCTCTGAGACACGCATAGACAAAAGAGAGGGGGTCAAAGGCACAGAAAGACAAGAGAAAATGTAAAACACGAGAAGGAAAACGATTTAAAGAAAAATGAACCAAAACCCGACATCACTACAGAATGAATTGTGTCGGGATTTTTTCATTTAAATCACGGGTGACCGTGGGAAACGCTAGTGACCAAAGCAGCACCGTATACCTTTCAGCGAGCGACCACCAGCAACTTCCACCAACTCAGCAACAGGTCAGGGGACACACAATTTTCACTAGAGATCAGAGGTTGCCAGAGGTTTGCTGACCGGTCTCTGTGTCTCTGAGAGTGCTCGAAGGCATAGACTAAAGTGCTGTGTGAGTGGGTGTTTGTGAACTGGTCAAGGTTGCTTGTAGTAAAAAGTGCTTTAAGTGCTCAGAGTAGAAAAGTGTTAAGTACTAGTCCATTAACGAACTGAAAAACATTTCTCAGTGTAAATGTTGTTTTTCGTATATTTCTTATTTGGTTTTCACACATAATAACAAACAATGAAACACAGGTGCATTTATGGACTCCTCTACAATTTTTTCCAATTCTTCCACAGTTGACCTGTTCCTTTGTACCTGTGATTGTGTGTGTGTGTGTGTGGTGTTTTGCTGTTGTTGTTCTTTTAAAATATATGCTAATAGCGTATTGTATTTTTGCTCTGCATTTGATTATGCACACTGGAAACATTCCCAGCCTCATTAGCTAGTTGAGATAAATCTTCCCATCCATGCTTTGGCGTTAATGAGATTCTCAATTTCTTTATCTCACACCAAAGCTGAGGAATTGGCCTGATGATAAAAGGTTGCTCCGAAGAACATCTTTCGATTGACTTTTTAAAAGATAAGTGTCTCTCTGGAAAATTAAACATGATTATTAAACAATAATTAGTCTATTGTTCAAGCCAACAAAAGAGATTGGGTTAAGGTTTGGTGGTTTGTGTCCATGAACTAAATATGACAAATATCTGAATTCATTCAAAAGGCCTCCAATTCTCCAATTCTCATTAGTTAACTGAACTTCTGCAGTGGGTTGCAATGAATAACGAGGAAAGCTTACACAACTCGCTTGCACTTGACCCGTGAAAGGGTGAAGAGATGCTGGGCGGGAAAAAAAAGATTACAGCTTTTTATTGTTCTTTACGCAAACACAGATTTAAAGTCATTCAGCACACAAGCTAATGTTCCACAGCAGAAGAGACAATGTAGCCATCCTTTCCTATGCTCAGACTTCTTATCAGCAAATTTAGTACATATGAAAAAACATTTTTCAAAAACAAAGAAGCCTGATTTTACCTGTGGCGAGGCCGCTGTTGTATAATGATGTCAATCGCCGAGGAAACAGGATATATTAAACATCTAATCAGTTTACCGGACTGAAGCAAAACATAATTTTCAGATAAAATCATTACTGCACTCCTCTAGTGTTCTCTTTGTTGATATTCTTTCCCTAATTTGTGAACTTGCACCTTGCAAGAAAAAAAATACTTATGAAGACATGGCTGAGCTGACTGAAGGTTTTATAATCTGATAGCTGATTCCTGCATACTTCAATTTATTTCTGTCTGGACTATATGGTAATTTGTCCAGCCCTTAATCAGCTTGCATGTCACTGTTGTTTACACAACAGTTTGCCTACTTTCTGTGTTATGTGGGAGACGGGGACCAAGTTTCTGCTGGTTTCACACAAGAAAGCGGGCACGCATCTTCGCATAAAATAATTAATTTTTTCGTGTATCGCCTCTGACATCATTATCGTGCAATAATCCGAATAAATGTGCATCATGTCTAAGGTTTAAAGGCTGCAAAAAAAGTCAAAAATCATCTTAAACATAACACAAGTTGCAGCAACGCCTTAATTGGTCAACTTAGTTCTTTTTAATGTTCATATTTTCTATGACAAAAGATGTGTTGCTTTTATCTTTGGTGTAACAGTTTTCATGTGGCGAATCAAAAAACCGTATTTGTCCTCTTGCTTTACTTAAAGCTATCTTTTGACTGAAGATGAAATCTTTTAAGCTGCACTGATCATCATCATTTCTGTGCCCGGTTTCAAAAAACCGACACAAACACGGTTTGTTCCTCTGTGCTTCAGCTAATCACATACTATAGTGTATTAGGGACAACTGTAATGTAATAGCAGCTTTATATTTAGACCTTTAGCCAGCTCATTTAGCACCACACAACGCCCACAGCTGAATTAGCTCTTTGAGCATCATCTCTTTTTCTGAATGTTTTCATATGAAAAAGTCCTTTTACTTTGTAACTTTTTCTCCAGTATTGAAACATTGCAGCAGGTTTTGCTTCTTTGTTGTTACACTGTCTAGCACAGACTGCCTTTCCCATCTACAGGTGTTAAATCCACTCTACTGAAATGAAGAGTGAACCATATACCTACTTGCCACTTTATTAGGTACCATTGCTAGACCCCCCTTTTCCTTCAGAACTGCTATAATTCTTTGTGGCACAGATTCGACAAGGTGTTGAAAACATTCCTCAGACATTTTGGTCCATTTTGACATGACAGTATCACACATTTACCGCAGATTTTTTGGCTGCACATCCATGATGAGGTTCAATCACTTCCCAAAGGTGCTCTGTTGGATTGTGATCTGGTGACTATGGGGGCCATTTGAGTGCAGTGAGTTCACTGGGATGTTCAACCACTTTGAGCTGATGTGATTTTTGTGATATGATGTGTTGCCCTGCTGAAGGAAGCCACCAGTAGATGGTTATAAATGGATCAGCAACAACACAGGGGTACGTTGTGGTGTTTTGACTATGCTCAGTTGGTATTAAGGGGGAAATAATACACTAGCCTTAACTGTTGATATAAAGCGGGGCAGATCTGCGGTTTCATGTTGTTTGTGCCAAATTCTCACCTTACTGTCTGAATGCAGTAGCAGAAGTTAAAACTTATCAGACCAGGTGACATTATTGCCTCCATTTCCTGCTAGTTGACACCAGTGGCATCAGGTGTGGTCTTCTGCTGCTGTACGCCCATCTGCTTCAAACTGTCAATGTGTTGTGTGTTGAAAGGTGCTCCTCTGCATATCTTGGTTGTAACAAATAGTTATTTGAGTTCATGCTGCCTTCCTATCCGCTCAAAGCAGCCTGGTCATTCTCCTCTGACCTATGGTATCAACAAACCCGCTACTGGATATTTTATCTTTTTCAGACGATTCTCTGTAAACTCTAGAGATGTTTGTGCAAAATCCCAATAGAGCATCAGTTTCTGAAATGCTCAGAGGAGCCCGTCAGGCACCAACAACCATGACACACTCAGAATCACTTAAATCCCTTTTCTTCCCTATTCTGATGCTCAGTTTGAACACAGTTTGAGGTCACATTGACCATTTCTACATGACTGAACATACTGACATGTGATTGGTTGATTGTATATTTGTGTTAGTGAGCAGTTCAATACGTAACAATGTGGACTGTGGATTTTGAAAAAAGTGTACTCTAATGGTAGCTAAGCTTAAAAGATTCAGGTAAGGAAATGTATTCAGAAAGCAGAACTTGCTAGTGAATTTCAAGAGTGACCGTTCCAAAAGAAAAAACAAGTGAAGGTTGTCAGGCAAGTACGGCAGTCAAATTCAAAATATGAAGAAGACGATCATGCTCCAAGGTTTGCCATCAGCGTAGGAGGAGAGTCTTGTTTTTGTAAAAACTCAGTTTGGGCTTTAAGTTTAAATTGCTTTTTGTTTGTGCAACTTAAAATGAATAACAGCATGTAGAGTTCCACCCGATTCCTTTTGTTTGTAGTTTTTACTGTTATTTTTATGGTCGGATAATTAAAATACTATCAATTCACTGTATAATTTGTTTTCCAAAACAGAGCATAAAAGAAGAAAACCTTGGGAGCCACTGCCACAGCGAAACAGTGAATCATTTATATAGATAGTTGTGTTTTGCTCGGAGCACGCAGAGCTGACAGATGAACAGCTGGGGTAGATTCAGTCCTGATGAACAGTTTGGTACCAACACTTAAAACCTTTGGTCTGTTGACATCAGAACAGTGTGAATTCAAGCTGGATCAGTGAGCAAACTGCCTAAACCTACGTGTGTCACTGATATTAGTTCATATTTTTATTTACCCATCGCATTAAGATGGGTTCCTGATCCAAATTGGGCGCTCAAATAAAGATCGCATCAATAAGTTTAAAATAGGGTCTTGAAAAACACCTATTTTTTCTACACATTCACCTAACAAGGGAACAATCTGCCAAATCAAACATGCGGAGCTACCCGCTGTGGCAACCCCTCGCAAATATGGGAGCAGCCCAAAGTAGCTTCTTTACATCCTGTAAAGAAGAACAAACACATTCTGTACATGTGCCTTACATTGGAGAGAGTACAGGCGAGCCAACAAAGGCACAAAACCTTCACATGTAGATTATTTTGAAACTAAATAACAATATCTCACGTTTTGAACTTGTTGAGCTCTAGAGTTACTTTTGAAGTTTCCACACATTTACACCTCGTCTTAGTGCTTACTAAACCAGGAGTTCATTTTAAGAAATGGTATTATTAATGACTTTTCTACATTTTTAAGACAATGCATTTTTCACACTTTGCAAAGCCATCCATTGTGCTGAATTAGACCCTTTTTTGGTGCCAGCTCAGATCCGTGGGCTGTGAGTTTGACACCCCAGTTTAGAGTTTATTAGTATCCTACAGAATCTAGTGGAAAACCAGTGTCACTTTGAAGATTCAATCCAAGATACAATTTTAATGAAGATTGCTCGCTAAGCCATGAAAGTTTATGAAAGTTTCTAGCTTCTGAGTTTGCTTCTGCATTGATGTTACGGCACTGCAGGTGGTCACTGGGAAACTTGTAGCAACACCGCTTCTTGCTCTGTAATGCATCAGTGGGCAGAGCCTACAAAGGAAATTGTGTTTATCAAACGTTTATGAAAAACTTCACTGAATCCATTCATCAGCATCTGACTGACTAACACAACTCTAGTTATGCGCTTTTTGGATGAGTAATTTGAATAAATTCGGTTTTTGATGCCAGATGGCGTTCTTTTTAAAATCTTCTTTAAGCCTCAGAGAGGTTCGACAAATTAAATGCTGACATCACTTGGTTTATTAGAAAAGATTGCAGGCAATGATGTGAAACAGTCGGCGGAAGAAAAAAAAAAAAACCTTTAGGGACGTTTCCACAGTTCCTATCAGCTGAAAAGGTAAAGCTGATAGATAGCATAGATGGAACATTTTTAATGAGGTAATATTCCCAGCTTCATCTGGTGTAGAAATGATTTGTGGACGTAAACGGCTTTCGTACAAAGCTCTCACCGGCTTGCTTTCCAGGTGCTAATAATAAATATAACCCTCCCCTTTTTAAATGAATGCATTTATTTATTTATTTTGTGTCCACGTGAACACAGCGGGAGGAAATTGGAGAAAGTTTGTTGCTAAGAAAATCTAAATGACAAGTTATTCTCTGTAAAGGTCACAATTACTTAGAATCACAGCATCATGAAGGAGTAGAACAATTTTCCTTGGTAAACATGATATAGCCCATTACATTTAGTGGAGGCAGCAGGCAGCAATTTATAATATTGTGTGAGCTGCCAAGTGCAACCTAAGTCTGTCTAACAGTAGCAGGTGTGTGAGTTAGATGTGTTAAGCTGAAAACAGCTTGTCTTCGTTTCTTACCGCAGCAGATGGAGAGTGGCTTTCAGCAGCTAAGCGGGGTCATATGCAAGTATGATTATACAGATGACAGTGAGGAAGTGGAGAATTGGAGGAACCCGTTTTAAGCCCATTTTATGTAAAAGTCTGTATTTATTGGCTAGTCGTAGCATTAAAATCTGGTCACGAATACAATGAGTCATCGCTGAGAAGCTGTAAGTGCAGCTGGCCAGATTTAGATCATGACTTTAAGTTATGGCATGATGCTGTAGTGGTAATTGCAGTATAATGGGCCATCAATGTAAATGCGGATGCTGGTAATTGTAGCTGTCTGGCAGAGAATACACAACACGAGTGCAAGTTTATTTGGAATTATTGGTAATAAAAAAATGTGTTTTCTTTTGTCACCCGTTGACATGGTTCAACTTTACCGTTTCATTGTAATTAATTGTTTTGATTTCCTCTTTATTGTGCCAACAAGATGAGAAGTTAAAATCTGACAAATTTAATAGGCTAAAAACATAATAATAATAATCACAATAAAAGGGGGTGGTGATGAGTTGCATGCAGACGCTGGGTTTGATGATGTGTTTGGGGTTCATTAGCACTGGTCACTCTTTTTAGCTCAGTCTAATAAGCAGAAAACTGGCAGGCAGTGTGTGTGTCTCAATTAAAGAGCAAAACACTCACATTTATATGAGAATCAACACCACCACTATGAGAAATAATTTAACACTGCGAGTAATGTTCTGCTTGAGTGAAAGGGTAGCACAGGCCCTGCATCACAATCTCATTGGTATGCATAAAATAAGATATGGGCCTGCCAGTATCCTCTTCTTCACCTCAGCATTAATTGTTAGCAGCAGTAATGACTTTGACCTTCACCAGTGAGTTAAGTATATTGTGTGTACTTCTTCTACACCTGTCCCACAGCAGGCACTAGCTGTTATTTACACACTGACAAATATGTAAACATTTTTATGGGTTACTTTACATGAACTTGCATTTTTTTTCTTTTCTGCAGTGGTACGGGAAACTACTCAACATTGGTGCTCTTTTTTTGTTTTTTGAACAAGTCATTGAACAGAATTGGTGTTTGATTTTATAAGATGTAATTGACCAATTTTCAGCTATAACAAGGGTGCTTCTATGAATTTTTATGGCAACCAGGAATCGGTTGGAAAAATTCAATGACTTGTAACGACAGTTGTGGACAGACCTCCTTCCCACCACGATAATAATTAACGGCGAGGTAATGGAGCTTACAAAATGGAGTCTGATTGCAAATGTAAATATGCTTACTTCTAGTGAGTGGCACTGTCTCATGCTTCCTTTGTTTAAAGTTTGCCTTTGAGAGAGAGCCACTGTGAGGCATATGAGGGGGAGTCAATTTTTCAAAACTAAAAAAAAAAGGTTTTGTTTTGCATCTTTAATTAACACAAGAGGGCATATTATGACATTATTTACATTAATTATATTTACAATGATGCACTGGGCAAGAGAACACTGTTTTTCACAGAAAATGGAAATCCAGACTCCCTTGTGCCCATGCAGCCTGGGCTACAACCCACTTGTTGGCTGGTGTGCACGAGTGGAAAGTCACCAAGTTTAGTTCATCACACAGGCTGCTGTAAAATCTGATTCGGTCAATAACCACAGCAGAGTTGCAGCCTAATTCTGTCATAACTGGTTATAAGAAATAATTGTAAAGGACACTAAAGGAAGACCCTAGCCCGTACAGTGATTTATTGATAGGAGTTTGAAATTCACAAATGAGACTTGCAAGCAGAGGTCAATGGGAATTTAGGTCAACAGCTCAGGAGTTCACTTCTGCCAGAAAAAAATGTGATAGATTCAAGTCGCTTGGAGCACTGAAGCCCTAATATTTAAACTGAATTCTTATTTGGGTTTTCTAGAGAAGAAGAGAGAGAAGGTGGTGGAAGGAGCCAGGGTTCCTCAGTATCTGTGAAGGACGGACAGGTATTCAATTCAACTCGGTGCTATAACAACAGTCACCTTGTACTGTCAGTAAGAACCTGATAATAATAGAGAGAAAACCCCAACAATCATATGACCCCCTATGAGCAAGCACTTGGGTACAGTGGGAAGGAAAAACTCCCTTTTAACAGGAAGAAACCTCCAGTAGGCCCAGGCTCAGGGATCTGCTGTGATTAAACTGATCTTTTAATGTCTTGATGACAAACAGGTTTGTAAGCTGAAACTAGGAGACACCACCAGCAGGTGCAGCCCAGGGCAGGCCTTGCCCACCTCCACCTAAGTCTTAGATTAATTCAATTTTATTTATATAGTGCCAAATCACAACAACCTTCTATTGCAAGGTAGATCCTACAATAATAATGATGGATTGGATTTATATAGCGCTTTTCAAGGCACCCAAAGCGCTTTACAATACCACTATTCATTCACTCTCACATTCATACACTGGTGGAGGCAAGCTACAGTTGTAGCCACAGCTGCCCTGGGGCAGACTGACAGAAGCGAGGCTGCCATATCGCGCCATCGGCCCCTCTGGCCAACACCAGGGTTGGCCAGAGGGGGAGTGGGGGGATAAAAAACAACCCTAACCAGTCCACGACCATGACAAAGTCCTCCTATCAAACATGTACTTTAAATTCATGTAAAAGAAAAGGGAAAACAACAACAAAAATTGATGCTTCCTCCTCACTCCCAAATGGATGGCTGCCCCTGCCAGACCCTTGTTTCTTCCTGTTAAAGGGCGTTTTTCTTTCCCCCAGCCGCCAGGTTCTTGCTCATAAGGGGTTGTCGGATTGTTTGGGTTTCTTTCTAATATTGTAGGGTCTTTACGTGACAGTAAAAAATGCCTTGACACGACTGTTGTACTGAAATGGCGCTCTACGAACGCATTGAAGTTTCGGCTAGCATACGCAGCGGTGACTGCAAACTCAAGAACTTTGCTTTTGAAAAAAGTGCAGAGCTATACTAGTTGGTGACCTGGAGGATGTTTTTAAAAGCAAGGAAATGAGTTCCTGCCATGCCGATTAGATGTTAATTGACTTCCGCTCGCTTTACATTGAGATGGAAACATTTTACCTTTGTGTCCTTGTGCACGTCTCTTAATCCGAAGACTGTACACTGTGATGAAATTAAACAGTTCCGCACCGGTGTGTATGCGGCGTGTTTGTCAGGTAATGTAAGCCAAACGGCAATCCATTATGAAAACACACAAGATAAGCATCTATTATTTTGTGTTTTGTTTTGAAATGCTAATTGGTAAACATTTACTCAATATGCATGTGTATGTCTGTGTGAAAGAGAAACGGAGAGAGTATGCATGGCATCAGGAAGTTATTTGGTTTGTCGAACAGGTGTCTGGTCTGAATAAAAATGTTATGCTCATTTGCAAGCATAATTCAATATGAGATGCAGGAAGGGTTTTTATAGAAGTTATATAACTCTGGTGAATAAGCCAACCTGGATCAGCTGGATTTTCTATGACAAATCGCTTATTCGCCAAATCATCACATAAACAGCTTTTCCTGATACTCTGTATGACCATTCACTGAGAAAATACCAACTTTTTCTTTTTTCTTTTTTTACCCTGGGCTTCATTATCAATCCTCTTAGCATAATGTGAGATTGAGCTTTGTGTCGCAGCGTATTCAGAAAGGTGCAGCAGCATAGTGACAGGCACAGTGCGCCTCCGCTGTGAGCAGATAACAATCATCAGCTATCACAGCTCATTCAGAGCCCGCACCAATGTCAGAAGCAACCTTTTCAAGATGTTAGCGATTAGCATGGGTTGGCCTCATCGCTAATGACATTTCAGAGCATAGCCCGGCGACAATACTCAATACCCTGCGCATTAGAATTCAAGTCACACTAGGCTGGGTCAGAGGTGGCAGGGAGAGAGGCAAGCAGCCTGGACAACATGCCAAAAGCAGTACAGCTGTCCACTTTTCTGAAGACCACAAATGACCTCTCAGTCATCCTCGGAGTTGTGATGCAGCCTCACCCTCTGATGTGCAGGTTGCTGCTGAGTCACCCGCTGCATACAGTTGCCACAAACAGACTGTGATGAATGGGCAAGTATGCTGGCAGGTCCCTTCTTCCACCTGAGTTATTTCCTCTGCAGATATACTGAATGAGTGGGGAGTACAAGACATCAGTGGAAAGTATGGTAGAGAAGGTAGTTAGCAAGAGAAAAGCAGCATTATGTAGCTCTTAAAAGTAGTTTTTCTTTTCTCGCTGCAACTGCTCTCCGAGACACAAAAATCCTTTGATGTAAGAATACAATGGGGGTAAAGACAGAAA
This sequence comes from Rhamphochromis sp. 'chilingali', assembly GCF_963969265.1. Classification (NCBI taxonomy): domain Eukaryota; kingdom Metazoa; phylum Chordata; class Actinopteri; order Cichliformes; family Cichlidae; genus Rhamphochromis; species Rhamphochromis sp. 'chilingali'. Next base: position 24,874,234 of record NC_137936.1, on the reverse strand, counting down.
AAATACTCAAGAAATGACACATTTAGAAGAATGCAATCCAGTCTGTTTCTTTTAATCTTTCTGTCAAATCATTGCGAGAAGTCTTCTTTAAAATCTCTCGTTCTCGTTAGTTTTCTGGACATAATGCCATGAAAATAAAGGCTGAACAGTCAAAGTAACAGATGCTGACAGGTAAGTTGACAGATGGTTTTTGGAGTCCACTGAGCTCAGTGAAATAAATAAATAAAGAACACTCCATCATGTCAGGGATTAGGTGCTACTGTTTTCAGCTCCACCGCAATAAGCAGAACCATTAGCATTCATTTTCAGTACTAAGATGGAAATCCATGCTGTCTTTCTGCCCATTAGAGTGGCATTTAACCCCATACAGGTGCTGCTTCTCATGCTGAGTCAGAGATAATCTTGTGGTTAAACACAGATACTGTAGGATTTTTATGCTCTTAAAAATGAAAACGGCAAACCTGTCTTTTAAAACCGACCTTCACCGTCAGTGTGTCTGCGTGCGTGCACGTGTGCGTATTGGGTTGTGGGTGGATGGTTAAAGGGGGTTTGGGTGGGTGGGGGGAGTGCTGATATTCAAAATGGTAATCACATATCTTATTGCATGTATAATGAATGCACGGACAGTGAAATGGGCGATCTAAACCGCAAGCAAAATATTGTGCAGCTTATGTGCCATATGAAACTGGATTATCTGTTTACATGTGTGCATTTCAGGATTAAGGTTTGACTTTTCATTTGACTGACTGAGGCAGGAATTATTTATTAACTTATTTCCATTTTTTTAAAGACAGAAAATCTTAGAAAAAACTGCACACCTTCTGTTGTTTTGTCTCTAGATGACAGCTCACCTAAATCAATGCAGAAAAAAAAAAGAATGGACATACATTTATTTTTTTTCAGTATGAGTCAGTTGTAACATATTCAGTTTTTTGGTTCTTATCAGACAAATACTGCAAAGAAAAGAAAAAAGAAAGCTCAAGGTATTTGACTTAATATGACAAAGAAAAACCCTCCTAAACCTCACCTCACATTCAAGAGAAACAGCAATCAAATGGGTCTGTTTGCCTAAAAATAAAACCCACAACTGATTCATGAAATATATACCATATAAAAATATATTACCAAGAACATAAAATAAATGTAAAATATATGGGATATTGTATGACTGATATAAAAAAAAAACGTTAGCATTATCCGAATCTGAATATTTCATTAATCCCAAGAAGAAATATTCCAAAGTTAAATAATACATACAAGATGACATATATATTATGCTATATATTATGAAGCGAGACTAATGAATTATTAAGATTTGTTGATCTTAAAATCCGAATTTTCGGTGTCACAAGACAGCACTCTTTTTTTACCTGGCTCTGTTATGCTGGTAACTTATGCTAACCACATAACCTGGACAGGAGCAGGCTCAACGTTTCAGTATAAAATCGACTGGAAACGCCATCTTTTCACTAATTTAGGTTCAGGTTCAGGCCCAGGTTCCTTTACTTGAATAATACAGCTTTTATTTGAACCCGTAGATAGATTTGAGCTGCACTGGTGAGTCATCCATCCTCACTTGTACACTTTTTAATACAAACACAGACAACAGATGAGCATAACACAAAATACTGAATAAATAAATAAATAATAATAATAGAGAATTTACCCAGCCTCATGCAGGATCGCAGAGCTATGATTTGTTCATCTGAATGATGGTTGCTGGAAAAAGGCTGTTTTTAAACACACTATTCTGCGCTTCCATCATCCAGGAAGAAACCGAAACTCACAGCATCTTTTAAGTGCATTATGAATCACGTGCTGTAAGAATATGTTTTATACGTGTAACTTGTTAAGGTGTAAAAATTACAGACCGAAGCCCAGCTGTAAAAAATGCACAAAGCTGTGGTTTGTATTGCTGCTGAAATTTGCATGTATTCAACAGCTAAAGCAGATAAAATATAAATGTTCTTATAGTTTTAATCTGTTCTACTTTTGTTTCACACTGCTGGAACTGCAGCTGCTAGAGCATAAATTAGAAAATTGATCAGGCTATTTATCACCAACAATACCTATTCAATCAAAAAAATTAATCTTACTTTGATCTGGTGACAAATTAAAGTGAATTCCATGTTTCCTTTATTAGGCCACGGGACAGTAAACTTTAAAGTTTCAGAGCTTTAACGTGCAGTTTGATATAAACAGCAGCGTTAAAATAATCAACTTGAATTAAAAACCTTTATTTACCGGTCTGTGCACTAAATCCCAATATTAATGATTTTCTGCTGCATTAATCTCTCGTCTTATTTTCACCATGATGCATTTTACTGTCATGTTTTTATGTCCTTTATAAATTTTTAATTGCCATTTTATCATCATCATCATCTGATAACGTCTCTGACTGGAGTAGGCAGCATTCGCAGGGGTCACTTTGTGTGGAAGAAGAGTCATATGACGCATGAAACGCCCTTTTTTGTGTGAGTGCACACAGAGCCTGAAGCACTTTTGTCAAGGCAGCTAAGACAAAGAAATCCTGGCTATGTTGAAATTCCTTCACAGTCTACCCCTCAGGGGTCATAGGGAGGAGTTGTAAAGTGTGATGGCTTTGGTCTTTTACTGAGCTTGCTCCTGTGACTGTCCAGCACATCACGGAGAGATGGTGAAGGATTGATACTTTATACTTGCCAAAAGAACTCAAACTCAGGAACACGGGGGAAACGTAAGCCTGTCATGACCACTGGGTCTGAGGATCAGTGTTTTAGAATTTTACTCTATAGATTATCTTTTGCATTCATTTTTTATGTCTATATTCTTAGTTAGGTCCTGGTTATGAAGAGTTTTTTCAAATGACTAGTTACTTTCATACTTGTGTTTTAGTTATGATGCTTTTCATTTCCTGTTTTACTTTGACAGTCATTTGTGACTATTTTCTTGACTGTCAAAATGATGTCCCCTTCCCATGTTAGTCATCTATATACGTACACTTCACAATAAGACAGAGTCCAGCTCTGTCCACGTTTTAACAATCTGCTGTCCAGCCAAACACTGATTTAGGTTTGTGTTAATAAATCAAACAACTTATATATAGGAGTTAACATATTAAATTCTGAGCTGGAGTTTGTTAGAAGCTTCCCTCTGCTTTCCAATCAAAGAAGCTAAGCTAGTCTGACAGTATTGGGGCAATCGTGGCTCAAGAGTTGGCAGTTCATCTTGTAATCGGAAGGTTGCCGGTTCGAGCCCTGGCTTGGACAGTCTCGGTCGTTGTCTCGGACGCTTCACCCGTTGCCTACTGGTGGTGGTCAGAGGGCCCGGTGGCGCCAGTGTCCAGCAGCCTCGCCTCTGTCAGTGCGCCCCAGGGCAGCTGTGGCTACATTGTAGCTTGCCATCACCAGTGTGTGAATGTGTGTGTGAATGGGTGGATGACTGAATGTGTAAAGCGCTTTGGGGTCCTTAGGGACTAGTAAAGCACTATACAAATACAGGCCATTTACCATATATTGCTATACAAAAGCCAGTCCATGTGAATTTCATTTAGATGATATTATGAAATATATCAATTTAGTATGTTGCTTTGTGAATGAGTCATATATAAACAAGTTTCTCTCTGAGAGAGCTGAGAAGACAGTTTAGATTAGCACAAAGACTAGAGAAATGGGGGAAAGCTCTTTGTATGAGGATCCCTGTATAATGATCTGTATAATTAAAAGCCACTAAGGTATTTGATGGGCGGGGTTGACGCAGTGATGCCACAGTTATGAATGAAAGCTTTTGGTATTGAGAAAGTCCAATAACTGCAGCATTCCTTATCTTGTCACTTTAAACATTTATTGCTCACCACTGATTGCATTTGCTGTTTCATAGTTCATCTTAATATCCAACATCATCCAACATAAATCACAACAGCACAACAGTCACAAACTGTTTGGTCCTTCCGCCCAACAACACCTGACCCTAATTAAATGTTCCGACCTTAAATGCAATCATTCACGTAAAAAAGTGACATCTGGCGGCTCACATAAGGTAATAAACAAAAAACCTACATATGTCATTACTACAAGTCTGAACACCAAACCCTACTGCTGTGTAAGTGCTACTGCCAGACAAACCTACTGGTATAATAACTCAAAAAATGCAGCATGGCTTTGGTTTGGGAATCAACAGGCTGACCCACTGATCCACTGGCACAACAACTTAAACAAGCTACAGCATAAACAATTCCCACAGAAGGCATTTTTAATCACATCTGCTGAGGCTGGAATTGCACCGCCTTACAAAACAGCGCTGACAGTGGGCCTCATAATTGGACCTGTTGGCCTATCAGTGCCTTGCTCCACAACAAATGAAGCCCCCTGACACCCAAAGAAAAGAATCTTACTTCATAATTAAAAACAAAGCAAAAAACAAACAAACAACCAAAGACATGAACAAACAAACAAACTAAAAACTACGAAATGTATCGTATTTGCCCCCCAAGAAAAAAAATCATCACAGCTGCTAAATGCATTCAGAAACAGCAGCATACACAATGTGAGCTACACAAGTTTACAAGACTGAATCTTTAAATTTATTTTACCCTTAGTTGTAATAAAGCACTTGGTCAGATTTTTTGTGATAATAGCCTAATTGTACTTTTCAGGTGGAAAATTACGCTAAATAAGCCGTCATTGTAAAAAAAATTCATTTGGGGAGATTTTGACACCTCAGTAACAGGTGCCACTGCTTTTCCTCACATTGATTTGTGTGTGCTCTCAAAGTGTTTGGAGGGTTTTAAGCAATTAAAGCAAAAGCTTGTGTACTGTAGAGCCAGACTTTTTTTTTAAGTGGTCTTGAACAAGAGTTCTTTCAGCCGAGTTCTTTCACCCGGCCATGCTCAGATTAATTGTTTTTTTTAAATCTGTTTGGCAATTTAACATTGACCTATGATTAAAAAAAAAGGGGGGGGGGGGGGGGGGCTAAAAGTCATTCAAGGGATGAGGCAGTGTTGAATCGACATGTAACAGACAACTTGGCAGAGAAACAATTTTAAATTGTGTCTTTAGGCACTTTGTTACTAATAGCCTGTCACAGAAACACATAATTTATTCCCATTTCTTTAGTTGAATTTATGAATAATGCCAAAGATAACACAGTTTGACAGGCATAACTTGTATTTTTGCACTGACAAGATGATTCCCAAAGAACTATTAGCAGAAAACATGGTGTGCGGTGTGTCCAGTTCTCTCAAAATCTTAAGTAATTTGAGAGAACTGGACTAAAGGAGGGCAAGTGTCAGGCCTCAAAAGCGATCTACAGATGACCAGTATCTGAAAGTCCTTAACAGGGAAAAAAAACCCTGAAATACAACCTGAAAGATGAATCTACTGTTGAATCCATCTACTGTTCACTGAACCCTCATCAGAAATGGTTTCAGTGGAAGGGTGGATGTCAAGAAGCCATTCTTAAGAAAATGAAACCGTGAGAAAAGATGTGGCAAATTACACGAAAACTGCACTGAAAATCAAATGCAACAAATCTTATGGAAGGATGATTCCAAATTTGAAATCCTTGGTTCAAGTTGTCATCAATATGTACGAAGGAGGTCAGCAGAGAGGTGCAACAGTGAGTGTCTGCAGTCATCTGTAAAACATGGTGGCAGCTCTGTCAAGGTTCAGGGCTGCATATCAGCCCATCTTTGGAGAAAAATGATGGAATTATGAATGCAGAAAAGTACAGTCATTATTGAAGCAGTGTGGGATCATCTATTCAGAGAATGGAACAAAAAGCAGCCGACAGCGAAAGAGCTTTGAATGTCCTTCAAGAAGCCAGGACAACTATTTCTGAAGACTTCTTAAAGAATGCTCATAAAGAAAGCTTTTCTAACAAAGTTCAGGCTGTATCGAAGAATAAAGGTGGTCATACCAAATATGGACTTTCAAGGTAGAGACCATAGCTTGCCGTTTACGGTATTTGCTTTTGTGTTTGTATGTTTCAATAAATTGCTGCATCTGTTTGCAATTTTCATGGCAGTATATAAAGAATTGAAGAATGGCTTAACACTTTTGCACAATGCTGTATTTCAGTGTTTCTTTCTTTCTTTTTCTTGGTTTAGAAAGATGTCCTATCATAGGAAAAAAGCCCCATGGCCACAGGATTTCTACATGCAGTAAAATGCCTATGGTTAATTTTTTTTACCCTGAATACTGATTATTGTATAATTACAATTTGAGTAATTTTTACTTACTGCCGATTTTTTTTTATCTTTCATTGTCAAATACTTTTTAAATTAATTCATTTCTGTAGGTACATTATCAACCCATTTGATATGCAATGTTTTCTTTGTTTTGTAAATGCTCATTAAAACTGCGCCTCCGGTTATATACACAGGTACATGGTCTACAGATGTGGCTCATCACATGCTGTGTGCATCAAGACACTTTGCACCTCGGAACAGAGTCTCTGCATGACAAAAAATCAGAAACGTTCCCAAAGCAATGTCTTTGATGCAAAAAAATCTACATCTCGGATAATATCTAGGGGATAATAATAGGCTACGCACCAAGTGAGGTCCAGAAAATGCATAAACAAAAACATTAAATGTAAGAAAAAAGATGGCGATGATGATTTGCAGTTACATAAAACCCTTCAGTTTCTTCTTTGTTCGGGGTATTTCTTTGCAAGTCTTTATTTTTTGCATGGAAACAAAAAACACAATCATACTTGGAGTTCAATCTCAGCTCTGAGGAGGAGGTATGCTTGCATATGATTTAGAATAAGTGGTGCTTCATAGAAATAATTTCTAAGTGACTAAATTGCCTCACCATTCACAGCACGAGTCAATGGAGATGCCAAAGAAATCAAATTACATTGAAAATTTCAATTATATCTCCTTTTTTCATCTGGACACAGTTTAGCTGAGTGCTTTGGGAGATGTCAGTCTTTTGTGCAAATCCTTTTTTTAATCATTTTTTATGCATGTAGATGGAAAGCATTCTGTGAACAATCACACCAGGGTCACGAACACACCAGTTTTAATGAGGTATCCTTAAATATTCTACAGGGGGTTCACGAGTGACTTTGTGTGACTGCAAATAAATGAAAGCGTCGTAGGAATATTTATTTGAGGAATCTCACTTTTTTTAAACAAGCGATCTAAAAAATGATTTGTGAACTTACTCAGAAACAGTCTCTATATTAGACATTAGCGGGTAATTGTGCTTCAGGATTCGAAGCATAACCCAGACCTAGGACAGCGACAGTCATAACCACTTATTAAATTCCACATTTCGGCAACCACGTCTCCTACAGATTGCATTTATATACTGCTAAATTGTTTTTTAAATTACATTTAAGTGCAGCATTATCTCTGGTTGGATTATGCTCAGAGCAGCCTGATGCCATGAAATGGTATAAGAATAACACCATGATTTCACATGTTATTAAAGTGCGTTTTCTTTTAATGCCTTTTTCATTTAATTTCACACTGACTTCATTCACTAATCAGAGCCGAAGGACAGCCTAACCCTGACCTGAAAATGCTTCCTATCATTATCATCAGGTAACTGTTTCCCTTAAAGGTTTTGGAGGATTACCTGTGTAGTTATTTTAAAAGCTATAAATGACACGCAGAAAGGTCGAAATGTGCAGAAATGACAATGTGGTGAAGCGGGGTGCTATTTATACCCATTGCATGATATCATCATGTTCAGAGACAAAGCTCCACGTTTATGAACTCCTTTCAAGACGGAGCGGTGGTGATTGGAATGAATGGTGTTTGCACCAAGCATCCAAATCTCACACCAGAGACCGGAGTCTGCATTCAAACTCCCGTCTGTGATTAGCCTTCATTAAGGTAATAAAAGCACTTTGGTTAAGGTTAATAAACGAAGCATTTTGATTAAAGGCAAATAAACAATTCATCTCCTAAGTCACGGTAATATCAAAGCAGATTACAATCTTTTCCTGTGCTTTACAAAGTGCCATCAGTTCCGGAAAAGGATGAATAATGTTGTGCTAACTATAGGCGCATCATATTATATTTGCATATTAGAGCCATGGTTTTATGTTGAGTTTGGGTGGATGTTCATGTCGAATGTTGAATTTTCTTGGAATTTGGTTTGGTGGGGTTGATTGTGATTTAATGGCAGCTTTGAGCTTTTAAGTGTCACTCCAGCAGCTGGTAAATGGAGAGCAAGTTACCCTATTACAGCCAAGCAACGGGTAAGTATCACAATTTAATTCTCGCTACAATCTTTTGTTATGGTAAAATTACACATCGAGAGTTCACTATATTAGAGCTAGGCTAATGTGCAGCTAAATATAGGTTTTTTTTCTACTTCACCATTATCTATCTATTGTCTCTATGTTTATCATAGATCAGAATATCAGCAGGGTGCAAACTGCAGGGAAGCCAGGGGGCGCCTGACTGTGCCTAATGAGCTGCCCTGAAAACATGATTTGTAAAATTTTGGAGGGTCTCTAAAATGTGTGGGGGGTTTTTTTTCTCCCATTGCATTTCTATTTTTTTCCCGTATCTTAAGCATCATAGATCCTACTTGAAATTAGGCTATTACAGATTTATGATTCATGCATATGGGTGATTCATCACTACTTCACTTTAATGAAGATACTAGCATGTATGCTATTCTTACCAAGCTTTTTCTTCTTACCAATGTAAGACAAAAAAGAAAAAAAAAAGATGGTATAATGCATAAACCAGAGAAAACAAACAGGTCTCCACCAGCTGCAAAGAGTTCTATTCTTACATAAAAAGCCCCTTCAGTCACTCTCAACACCTTCATTATCTGTTTATTATTCTCTTTACTCGTATTTTTATTAATAGAAATAATATTGCATCTCTATAGCAAAGTGCTTTAGAGATGCAGATGTATAGCTCCTTTCCGACTAAAATAAAAAGTTCCCACAGAGTAAGTGCTATAGTTCCCATATCACATGGCAGCATGCACACGTGATTCCTTGTCAACATCAGGGCATGTGTGGTGTATATATAGCTAATTTAAGCAGCAAGTGTCAGATCAAGGAGCATTCATTATTGATCAACACATCATCAGTTACTTCTTAGGCAATCACACCTCAGAGATGGGGATCATTAACTTCTTTAGTAACCATACAAGGGTATTAGGTTATCTTTATGGAGCTCTATATTATCCCGTGATCTAAAGAAAATGAACCTGTTTTATTCTGATAAATTAGCTCCTTATCTTCCGAAAGCTGCTTCTTTTCCACAAGATTATGAGATAAATTGACTCATTATGACAAAAATGGTATAACACTATCAAATCACGGTTGCTTCCCTACTAAAGATGAAAAATCAGTGATCAAGAGACACTGTGTGGGAATCTGTTTTCATTTGTTAGGGTAAACTAAGGTAGGCTTTCACTCAGTTGATGAGGTAAACTGATGCAATCCAATAGAACAACCCTGTAATAAAGCCTGCTTTTTCTTTTCTTTTTTTAATGATGGTTAAAATAATCAATTTCTTTTAAAAAGTGCAGGTGTTAATTAACATTAAGGTCACCTTGGAGGCTGTCCCTGGCAGTGTTGAGCAGGACTGTGTGATATCAGGAGTTGTTTCAAATATTTATCATATTTTCATTGATAAATGAAGCATAACCAAATTATCATAAATTCAATCAAGAAACTTCAATCTGCAGGGCCTTTGAATTTGAATTTCAAAATTGTGGTTTATTGTTCCCCCAACTGGCTTCAGTACAAAAAAGAGAGTCGTGACTTGCCTTTATTCAAACGTAATTGTTAAAGTGGAACATTATTATGCCTTCTGCAGAAATTAAATATTACAGCGACTACAGATTTTTGAGTTAAGGACCGAAAGAATCGAAGGGCAGCAAAGGCATCTGCCGTGCATTTTTTATATTTCTTCTTTCCAGTTCGATTCCTGGGGTGTCTGTGGGAGCACAGAGGAACACAGGGGGATACGGCTCATTTGTTCAATGCTAATGTGATGGAAAAAAGATGAGGTCAGCATGGCAGCGGAGTCACCAAAGTGGGATTGATTCTGGATCACATCTCACTTACATGAGAAACATGTGTGTAAACGTATCGATTACGAGTGCTTAGAAAACTTCAGTGCCGCTGGATAGCTTAAAGCTGCCCGAGCCAGAATCAGCAGTGTCCTTCTCTTCTGGCCTCGTCCTTCTCTGACAAGATCGTGATTATCAGGGATCGGATTATGTCAACTCTTCCCACTGTTGGGTTTGGAGCATTAACAAGCAGACAGTATACCTTTGCAGGATATCACACTTGCTGAGGGTGTTTAATTAATAGCTATAAATTTCATTTGCAGGAATATTCCCCAAGTGTTACATCCAGGAAACTCAAGAATGACACATAAAACAATGCAACTTAATTTTTTTGTTATTTACATGACAGCAAATAAAAAATGGAATTCTATTGAGACGGCACAAAGGTTTATACGCCTGCCAGGATATATTTTAAGATGTCTCTGTTTTTCTACGGCCATATATTTTTACTGAATTCAGTAGAATTTTAAAGCTACAAGGAAGGAAAAGTGGCTTCTGTACAAATATCTAATCATTCACAAGGTGACACTTGTAGACCTCAGAGGCGGCCCTATTTCACAAGTCTCAATGATAATCTGCACTTACTTACATCATTAATTATGTCTGTGGAAGAGAAAGTCCACCGGGCATTCAGTCCCGCTATTGCACAGAGAAAGAGAAACACGAAACAAACAAGATTAATAATCGCCTGCGGTGCCCATCCCTGGGACCAAGCGGCTAACAACTCTTGACAAAACAGGGTTTAGAGCAGCAGATGGATTGTCTGTAGAAATGAAGGGAATGTGCACTGGGAGTGTAATGAAGAAAGAGCGTTAGGTGCGCGCTTTTCCCCGAGTCCCTGCGAACGAGGCTATGGAAATTAAATCAGCCCGTGACAGTTCCCGTCAACTGATTCCACCTGGGGACAGTGACCACAGATATGAGCATACACTAATCAGCCTTTGTTTCATCTGAAGAAATGAGTGCATTTAATAATCGCAAACAATACTCTTGTGGTTCAATAAAAGACATCCAGTCCTTGGGAGGCTTACTCCTGAGAAACTGAACACGGCCGTCAACATCTTTGCTGCCTACAGGAAGAAACGTGACGTGCATCTGTTAATAAAAAGAGGTAAAGTCAGGGGAGAGTGTTGGAGAAGTAGTAAAGAAAGCATATTTACTTTTAAAAAGAACCTAAAGGTGAGCTGTAAAATCTTTACCCAAAAGTTTGCTTTCCCTCACAGTCTGGTTCATGTTTGACCTCGGGTGTCGTGGAAGAATGAGAGCGGCCTTTTCAGCCCTGAATCATCAGAGGTGCTCTTGAGAATGCAAGCGGGACATTGAATGGACTGTAAACAGACGGCTGCCTAATGCAAAGGTTGTGCTATAGTATGTTAAACCCACAGTAGTCCATTTGTTCTAAACATGTAGCAACCACTCCTAAACATAAAGTTTTCCTGTAGTGAGAGAGCATGTCTGAAGTGAACTAGCCCTTGTTGCCGCATGTTAGACACTGGATAATACCCTGACCTCATTCTCACAGCATTATCAGGCCTTAGATTTAGTGTATAATGTCGGATTTTTGGTAACATTTCATACGTGCTCACAATTTTGCAGGATAAGTACAAAATGTATGTTTTTTTTTATATAATCAGTGGTTGGAATGAGCTGTAAAAAGCCTCCCAGAGTGAAAAAATGAGCCACTAGCCCCGTTACTCTCCTATTTAGTAGACCACCTACTGTTTCACTGTGTGCTGATGTATTTACAGTTTTTCCCAGCCCTATCACCAGACAAGAAATACAGAATTTGATGATTTCTGCCAAAACTCTGTATTATGTTCTGTGGCAATCTTTCTGTTTTTTTATGTCAAGAGTCCATTTCTTCAAAAAAATAAAAATAAATAAAAATCTCTCATTCTCCAAGATATGTGCTTGGCAACGACAACATGATTAAGATTAGGAAGAAATGGTAACAGTTCATGGTGTCCTTAAAATCTGCCTGGTACTGTGGTACACACTACTTCCTTCACTAACACCGAAAGACAGATTGGACCTAATATGTCACCGATATGAGTATAATTCCCATTGTAGTACTTGTTTCCCATTGTTTTTTTGCACTGCAGTGCAACTCTGCCCCAGATTTGCTGTGGGGTTTGATTAAAGAGATTGATTGGGGAATGTGCAACATATGAAAAGAGAAAGGATGCCGGTGCTCACTGATAAATTGTCTTCCTTTTTTGTGGGTAAAAAAAAAAAAAAAATGTGTCTCAGCTATAAGCCATCATCAGTGTAACCCACAGTTTGGCTATTATATAAACCAAGTGAGGTTTAAAAATAATTCAGCGAAGAGAATACATGAAACCCCCCCCACAAAAAAACACAATTACTTACATGATAAACCAACCAGAAAGTGTCCATAAATCAGGAAGGAATCCTGTGAAATAATATCCAGCATCGCTACATGATAGTCTATAGTATATATAAATTCCTCCACTTGTTAATGAACTGGTGCTGCAGCAGGCATAGAGCCCATCACAGCTGAGGTGGGGTAGAACCTGAACAGATCAGTAGTCTGTCACAGAAAAACAAACAATCATCCACAACTGTGGCAAGAAACCATGGAGAAAACCCTCACAGGCACAGGGGAGAACATGCGACAATGCTAAATGATGCACAGCAGTGGAGCCCTCTGCAATATATAAAGGCAAAACTGGAATAATGTAAGTCTTAACGCTCCATACCGCACTGGGATAGACTCTGTTTTGAAATCTTTCTTTATCTTGCACTTTAGTTAGTTCTACTTCTGCCATTTGCTTTGCTTCCCACCAGTTTTGGGCCAAACTCGTGCTCAATCAGCTTATCGCTCACTCAATACTTTCTCCCTTTTGCTAGACTGGCTTTGTACTCACAGCATTTAAGATTTCCAGTCATGCCTAGTGCTCCTTACTTTTTGTCTTGTTTAAATTCAAATTCAAATTCAAATTTTATTTGTCACGTACACAGTCATACACAGTACGATATGTAGTGAAATGCTTGGACAACTGCTCGTGACCTAAAGAGAACAAAAAAGGAAAAGGCTATGAATAAGATAGGAAATAAATATGAAAAATTAAAAAGGGTAAATTTAACTAGGAAGGAATAAAATATAAATTAAGGTTAAAAATGAAATAACTGTACAACACAAATTAGAATGAAGGGTAAATTTAACTGGGAAGAATAAGATAAATATATAAATTAAAGTTGAAAATAAAATAACTGTACAACAAAATACACAATACACAATATAGAACTATATAAGAATGTATGAAGAAATCTAAATATAAATAAATATATACACAATAACAGCAGCTGTACAAGTATTAACTGGAAATGAAGAATATAGTGACCAGTGTTGTGCAAAAACAATGTCCAGAATGTCCAGTGTGTGTGTGTAAGAACCATATGTGTGGGTCAGTACTGTGTGGTGGTGTGATTGAGAGACCGTATCGCCTGCGGGAAGAAGCTCCTCCTCAGTCTCTCTGTGTTGGTCTTCAGGGAGCGGAATCGCTTTCCTGACCTCAACAGAGAGAACAGTCTGTTGTTGGGATGGCTGAGGTCCTTCACGATCTTCCTGGCCTTGGTCCAGCACCGCCTGCTGTAGATTGAGTGCAGGTCAGGGAGCTCGGAGCGGATGGTGCGCTCAGCTGACCGCACAACCCTCTGTAGAGCTCGTCTGTCCTGCATGGTGCTGTTCCCGAACCAGGTTAAGATGTTTCCCGCCAGGATGCTCTCTATGGTGCACGAGTAAAAGTTCCTGAGCACCTTGGAGGGCAGTTGGAAGTCTCTCAAGCGTCTGAGGTGGTAGAGACGCTGTCGGGCCTTTTTCACCACGGTGTTGATGTGACAGGACCATGACAGGTCCTGCGTGATGTGAACTCCGAGGTATTTGAAGCTGTCCACTCTCTCCACTGGGCACTCGTTGATGACGGGGGTCTGGTAGTTCCTCTCCTGCTTAGTGCTGAAGTCCACTATCAGCTCCTTTGTCTTACTGACGTTTAGAAGGAGGTTGTTCCTCTGGCACCAGTTCTCCAGATTCCTAATCTCCTTCAGGTAGGCCGTCTCGTTGTTATCAGAGATCAGGCCCACCACGACGGTGTCGTCAGCAAACTTGATGATGGTGGTGGAGCTGGTAGTGGCCACACAGTCATATGTGTACAAAGAGTACAGCAGGGGGCTCAGAACACACCCCTGGGGGGCTCCAGTGCTGAGAGTGGTGGAGGCTGAGACATGTCCGCCCATCCTTACTGCCTGTGGTCTGCCAGTTAGGAAGTTGGAGATCCACTGACACATAGATGAGCTGAGTCCCAGATGCTCCAGCTTGGTGGTGAGTGTGGAGGGAATTATGGTGTTAAATGCAGAGCTGTAGTCTATGAAGAGCATTTTAACATAATTCCCCCTTCTAGTGTCCAAGTGAGTGAGTGATGTGTGGAGGAGATGAGAGATGGCATCGTCTGTGGAACGATTTGGACGGTAAGCGAACTGTAGTGGGTCCAGTGTGTCTGGTAGTGAAGAAATGATGAAGTCTCTGACCAGGCGTTCAAAGCACTTCATCACTACTGAGGTGAGGGCTACAGGGCGATAGTCATTGAGAGAAGCAGGGTGGGGTTTCTTCGGGACAGGAACAATGATGGACTCCTTGAAGCATGTGGGGATCACCGACTGAGATAAAGAGATGTTGAATATCTCAGTGAACACAGGAGCTAGCTGGTATGCGCAGTCTCTTAGGATACGACCTGGGATGCCGTCTGGTCCTGCTGCTTTCCTGGTGTTCACTCTCTTGAAGGCTCTCCTTACTTCATGCTCGGAGATGACGAGCACGTTTCCGGTGCTGGCAGTATCTTCCTGTCTGCAGCCGTTAGCGCCGCTAACACTAGCATTGTTGGAGACCTTAGCTGCAGCCTCGAAGCGAGCATAGAAAGTGTTCAGCTCGTCTGCCAGAGTCACGGCCGCGTTCGTCATACCGGTTGTTGGTGCTTTATAGTCCGTTATTGTCCTTAGTCCCCGCCACAGGCTCCTAGAGTCACTCTGTTGGAGTTGTGACTCTAGTTTCCTCCCGTAGCGCTGCTTCGCCTCTTTCACCGCCCTCCGCACGTTATATGACGCGGCTTTGTACGGGTCCATGTCCCCCGTCATGAGTCCCGTGTTGTAGGCAGCGGTGCGGGATCTCAGAGCGTCGCGGATGGTTTTATCCACCCACGGCTTCTGGTTGGGAAACGTTGTGATAGTCTTTGTCTCCACGGTATCATCCGCTAGTTTCCCGATGAATGAATGAATGTTTAGATTCTTATTGCATTTCCTCGTTAGTTTCCTGTTTTTAGATTTTTGCTGTGTGCCTCCTACCAATTTCGTTTCCTTTGTGTAGTGATCTCTGGTGGATGACCTTTAGCCTGACTCAGATTTTGGACTTTTAACTACGTGTGGCACCAAGCTTTTTAGTCTTTCTCCCCCTGTGCAATTGTCACGCTAATCACATGACTTATATATGAAAGCTTTTGCTTGTGTAATGAGTTCACTAATAATCATGACCCATTTTCACAGCATAATAATAGGCAGAAAGCTAGTTTTAACAAAAAGCTCCCAAAAATTCACTGCATCCTATCTGTCCAGCATCAAACAGAAGAAAGACAAAGTCAGCAGGTGTTAGAAAACCCCACCCTGATTCTCCAGCAGGAACACCCATCCACACTCTGAATAACAATCAGATCATGTCTACTGAATAAAACAGTGTTAGGTAGCTTTAATCACAAGGTATAACTGTTAATGTTTTGCTCATGTCTGTAAAAAACAGTGATCAGAGATCAAATCCAGAGGCTGTCAGGAAACTACACCCACTGGAAGCCCCCAGGCAGCTGGCAGCACTGCAGTGATGTGAAGGCCAAGTACTACCCGACACATTTAATCAAGTGAGAGGGTCTACATTTAGACAGGCATGGTCCACAGGGAACGTGAAGGTTCTCACGGCAAAATGAAGAAAAAGGGAGAAAAAGACCAACTCGTCTGTGCTGGATTGATTCTTTCTAGCCTTGATTGAAATTCACCCACTGCTGTTTAAACACATCACCAGAAAAGGGGATTTATTTTGGTTTAAATGAAACAGTGAAACCTTGTAAAAATGAGTATTCATTTTGTGATTTTTTTTAAACAGTATTTTAGAAATTGTAACAGGAATCATTCAACTTTAAAATGAATTTTTTAGTATCTTACAGTAGAAGGCAACCGATCAAACATCCTCCGAGTTACGGATCTTTTAGTGACGGAGAAAACTAAAACGTGATCACACGATCCTTTGAACATTCGTGGTACGTTCTGGATTGCCGATGCTTGGGCAGCCAGGTTTGGAAATTCAATAACAAAAAAAGTGCATATTCATCGTTAGCAGGTCGAGAAATTTGTGACCCCTCTCTGAGAAAAAATGCCTTCAATTTCTGATTG
Organism: Rhamphochromis sp. 'chilingali'; assembly: GCF_963969265.1. NCBI lineage: Eukaryota > Metazoa > Chordata > Actinopteri > Cichliformes > Cichlidae > Rhamphochromis > Rhamphochromis sp. 'chilingali'. The sequence continues at coordinate 24,857,750 of NC_137936.1, read as the reverse complement.
TTTCTGAATATTTTAAAAGAAAGACATAAAAAACACCCAAATACTTTCATGTTGGCCTTTGATGAATTAGAAGCAGTACATTTCAAAGACTTGCATCACTATAGTCTTAAAATAGAATAATCAGTTTTTATTCGATTTGAATATCAAAAACTATGATTTGCGCATGGCCTTAATGCTTAGAATCATGAATTAGATGTAGCATGCATTTAAGGTCATAATCATCAGTAAAAGTAATGATTTAAAGTCAGAATGTAATTGCCCTCAGGGCCTGTTATCTGGAAAGCACATCATGTGGTCGGATGCATGTTGAAGGTGTGGACAGTCCTCACAAAAGGCAACGTATTTACTGTAATTTAATTAAAGGCATCAATCTGTGGGCTAGTGTGAAAGTGCCATTGTGCCCTCTACTGCTGAAATTCAATATGCCCTGCGCCTGAGAATGAATGCACTCGTGAGTATGTCCACCTTGTCTATCTGGAAAAGCAACAAACACTACTTGGACCGCAGGTTGCCGATGCCAAGCGTGATGCGAAGATGGAGGTGATCCACACAGGTCACTGTGCGATTTAAAGGTACATCGGGAAACGTTGTTGAGTCCGATCATAAAAACAAAAACCAAGCATCTTGCAAAGATGCCATTTTTTCTTTAATGTCTTTCCTCCTTTTAAAAGACACATCAGCAGTACACCTTTACTGAACTTTTCTGTCTGAATGAAAACATTCAGACAGTGTTAAAGAAAGTACCCGAGAAATAAATAGGCACCAGCTAAAGTAAAGTGAAGTGTATGTGCATTGTGTCTGGAGTGTTGGCCATCAGGTCACTGGTTGTCTCTGCAGCTAACAATGCCCATTCACCCTTGACGTGGACCTTTCTGGTGGCTTGTGTTGCAAAACAAGCATCCACTGTTGGCTTGCATTATATTGCTTTAAAGCCACTTAAATCGAGTTTTTTTTCTTCATAAGAGCGATGTGTAAAAAGAAAAGAACATGTCAATGGATCTATAGAGCTTTATTGTGAGTTTTCATCTCATTGTCTATCTATCTAGCCTTTATTTTGGTCCAAGTTTCCCACTCGCGTACTGCTGTAACAGCAGGGAGCTGTTTTCTTCTTCTTAAAAAACAATTTCGAGACAGTCAGAGCCATTGACTAGCTAGTGAACATGGCAAAACATAGCAGCTAAAGACCAATACTCTATTTTCCCCACAGGAGTGGGAAGGGAGCAAAAAGAGAACTAAAAAAACAACTAACAATAAAACTCAATGCTGGACTTTTTCTGTGGGGAAAAAAAGAGAGCATGCTTTCAAATGAATGATGAGTGTAAATACTGGATAGTTAAAATGGGACCTCGAGTTCCTCGTCCCCAAGAGTGGCCAAACAATCTGTTACGACAGGTTAAAAGGAAGGTGTGGGATTTGGGCTGGTACACAGTGGTGACAGAGTTTTCCCTCCTTCTGCAAGACACAGCAGCGAGCCAATCCCCAGCATGTTGTTTAGTGGAGTTATGTGGCAGGAGGGCATCGTTAAAGGCATCATGTGTAACCGGAGGGTGATTAGAGACACAAATGAGCAGATTGAACATCTTTAAGTTGCCAAACCAACTGCCAAGTAATCCGTGTTTACGTTGCAGCCTAGCAGTGCCAGCTACAGTATATAAGAAAGTGTTGTTTCAGCTCTTTAACAAACATACAGTACATGCCACAATTATTCACTGTCGCATAATGAGAGCAGTTTTCAGTAAATCATATGAGAAATAATATACTTTCATACCTCCGGGGTGAAGCTTCATAAATTAAAGTGAGAATAGCATCTTTTTCAACCTTATCAGGTCATGTTCATTATTCAAGCAAACAGACTTTGGCACAATTTCCTTGCAGCTTCTATAGTCACCCTGAAATCAGTCATAAAAGTTGCATCAAGAAAAAATAGAACACACTGTAATGAGATTGTTTGACAGTGAACTCCGGTAAGCTGATATAAAGTACAAATGAATAATATACTTATTTGCATCTTAGCCTGAAGTTATCACATATTCGAAATGACTGATTTATGTATCCCCCCCCCCCCCCCACCCCATTTTCTTCTGTGCCATTATAGTGTAACATTGATGTATTTAACATGTATTTTCCATATTCCATCTTGACCTCATCAGCGAATCATCTGTGCTGAATTCACCACCGTTTTTAATGAGGCATTGACAAGATTCATCAGTGATGGGGTCTTTCATCACCCAAGTGACTGCATAACACTTGAACTCATGTAGCCGAACATATGGAGAGCATCATCAAGGCCTTTTCAGCGGTTTTCAGCTGAGACACATCTTATCTATCAATCCAACACAAATGACATCGGCAGTGGAAAAGAATCAAGCCAAGGGAATGTGTATCGAACATACTCTTCCCCATAAGCACTTGCAGACAAATCGCTGCCAACAGTGTTGTAAATTGCTCTTTGGATTTCTGGCTCTGAGGGGGGGGGGGAATAGCCTGGACTATGCAGAGAAAGACAGCTGAATGAGTTCAAGATAAGCACTTTTTAAAGGCCCTTTATCCATTTCTGTCACTCTAATATCCTGTTAAGAGGAGTGTTCTGTTTTCCACAAACAAGTCTGTTATTAACTATTATTTTTCATTAGTAGAAGTCATCACACTGGATTGATGCATACATCACCTTGCCACATTATTGATTTTCATTTTTTCTCCCTTGTTTTCCTCCGTTCCCTCTTTTTCTGTGCACTGTGTCATAATTAAAACAACTCAGAGGCATCAGTGATGATTGCACTCTTTTTTCTGGCCTCAGCTGAGGAGGTTCATTTTTGCTTTTCTCTCTGTTTGTTTGCAGTAAATGTCAAAAACTCACTTACCTACCGCCCAAAATACAGAGCTGAATAAAATACATAGGCAAGATTGTTGGAGTTGCTGAGACTGATCTTTCCCTCATGAACTGGGCTACTGCATTATAAAGTATCATACTGGATGCATGGCATCTGTCGTTGCCTGCTATTTTGTGCTGGATGTGAACAGATAAGAAAGGGAGAACATCGGTTTGTAACTTTGACATGTTTTAACCACACACACATTTTCAGAACTAGATGTTACTTTCTCAAAATGAAGTCTTATGCACTTTCTGTTTTTTCTTATATAAGCCTTTCCAGTTGGGTGTGCCAAACACTGCATGAAAAGATGTGAATGTTAACCTAACCCTAACTCAATTTTTTTTAATATGGTCTCTCTATTTGGTAGGTTCTCACTATTTTGTAGGCCTGAACAGAAGCTCTAGCTGACTTCAGTTTGATGCTTTTGGTTATGCACCTCCAGAGGTCTCAAGGATAGTCTGGCTGCTCCAAAAAGCTTACCCACTTTCCTAAAACATACATGGGGGTAAGGTTAATTGGTGATTCTAAATTTATTGTAGGTGTTAATGTGAGTGTGAATGGTCTGTCTCTATGTGTTAGAGACTATCAGCCTATTCAGGATGTGCTCTGTCTCTCGCCATATGACATCTGGGATAGGCTGCAGGCCCTGTGACCCTAAATTGGATAAGTGGAAGAAATGGATGATAATCTCTTTACCACTATACTGGTGGTTTCTATGGTCACCATCATACTGAACGCCTCTTATCTTTAAGAATAATTTTAAACCTGCATCTGCAACCAAACCTTAACCAAAGCAGCAGAGTGTAAGACTGGATATGGTACCTGATAATGTAGTGCATCTGCTTTTTCTGTGTCTGCAGTGAATAAAAAATGGTCTTGCATGAAGCAGTGTTTTCTGGGTAGGTCTCAAGGACTTCTTGGCCTTTTATTCCCCTGCCTGGACCACCACACCAGCAGGTTTCAAGTACCCACCTACTAATAGTAATGTACAAACTGTAATTACTGGCCTTTATTGCCCTTAATTTCTAAGTGCAGGTGAGGTTGAAGTTCACATGAATTGTTTTTATGTAGAAATGCCACTTGTCTGTGGCACAAAAGGAAATGTCAGAAAAATAATGAATAGATTATAAAAAAACGGTGTCAAATTAGATGGTATCTGCTTATTGTTAAAAATCTGACATGTCTGAGAGGTCTCATACTGACTTCACAAGTAAACATGTTATATAACATTCATGTGTTTGTTTGTGTGTGTGTGTGTGTGTGTGTGTGTGTGTGTGTGTGTGTGTGTGTGTGTGTGTGTGTGTGTGTGTGTGTGTGTGTGTGTGTGTGTGTTTGATCACAGTGTTGGTTTTAGACCGCACCGTTACCTTGGATCTTGCATTTACCCATCCTCTTCTTTCACCCCTGCAGGTCACCTCGCTGCTCTGATATGTAACTGTAAAGCCCTGCATTTTATTTCTTTTGTTATTTTTTTTATTGGATTTATTTATGTCTTGAAGAACTTAGGAGAACTTAAAGAAGCAATTGAATGTGGTCAGGTGTTAAATGCACACTTCCACATTACTGTGTAATACAACAACAAGATGAACCCCAGAGTAACTACCTCCACCTCCACTCTCCCACCACAGAGTCCCTTCTTTTGGTAATTTCCATTACAAATTTGCATCTGATGTTTTGAGTTTGGATTTTTTTTCTCTTTGCAAACATCTTGCTGCACTGTGTTTTCATGCAGAAGGGCTCATGGGATCACTTAAAATGGTGTGAGCACAAAGTGTATTGTGTGCCTACACCAAGCAGTGACCTTGCCTTCCCTTAAAGAAAACATCCTTGAAGTAAAATAACTGTGATGCTCTGGGGCTCGGGAGAGAGCTCCATCCCCAGAAGAGATGTTAGCACAGGCAGACCTGCTTTGGGAAGAGGAGCGTCACAGCGCCTGCGGGCTGATGAGTCACTTTGAAGCAGATCTGAGAATACCGTTATGGCTGCAGGGGCTAGAGAATTGTCAACCAAGCGTTCTCAAACCTGAAGAGCTGCAGGAAGGAGTCTCCCCTTCGCTCTTTCACCAATATTGAACATCAGTGAATATTGAATCGGTTTTTTGTCATAGTTCACGTCTATCCACGACTCAAGTTATTAAATTAATCAGAATCAGAATCAGAATCAGAATACTTTATTGATCCCTGGGGGAAATTATTTTTTGTTACAGTGCTCCATTTTAAACCAACATTAAGACAAGACAGACAATACGCTAACTAAGAATAGTACAATATATACATATATATACATACATACATACATACATAAGTCACTTATAAATAAATATTTGGAAAAGAAACATGTGTAGTTGTAGCAGCAAACAGTGTGTTAAGTGGATGCGTTGTACAGGGAGATGGCCACAGGCAGGAATGATTTCCTGTGTCGTTCAGTGGTGCTTTTCGGTAATCTCAGTCTCTCACTGAACGAGCTCCTGTGACTGACCAACATGTCATGGAGTGGGTGGGAGGTGTTATCCAACATTGTCTTTATCTTGGACAGCATCCGCCTCTCCGACACCACCTTGAGGGAGTCCAGCTCCATCCCCACAACATTGCTGGCCTTACGGATCAGTTTATTAAGTCTGTTGGCATCTGCGACCTTCAGCCTGCTCCCCCAGCATGCAACAGCATAGAGGATCGCACTGGCCACCACAGACTCATAGAAAATCCTTATTGCTGTCGTGCCTTCACTCACATAACGATGCACTGGTGAAGCTGGGAAATGACTATGTTTCCTCTGCAAAATACACCATAGAGCAGATCTCTAATAGTCTCTAGACTCACAGATAGTGAAGTAAAGATTCTGTCTTAAGTTCAAAATGCCACATAGCAGAAAATGAAAGAGTTTCCGTAGGGTCTTATCTTCATGTGTATTAGAAATTACTTTTTTATCTTAAGAAGACTGTAGAAACCGATGAACTTAATGCAGTGCATAAGGTCTCCTCTAAGCAGTGCAAAAGATTACCTTACTCTATTATACAGTAATTTGAAAGTGAGGTAAAGGTTAATGATGAAAGAAGGGCTGCTGTCTGTGGCCAAAGGTGCCATTCTGGCTGACAGAGGATTACCCACAAATGTTTTACCGAAATGACTCAACATTTAGGAAAATGTTTCAACGAATAGTAGCGGCTTGTATTTATTTAATATTTTTTTCCAGACAACACTGAACATTTTTCTCTTGCATAAGTGGAATGTAGTATGTGGTAAATGATTTCTACCACACTGACTTTCAATAAAATTCTCTTCTATATATTACAGATGATGTCTGAGGTATTTTATTGTTATAAATACAAATACAAATAATATGATATATAAATATTTAGGGTAAGAAATGTTTATCTGGGCTTTTGAATTTTCCAAAGTTCATGCTTCTGCTTTAATTCATTCATTTCTGTGCCGTTTAAGCTTCTTTTGATGTAAAACCTTCATATTTGTCTTTAAGAAGCCACTTTGCATTTGCCCAGCCAAGTCAAATTTAAACAGAAAAGTATATTTTTCATGTCTGATTTCAAGACTTCCCAGATTTTGTATTCCTTTCTTTAAGAGTCTTGTTGATTTTTCAGGTTGAGTTCTGTGCTCTTTGGGTGGAGTCTCTCTGCACAGCTGTCCTTCTCACACCTGCTTCAAACAACCTCACCAATCCCTGGGTATTTTATGGGTGGATGGTGCAGCAGATCACTGCCAGATTGTCTTTCATGGTGGTAATCTTCTTGTTAGCTGCATGTGCTTGTTTTTCTGTCAACTAAACTTTGTTGTTCCATCATTCTTCTAGTTGTCATCCCAGGTCTTTTCACTCTAACCCGCTCTGCTCCGAGGAAATATGTGTTCACCAACAGCCACTTAACTTTGAATCTTGTTATTGTAAAGAGGACTTACCTGAAACGTACGTGCCTGCCCACTCTTCATCGCTGCACCAGTCACCTTTCTGGAAACTCGCCTGTCCCCCGAAGACCGCTCCTGAGCCTCAGTCACTCACTCGCCTCCAAGCCAGACTGTTAAAATTGACCTCCACCTTTTACTACATAATTCATACCCACCTTGGCCTCATCTAATCCATCTTCTTCTCCTCCTCCTCAGAGATCCCAGTTGTGTCACCGCTGTTAAACCAAAGTCTCAAGTTTCACACTCAATATTAAGAACTGCTTGCCTTTCAATAAATCTTTTAAAACTGCCTTTGGTGCCCTGAGACATACCTTAGCCCAAAAATGACGCTTCCAGATCAAACAAAAAGAAACATGAGCTTTCTGATATGACGCCTCATCTACAGAATAAGACTTTTTTTGTGCTTTACATGAACGGACAATCACCTTGCTCCTATGTGAAAGCCTGTTCTTTGTTTTGTTTTTTAATTCATCCCACTCATGGTGTAATAATGTCATCTGACTTCTTCCTTTGCTCCTATTTTGTTTACTTTGCTGGTCACACTGTGTGGGATGCGTGGAACACTGATGCTGCTGTTCTGTTTGGGGAGTGTCCAGGTAGCTGTGTTTGTGTTATGTATTTGTTTGAGGAAATATAGTATAATATATTTCCTTATTGTTAAATATAATATCAAGCCGTTAATACAAACCTTACCTCTGGTGTCCAGTTCACAGATGGTCTGAGATGTGTTTAGCTCTTTAAACACAAAGACTGGAAGAAAAATGAAATCCCCAGTTATGTATTTGCACTTGAGATTCTGTTGCTTTGGTTTTGCTCTGTTAATGTTTTTTTTTTTTTAAACTCCAAGTAGAGCTTAAGCACCCATTAGAAGCTAATATCCATTAATGGGTCCAGTTAGCAAATAGCCAAAAAAATAGAGATGCAGTGTCTAGTCATAAAACTCTGTCTGTATTCTGTACACATGATGTGCCTCTATATGGTACAGAAGGCTACATTAGTATTATAAATGAGTTGACCTCAAGGCACCTCACATATCGGTGTTACTATGGAAACATAGTAACCAGCAGTAAATATAGCGGAGAAATGTACAATTTTACAGAGCAAACCGAAAAACTTATAAAGCAAACTTAACACCACCTTACTCAAAATCCAACAAAACAAAGCAAAAAAAAACTCAGACTATTAATACACCTGAGAAATGAGACCTGCTGAATATTACAGACTGAATCACTCCAATACAACAACTCGGTGAAAGGATTTGATTGTGTGTGCTTGAAGCAGGGATCAGAATGTGTTAATTTAGTGATGCCAACATGCTCTTTATTGTTGTCTGTCTGTTTTGGAATAATGCAGATCTACAAAATGCAAACACTGCATTTTACATGTTATCCTGCACTAAATCCTGTTCACCAGTGCCTTAAGACTTGGCTTGCAAGTGCACACTTTATATGTATATCGCTTTTTACTGGAAATTAGACGGTGGTTATATTGAGATTATACTTCCCTTAGGGTGGACACATTTCTCCTGCATTTCTTGTAGTGTTTAAGATGACATGAATATCTATATCATGAATATCATGAATATCAACTACACTGCTCTCTAGATAAATGACCCATCATACTTGATTGTAACGCCCAGCTCAGGGTTAAAAGAAAGCTAGCATTGTTCTGAATGGATGTACATTAAAATCAAGCATTCAGTTAATACTTCAAAATGCATCACAATGATCTGAGGTTGGAAAACTGAATGAATGCCATTTATTAAAAAACAAACAAACCACGAAACAAAAAAGACATAAAACAGCTGTGAACAAAGAGAGATCCTCAAGCACAGAGGAATGTTTTCCACTTTTTCCAAAGAGGTTTTGGACCGAGTCAAGCCAAAAACACCCAGCAGTTTTATTTCACTTAAGTATTTTGGAATTTTAGTTGATCAGAAACAGAGGACAATGAAAGCTTTTATCTCAAATAATATAACAGAAAATTGTCACTTTTACTGTACTCAGAAATAATTTGACTTCTGGTCTAGAGAAACCCTGACACGTGTCAGAAAGTGTGCTAGATTTGAATGGCAAGCTTTGAATTAAAGTTTTAAGACAAATTTACAAAATGCTTTTTCATTTTTTTCTTCTCACCTCTGCTATAAAATTCTTTTAAAACTGCTTCAATTTATTTCCTGGAAACAAAGTGGCTTACCGGCTACATAACCATGGCAACATGCAGAAAAGATGATGGAGATGGAATGACTAACTTCTGCTTCATAACCTCTCATTGTGTTTAAACCCTTCAACGCACACCTCACTGTGTTGAGCATAATAGATGGTTCCTTTCTTACACAACTATATACCACTCAGGAATAACTGTATTACATCAGATAATCTTAGTTTGTGGCAGTGCAAGCATATTAGATGACTAATTTCTCCCAGTGGGCCGGACATTATTATGTGCAGGCATGTGTTTAAGATATAGCTTGCTTCAGCAAATGCCTCATACTCAGTAGCAAATTAAATTAAAATGACCAATAGGGAGTATAGAAAAGCTCGAGCCAAGTTAAACAATTTTTTTTTTTGTCTCTGGCACTAATGAGGATAAGTCATGTGTCATGCTTTGATGAACTTTCAATTTGTATTCTGTGACACACAGATTGTGAATACTGGATCAGTTCACGTAAGGGTTAAAACACAGGTGTGCTGTCTATTTTGGCAGCTCCTCATTAAATGTGAGAAAACGTAGCAACCAGACTCCATTTGACAGTAACCACTCTCTTCATTTACAATGTATCCACAAAGTGCCAGATGCCAACAACTCCAGGTGTGTACTGCTCTCGAGATTCAAAATTAAAACAGCAAATGTATAAAGCTGTCCATATAGCCATCAGGGTGCTCTTATATCAGAGCCAAATCTTTGTGATACATGTACACAAATCTCATTTCTATCTTGTTGACATTATTTAATATTTGCATATACACTCACTGGACAATTTATTAGGGTCATCTTGTTAGTACTGATTTGGAACTGGTTTTGGTTTCAAAACTGTTTTGGATTGAATCTATTCCATGAAGAGTCGATCTAAAGTGCAGGAAATGTTCCTCAAAGACTGACCCACAGCTGCAACATATTTATTTGCTGGACTTTCAGAATGTGAATGTCCCAGTCTACCAGATCTCAAAACTTTGCTTTATTGGACTCATATTTGATGACTGTAGAGACCATTTAAGTAAAGTGAACTCATGGTCATGTTCAAGAAACCAGCTTGATATCATCTGAGCCTTGTGACATGGCGTGTTATCCTGCCGGAAGCATCCAGCAAAAATGGGTACACTATGGTCAGAAATGGACAGACATGGTCACCAACAATATCCAGGTCCGCTGTGGCTTTTAAACTATGCTCAGTTGGTACTTAAGGGCTCAAAGTGTGCCAAGGAAATATCTCCCACACGATTATATCACCACCAGCCTGAACTGTTGATAAAAGACAGGCTGCATCCATGTTTTCATGTCATTTATGCCAAATTCAGACCCTATCATGTGAATGTTGGAACAGAAATTGAGATTTATCAGACCACACAATGTTTTGCCAACCTCGTGAGGTGAGCCCAAGGAAATTGTAGCTTCAGCTTCTTGTTCTTAGCTGACAGAAGTGGAACCCAGTGTGGTCTTCTCATGCTGTAGTCTCTCTGCTTCAGTGGTCAATGTGCTGTCTATTCAGACGTGTTCTTGTGCATACCTTAGATTATCGTTGCCTTCCTATCAACTCGAAGCAATCTGGAAAATACCTTCTGATCTCTGACATTAACAATTTTCCCTCAGAGAAATGCTGCTCACTGAATATTTTCTCTCTCTCTCTTTGACCATTCTCTGTAAACCCTAGAGATGGTTATGAGTATACACACACACACACGTAGAAAAACATTTAGTATACGCATCCAGAAATTATTATTATTATTATTATTATTATTTTTTGCATATACTATTATATATTGTACATATATTTATTAGTTTCAGATTTAGCCATTCGTATATTTTGCCTGTTTATGTTATTGTATTTTGCACAACTCTGTTGCTTGTGAAGCTCGCACATAAGAATTTCACTCGCATGTGCTGTACCAATGTACCTGCACATGTGATGTGACAATAAAAGTGATTTGATTTGAGGGAAAATCTCTGTAGATCAACAGTTATTCAGACCGGCCCACCTGGCACCAACAACCACACTGCCTTCAAAGTCACTTACACGAGCTTTCTTTGCCCTTCTAATGCTTGGTTTGAACTTCAGCATTCCTCAGTGCATTGGAGTTGCTGATCAGATATCTGTGTTAATACACAGCTTTTACCTAATTTAGTGGCCGGAGTTGTGTTTGAAAACACAAGTTATCAGGCAGCTGAGAAGGGTAATGCAGCTGCAGTAACTGAATAACCACATAACAATAGCACTAAGTGGCCTGAGTACAACATAAAATGTTTGTCTAAACAGCTGATAAATGTAATGATAAGACTTACTCACTTTATTTTAAATTTCCTCATAATTTCCACATGGCATGATGTGTGAGGTAGTAACAAGTTTTATAAATGCTGGTTATGTGAGAGGAAACAGTGCTTGCATGGCTTTTATTTGAACACTTCTTTTTCCTCTTGCTGTCATTATTGATCGTTCATTGATGTTTTATAATCTTTTCTGTTCATACATTCAGGCATTAAAAAAAAAAGCTGTAACTAATTATCACCAACATTTTAAAGGGGTTAAATTCTCAAAGAACAATTCCTAAATCACAGCTGAAGACATATACACACACAAATATATATCCAATCTAAGCTGACTGAGTTGCAGTCCTCTTCGTGTCATTCAAGGTGACTACGATACACTCTCACACTTGTAAACACTTTGCATAAATTGTACTTGAAACACAGATCAGGTTTCTCCCATGAAGTGAAATTTGCCGAACCCCAGGATGACCTCACTGGGAATCCACTAAGTCTTCAGCAACTTTGGAGCTACGGATAACAGAACCAGTGTTATTATGTGTAATTGCTCTCCTTCTGCCAGGGCGTCCAGTATAGTAGCTTCCAAACAAAGACCCCAGTGCGCACACAGTAAGTGATTTAAAATTACTGACCCACAAGGTTACATGTGCATATTGTTGAAAAAAGATGCTTTCTAGTCTGTATTTTGTTCCCCCTCAATTTGGCAGTGTGTCATAGACAACGGGGTTATTAACAACAGCAAAGCAAACAAAGCAGCACATAAACCAAGTTACTTGCAATGTAAATGCATGATTTTGGTCTGCTGATATGGGCTATCTCAACCTGCAGGAAGATACTAACAACCATAATGCTGTCATACTGCCAAGCTTACCTCCAGGGGTACAAACTCAAACACACACACGCACAAGCACATTCAAACTGGCATCCATGAATGATCAAGTACATGAAACCAGTTCCACCGAGACATATCTGCATAAATTACATATACACATGAAATGTAAAACTACCCCCCCCCCCCCCCCCCCCCCCAAAAAAAAATATATATATATAAGACACCCACTTTGATCAGGTGAAAATGACAGAGCACTGTTTACTGGCAGGTAGTTTAGGTGGGTGTTGGTAGCCAGTAATGTGCCTCTGTCAGTGCCGCTGAGCTCTATCAGGGTTAAACAAAACCACCACTGAGCTCTTAGTCAAGCTATGCCAGCTACCACAGAAAATATCCAATTCTGTCCATCTGTCTTATTCTCTTTCCAGCTCTCTCACACACAGCGCACACATGCAGCTACAACTGTAATTTTTACAAAGACGGGTTGGATGAACCAGTCTCGAATCTATTCACAGCTGTCCAACAACATGAAAAGAATTGAGCTGGTTAGAAAAATTGGTCTTTCCCTACTGCTTCTCGCTTGTCTGGACTGTCCAGAAGCAGCATACCTCTTATTTAATAAGCATAAAGCCTCTTTACAATCATAGATTCAGACAGACCTCTAGTTTAATTAATAAAATATCTACAACATCAGAAAGATGAATAGCTTTTCACTATCCCCTTTCAAAACAGCCAGTGTGCATAGACTTAAATGCTACACTGACAACCTGATGTGTATTTGGCTTTGGTAGTGTCACTTTTAGATATAGTTAAAGAAAAAAAATGACAGAAAAAATGGAAAAAAATCCACAATGTGTTGTAAACATTACAGTTTACTTTAAATCACATATAACAGTGCATTATTGTTATAAGATTAGAAAGATTTTTCTCATTTTTTGCATTTTGTTGTTACACTACCATTCATGAAAATCGCACAGATTTTTCACCTCTATGTAAACTGTTATAAACCTGTGACAGATTGTTATGTTACATTTATCAGAATCCATAATACTACTGTCACACTAGGGACAGTGGTTTGAGGCTTTGGCACAACCGAAACTACTGTGACTGTTTGTCATGAAGCTCTTGTCTTGTTGTCTATGATATGGCTGCTCTGAGGACAGGGACTATATCTGCAACTCCTGGCAGACAATTGTTGTCTTCAAAGCAACTTTGGTACATCGAGTTGGCAATAAGACGGGATGAGTCTGCTATCACTCTGTTATCAGTCTGCTACTAGTTTGTTATTGAATGGGGTCAAGCTGGCAATTACATGCAATCTGTTTGTGGTAATACACTGATTAACTGTGATAAATTGGATAAAATAGCAAATCTGTTGCCATCTGTTGCAAGTCTACTGCCATCTACATAGCCAGAAATTCACATTAACTATTTACATTTAGAGTCCAACTAGAACCTCATAGATGTGAATCAGAAATTCAGAAATTCCTCCATAAATGGTGATGTAGCTGCTGCACAATGGCCGGTTAAGTGCAGAATGATATTGAAAGCAATGTTACCTTGCTTTCAATACAGGAATATAGCCAGAACACAACCAGCTAAGACTGACTCAGACTGATTGCAATATACTGGCAATCGGTCTGCATTTGTAAATTAGATTGAAATTATTTCCAGCTCTTGCCAATCTGTCTGAGAGTCACTCCGAGTCGGACGGTGATTATTTGGAGCAGGTAGTTTGCCTCCCAACAGGTGACCTGTTCACTTGCCTTGGAATGAAAAATGACCAGTTTGGTAGTGCAACTACTAACAAATGGTTATCAAATGTGAAAAAATTCAAAGAAATCGCTTTAAAATTTTGGGGAATATATCTCACTATTTCACACATATTGCACATTTTACAAGCCATCCAGTCAGTGAAGGATAGCCAGTGTTGTACCAGTACTGAACAAATACAATGTGGTAGTTTATATTGTGTCTCTGAGTGTGCATACATAATAATATGGGAAATTGGGAAAAAAAGCTTTAAGTGCCTTGGTCACAAGGTAGATTAATCAGTCCAAAAAAAAAAAAAAGAAAAAGAAAATCCAACAACAACAACTCCAATATATGATTAAGCAAACCTATCCCCTTTTTAAAAGTATTTTACTTGGGTTGCTGAACAAATGATCAGCAATTGTGGCAAAACAACAAACAGATCCAGAGTGGGAATGAATAAAGCCTCCAAATCTTCCATTGCCGTGTGCTGTTAGTCTGTTTTACCAGAACATTAATAGTGCTTGCTGACATGAGCCTTGCTAGCACAAAAGTTCTGGTACTCTGAGCTCTTGTCATAAGGAATTAGCTTTTGCAGTAATGGCTTACGCCCCCCAAAGTCCCCAGGTTAATCCATTTATTATTGGAAATCTAAAGTGTATTAGGCATGATGCAGTCGTTTCAATACAAGGATAACGATTCTGTCTCACCCACTTTAATAGGCGAGTGTAAAATGAGCAATACTTGTGATAACTACACATTATGAGCATATTTGTCGGCGTAATGTGTTTGATCAACACTGACGTTCACCCTATTGAAATCAAAAGCTCTATCCAGCTACACCCATTTGTTAAATATACAAGGATTCTCCTTTGTGTGAATGGGTGCCATGTTGTGCCACAGCTAGTATTTAATAACTACTACACACACAACCTTCTGTGAAGTCTGTATATGCCAATGTAAATGTTCCATTTGCTATTGACACACACGAAAGTCAAGTTTGAGTGCCTTTTAAAACATCTGACAAATTAACTGTATAAGGAAAAAAAGAAACACTTTCAGCATTAACATCAAGTGGAATCATGATCAGAACTGCAGATATTTTAGCGGTGCTCTGCTCATGCCTAATGTGTGATGAGGAGTTTTGCCTTGGGAAAAGATATTGGTCATATATTCAAGAGAAAAAGAAAAGACAGGATTACAAGGCCAACTGGTTTTAAGAATTCAGGGCCCTCTGCATTGTATTGTAACTGTATGATTTATGCCATATGTTTTCATCTTTTTGTGTAGAAAATAATATTAGACCTGGGGGCTGGGGTGGGGGTGAACACTGGTGACTTAATGCAGCACAGTCCATTTTTCTTCATTTCCTTTTAGGAGCGCATTACTGTAACCTGCAGAGCTCTCTAGTTATCTTCACAAACATCAGAGAGGCAATGCATTTTCATCATGTGCCTCATGGTCCCAGCCAATTCAAAGATCCACAGCTTTTTGTCTATATTTCACAGATACATTCATCAGTCTTTGCTCTTCCAAAATCTTGTCCCAGGGCATGTTTAAGGGGTTTTACTATGTGTGTGGGTGTTGTGTTCATTGACATGCTTCCTTGCACCCCAAGCAACACACCTCTGTCATAACAAGCAATTATTAATCGTCAAATTCAGAACCCTAAATCTTTAAATACACAAAGTGTCTCCAGCCATGCATGCAAATTATCACCTGTCACTGAGGTGTCCAGTATTTTCAGAACAACAGCGAAATGAAATTTGGAAACAGCGTACTTTGACAAATTAATCAGCACCCTCCTTCATGATTTTACCGACTGCCTCAGGCTAATTTTAATTAATGACAGTCCTCTTCTCGTTTTTCTGTTTTCAGCTCACCTTTTGGTACAGTTTTTTTTCTCTTCTAGAGTGACACTTCATTGGATCACAGTATTTTTTTTAATCCAGGGAGGCTATAAAATGGCAAACTATGAAAACAATGATGACATGATTTTCTTTTTTTAATCCACATCAACTGGGAATTTCAGTGAGAGAAAATGTTGCAGAAGACTGTTGCGCATCTTTAGGCTTAAGGGAAGTTTGGTATGCAATTTAAACGAGAAATAAAAGTTCTCCTTGTGGGCTACACAAACGTGAAGTTACAATTTGCAGAATTTTGAACTAAATACATCAGCAAAATGTGAAGAAACAATGCAACAGTATATCCAAGATCTCTATGCACTGCGTTCCAGAGATATATAGTAAAGTTGAGCTATTGCCAGGCATTACCCTTGTATAATACCACAGTAAATCAATGTTGCATCTAGCCTGCCTTGAGTCCAAAGAAGAGAGAGAACAAAGAAGTAGAACTGATGCTGAGACAGTAAACAGAACAATGTCTGAAGCTTCTTCAAGAAATGAAATGATAAAAATAAAAATGCAACAAGAATAAACATTTGCACCACTTTCCATTGCCTCAGACAGCTTTTGGAGAAAAAAGGAATTAAGTTTGATGCTGAACTTGTTTCTTCTAGACTGCTAAGTAAACTGTTGTTAATAGTATGATTAATACTATTCACATGTGACTATTACCACCTCAGGACCTCTAGTAATTTGTAATATTTTCAAAGATCCATGTTGATATGTCTTTAATTTTTAAATAAAAAAAATACCTAGCACAAATCACAGAGGTAAAATCTTTTCTGCCCAAATATGGCATGTTGATCCTTTTTTCTTTTTGCTGTGATTTTATGCCATCTGAACCTATGTTCTGCCTCTTTACAGCACGGGAGTTATGGAGCCAACATTGGTAATTATAAATAAAAGTTTGGACAGCATCATAGACCCAAATTTAGGAGGACTCCTGTCGCAGCACAGCATGGAAATCCATTCATGGACACAAGAAGGAAAAAAAAGCCCAAAAAACTGTGAAATCTCCACGAACGGATGGACAACATGTTTCTGCCTTTCAGCAGACTCAACAGTTGGTATACTATTAATGTAGCTGCTGACCACAGATGTCAGCAAAGCACAGACTTTTCTTATCCCACGTGAGTGCAGTGCACAGATGGAGGCGGTTGGTGGGGGGAAATTTCGATCATAAAATCATGGTAATACTTTTCCTAAAATGCTGCCCCCTCTGTGTTCACGATTTCTGATGAGAAATCGCACATATTTTACCTTTAATACATTTTAAAGTGCTTGTTCTTTCTAAAAGAAAAAAATGCTTTAAAACATATTTTAATCGTGTGTACGTGTTTGTGCCTATGTGAACACATTTTATGGTCGTGTCCCTTGAGCCGTGGCATGTTTGTACATAATGGGCAGCTAAGTACGTTATGTCACATTCTCCTAAGAGTAATTTTAATGGAAACACAGATTTTGGTATTTTGTCTTTTAATGGTTCCACTGCTATTTTCAAAATAAAAAAGCTGCAATGCTTCCACTAAATGTTTCTCTGTAATGTACGTGTTCTGACCTCAGAAAATTACCTCTTGGTAATCCTAGTAGACTAGCTGAAAGCAATTCTATAAAGAATAAAAACAAAAGAACACAGTGACCTAAATATGTCTTCAGATATAAAAGAAAAGCTGGCCTTTCAAGGTGATACTGTTTATTAAACCAGAAGCTGGGACCTTTTGCACAAGCTCACAGCTTGCTGTTGAAATTCACACTATAAAATCTGGCACAGTATGTATACAAAATTTAACTGAATGCTGTGCAGTGCAATGCTGTGAAAAAAAATCACTTCACATAGTAAGGACTTAAGTGTGAGGAGATATTTGAATTGAGCTAAGACAAAAGCCCTTTTCAAGGGTAAGGGGTTGAGATGTAGGTTGTGCTATATTTGAAACATTAAGTGAAATAGGGCTTCATGAGAAACATGAGCAGATATAATGGACTGCTGTGTTGTAATGTAAGCTTTGTGATTTCCTGCTCAGTTGCTATCAAAAGACTAGAATAAAGCTTTTTGAAACACAAAAGCCGTAGTAGTCCAGAATTTGTCCCACGTGTCACAGCTAGCAAAAGGAAGAGGGCTATGAAGGATGTTAGTGACCGTGATATCTGACTACTCACTGTGATTAGTTTGTCTTTTTGAACTTGTGATGACACTCAAGGGAAGCATGTGTTCATATTCCAAGGCTGCACATTTATAATGACTACATACTTTGGAGGTTATTGCATATCTGCAAATGAATAAGTAGAATCTGCAGGAAAAATACTTTTCAGATGTGAGTTTTCTCATTCTGTATGCTGGTATACTATTCACTAATCATGTTTTAGCAGGCGTTGGTTGCATGCAAGTACACAGTCTTTGTGAGGAACAAAAGAGGGAACTCATTAAACTACCACCTACCACCTATCATCTGACAATGATTTAGGTTAATTCATCTGAATTCATAAGCTATAGCTGGCAAACTGAACACAAATTATAATATATTAGCCTAGGCTGGGGTTAAGAAAAAACAGAAACCCACTTGCATAATGGGATCCATTCCTTTTGGTGGTTAAACGATCTTTTGTCTTTCTTTTTTTTTTTTATGCTGAAAGAAGCAAAGCATTTAGAAGAAAAAACCCAGACTGGATCAATACAAATGGCTTTAAGGTAGAGGTCTGCTACTATACTCTGAAATGCTCATCTGTAAGGTTCAATCCCTGCATCCAAATCATGTGTAAATGCAATGCGTAGTCATGGAAATGATTAGTTTAACTCAGAAGCCCTGAACTGCACAATAGTTTCACGATAAAGCCTGTATTTTGAGAGTATCAGTGGCATGACTGTGGTCATTCCATTGAAATCCTCTGTGTTGCAGTCACCCTACAACATTTCAGAACTAACATTGAGAACAGTAATTGATGTGTTTTGACTGTTGTAAATGAATAGATTCTTTTCAAAATAATGACTGAATAATTAGTCATAATTAAGTATGCTAACAAGAGCTGATTTATTAAGTGATTTCTCCATACCGGCTTCATCAGTGTTCACTGCATGCCAGGCTTTATTTTAATGATGCTGTCTGTCCCAATCAGCGTCAAGCCATTTCTGCAAAGAAAAAAGTCAATTATGAACCTTTCAAAGTACCATGCTCTGTTGACGCTGTTTCTGATCTTGCACACATCTTACACACAATTCTGCATCCATAATAAAATAGTTACGAAGAAAGGACAGACTATATAGAGACTACAAGCCAGTGGTTGATGGAGTTTCTTCACCTTCGTACTCTCTATTAAGGTTAGGTAAAGAATATAATGAGCTGTTACACTTGATAGATTGTATATGTTATATACTGAACAGCATAAGAGCTTAAGTATTACATGTCTTCCAATACCACACTCATAAAAGGTTATCAACCATTAAAACAAGACTTTCTGTTCTGCTGTGGATAGATTTGTAAAGGTATCTAATTATGTAAGTAGAGTTAATAATAAGAAAGGCATCTGTGAAGCAAGGAGTACCAACAATAGGCCTGACGTCTGTGGTTATTAACGTAGTAATGTTGGAGATTTCAGTACTGGTAAATTTGGTTACACCTGCATTTACTGGTTGTAACAGAAATGACGGATTGAAAGCACAACTGCACAATTCTGGAGTTGATGAATAAAATTATTGTCATTTTAATAAATAAGGAGGAAGTCGACTTTCTCCATATTTCCATAAGAAATCCTAATTTTTTTTATGCAACAGAGAGGCACAATGGAAGCTAAAGCTGTTTACCTTGCTTGGAGGTTGAAGTTTATTTTATCTTAAAGAAAATAAGTTGAAACTAGGCAAGAAAGTCCTGCATCGGCTACAATGTAAATTTTAAACTGGGAAATCAAAGGGGAAAAAACAAAACAAAACAAAATATGATCCAATGTCTATGGCACTCACCAAACAATTTATTAGGTACACCTTGCTAGGTATACCTTCAGAGCTGCCTTAATTCTCGATGGCACTGATTCCACAAGTTGCTGGAAGCATTCCTCATAAATTTTGGTCTATACTGACATGATGTCATCACACAGTTGCTACAGATGTGAATCTCCCATTCCACCACATTCCATAGGTACTCTGTTGGATTCAGAGCTGGTTACTGTGGAGCCATCAGTGAACTCATTGGCATGTTCAAGAAATCAGCGTGAGATGATCTCAACTTTGTGACAAGGCCCTTTATCATGCTAAAGCAGCCCTCAGAATAAGCCTTGTGCTCATTAAGGGATGGACGTGGCCAGCAACAACACTCAGGTAGGTCTTTAACCTATGTTTAGCTGGTACTAAGGGACTCAAAGCATCCCACCATCCTGAGCCATTGAGCTTGTGTGAATTGTAGCCTATCTGCTTTAAGGTTTGCCATGCTAATTCTTGTAGCGTGGTTATTTGAGTTACCCTTTTTCTTCAAATAAGCTCAGTGTCATTTGGCCATTCTCCTCTGACATCAGCAAGGCATTTTTACCCAGAGCCACCTCCACTGCCACTCACTGGATATCTTCTCTTTTTCCAGACCTTTCTCTGTAAACCCTATAGATGGTTTTGTGGGGAAATCTCAGTAGAGCATCAGTTTCTGAAATATTTTGACCAGCTTGCCCGTCACCAAACACCACACTGCACTCAAAGTGACTTAAATAAACTTTCTTCCCCATTCCGATGTTCTATTTGAACTTCAGTAGGTCATCTTGACCACATCTACATGCTTAAATGCAATGAGTTGCTGGATTTAATTGGTTTATTAGATATTTGCATCAATGAGAAGCTGAAGAGGGGTACCTAACAAAGTGGCCAGTGAGTGTATACTTGACATTTGACAAACTGGAGACGTGTGTTTGGTTATTCATCTGCTGGTATGAGAATTTTCACAGTTCACAACATTACATTTTTGTTGCAATGCTGAGTTTTAAGATGTTGGTGTTATTGCACTGAACACTGAAATCCCTCACAATGAAAATGACTGCAGTACTTGTTTGGCAAACTCACTGTAGTCATCATAGGTGCGAGTGGATAGATTTCTTTGTTTTCCTTTGTTCTATATCCATAAATAACTGAGACCACGTCGTATTTGAAGTCGGATACAAGCAAAAAATGTTAATAAGCTGTAAGACATACAGTTGTACTTCCGGATGTTTCCTCCCTGAGTAGCTAATTAAAAGACATCTTTTTGATCTCATAATAGCTTTGCTGCCAGGGTAAACAAAGCAAGTGACAATGACACAATAATGGATTTTAGCATTTCAAGAGAGGCTAGAACTTAAACACTGGTCTATTTTTAACTGTTTGTTAAGCAGCACCTTTAGGAACGATATTCTTGGGATAATTAACACATCTTAGATTTTGCAACTCCACAAATATTTCTTGATAAAAAAAAAAAAGAGTATTTTTCTGAGGTTTCTTTTCACTGCTAAACTCTCCATCTACATTGTCTGGCAACATGAAATATGATGAGACATAAAAGATATTATTTCTCTCAAATAAACAAACATCAAAACAAAAAAAAACCCCGCAGTGAAATCCATTAAAAATGGCCTATAACAAACTTTGGTTGTGAAAAAAGCAGAGTCAAAGGACATTTTGTGATCTGAGCTTTCTTGTTTAAATCTTTCAAATTTCATTGTGCTACATTTTTGTCAATAATGGGGCTAATTTATACGGTGAGTAACTATTATGTCTGATTAATTTATAGCACCCTGTCAGAAGTAGGCCGCTAATCTTGCCATCACATTAATTTCAAAATTGCGTTAACTGAGTGTCAGACAGGATTTTTTCTAAAAAAGAAGTGAAAGTAGGTTATTCGCCTATTGGATTTCATGAGTGGCAGGTAAACGACAACAGCTATTTACAATAAAAATAGCAGGTGAGAATTGTTTGAGTCACCTGTGCCGATTTAATTATTCCAGTTACCATCGGCTCTTGTTTGTTTTTACAGACAAAAGGTATATTTAAAAAAGTACTAGCTACCTCTGTCGGAAGGCTTAGGAAAAATGACTGGTTAGTTAACCTTTGGTCAGGTATCGCTTTATAAGACATGTCAAATTTGGAGTGTGGGGTTAATCTGTATTCTAATAGGGATTTTGTTCAGGTTAAGGTAAACGGAAACACACAAACAACATAAACAGAAACACTCGCGAGATTTGAGCTCTACAAGCGGGACTTTGCCGGTTGCTATGGAGACGTGTCCAGAGTTAACTAAACTGGTGTTCCTCAACTGCCTATATCATTTGAGCAGGGGTGTACGCCCACGTCAAAAAGTATTTTCACACCGCTGACGTTGTGTCATGTAAAATGTTCAGGAATAATTATCAGGTAAGCTTATTTTAACCGAATCAATTTAGCCCTTTATTTACTAAAATTCTTGCCCTGTGTATAAAAATACAATTTCCTCGGAGCTGATATGAGCTTCAGGCTGATGTAACATCGACTGCAGGCTAGCGAGA
The DNA here is from genome assembly GCF_963969265.1 of Rhamphochromis sp. 'chilingali'. NCBI lineage: Eukaryota > Metazoa > Chordata > Actinopteri > Cichliformes > Cichlidae > Rhamphochromis > Rhamphochromis sp. 'chilingali'. The sequence goes on along the minus strand of NC_137936.1, from coordinate 24,835,507 downwards.
ACTAGTTGTTTCTTGCAGGGTGGAGCTGTGGTTGAGATCTTCAGTGGACAAGGAAAAGACCCTGCGGCTAAATGGAAACTCTGCGGAGGGCCGTCAGCCATATATAAAGTTAGTTATTTATTTTTTTAGAGCTGTTTGTTTAACTTACTATTAGCTTATTACCAGTAACGTAATCACACTAACCTAGGCTTTATATCCTCTCAAAGACAAACTGGCACCTGCATATGAGGACTGAAACAATTGCATTTCTCTAAACATATATGCTACAGACTTATTCAGATAAAAAGCAAACAAACAAAACTAAATACACAAAATAAATTTTGGATCTCAGAGAGCAGTTACACAACAGGTAGTCTTCTGGTCATAACACACGGAGACTGAGCAATTCCTCTTATGCATTATTTTCTCCCTTAGGAGTATAATAAAGAAGTCAAAGGATGTGTTTACTGTCTGGATGGAAGCAGCCAGACAGTCAAGATGCAAATGCCAGAGAATGGCAAAATGTCTCGTAAGTCTCTACTACTTTCATACAAGTGTGCAACTTGTTGTTTTGTTTAATTCTAAATATTAATAGTAACTCGTTCTTTTCGTTTGTTTGTTTTTTTCTTAGTTGGACTTCTCCAAAGATTTTTGGTGCTTCAAGTCAATGTTTCTCACGGTCATGACTTTTCTGCTGAGCTTGTGTAAGTAGCGCAGAGATTGTTCTTATGGTACAAATGTTATAAATGTTAATTCAATTGACTGACTTCAACATTTTGGTATAAATCTTTAACATTCTGGCTGAAAAATGTATGCGAGCAGAACAAAATAACATTTTATGTACTCACTTAGAGTACTTGCTTATTGTAATGTACAGTGACAAATGCTTTTCCAGTAATGTACAGTGTGACAAAGAAATAGTGATTGAATAACAATGGGCTCACAGTGAAAACAGCTTGTTTACATCTGGTAGGAAAAAAACCCATCGAGCCACTTAGAAAACAAAGTGCCTCATTGACTGTTATGTAACAGCCTAAATAACCATTTATTATTAAGATATTGTTCAACAATTTGTCACAAAGAAGGCTTTTATCTTGTGTGCCACTATAAATTCTGAACAGCCACATTATTACAATGTAGAATGTGAATGTCAAGTGCTCGCTGTTTTTCTCCACAGTTTGCATTTAGTGGCTCTGATTGCATAATGCAATTGTGTGTTCATATATCGTCACTGCAGCATTTAGTCACTGAAAGAAGAATGCCACTCTACATTGTTTCATTATTTCAATCTTTATTCTATTTCAGTCTAATTTGGTAAATTCTATATTTACCCCAAAAAATCTTTGGTAAACTGCAGCTTACAGTATGCAGTAGAAACTGCTGTTTGGATATCAAGAGCATCAGGGAGAGATATTGCCTGAAATGATTTTCTTACACTTACCTGCTTATTTACTCGCACACTATTTTAAGAATTGGTGAAAACATTGTGTGTCGTTGTTCTTCTTCCATTTGAGTATGTCATGACAGCTGATTTCACAGCGTGAGATAAAAGTGAAAACATCTTTAAGAGCTTACTCTAGAGACCAATAAAGCTTTTTGTTTTCACAGGTCATGATTTCTTAGTGGCACTACTGATGCTGGTGATAATTCATGTTCTACTTTGCTGTCTGTTAATCACAGGATAACTGATTCAGAGGGCCTAAAAAGAAGACTCCACTTATCAACAGTGCATAAAGAGGTGTCTGCCACACTTTTGCATGCAAAGATACCTTTTGTTGGACTGAAACGCAATGTTGTGAGTATCTTATTCATCTTTGACATTCCTTTAGTATTAAATTTGCTGTCAGCTGTTTGTTTGTTTGTTTGTTTTTTGTTTGTTTGTTTTTTTCCTTCTCCATGTTTCTTAGTAGGTATTGATCTTTATCTGTGTGTGGTGCTTTTAACTACAAATTAATATTGTATGTGTTGTCTCAGTGGTCAACATTATGCATCGACCTTGTATCACTGAGCGGTGAACTGTTCAAGGGATTTTTGACACTGGATGGCATCACGTTGTTCGCTACCTGCAAAGTCCGGAGAATCTTCACTGTAAGAACGGAGCATGCAGGAATGTCAGATGATGGTAAAGTAGATGGTTGCTGGTTTCAAATTTTGAAGTTTTATCGACTTACCCAATACGCTACTCCAAATGTGTTTAATAAAGATACAGTACCTAAGTACTTGCCACAGAAGCAAGCCAGTGGTCTTTGTTCTTGTGGGTTTGTGTGAAATTATGTTTGTGTGTTTGGAGAGATAGAGAGACAAACAGTTGGCTGTTTTTCTGTGGCTGGCTGAGAACTCAGTGGTAGATTTTGTTCAAGGCTGATATGGCTCAGCAGTGATAACAGCTGCACATTACTGGCTGCCTACTGCACACCTACTCTATCTACCAAAAAGGGTGTCTCGGTCAGTTCGTATTTTTCAGTTGATCAAAGTGTTACTTTTGTGGTGTGATGTTATATATTGTAATAATGTGTTTGAGCTTATTTTATAGCTAATATTAGTGTGAGATTGTTACTTTTTCCAATCTAGACATGTTTCGCAGTGGAGCTGGTCTAATGGACTTAATCCCACGCAGTTGCCAGTTCCCACCAGACGTGAACCAAGTCATTCAGGTGTTCAACAGGGAAAATGTGCGAAAGACAGATTTGAGGACTGGTCTTTCTAACTCTGACTGTGGTACGTAAGATAAGACACAAACAAAAAACATTTTGAGAATTGTAATTTCATCAAAAGTAACCATAAAGCGTGCAAAGTGTAAACTGTCATTAAAATCATATATGAAGTAGCTGTTGCTTTGTTTAACAAAGACGATTTAGACTATTTGGAGTAGGACCCTTTGTTTTTGAGATTGGTAGTCTTTTCAGCAACAGTTTGGAGGAAGGAGTTTTATCTGGAAGGATAACAGTACCCCTTTGCACAAAGCCAGGTTTGTAAAGAAAAAGGCTTTATAAGTTAGGTGTGAAGTAATTTTTCTGCACAAAATCTGAGTTCAATGCCACTGAGCGCTGTTGGGATAAATTGGAGTGCAGACTCAAAGACAGGCCTTATCTTCAGCATCAGTGCCTGACTCCACCAACAATGTTGTGGATGAAATCCCTGCAGCTGGATTTAAAAATCCGTGCAAAGCTCTTGACCCCAGAGGAGATGTGATAGTTACTAGAGCATAATAGTGGTGTGTTATAACATTTCAAATTAATGTAATGTTCACAGGGTGAACAGAATTTGTCAGATATTTTTGTCCTTTAGTGTAGGTCTTCTTTAATGGATTACAGCAGGTTCATAGCGTTGATTGTTTTGAGAGTAACATTGAGAGTACACAATATGAGCCACAGTCCACCCATGAACTTACTTATTTATACAGATGAATAGGAAACGGTTCACAAATGGTTGCATGTAGAGAAAGTGTTTGCTACAAAGGCACTGTGATGATAATCACTTTGTTTTCCTGGAATGAAATTCCCGTGGTCTTCATTTTTGTGTTCATTTGTGCCTCACCTGTACTCAAGGAGCTGCAATTATCTCCTCATACAAAAAGACATGCACCAGTAATCCACTTCTGTCACCTTTGTGGCCTTTTTTATCAGTGCATATTTATTTGTTCTGACAGCTGTCTAAGTCATGTTGAGTCAACCAGCAGTGCCCATAGAAGAGAGCAGTAACCATGCACAAGAAATATCTTTTCATAATTAGCATCTGCATTATTAGCATAACATTCCTAATCATAATTAAAACGATTGCTATTAAAGTAGGCATCCAATTTTGAATTTGACAGAATTGCTGGGTGAATGCTGATCCTTCAATAGCCAAAGTGTCAGAAACTGTTAAAAGTAAGCTACAGCACTTTGTATCATGCAACAACAAACAAGCCCTGATTATCTCTGTGCTTCAGCAAAGACGTTCTCTTAATCCCAAAGACAAAAATTTCTCAGAAATTAAAGTCTGTTCTAAAAATATTTGTAGCTTATGCAGACATAGATCTTGTTGTAGTTCTTGCGGTTATATCACTCTTTTTCAAGTTTCAGGAGGAATGTACACTATTCCAGCAGTAAAGTTCAATTAATTTAACTTGCTGTATCACACAGGGGCAACATCATCTCTTTCTCTTCTTAAATCCACCAAAGCTCTGCCTGTTTTTTATTGTAGTGTGTATGTGTGTGTGTGTGTGTGTGTGTGTGCGTGTTTTGTGGAGAGCAAAGTATTTGCTCACTCTTCTGATGAGGCTTTACAAGAAAGTGTGTTTGGCTGTTAACATCAGCAGAGGTGGTCCTGATGAGTCCTGGCACAGATACAGCGGGGTCAAGTTGTCGCCATATCACATCTCCCACTGTAGCCCATTATTTTCACATGATGAAATGGAACAGATTGTTAGATTAAAGAAAAACATCCGTTATATCAGCTCAGCAGTAGAGTCAAATTTGTATCCAATCATTAATTTTCATTCCTCATAAAATATTTTGCCCATTAGACTCTAATTAAAATGCTAAGCATTAGTAAAGTGCATAGTATTTTCTTGATTGATTATGTTTGCAATATAGTTTAAGAAATTTAATTAAAAAAAACATATTGCAGTATATAATCTACATAAAAGGGAACGTTCTAAAGATTTTTATTCACAGTTACAAAGGGACTTTAAGGGATCTTTTTAGTTTGAAAGAACACAGCTCTTTCCTCATCTTAATGCTGGTCTGTGCCCTTCAAACTGAAATGGCCTTATGTATTAGCATAAGAGAAATCCTACAGGAACTAATCAATTCAGATCAATAACTAATGGGAATGCCTTACTTTTGTGCAGTTCCTACCACTGCCAGATCAACCTGTTATCGGAGAACCAGGCCCCAGGGCATTTTACACACAGCCTCAGGCTCCAGAGCCTCTGGACCACCTCTCCTAACTGGAAGAAAAAGCAAGGTAACATAAGATGGAGCTGAAAGAAATGTAGTCTCTGTTTTTCCTTTCCAAATTAGTAATCTAGCCAATCCTGTAAGAACCTACAGCATATCTCTCTGAATGATTTGTATGCCTGCCATAAATTGTATTTACTACAAAACAGAATAAATTTGTCTCTGAACTTGTATGTTTCCTTTGGTTACGTCCCACAGGGATCGAGTAGAATGAACCAAAAGGTTACTACAGAAAGTCAGAGCATTACCAACCAGAGTGAGAATTTATCACATGGAGAACCTTCCCACATTCTCAATGAGGGTAAATTTGACAGAGTACAGAGAGTGATTTATTGAGTCTGAATGCTATCTATGAACAAACCCTGTTCATCTTGCTATTTTATCACTCAAACACTTAGCATTGCTTGTTACAGACTTTATTTATCTATTATCTGTTTGTTTGTTTCTTTTTCTTTCTATTTCTTTGTACACTAGCTCAAGCTGAAGTTATGCTTTTCTGGGCTGCATGTACACCATTGTAACATATGTCTGTGTGGACTGGGAGTGTTGTGTATCTGCAGGAACCCATGCCACATTAAACAAGGTTTAGAAAATGAGGAAGAACCCAGGAAATGGGACTAGATAAATATTTAATTGTAAAATGATATTTAGGGGTTTCAACAGGGATTAAAAAAACACAGTTCTTTAACCCAAAAAGAAAAAAAGAGGCTGAAACCTGAAGAACAAAAATAGTCTTTGGAAAGAAGCCAAAAAAATATATTATTTTCACTTCCTCTGTTCATTTTTTTCTGTGCCGATGCTGAGCAGAATGATGATGGGTTATTAAACAGATACTACAAGCACTACTCCCCACACCCTCATTAGGTCATATTTTTTTAGATGTGTTTTTTTGGCATCACGCCTTAATTGAATAGCTGACAGCAAAGAAGGAAACAGAACATTGGGTGAGAGAGGGGTGTGATATGCAACACACCCGCTGGCTGTAATCAAACCAGGGGCATTGCAGTTTTGCACTGTGACCTTTCAGTTACTGGGCAGATATGTTATTGTTGAATCTGTGCAGGTCTTGAGGACCACTTTATCTAATTTGCCAACAAAGGAAATGAAGAGTTCATTAGAGTTTAGGTTTGTGAAGCAGATTCACCTTATACTTGCTGATGTGAAGTGTTAGATATAGGCACAAAACAACTAATGCCTATTTTATGAACTTAAATTGTGGTCTGCAAAAACATTTTCATCATACTTTGAACTAAACATTGGTATAATGAAACTAACTGAAACAGATTTTACCACAAATCTTCAGTGCAAAACTAGCTGCCATTACCTCAGTACCTGTGAATGGTTTTTGACACTAAATCCTCAAAGAGTAAAAAAGTTTTAATATAATAGTGGGGTTTTAATATACTTGATTTCCAGTGCATCTTTTCCCTTAGAGCATAGATGGTTACTTTGCCTTTTCATTTCTTCCAGATACTAGACATCAGTAAATGCATCAGAATCAACAAACTAACAAAATAAGAGTCCTCTTTCTCAGAACATGCTCTTTCAAGCACCTAATAACAGCTTTTATGGCTGGTAATACAGCATTCTTTGAGCATGACAGAATGAAAAAAATGGGATGATTAAAATTCCCTAATTCAGCTGAACATAATGTAGCTGGAAATATTCTCCTCACTGAATGAATGTAAGAAGCTCAGTTACTGAAATGCCTTCATTAATAAGGATTTTCACGGTGCATAATCAATTCACAGATATGCTTCTGGCAAGCTCTAATAACATTGTTGTTTGACTGTTTTGTGTTATAAAGCTTTTGTAATGTTGAAAGTACATTATGTAGGAGCATCTGGCAGTTTACAGCCACATCCCCCTAAAAAAAGAGCAGTTGACAAGAAGGGATCTAAGAAGCTGAGAGTCATCAGTGCTGGAGGAGAAAAGCAAACATCATCAAGTAAGTTGTATGCACTGTATAAACTCACCAGCCACTTGGACCCCATTTTGCCTTCAGCACTGCCTTAATTCTTTGTGGTGTAGGTTCAACCAGTTACTGGAAACATTCCTCAGAGATTTTAGTCCATGATGACATGTAGCATCACACAGATGCTGCAGATTTGTAAATTCCACATCCATGATATAAATCTCCTGTTCTACCACATTCCAAAGGAGCTCTATTAGAGATATGAGCTTTGTGTCACATATGGTCACACTGTGGTTATAAAGGGATGGATGATCATCAGCAATATTTATGTAGGCTGTGATGTTCAAACAATTCTCAGTTGGTAATAGGGGGCCTTAATTCAAGGGATACCGGAGCCATGCTTTTTGGTAGTTTATGCCAAATTCTGATCCTACCATCAAAGTGTAGCAATAGAAAGCAAGACTTATCAGATCAGGCAGGGAATTTTCAGTCTTCTTCTTCCAATTTTGGTGAACCTATACAAGTTTTAGCTGCAATTTCCTGTTCATAGCTGGCAGAAGCAGAAACTGGTGTGGTCTTCTGATGCTGCTGCTGTCTGTCTGTTTTAAAGTCTGACATCTTGTGCGTTCAGAATTGTTCTTCTGCATACCTTGGTTTCGTTTATTTGAGCTTATTTCAGTTACTGTACTTTGCCTTCCTATCAGCTCAAAGCAGCCTGACCATTCTCCTCTGACCTCTGGAATCAACAAGGCATTCCCACCCAGAGAGCTGCCTGCTCGGTGGATATTTGATCTTTTTCAGACAATTCTCTGCAAACTCTAGAGATGGTTGTGTGGGAAAATCCCAGCAGATCAACAGTTTCTAAAATACTCTAGCTCGTCTGGCACCAACAGCCATTCCATGTTCAGAGACACTGAAATCATTTTCTTTCCCCATTTTAATGTTTTATTTGAACATTTCATTTGCATGTCATCCTAACCATTTCTGTTGGCTATTAGTGATTACCTGATTTAATATTTTCATTAATGAGCTGGTGTGCCTAATAAAGTGGCAGTTGAGTGTATATTCTATGTGTGTTGTGGTGGGCTAAAGGTGTACTATTCTTTTATATTATTAGGTGTTTCAGTTATGGTTAACATCTCCTTGGGATGCTGTACCTCAGCACCATAGAGGGAATAGTGAAAGCTGGGAAAGCTGCAGTCCTTCATCCAGCAGGCAGGAGAGCAAGCACCAGCCTCTGACCCTAGCAGAAAAGTCAGAACATGTAGCCGATGAGGCTTAAAGCAGCCGTAAATAGACACCTGGAAGATGTGTGGTATCAGTAAAAGTTAAGCACGACAGCAAGAGATGGGAACACGAGACAAACTAGAGCAATGTACATGCTGGGTGATTTTGATGACTGCTTTGCATGTTATGATTTTAATAAGCACTTTGTTTATGCTTGAGAAAAACAATATGTGTTCCCACTCTTACTTTTTAAACTGGATTGTTGAAGTGTTGCATGAATTTTAAAAGATCTCATTCTACATTGGACACAAGCTTTTCCCCCCTTTTTAATTTTGCATAACCTGTGTCAAGGCCACTTGTGGGATCCCTCCCCCACAAACTCTCCCCGCACTGCTACCCCACACACACACGGACACACCTATACCCACATTGTCCTTGTGAAGTGAGTGCATGTGTTCCGAAAGCTCAATTATGGATGTTTCTCCAGCAGTAAGCTCCTTTGCTGCAGCCCTGCCCACAGACGGAAAGCAGTTAGTTCATTAATGGTAATGTGGCGCATTAAATAAAAGTCAGAGGGACATCTCCTGGGCACAGGGTTTGCCACACAGTGGGCAATTAGAGAAAGTGATTATACTGTCGAGAGATTCAAATGTGCTCACTCATTCAAATTTAGGTGCCCCTTTCTGTGATCTCAGGCTTATCTCGCAGTATAAGGATTCATTGTTTCTCGCATACCAACAGAAGTGGATGCAGCATTCATTAAAGGCTAAAACAAGCTTTTATTCTCTTTGCTATGTATATACATATATGTATATAAAGTTGGCATAGGTGACATTTCATCAGTGACAAATTAGCAGTAAAATGGTTTTCTTACTACTGATGTTTTTCTTCTTTCTTTGTCTATAACGTTTCACTGTACCTAATTAACCTAGCAGGGTTGTTAATAAGCAATACAAACATGTCGGTGCAGGATAACTTCATTAATGCTTATTTTGCCAGGTCGTTGAATGATTTGCAACCCTATTATATCGTTATTATGAATTTCGTGTGCACATATTCAAATCAAATTAGAATGACAGTAACCGTATGATTAAAAAGTAATAAAACAGTGATTTATTGCTCATTGTAATTTGACTCCATGTCTAATTGTTTACATGCGTTGTGAAAGACATACTTGGGAATTTGTACATTTAAAACTCTTAATAACATTTCCTTGCAACTATTCTTTTGTTACTTGATCTTATTTTATCATCTTTCATTTAGATGAGTGTCACACTCCTGCAAAGGAAAGTTCAGCACTCATGGTCACAGAGTCTCAACTGTGCTCTGTGCAGCAAGGTTTGCCTTCTGACCTGAAGGTCTGGAACAGCTGGGAGAGTAATGAAGGGTCTGAGCCTCAGCTCACTCTGCAAAAGGAGGTGTTCACTTTCTCATCCCAGCCTCACTCACCCAAACGAGGACAAGGCCAGGGTGACCAGGAGAAGATGGAGATGGGAGATCATCAGGTTCAGAGCAAGATTGGGAGGCGGTATGATGTCCAGCCCGAGGATGACTTTATTGGCAGTGAAAGTGATGAGGTATGTTAAGGGAGAGACACAAGCACACTGTTCTTTGAGTTCACACACACAAAGTGCCCCTGTCTTGCGGGGACACTTAATGATTATCTGTCAAGCAAAAACTGCTTTATATTACATGCACTACTAGTTTGACATGGAGTAGAAATGAAAAACTATGTCTAATTCACTAAGAAATCCTTCAAAATGCCCAAAGTTTGATTTATCTCTGTTTAATCAGAGTAAGTTTGAAGTACTAGCTTTAATTTCACTTTAAATTTTTTGGTGAGTAGTATTTCATATTGCACATTTCATATTATGCATCAAATTTTCACTTGAAAGGTCAGCGTGGTTATTTATCATCAGATAATTTATTAATGGCTCTGAGACTTGTAACAAAAAGCGATGATTTTCTTTATGCTTAGCAAGGAGATTAAACTATGATCACAAAGAATGATCTTCAAAGACATGCTAATTACTTTTACTCATTTAAAACTTTATAATAAATCTTATAATTCAAAATTAATATCCTTGTTGTGATTCTACAGGAGACAACTCAAATGCAGAACACTGCGCCAGGATTAATACAAAAGCTGAGGCTTTATTGACTGGCAATAAAACATGTCATGTACTTGGTAAAACAAAATAGGAATCCAGAAAGGGGCATAAGAAAAATAGAGACAAAAAATGAAGGAGGGACAGGCCAAAGTATACACAGAGATCCAATAAGAAAACAAAAAACAGGTGGAATCGGTGTTGGGAAGACAAAGACAGAATGTAAAGTTACAGGAAACAAAGAGGAAAATCAATTACCAAAAAAATATGAAGCAAACCCCAGAAATGAACAGGAAACTAACACACATACAAATTCGAGGAGATATGTTGAATCAATTACATTATGTAAAGTTAAATTCAAGGTTTTATTCACGCTAGGCTGTACCAGTTCCTTTAACAAATATGATCACTGCTACTGTGTGAGGAGCGCATGTTGTCTGTCCAAGATGTGGGCATATGTTTTCTGCCCAAGCATGAAACTCAAACACCCATTGCCTCTGAGAAAGTCAATGCATTAAGTAATTTATAAATCTGTAAGGCATGTGAGAGAATAGTGTGTCGCCGCTCAAAAAAACAAAACAAAACCCTGTCCAAATTAAGACACAAAATGCATAAAATTGTGAACCTCATTGTGCTCACAAGAGTGCTTTTCAAAAGCGTGTGTGCATGAAATGGGGAGAAAGCTTATTGAGATGCTGAGACAAATTGATGCGTGCTCAGGCCTGGATCATAAAGCACAGTGTGAGTGCAGTCCAGCAGACAAGGGGGAAGGGAGTACAGTCGTGCATGGGCACAGTACAAGACAACCATGTTTAGTGTGAACAGCACATCTTAAGAAACACAAGGCCAGTGATCTTACAATATCAAACTCAACACTCTTTTTGTTTTATGGCAGTTTTAAATTAATGCATTATATCTACAAGGTTAGCAACTACATTGAATAAAAAAATATTAATAGTGCATGTTATGATTTTGTATTTTGTATTGTAAGAGCTTCTCCTAAGGCTCACATTTATCACTGACATTGTGTACAGATCTAGATGTACATGTTGAAACTGAAGAGCCAGGGTTATTGTATTGGGAAAACAGTAAAACAGATTGGTTTCAAAAAATGAATCTTTTATAGTGACCTTTGTAAATTGCATGTATAACCTTTCTTCCATAAAGCTCTTTCCAGGTTGAACATTTCTTTAGAATTTGCATGAAATATTGGTTTGGAGAATGGTTTTATAACTACTTTCACCTCTGTCAAAAGAGCACAGCCATTTCAACTTCCTTGGCTGCCAATTTATAGTGTTTGTTAAATAATCTAATAAAGGGCCTATCAGAACACATATAAAGAATAAAAGAATACTGTAGGGATTTATTGCCTCAGCATTGGGCATTGTATAGTTAGTGCAGCATGCTTTTTCTGTTGTTGTTTCTTTTCTTTTTCTTTTTTTAAAGACCTCAGTACCCTGCTGTCCAAACCAGAACAATGTGTGTGAACACTAGACTGATTGAAAAAGTACCTATAAGGTGAATTGTAAAACTTTTCTTGTTTACTACTTTTTTTCTTTATCTTTGCTCTTTTTCCAAAAGGCATTGCTTTGTCTCAATATTATTTCTATCTCTGCCACCGTGCTTTGGGGAAACTGAGTTTTCAGTAATTGTGTTTAACCGTTAAGGTTGACATCTACATACAAAGAAAAAAGGAAATTATAACAATTCACATATAGTAATGTCACTTCTTAATACAGAGTTTGTAATCTGTTTGCATTAAAATGCTATTTTGGGGGATTTATAATAGCGCTATAATAAAAGGTTAGCAATGTAAAGGCATGAAGACATTTATTTTTGTGGCTGGCCTCATTGCACATGCATTTTCAGGAGTTTCTTTTTCAGAGTAGAAACATTTGGGAAGGGAGAATTGAGAAGTCAGTCTTACAGCTGTAATTTACTGAGGTTTGCGGTAGGCAGTTTACTGCTGTGTGTGCCATTGTTTCATACTGAAAGAAAATCATCTTTTAACTCATTTGCGCTTGACATAGCTGCCAACACTCTTATTTGAACAATCCCTTTAACGCCACAGTGGCACAGCTGCCTGCCAGAGTTTTCGGTCTGTCCTATAGGTCGTCACTCAAGTCCTCACCTCGATAGCTTACCTTTTTCTGAGCTGTTCTTTTCTTCTTTTCTGTTACATATTGTGTTTGTTACGTAACATTGAAAGTATCTGTCAAAACAGCTGTTATTGGACCTCAGGCTGTTGTTAAACTTGTTAGAATAATGCCATTTACTGTAACTCTGGATTTTGTAGAGGCATTCGACTCACAGATTGAGACTGAGTGTTGTCCACACCTGGGTGTGTATCTGATTTTTTTTTTTCCTTTGAGTTCAGTAAAATACCTGCAATATCACGCAGCATTCAGAAAAAAGGGGTGTGTATTTTTGCACATGTGGCACAGCAGTAGCTTTATTGGATCGCTCTGGATCTAATGGTAAATAATGTTCGGCGTTCTTCTACACCACTACACAGCTGTTACACACAGATTACATGGTTTTGCCCTCCATCACATGTTTCAGGATTCATCCAGAGCGTCTGCCCTGATCCACCAAGTCCCCACTCAGTGTCTGACTAAAGATTTCACCATTGCCTTAGAGCAAATCGATTTTCCCTCTGTGGCCTCTCCCTAGTCTGAATTACCATGGGAAAAACACATATATAAAACCTAGACTTATACAATATTGTTTCCATCACAACAGAGGCAACAAGCTATGCCTCTGTTGTTAGTTGTTCTTTATTTGCGACCGGTCAATTTGGGCTGCTCTTGTTAAATGGTGTTGGTGATTACTGAAATAAACTGACTACGTTTGTGTTTAGAAATTGGAGAGTTGTTAGTGGATCACCCTTAGAACTTTCTGCTTCCATCTGTTTTTTCTAGTCCAATTACAGCATCATACTAATTTGCCCTTCTTTGTACCTCTTAACGGTAATCAGCTGCTTTTACTCAGCTGAAAGCCGTTTAAAACCAGTAACAGAAAGAACTTTTATGTTTTCATTCTCCCCACCTATGACTTTTTGTTTTCTGGTCAGTAACTATTATTCCTCATAATGAAAAAGCTGCTATAAATGCAAAAGAAACCAGAACTTCATTTCTGTCAACAACAAGAGAGACCCATACCTGTTTAAAGGGTGACTGTTATAGAACATCTCACTGTTTTCATAATGCTGTTAATACAGCTTTTATACAGTAACAATAACAATGCTTATGTGACATGACTAATTAATGACAGAATCAATTTCATAAAGACCAATGGAGCGTGGTGCGAGCTTGCGTGTCAAGGACATCAAGGGTCCTTGCTGCTACTACTGCACATTCACCCAGTGTATCTATCTATATCTATCTATCTATCTATCTATCTATCTATATATATATATATATATATATATATATATATATATATATATATATATATATATATATATATATTAGGGGTGCAACGATACACAAAATTCACGGTTCGGTTCGGTTCGATACTTTGGTGTCACGGTTCGATATTTTTTCGATACAAAAAATGTTCATGCATTTTTAATTTGTCATTTATTAAAATTATAAATATATATTTTAACTCAAAAGTACAGTTTTTAAATTTAACCCTAACCCTTGTGCGTGTTTTTTATTTTGACAGCGAATGCGCACCTGCGGACCACTTATGTGCAGCCCTGGTTATTTAGCTCATCATATCGCAGCCACAGAAATTATTTTGTCCATGAAACCATAAAGCTGCACTTTCTTTTTGCCTTATAGTCTGATTTGTCATAACTTCTCCGTTTTGTGGTAAGCTTTTCTTTGGCTGTCACTTCTTCACCCTGACCTGTCTTATTTGGCTCAGCAGAACTGAAATGCTTTTACACACGCACTCACATAAGCTCAGCGATTCTCTGCGCGATCAACCTCTCACATGTTTAAGCTTGCTGCGGGAGATTTCACTTGTCATGTTTGCATAGTAAGCTAACGATTAATAAGACGATGTCAGAGGAATTGGTGCGCAAATTATCATCACTCACAGATCAGTGCTGTCGCTCTCTATACACAGTTCGCACGATTGCAAAGTGAAAGCAAAAAAACAAGCGCAAATTCAAACGCGACTTCAATATGTCACATATTGACAGTGGCTCACCGATGCCAATGACATAATTACCCAGCTACATTTCTGAAAGAATGCAAAAGCATTGACATATATTTTTCCTACAATAGCCCGATGGGCAGGGAAGAGATAGATTTTGGTAGCCCGACTGAAAAGATCGCTAGCTCCGGGACGTCGGGCTAGCGATATTGCAAGCCCTGTATCTGATTGAGGAATCACTCATCTTTGGAAAAGAGAGTTTATTACAGAGAAATGGCTCTTTCCAAAATAAAAGCTATACTATCCGCTTCTTCTGGGCTATATTCTCAGCAGCATAAGGAGAATCATGTGCTAACAGCTGTCTAAATGACTCGGCTAAAGTTAGTAGCATGCTTGCTTTTTTTTGTCTGCTTCCACTTGTCTTTGCACTAGGATGATGTCGGCGTAAATGTGCAGTCATATTCGTTGTGTTCCCACTAGTGCTTTCAGGTTAATCTCGTTGAAATGACCTTAACGCCACAACACGGCAAATCTCCGTTAACGAGCTACCGCCGATCGCTCTGTGCATGGGGCTAGACGGCCAACACGTTAACGAGCTAACTGCGCTAACACACTAGTTCACACCAAAATAATTCCAAACGCCAGATCTGAATGAGGTTCAATGCCTGTTGCAAGGAGAGCTTAACTTCTGTCTCGCTAGCTTGCCCTGCGCTCTTCCTTCTGACTATGCTGTCTGTGTTGAGCGCTCAGTGGATCTGCGCTCGACAGTGCAGCCTAGGCGGAGTAGTCGAACACAGATTCACTGAGCGCTCAACACAGACAGCATTGTCAGAAGGAAAATTGATAAAATAAATTACAAATGTTGTATTGTTCGATACATATGCGTACCGAACCGAAAGCACTGTATCGAACGGTATATATATATATATATATATATATATATATATATATATATACACACACACATATATACATATACATACATACATACATACATACATATACATACATATATATACATACATACATACATATACATACATATATATACATACATACATACATACATACATACATACATATATATACATATATACATACA